>NC_071396.1:52180021-52780021 GCF_022682495.2 Desmodus rotundus
AGTTTTATCTGGTGGTGGCCTTGGCCTTGATCTCAGTGCTATTCCTCCTGGCGGTAATTCTGGCCATTGCTTTGCACCTGCGACGTTCCTCCAGCCGCTCCACTGGCGGCTGCTTTGGGTCTGTTCTCTGCTCCAGATCTGGACTGGAGATTCCCCCCAACTACAGTGAGGGTACTTTGCCCTATGCCTGTAATTTGTGTGTGCCTGGTGATCAGGCTAATCCAGCATTTAATTTTCTCACATCTGCTGATCATTGTCCAGCCAAGCAAGATACTCTCAACAAAGATAGCTCTTCAGCGCTCTTGGCTAGCATTCTAACTTCTAGTGTTGAAGCAGATAAGAAGACTTTAAAACAGGTAAGTATTTAAAATGATGCTTTTTATATTCCAAAATGCTAATATATGCCAATACATAGATCCTGTGTTCAATCTCTTAATAGAGTTCCTAAAATGAATCTTAGATCTATTGGTATGAATGTTAAGACTAAAGTTTACAATGCTGCGATCCTTCTAATATTCAAATGCATTTTAAGGGAAATATATGGAGAGATCTCAGGTGAAATTTTCATGAAATAAATACCTTTTAATTAAGGGTATGGTATACAGGTACATTGTATATTGTGGAATTTTAAAATAACCCTAATGCCATCCAAATTTTCTCAAACTGGGACCGTGCTAGTTCCGCATGCAAAAATGCTGTTCTCTTCAGTTGGTAAAAATTAATAGGAACCAAACCTAACCAGCAAGTTTTTAGTTCCAGTAATATTTGAAAACTTTTAAAATAATTAAATACTCCCTTTTAATAATTACTCTTTCCAAAAGTGCTCTCAGTAAACTTCTAATATCACATTATGTCACTCTTTGTTGTTCTGCGACTTGAGCTTTACATACTCTGCGTGAATGATTCTCGAAGAGATGAGTGTTATTTATTAACTTTTGGAAAGGACACATTAGTTGGGTTTTCTTACTCGTTGCAATAATAAGATTGGACTCCAGGCGCCGCTGTTCACCAACCAGGGAATGGGAAGCAGCGAGCTAGACTCCCTTCCTCCCCCACCTCTATAACACAAAGCAGAGTGAGATGGATACTCACGGATCCTGATGCTGGAATCTTAAAGTACGGACTTCCCTTCGCTCTTTAATATATTTTGGATGCAGTCAGCCTGGGACTTCGTAGATACATAAGCTGGATCACAACAAACCGGCTCAAGAAACCGCGGAATATCGGCTCAGCCCTTGCCATGAGGAATCAGCTGCCACGCCTGGACCGCAGCAGGCTGGTCCTACTGTGCATTTTCCTGGGGACACTGCGAGAGTCTGGGGCCGGGCAAATCCGATATTCGGTGCCCGAAGAGACAAACAAAGGCTTCTTCGTGGGCAATATTTCCAAGGACCTCGGTCTGGAGCCCTGGGAGCTGGCGGAGCGCCGCGTCCGCATCGTCTCCAGAGGAAAGACGCAGCTTTTCGCTCTGCATCCGCGAAGTGGCAGCTTGATCACTGCAGGTAGGATAGACCGGGAGGAGCTCTGTGAGACGATGTCCTCCTGTTTTTTAAATATGGAGATACTCGTGGAAGATACCCTGAAGATTTACGGAGTAGAAGTGGAAATAATGGATATTAATGATAACGCCCCCAGCTTCCGGGAGGAGGAAATAGAGATAAAAGTCAGTGAGCACGCCACTCCGGGATCGCGATTTCCCCTTCCTAATGCTAGGGATCCAGACGTAGGAATGAATGCCCTACAGCGCTACCAGCTCAATCCTAATAGTTACTTTTCCTTGCAAGTGCGAGACAGAACCGATGGGGCCAAGAATCCCGAGCTAGTGCTGGAGGGGAGCCTGGACCGAGAGAAAGAGGCTACTCACCTCCTCCTGCTCACAGCCTTAGATGGAGGAGATCCCATTCGCCAGGGCACTGTTCCCATTCGTGTGGTAGTCCTCGATGTAAATGACCATATCCCAGAGTTTACACAGTCTGTATATCGAGTGAGTGTTCCCGAGAACCTCAGCTTTGGAACTCCAGTGCTCAGGGTAAACGCAACTGACCCAGATGAGGGAATCAATGGGGAAGTGATGTATTCATTTCGGAATGTGGAAAGCAAAGCTTCTGAAATATTCCAGTTGGATTCTAGAACTGGAGAAGTCTCAATACAGGGGCCTCTGGATTTTGAGAAATATAGGTTCTATGAGATGGAAATTCAAGGCCAAGATGGTGGAGGTCTCTCAACTACTGCTAAGATGTTGATCACAGTTGTGGATGTGAATGATAATGCTCCAGAAATAACTATCACATCTTCTACCAACTCAGTGCTGGAAAACTCTCCTCCAGGTACGGTAATTGCTCTTCTAAATGTGCAAGACCAAGACTCCGGAGAAAATGGTCAAGTCTCTTGTTTCATTCCTAACAATGTGCCTTTTAATTTAGAAAAGACTTATGGAAATTATTTTAAGTTGGTAACAAATAGAGCTCTGGACAGAGAGCAGATCCAAAGCTACAATATAACATTGACAGCTACAGACCAGGGAAGTCCACCCTTGTCTACAAAAACTCACATCTCACTGAATGTAGCAGATGACAATGATAACCCGCCCACTTTTGCTCACTCCTCTTACTCTGCCTACATTCCTGAAAACAACCCCAGAGGAGCCTCCTTTTTCTCAGTGACAGCACTTGATTGGGACAGCAAAGAAAATGCCAGGGTCACTTACTCCCTGGTTGAGGACACCATTCAAGGAGTTCCCCTGTCCTCTTACATTTCCATCAACTCAGACACGGGGGTCCTGTATGCACTGTGCTCCTTCGACTATGAGCAGTTCCGAGACCTGCAAGTACAAGTGCTGGCACAGGACAGTGGGAATCCTCCGCTCAGCAGCAACGTGTCCCTGAGCATATTTGTGCTGGACCAGAACGACAATGTACCAGAGATCCTGTACCCTGCACTCCCCACTGATGGCTCCACTGGGGTGGAGCTGGCACCCCGCTCTGCAGAACCCGGCTACCTGGTGACCAAGGTCGTAGCAGTAGACAGAGACTCAGGCCAGAATGCCTGGCTGTCCTACCGCCTGGTGAAGGCCAGCGAGCCAGGGCTCTTCATGGTGGGGCTGCACACGGGTGAGGTGCGCACTGCAAGAGCCCTGCTGGACAGAGACTCGCTCAAGCAGAGCCTGGTGGTGGTGGTCCAAGACCATGGCCATCCCCCTCTGTCGGCCACTGTCACACTCACTGTGGCCGTGGCAGACAGCATCCCAGAAGTTCTGGCAGACCTGGGTAGCCTGGAGTCTCCCACCAACCCGGATGACTCAGGCCTTACCTTGTACCTGGTGGTGGCGGTGGCTGCAGTCTCCTGCCTCTTCCTCGCCTTTGTCATCGTGCTGCTGGCACTCAGACTGTGGCGCTGGCAAAAGTCTCGCCACCTGCAGGCTTCGGGAGGCGGGCTGGTGGATGTGCCCCCCTCGCACTTTGTGGGCGTGAACGGGGTGCGGGCATTCCTGCAGACCTATTCCCACGAGGTGTCCCTCACCGCGGACTCGCGGAAGAGTCACCTGATCTTCCCGCAGCCCAACTACGCTGACACGCTCATCAGCCAGGAGAGCTGTGAGAAAAGCGAGCCTCTCTTGATAGTTGAAGATTCGGTTACCAGTTTGGGCAAATGTGACCCTACAACTAATCAGGTGAGATTTTTTTCCTCCTGCCTCGCAATTATTAGTGTCTGCAGAAGTCCATTAAATTGCTTTTTTCTTTTTTTGATGAGTCTCTTTTTAAAAGTGTTGGGGGGCATATTCAGTTCATACAGACTTAGAGCAATACATGTAAGTTGGTGTATTTTACCTGTACTCAAATTACCATCATTTTTCAGAAAGGTTTTGTGACAGTCATATATATATATATTAGTCCTGATCTTCTTTTAAATCCAAAGGTCTCATTTTGCTCTCATGGCTTGCTCTGTAGTAAGTTGAATTTGGTAATATTTTTCTATCATCAGTGTCTGTGGCTATCAGTGTAAACTGGTTATGACCCTCAAACACTTATTTATTTCCCTATTTAAACTCTGCATCACCTCCATGGTCATAATTATATTTTACCATTATTTGCTTTACTTCCGATGCTCAGATTTGACTCTGTCGATTCAACAGCACACTCTCTCTGGCTCTTTTCTTATCTATCTACATACATGCAGTCACGTGTACGTCCGCATTTATACATGTAAGCTTTTTTCTGAACACAATAAAATTATATTTTCTTTTTTGATGGCTGGTTATGTGTTTAGACCCTGTTGATCATTCCAACATTGTCTCACTTATTTATCCCACCAAAACAGAAACACTGACTGCCTTTTAATTACTAGACTCCCTTGTGAGAAGAAATGTAGAACACGCTTTTCCCCTTATGTTCTAGACATCTTTTCTATTTCTACAGTGAAGTCATTAGGTAGTTTCGAAGAAATAATTGAGTTGTTGAACTGGTGTTATTTCCTTTTATTCTTTTACTTGTAGTTTAGTGGATGTGTTGAAGGTTTTTTTAAATGTAAAGTCACAGAAATAATTAATTTTAATCCAGTGCTTCTCAAAAAATTATTTTCAAATCTGTTAAACATGGTTACATTTTTCATATTTATTCATAGGCAATAGTTTGTGAATATAAGAGATGGAGTGGGTTGTTAGACTTCGTAATAGACTGATTTAGCTGGTATTCCTCTGGATGTTTTTGTTTGTCTTCAATACACCAGTGAGTCATAGATTCCCTGTTTCTGTCCTTCATAAACTCATTTTGTATTACGTCTAAGTACACTCAGCTCTTGTATTCAGAACCAGCCTGTTATTGAAGCCCTAAGAATTACCTACTAACACACATATTATCTGAAGCAAGGCCTAGGAAAGTCAAGTGCAGAGAGGAAACCTACGCAGGGCACTTGATCACAGGAATCATCTCCATAATCAATCCAGCTCCTCACTCTCACACCACTTCTAGATATTTGGTCCACATTACCTGTATACTCATGTTCCCTTTTAGGAATAGGCCTCCGTGTAATTAACTGTACATAGAGTATTTAATAATTGGGCAGAAAAAATTTCAACTGTAGGAAAGGGAAGTCTTGCCTAAATTTGGCTTGAATCAAGAAAATGTTATTGTGTTCAGAGCATCTCGGGATAGAATTATGCTTATGGAATTCCAAACTGGGAAAAAGATTGAACACATTTTGTTTGAACCGAAATTAAATGAATAAAAAGGAGATGAGGTATTTTTCAGGGAGAGGGAGGTGTTCCGTATTTTTTTAAACTACCCTGAGTAGTCTACCAAGATCTTGGAAAATAAAAAGGAAAGGTTGGCTTTGAAACTTAGGCTTAAAAAGGTTATTTTGACCCAAAGGTAGTAATAAAGTTCTGGTAAGGTGCAACATATGGTCCAGATAAATACAAGAACAGAGCCCTGACCAGTGTGGGTGTGGCTCAGTTGGTTGGTCACTGTCCCACAGAGTGAAAGGTGGCCAGCTGGATTCCAGGTCAGGGCACATGCCTGGGCTGTGGGTCCCTGGTTGGTGCATACAAGAGGCAGCCTCTCTATGTTTCTCTCTCACCTCACTGTTTCTCTCCCTCTCTTTCTCCCTCCCTTCCCCTCTCTCTAAAAATAAAATTAAATAAATAAATAGAAACCAAACACCCTCACATTTCCTTGTCATTAAAGCCCCATGGTAACCTACTGGGGTGTACTTTTATAAGTGACAAGGAAGACTTGATGGCAGTGGCTGTTCTCACCCTGAGTGCACCCTATACGTCTTGGGGATCTCCTCCAGTTTCCTCTGGTAAATGGAGGAGGGACATTTATCCGACCATAAGGTTGAATCTAATACTGGGTATCATTTCATGGCTGTCAAAATTTCTCCACACCACTTGGTGGGGCTATTTTCTCACGTGGTCTTTGTTCAAAGTCTGGAGAGAAGACCTTGCTTTGTTCTTCCGGTATCTTCACTGCCTCCGATTAGAAAAATACAAACTTACCTCATTCGTGGGTTAATGGCTCTTCTACAGGATCCCATCTCTAAAGAACTTGGGTAGTAAACACTGGAAAACAGACCCATCCAAAACTCACAGATTGACTCCTTTCCTATGCACCAGTCCAACATAGCTGTCGGAACAGTAAATCCCAGTATTTGCAAGGCTCTGGCTGCAGTTTTCAAAACAGACTCCGAGCGCCGCTGTTGGCCAATGTGCTGCAAGAGCAGGGGTCCAGGATCCACCCTGGTGATTTTCTGCGCAGCCACAAAAGCAAGTGCGAAAGGAGAGCGACCCGGCCGCCGGCTCGCTGCTCGGCAAACCTGATTTCAGAATACGATTGGCATACCTTCAAAGTGGGAGCCTTTAGTTTTCTACGCGGTGGAAGTAGATATTTTAAACGCAATTTCTAAGGAAAACGTCTCAGCGCCAGAGGCTGCAGCAGGACAGAGAAGGATGGGAAACAGGGTGAAGCAGAGCAGCGGTACCCGGCGGCGGCAAGTACTCTTCCCCTTCCTGCTGCCTTTGTTCTGCGGGGCGCTCTCCGAGCAGATCGGCTACTCCATTCCGGAAGAAATGGCCAGGGGCTCCGTAGTGGGGAGCCTCGCTAAGGACCTGGGGCTGCGTGTGCGGGATTTATTGACCCGCAAGCTCAGAGTTAGTGCAGAGAAACGGTACTTTACCATAAACATGGATAATGGGAACTTACTCGTGAGTGACCGAATAGATCGGGAGTCTCTCTGCCCTCAAAATCCTGTATGTGTCGTGCCCTTAGAGATTGTAGCAGAGAACCCTCTAAATGTTTTTCACATAAATGTGATGATAGAAGATATAAATGACAATCCACCTCATTTCCCCCAAAATAGCGTTGTTTTACAAATCAATGAACTTGCAATTCCAGGAACTCGGTTTGGTCTGGAATCCGCTATAGATGCAGATGTAGGGCCTAACTCTCTCCAGAGTTACCAGCTCAGCTATAATGAGCACTTCTCTCTGATGAAAAAGAATAAGAGTGAAGGCAAGAGCACCCCAGAACTGCGGTTGGAGAAGCCCCTGGACCGCGAACGACAGAGCTCCCATCTCCTGGTCCTGACGGCAGTGGATGGGGGTGACCCAGTCCGAACTGGCACCACTCAGATCAGGATCGAAGTCACTGACGCCAACGATAACCCCCCAGTGTTCAGTCAGGATGTGTACAAAGGTAGCCTGCGTGAGAACTTGCCCTCAGGCACCTCTGTGCTAAAGGTGACGGCCACCGACCAAGACGAGGGAGTCAATGCAGAGATCACCTACTCCTTCAAAGTATTAGGAGATGTTGGGAATATGTTCATGCTAGATCATCAAAGTGGAGAAATTAAGTCCAAAGACCCTATCGACTTCGAAATCAGTAGCAGTTACACCATAAGCATAGAAGCCAAGGACGGCGGAGGCATGGCCACAGAATGTAAAATTGTACTGGAAATTTTAGATGAGAATGACAACGCCCCAGAGGTGGTGTTCACTTCGGTGTCTAGTTCCATAATGGAGGACGCAGAGCCTGGGACAGTTATTGCTTTGTTCAAAACACATGATAAAGATTCCGGAGAAAATGGGAAGGTCTCATGCCTCATAAAAGAGAAAGTTCCTTTTAGAATTCAGTCTTCCGCCAATAATTACTACAAGCTTGTAACCGATGGGACCCTGGATAGGGAACGAACCCCGGAGTACAATGTCACCATCACAGCCACCGACAGAGGCAAGCCGCCCCTCTCCTCCAACAGAAGAGTCACCCTACACATCCAGGACGTCAACGACAACCCTCCGGTTTTCCAGCAGTCCGCCTACCTGGTCCACGTGCCAGAAAACAACCCGCCCGGGGTCTCCATTGGGCAGGTCAGCGCCTC
Source organism: Desmodus rotundus (assembly GCF_022682495.2). Classification (NCBI taxonomy): domain Eukaryota; kingdom Metazoa; phylum Chordata; class Mammalia; order Chiroptera; family Phyllostomidae; genus Desmodus; species Desmodus rotundus. Next base: position 52,187,894 of record NC_071396.1, read on the forward strand.
CGACCCCGACCTGGGACCCAACGGCCTCATCTCCTACTCCATCGTAGCCAGCGACCTGGAGCCACGGGAGCTGTCCTCCTACGTGTCCGTGAACTCGCAGAGCGGCGTGGTGTTCGCGCAGCGAGCCTTCGACCACGAGCAGCTGCGCGCCTTCCAGCTGACGCTGCAGGCCCGCGACCAGGGCTCACCCGCGCTCAGCGCCAATGTCAGCCTGCGCGTGTTGGTGACCGACCGCAACGACAACGCGCCAAGGGTGCTTTACCCGGCGCTGGGGCCCGACGGCTCTGCGCTCTTCGACACTGTGCCGCGCGCCGCGCAGCCCGGCTACCTGGTCACCAAGGTGGTGGCGGTGGACGCGGACTCGGGCCACAATGCCTGGCTGTCCTACCACGTGCTGCAGGCCAGCGAGCCTGGACTGTTCAGCCTGGGGCTGCGCACGGGCGAGGTGCGCACAGCGCGTGCTTTGGGCGACAGGGACGCGGTCCGCCAACGCCTGGTGGTCGCTGTGCGCGACGGGGGACAAACACCTCTTTCCGCCACCGCTACGCTGCACCTGGTCTTCGCTGACAGCCTACAAGAGGCCCTGCCGGACCTCAGCGAACGTCCTACACCCTCTGACCCCCAGGCTGAGCTGCAGTTTTACCTGGTGATGGCTTTGGCCTTGATTTCGGTGCTCTTCCTCCTGGCGGTAATTCTAGCCATTGCCGTGCGCTTGCGACGTTCCTCTAGCCTGGCTCCCTGCCGCTGCTTTCAGCCGGGTCTCTGTACTAAGACTGGACCAGGGGTTTCTCCCAACTACAACGAGGGAACTTTGCCTTATTCCTACAATCTGTATGTTGCCTCCAATTCTCAGGAAACAGGGTTTAATTTTCTCTCTAGGACACCAGAAACTGTCCCTCCACAAGATCTTTCTCATGAAGCATCTTTGGTAGTGAGTGTCACTGAGAAGAATAACAAGTTAAGCGTTAACTCTGTTGCTTCTACTCACGTGAGTTTCAATGAATGCCTTTCATCTAGAAATGGTTTGGTTTAATTTTTTTATTCTATTAACTTCAAAGAGAGGAAAATGCATGAGAAAGGGGTTTTTGAAAAGATTTTATTATTTATTTTTAGAGAGAGGGGAAGGGAGGGAGAAAGAGAGGGAGAGAAACATGATTGTGTGGTTGCCTCCCCGGCGCCCCCAACTGGGGACCAGGACGGTAACCCAGGCCTGTGCCCTGACCTGAATCGAAACAGGGACTCTTTGGTCCCGAGGCCTGCACTCCATCCACTGAGCCACACCAGCCAGGGCATCCTTTTAAAAGATATAGTAATGATTTATAATATTCAGGTATATTTGCTAGGGATTCTTTGAATACCACTGGGTAGGTCAATTTTATGCCCCGTCTTTTTTAAGGCCACCTGTAGATTTCTTCCCAATTCAAAAAATATTTTATGGTATGCCTACCAAATGTACTTAGACTCAGAATATAAATATTTATGTTCATGAAAATACAGTACTGAGAATTTTTTCTTATATTTTGATGGCCTTCCAAATGTATTGCCAGGAATTCTCAGTAATTGGAACTAGGTTTGTTACACAGATTAAGTATGTTTATAATATTCTTTGGATTACTAATTTTCTTGCACAGTCTTTTGGAATATAATGTGTTAGTAGGTTATAGAATACTGCCCTTGTTTCCAGGATATGAAAGTTGGAATGCTTCTATTTTTTCCTTAAAATATTAAATGTTAATGTGTCTTCTGTTAACTTCCAGCAATTCTCATAATGTGTATAATCACATTTTTTATTTTTAGGTTTCCATATCATTGTGAAAACTAATGGTTTTTAACCGTAAATGTCAGCAACCTGTTAAACTAGTTCTTCCATTTAGGTAAATTTAAGAACCTATGGAAAAAATGCCCCAAATTGAAGCTGAGTGAGCAATTTTAAGTTATTCTAATAATTGATTTTGCAACATGGAAAACTCCTAGGGGGATGTCTCATAATAAGGATGTTGGGGGGGGGGTATTGGCGATGTCAAAGCAGGTGCACTAAAATTAAGGATAAGAATTACTGAATTACTGTGTATAGAAATTTCAAGTTCATTTAAAAGCCTATTAGGAAAATCAGAATACGCGTACAGCTACAGAAAATAATCTCAAGAAAGTATCTCTGGGTGAAACATTTCAGGGAAATAAAAAGAATCTCCCTAAAGTTTCAATGAAAAGAAATGCTGTGGTTTTAATCGTCTTCACTTCCAGCCCTATTTGAAGAACAGTAGGTGGAGCCATTTGAGGTCTAAAAACCAACATCCCTTTCCCGGAGTTAAGATTGTGCAGTAATTGGTTAGGACTCTGAGCGCCGCTGTTCACCAATCAGAGAAAAGCAGAGAGATCCTGCGTAAGGTGGATCTCTGCTACGCGCCAGAAGCACAAAGCACAGAGAGAAACTAACCATCTCCTTTTGGACTGTGAGGAAACTGAATGGAGGATCCCTGGTCCCCCAGTTGACGGATAAGGACGAAAGTGTTGATCCTGACTTCGGTGATCGAAGGAAGAATTGGAAATAATCCTCCAGGAAAGTGACAATGACTCCTGCGCGCCTGCACCAGGACTGCAAAGGGACGGTCTTGCTGGGAGTTCTCCTGGGGATTCTTTGGGAAACGGGATGCACTCAAATCCACTATTCAGTTCCTGAGGAGCTGGAGAAAGGCTCTAGGGTGGGCGACATCGCTAAGGACCTGGGGCTGGAGCCCCGGGAACTGGAGGAGCGTGGAGTCCGCATCGTCTCCGCAGGTAGGACGCAACTTTTCGCTCTGAATCCGCGAAGCGGCAGCTTAGTCACCGCGGGCAGAATAGACCGGGAGGAGCTCTGTATGGGGGCCATGAAGTGTCAACTAAATCTGGAGATCCTGATGGAGGATAAAGTGAAAATATACGGGGTGGTGGTAGAAGTGAGGGACATTAATGATAATGCCCCCTACTTCCGGGAAGGTGAATTAGAAATAAAAATGAGTGAAAACGCAGCCCCTGGGATGCGGTTCCCCCTTCCCCACGCTTGGGATCCGGATATCGGGACGAACTCTCTCCAAAGCTACGAGCTCAGCAGTAACATTCACTTCTCGCTGGAGGTGCAAAGCGGAGCGGATGGTAACAAGTACCCGGAACTGGTGCTGGAGCGCGCCCTGGACCGCGAGGAAAAGGCGGTTCACCACCTGGTTCTCTCGGCCTCGGACGGAGGCGACCCGGTGCGCACGGGCACGGCGCGCATCCGCGTGACGGTCCTCGATGCGAACGACAACGCGCCCGCGTTTGCGCAGTCCGAGTACCGGGTGAGCGTTCCCGAGAACGCCGCCGTGGGCACTACGCTGCTGGTGGTGAGCGCCGCCGACCCCGACGAAGGAGCCAACGCGGAAGTGACGTATTCCTTCCGGTATGTGGACGACAGGGCGGCTCAGCTTTTCCAGCTACATTGTAATTTAGGGGCAATTTCAACAATAGGGGAGCTGAACCACGAAGAGTCAGGCTTCTATGAGATGGAAGTGCAAGCAACGGACAACGCAGGGTATTCTGCAAGAGCCAAAGTCCTCATCACAGTTTTGGATGTGAATGACAATGCCCCTGAAGTACTTGTCACCTCTCTCTCCAGCTCCATTCTGGAAAACGCTCCCAGAGGGACATTAATTGCCCTTTTACATGTAAATGATCAAGACTCTGGGGAAAACGGACAAGTGATCTGTTTCATCCGAGAGTATCTGCCCTTTAAATTAGAAAAGGCATATGGAAATTACTATAGTTTAGTGACAGACACACTCCTAGACCGAGAACTGGTTCCTAGCTACGACATCACAGTGACCGCCACTGACCAAGGAAGTCCACCCCTGTCCACAAAAACTCACATCACACTGAATGTCGCAGACACCAACGACAACCCACCTGCCTTCTCTCATGCCTCCTACACCGCCTATATCCTAGAGAACAACCCCAGAGGAGCCTCCATAGTGTCTGTGACCGCCTATGACCCTGACTATGGGGAGAATGCCCAGGTCACTTACTCCCTGATTGAGGACACCATTCAAGGAGTTCCGCTGTCCTCTTACATTTCCATCAACTCAGACACGGGGGTCCTGTATGCGCTGTGCTCCTTCGACTATGAGCAGTTCCGAGACCTGCAGGTACAAGTGCTGGCACAGGACAGTGGGGACCCTCCACTCAGCAGCAACGTGTCCCTGAGCCTGTTCGTGCTGGACCAGAACGACAATGCACCAGAGATCCTGTACCCCTCACTCCCCACTGATGGCTCCACTGGGGTGGAGCTGGCACCCCGCTCTGCAGAACCCGGCTACCTGGTGACCAAGGTGGTGGCAGTGGACAGAGACTCAGGCCAGAATGCCTGGCTGTCCTACCGCCTGCTGAAGGCCAGTGAGCCAGGGCTCTTCGTGGTGGGGCTGCACACGGGCGAGGTGCACACTGGGCGGGTTCTGTTGGACAGAGATGCGCTCAAGCAGAGCCTGGTGGTGGCTGTTCAGGACCACGGCCAGCCCCCTCTGTCGGCCACTGTCACACTCACCGTGGCCGTGGCAGACAGCATCCCAGAAGTTCTGGCTGATCTGAGCAGTCTTGAGTCTCGCGCCAACCCCAACGACTCTGGCCTCACACTCTACCTGGTGGTGGCGGTGGCCGCAGTCTCCTGCCTCTTCCTCGCCTTTGTCATCGTGCTGCTGGCGCTCAGGCTCAGGCGCTGGAATAAGTCGCGTCTGCTCCAGGCTTCTGGAGGGGGATTGGCTAGCTTGCCCGCCTCGCACTTTGTGGGCGTGGACGGGGTGCGGGCGTTCCTGCAGACCTATTCCCACGAGGTCTCCCTCACCGCGGACTCGCGGAAGAGTCACCTGATCTTCCCGCAGCCCAACTACGCTGACACGCTCATCAGCCAGGAGAGCTGTGAGAAAAGCGAGCCTCTCTTGCTGTCAGGTGATTCAGTGTTTTCTAAAGATAATCATACATTAATTCAGGTGAGTCCACATCAAATATGCTTCTCTGAGTTTTAATAAGCAAAATATTGCTTATTATAGTTAATGAGTATATATTCGGAATTTATAAAGCAGACACCAATGAAGTTATGTATGCACGGCAGACACCAATGACAACCCGGCCATTTTCCCTCAGGCCTTCCCTCATGCCTCACTGATAACAAATTTTTATATATTTGTATATGTTGTATATAAAAATGTGTATCTACTTCATAAAGTACTTGTTAATGCTGTCTAGTTTTTCTAATTTAATTTACAAACTATGAAATTCTTCCTGCTTTTAGTTGGTCTGATTTCCCACTGGCTTTGCAACAGTTTTATGCTGAACATCTGATGCCAGTTTATCTGCTAAGAACACAAATTCTTCCAAAGGGTATAAATCTAAGATGAAAATGATAAATATTTTAAACCAACTTTTATCAATAGAGTGACTTCCACTGCACGTTAAATGGCTAACAAATTCTTAAAGTGCTCTCAGTTCCTTCTGAAGGGCAGTGACTCCTTCTGGTCATTGGGGACGTACACAGTCATACCTTCTCAGTGTCCTCAGCCGTTTCATGTTTGAAGTCGTTCTTGAACTTCCAGACATGGCGAACTGATTTCTTACACAGGTGAAACTTTCTCACTGAAATATGCAAACAGTACAAGTGTTCTCATGAGGAAAAACGGAAAAGGTAATTTTCTTTTTTCACCCCCCATTATAGATTTCGGGAATAAATGTCTATATGTGTTTCCAGGTTAGACATTTCTTTTGCCCATTTTATCCACACTGATGATTTTAATGATGACTTTGTGGAACATTCAGAGATAACAAATTGTGTTTTGAGCACTTTTTTGGTACTTTGTTGGATTTGCAATAATTCTCTTATGTTAAATTTTCCACAACTTTCGCACACATGGAAACTTTTATGGAAAGTGCACAGACTCTAGGTGTTTCCTGAGAACTTTATGCTTATTGTAGAATGTTGAACAGAAATTGAATGCTGAAGTACATTATTCATGAGAAAGAATTGCTGAAACACGAGAAACCTGGTTTCTTTTGGTGAAATGTGTTATATAGGGTAGAGAATCATAACATCCTAATTATTTTCTTTACTTCTTGCCTATCTACTTTCAAAAATACAATAGTTAATTAAAACTTAGACTTATAAAAGAGGTTGAAAACCATTTGGGGGTGGCCCTAAAATGAGACAGTTACTGCTCCTGGGATTCACATGCCATTTCATGCTTCTTGATAACTTATATAATTGACAATTTTATGTATGTGTGTGATTTTTTTTAAAGGAAATTTTGAGCATACCTAAATATTCAGTCTTTGTGTTGACATTAAGTTCCAAATGTAATTTAATAAGTAGAGCTTTCTTAGCAATATCGAGGAGAATAGAGGGCAATGTCACTACTGTTGTTTTGTAGAAGCTATTGAAATGTTTATCACAAGGCCAGTTTTCATATGGTGGTCAATTCCAAAGGAAAGATGGAACACACAACAAATTACTTGGGAGGCTAAGTTAGTATTGTCCAAATATGCTGACTTCTGCTTATTTAACCCAATTTAGTGATACTCGTTAAGAGCTAAGGCAATGAACAATCGTGACCCATAGGCTATATCCCAAGTATCAGTCATCTTAACTATGCTTCCACTTGGAGCTAAATAGGTTTCATTAAATGGCTGTTGAGTGAATGAGTGAACAAATGTCTGTGCTCTGGGGACTACCTGATATCAGTATTCTAAAATGTAGTATGATAGAAAAATAACTTTGCAATGAGGTAACTCCTAACTGTGTGACCTTTGACAAGTTATTTAATCTCTTTCGGCTTCAGCAAAATAGGGATAACACTATATAATTTGAAAAACCATGGCAAGGACTAGTGATAACATATCACTGGTACATAACATGCTTCATACATAATATATACTGAATTAGCAGCCGCCGTGTTTTACGTTGTTGATAGACAAAGAAGGAGTCATGCGTTCATCATCAGCCCTTAACAATCTGTCGGGAAAAGTAATAATGGTTCATGTGTCTCTGCAGATGGTGCAATGGGATGACCTGTGGGTGGAAGTAAAACTGTTCTAAAATTGTTGTGAAAACAAATTTTAAAAACTTATAAATGCCTAGAAACATTTTTGATTGAGAAGCCCCTATTTGTGGTCATAAAAGACGGGGAAAGATCTTTTTGCAAGAGGCAATTTCATAAGTGTTAATTTTTCTGTCTGAACCACAATGTAACCCAAACGAGGATCCTACTAGTCCAATAGGATTGCTAGGATGATTTAACTGGAAAATGGATCACCAAAACCTGAACACTGGAGTTAATTTTGTTTGGACTGTGTAAGTTTAAGCTAATGGCTGTGCAAAATATTATCCTTAGCTTTAGGATATTTGTTGATAATTTAGGACTGATAATTAGTATATTTGTTGATTGATATTTTTATTGTTTTGAATGTTTATGTTTCTTATGGTTCCAGCAATGAAATTATGTCAAGGACTTTGCTTGTTTTCCTATGCTTCACTCAAAGTAAAGAAAGTAGAGACTTACTTGTGAGTAACAGAATGGACCTGGAGCAGATGTGCGTATATACTATAGTTTGTATCCTATATTTAGAAACAGTAGTTGAAAACTCTTTAATTGTTTTTCATACTAATATAAATATTTAATATGTAAATTATAACACCCCCTGGTTGAGCAGGAGTGTTATTGAGTTAAATATGTGAGTTGACCCAGCCTGGAGCAAGATTTGCAATAGAATCTACAGAAGGTCCTGATATTGGAAGAAATTCCTTTACAAAATCACCACCTTGGCAGCAACTCTACATTTGTCTTCAAAGTAAAAGAAAATGAGAGTAGAAACAAATACATTGAACTTGTGTTAGAGAAGCTACTAGACCTGGAAAAGCAAAGTCCACATCACTTACTCCTGACAGCTTTGGATGGTGAGGACCACTTGGAAACAATGCAGTACAACACGTCCACCCCTTATGTTGGCCTGAATGTACATGGGGCCAGCCTTGGAGAAGCCATGCCCTGGCCCCTCCATGGTGAAGGTGAGGGCCACTGACCCAGATAAGGACCTCAAAGTGGCAATCAGGTATGGCTTCGCAGCCCAGAATACCCATATCCAGCTTGGCCTTGACCACCAGAGTGGAGAAATAAAAACTTTAAGTACATTGGACTACAAAGAGATTTAAAAATATTCTATAGTTTAGGAAGCAAGGAACAGGGGGGTTGATTGGTTGCCCAGTATAATTGAGATGAAAATTCTACGCCTCCATCTTGGCTGGAACCAAAATTCTAGATGATAATAAAAGTCCCAGAGGTGATTTTTACTTCTCTTTCCACAATGATTCCTGAAGATTCTGCATGTTGGCCAGTAGTCTAAAACACAGGATCCAGATTTGGGAGAAAATAGGGAAGTACAAGAAAATGTGTCTTTCAGAATTTAATCTTCCATGAATAATTGCCACAAGCTTGTAACAGATGGGGCCCTGGACCTGGAATAAATCCTGGAATACAATGTCACCTGCATGACCATTGACAGAAGCAAGCTACCTCTCTCCACCAGCAGAAGCATCACCCTTCATCTTGGAGATATCAACAATAATGTGCTATTTTTCCACTAGGCCTCTTATGTGGTCCACATGGTCGAGAACAACCCTCCTGGTGCCTCCATTGCCTAAGTCTGCACCTCATATCCCAACATGGGACCTACCAACTATTTGTCCTACTCCACTGTGGCTAATTCAAATACTGTAAGTGAATTTGAACTAGCACAGAATGCTGGATAGGTACTGTTCCTTGTAATCAAATGATTGTACAAATGGATCCAAATGATGTTAGCATGGCTTTTCATTGAACTTGTAGTTTACAAACACTTCAAAAATTACAGAATAATATTTGCATATAAAATTCCCCATTATATATCACTGTTAGTGATTTAGAAGCTTGAAATCTAAAATATAACAAAAAGGAGAAAAGGAAACAGTTACTTTTGGAAAGTGAAATTAGGTAAAATGGGTTACCATAGAAACTGAAAAGAGCGAAGGGAGAATTACTGGTAAGTCGAGAGAAAGAGAATATTAGTAGTAAGATGCATAAGATCGGTTAGTCACAGTAGGGTTCCTTTCGGTGTGGATTCTGTTGTCCACCTAAGCTATGTCAATTTTATTATAAATGCTACCTGGATGTTAGTCTCTAAAAAGAATTCAGCAAATCAGATAACTTGGCATCTTCAACCTGCATTGCTACATCCCGGGAACCAAGAACAGACAACATCTCCACAGATATGTGTCACTGGCATGGTTGGGCTTTATCTTGTGTAATACTTGCCCTAGTAGTGTATTAGGGGAGGCAGTGAATATTCCTGGTGAGAAAAAGGCACTTATTTGACACTTATTGACTCTTCTATTTACCTCATTTAAAACTGACTTTTACCTGTGGTATGAGGTAGCAGTTCCATGAGGTAATGGTCAAGGTTCTGTTTTCCCGTATGGATGCCCAATGTTTGCAGCACCACTTTTTGAAAAGATTTTTCCTTTTCCTATTGAATAGCTCTGGCACACTTGTTGAAAATCATTTGATTGCTATATTTGGGTCTATTTCTAGACTGTCATGTGCCATTGAACTATTTGTCTATCCGTTTGTCTTGTTTATTGTGGCTTTATAGTAAGTCCTGAAGTCAGGTAGGTAGTCTCCCCACTTTCTTCTTTTTTTAACATTGTTTTGACTATTCTTGGTTCTTTGTCTTTCCAAATAAATTGAAATCATCTTGCCACTTTCCGGAGTGTAAAAGCCTGCAGTGGTTTTTCCACTGCATTGGAATTGCATTGACCCTACACATCCATTGGGGGAGGGGTCATCTTAACGATATTGAGACTTCCAATCATGAGAATGACATATACTTCCATTTACTTAGGTCTTCTTTAACCTCTCTCAGCACTGTTTTGTAGCTTTCAGTGTAGGGGTCTTGAATATCTTTCAAGCAATTTTTATATATATAATTTAATAATTTCATTAAATTATTCATACATACTTGATAGTTTTTGATGTTACCATAAATTGCATTTTAATTTTATTTTCTGATTGCTTATTGCTGGCTTACAGAAAAATGAATTATTTTTGTATATTCCATGTGCTTTTGAAAAACAAGAGGTGCAGGGTGCTCTATTCTTATACTGTATGAAAATATCACATGAGAGGATATAGCATAAGTTCAAACCACCTTTTCATAAGTTCAGGCTTCAATTCTCTGCAGTGTATAGGTTTGAAGAGCCCGCCCAAAGACAAGAGCCTGCCTCAAGTCAAGTAGCGGGTGGTTCATTCATGCATTTATATAGCAAACGTTTATTAACTGTCTGCTTTACGCAAAGCAGTTTCCTAGGTGCCAAAGGTGCAGCAATGAACAAGGCAGATATGATTCCTGCCTTAATGGGTCCCCATTCTAAGATACAGTCTTTTACAAGTCTGCTAAGTGTCACCAACGAGAAAAACAAGGATATTAGGAGAGTTTGTAATAGAGAGGCTTACCACAATCCAAAGGGTCAGGGAAGCTTTCTTTCAGGAAGTGATATTTAGAGTGAGATCTGAAAGATAAGTAGCAGTCAGCTAGGTAACAAGAGGATTAAATGTTGGGCAGGGGAAATTGGATGTGGAAAGGTTCTAAAAAAGAAAAGGTGAGCAACTGAGAAGGGCTAGGGAGGCTAGAAATGGAGAATAATTAGAGCCTTGTAAACCATATTAAATATTCTGGATTTTATTCTAAGTACCCTTGTATTTAGGAGCTATTGAAAGGTTTTAAACAATGGAGTGACAAGTTCTGATTTGAATTTTTAAAAGATTACTCTGGCTGCTGTGTGGTGCCTTGATATAGGAGGGTTATAAATGGAATAGGGAGAACAGGTGGGAGACTATGGTAATGTTCCTGGTAAGAAACAGAGCTGGAATGTATTAAAAGGAAGGCAGTGGATATAGAAATAAATGGAAGGGTTGGCGATGTATTTAAGAAATATGTTCCGCAAGACAATGATGGAATGGCTGAAATGTAAACTCCATGAGGACAGTGACTCCTTTGTTTAATATATTCCTCAGTGTCATTTATTATATTCCTCAAAAAAATTGCCTGGCAAGTGGTAGATCCTCAGTAAAATATCACTGACTGAACATATACAATGGATAAAAGAGAGGAGGGATTGAGTCATTTCTAGGTTTCTGAATTGAGAAACTGGATGACCTAAGGTACCATTTTGTAGGATGTAGAAGACTAGTGAAGGATAAATTTCAGAGAAATCAGGAGTTGAATTGTGAACATGTTAAGTTTGAGATTCTTTGAAACATCCAAGTGCAGATATTGAGAATGTGGTTGGGCATGTGGTCAACATTCTTTTCCTTTGATCTCTTCCGTTGTGATGATGTATTCGGATGGGTAGAACATTACCAGGCTGATTATGATAAGCTTCCTGATGACTCTACACTGGTATGTTTTGGGGCTCACAGCAGAGCTACCTGTGTTTTATTTTTCTTCCTGATCTCTTTTTCAGTATTAGAAACATGGTGAACCTCACTGTATCTAATTCATACTCACCCCACTCTTCAGACTGGTCCTGGTGCCCAATTCTTTTTATGCCTCTGGAATTCTGTTTGAGTTAAAGTTTATCGAGCTGTTTTAATTTGTCGCTATTTAATTTTCTTTTATTCAATTGCATGTTTTCCATGGAAAAATGTAAGCTCTGCTTTTCTTCACCATCTGTTTTTGGTTTCCAAACAGTAAAATTTTAGATAAGGAATGTTTAGGATAAAAGATACACAACAATAATAATAAAATTGTTGGACGATTGTACGAGGGGGGACTCCAAAACCCCAGAAATTATTTATAAAAATTGTGTATTTATTCTTACATGTTTAAACTTCAGTCACCTTCAAAGTACTCTTGATGCAATATACCTATTGAGACTTCCCACTGCTCAAAACAGTTTTATTTATTGTTTGTTTCTATGTATTAGGAAGAGCTACTGTGTCTCTCAGGCTTGATAGACTGGGTTAATGTAGTAGGTCTGTAGAGTCCAGTGGCACAGCCTCCCCTATTACCCCAGCTGTGTACTCAAGGTACGCCCACGTGTGGGCTATATACACCCTCCTCTTGTAGTTGAGCCTTGATTGCTGTTGGCACATCCAAGGTCAACCACTGTCTGTGTTCTGTCTGGGGTCACACAGCATGAGCTACAAAGCAATGTGCAGATGGCTGCTACTTATGCTGGGCTTGGAGGTGCCCAGGAGACGCCAAGCTGTGAACCAAAGCTGGCTGCTGCTAGTGCCGGGCCTGGAACCACTTAGCTAGGGGGACAGGACTTGCAGAAGCCTGATGTTGCTTGTGTGAGAGAATTTATGAAGCATGTGCCAAGAAAGGCCCTTTTTATGGGAAAGCCACTGGAAACAGCGAAAGGTGGGCCTAAAAGTTGGGTGGGGCAGGGCCTCAGGGAATCACCAGGGTGGGGCAAATAGTGTAAGCCAGGTTGGAGAAGTCTCAGATATGGCCCCTACCTGCTGTCTCTGGGAGAGGGCGGGGGCTCAGAAAAGGAACAATGGCCTCTGCCAGCACTTCTGTCTGGGAAAAAGATGCCCTGAAACTCTTGCTCTTATGCCAGACAATTCAATTCCTCCCTTTATGTCTCTGATGCCTTTCAATCTCCTTCCCTGGTGCTGGAGCTCAGAGGGAGTGAGCTCCAGCACCAGGGTAAGTAAGTTTGTGTGCAGACCCTTTAAGAGGAATTGCCTGGGGTTCCAGAAATTTCTGTCTTCCATAGACTCAATCCCCGCTGTTTTTTACAGCCAGAAGATATAGAGACTTATCTTCCTGGCACTGGAACCCTGGGATGGGGGGCCTGGTGTGGCTTGGGACCCCTCACTCCCGAAATAGTTCTCCTGATTTTTGTCTGATTCACCACATGTGCATGTAGGACTGGCTCTTTCTGCATCTCCGCCCCTCCTACCAGTCTCAGTGTGGTTTCTCCTCTAATTCCGTAGTTGTAAGACTTCCATTCAGCTCATTTTCTGATGGGTCTTAATGATGGTTGTTGTATAGTTTAGTTGTAATTTTGATGCGGTTGTGCAAGGAGGCAAGCCATGTTTGCCTATACCACCATCTTAAATTCTGTAACTCTCAGTGGTTCTGATATTTCAGATTATAATGTACTAAGCAAATATTATTTTATTTTTTACTTCACTATGAGAGATTTTTATTTTCATACAAATTCTAAAGGTCATGACACCATCATAATTTCCCCCATCGATATTAAGATCACTTTACAGTCTCAGCGTGCACAGTTATTTTTACAGCCCTGCCCTACCGTGCAGAGAGGAATGCCTGTATGTACTCTTTTGCAGTTTGCTTTTTAAAAATTTTTAATCAGTTTTATTGCAGTATAATTTATATATAATAAAATATATAAAACTATACAACTCAATGGATTTTGACAAATGTTTGTCTTTTGTAACCACCGCTATAATCAAATACAGAACATTACTATAACCTTCAAAAGTTCCCTCGCGCCCTTCGCAATCAATTCTCCACATCCCTCCAGGCAACTACTGACCTGCTCCCTGTCACTGTAAGTTAGTTTTGACTTTTCCAGAATTTCATCTAAACGGAATCCTACACCATGTGCTCTTTTGTGTTTGCCTTCTTTTGCTCAATATATTTTTGAAATTCACTCACATTGTTGCGTGTATTAGTAGCTTATTTCTTTCTGTTGCTGAGTGGTTTTGCATTGTATCGATATGTCCCAATTTCTTTAGCCATCACCTTTTGCTGGATATTTGGGATGTTCCCAGTTTGGTGTTATTTTGAATTAAGGTGATATGAACATTTATGTAGAAGTTTTTTTGTGGACATAGATTTTTAGTTCATGGTTAATCACCTAAAAGCACGATTGCCATCATGTAATATGAGAAGTATGTATTTAGCTTTATAAGAAGCTGCAAAACATTTTTAAAGTGGTAATATCACTTAACGTTTCCATCAGCAGTGCGTGAGAGAGTTTCATTTGATCCACATCCTCCCCAAATGCTTCTTGTTGCTAAACTTTTCATTTTAACCATTCTAAGGGTGTGTAGTTACTATCTCATTGGGGTTTTAATTTGTGTTTTCTTGTTGACTAAAGATATTGAACACCTTTTCATGTGTTTATTCTCTATGCGTATATCTTCTTCTTGGAGTCTGTTCAGATCTTTTGTTCATCTTTGAGTTACTTGTCTAATAGATTGATTTATGACAGTTTTAAAAATACGTTGTAGATGTGAATGTTTGTCACATATATGTTTTGCGGATATTAGGACTCGCCTTAAAGACTGGCTTGGCTTTTTTCTTAGTAGTGTCTTTTGAAGAGCAGAAGTTATACGTTTGATAAAGCCCAATTTATTCATTTCTCCTTTTATAGTTTTTATTTCTTATGTCCTATTTAATAAAGCAAGTATTTTTCCTTTTTTCTAGAATTTTTATAATTTTACTGTTTATAATTTGGTATATGATCCATTTTGAGTCGATGCTTTGCATATGATGTGGAAGTTTATATTTTTCCAAAGGGATATCAAGTTGTGCCTTTGGAAAAATTTGCTGCGATGATTATCCTTCCCCATTAAGTAACCTTGGCACCTTCCTCAAAAATCATTTGACCATAAATGTGTGTCTTTTTATGGGATCTCCATTCTAATGCATCTATATCTGTAATATTGTAATAAAGTCTTGAAATCAGGTAGTGTTAGTTCTCTTATCTTTGTTTTCTTTTTCCAGAGTTATTTTTGTTATTCTAGATCCTTTGATTTTCATATAAATTTTGGTATCATGCTGTCACTTTCTTTAAGAACAAAAAAGACTTCTGGATATTGATTAGGGTTGCACTGAATGTATAACTTCAATTTAGGAAAAATTAATGATATTGCTGAATTTTTCAATCCATGAACATGACGTATCTCTTAATTTATTAAAGTATTTTTTTAATTTCTCTAAGCATTGTTTTGTGGTTTTCAGTGTGCAGATTTTATGTATGTTTTGATAAATTCACTGCTTATTATTTAATGTTTTCTACTCTTCTAAATAGCATTTAAAATTTTTATTTTCTAATTGATCATTGCAAGTATATAAAATACAATTGATTTTTTAATTGAACTTATTGGGGTGACATTGGTTATATTGATCTTCTATCCTGGGCCCTTAGTAAACTGACTTATGAGTACTAGTAGGGTTATTTTTTTAGAATTCTCTACATACACAAATATTTTCTGCAAAAAAAAAGATTTTTATTTCCAATCTGTATTTCTTTTATTTCTTTTTTAAAAAGTTTTATTTATTTTATTTTGAGAGAGATTGGACAGGAGGGAGAAAGAAAGGGAGGGAAGCATCAGTATGTGATTGCCTCTCAAGTGCTCCCTACTGGGGACCTGGCCCACAACCCAGGCATGTACCCTGACTGGGAATCGAACCCTCAACCCTTTGGTTTGCAGGCCGGCACTCAACTCACTGAGCCACATCAGCCAGTGCTCTTTTATTTCTTTTACTTGCCCTGTTGCATTGGTTAGAACTTCCAGAGCAAAATCAAATAGAAATGGTGAGAGTGGGCATTCTGTTCGTAGTCTTTTCTGAGGGAAAGTATTTAGTCTTCCACCATTAAGTTTCCATAGATACAGATTGAGGAAATTCCCTTTATTTCTAGTTTGTTGAGAGGTTTTTTTTTTAATCATGAATGAGTGTTAAATTTTGTCAGATGCTTTTTTGCACCTACTGAAATGACCATATAACTTTTAAATTTTACCTGTTAATATGGTAAATTACACAGATTGGGTTTTAAGTGTTTGATCATTCGCTGTCTTTGTACGGACAAATGTTTTAATTTCTCTTGGGTATATATGTAGGAGCTCCATTTTATTGGTTCCTGAACTTGCATTTATGATTTCTTTGCTTCTGCTTGCTCTGTGTTTATTTTGCTCTTCTTTTTCAAGTTTCTTGAGGAGGATCATAGTTTATTCATTTGAGACCTTTTCTCTTATCATTAGTGCTATACACTTACCTCTCAGGACTGCTTAAACTGTATTCCATAAATTCTGATATGTTGTATTTTTACTTTCATTCAGTTCAATGTATTTTTAAATTTTCTTTGAGCCATGGATCATTTAGAACTGTGATGTTTTATTTTCAAGAGTTTAGAGACTTTTCTGTTATCTTTCTGATTTTTATTTTAATTCTAAGATAGTCAAAGCATATATTCTGTGTGATTTCTATTCTTTTAAATTTGTTGAGCTTTGTTTTCTGACCCTGGATGTGATCAGAATATGTGCTGTTGGGCAAAATGCTCTATGAGTGTCGACTTTAGGTCCTGTTAGTTAATGGTGTTGTTCATTTCTATATTCTTGTTAGTAATTCTATCAATGCTTTGAAAAGTTTTATCAGTTATTGTTCACTTCTATATACTTATTAGTAGTTCTCTCAGTTGTTAAATTGTTGAAGTCTGCGGCTATAATGGTGGGTTTGTCTATTTTACTTTTCAGTTATGTCAGTTTTTGTTTCATGTATTTTTGTTGTTTGGTATATACATATTTAAGATGGCCATGGCTTCCTGGTGGATCGACCCTTTTATCACTGCATCGTGTCCCTCTTTATCCCTGGTAATTTTCTTTGGATAAATAGGCATTTGAGATTGTTAAATCTTCTTGATACTTGATAAATTGACCTTTTGTCATTTGAAATGTCTCTTTTTCTCTGTAATATATCTTGTCTGAAGGTCTGTTTTCTTCTGATATTAATGTAGCACTCAACTTTCTTATAATTAGTATTGCATGACATATCTTTTACATATATATGTGTGTATGTGTGTGTGTGTATGTGTTTTATATATAATGCATTTTCTGTAGACAGGATAAAATTGGGTCTTGCTTTTTATTCACCTCTTACTTTGAGTTGGATGTTCAGACCACTTAACTTTAATGTAATATTGATGTGATTATGTCTACCATCTCGCTCTTTGCGTCTCCTTATCCCATCAGCTTTTTATTTCTTTCATCTTTTCCTGCTTACTTTATTTTAGATTGAGTATTGTTTAATATTCCATTTGTCTCTGATAATAGTTTATTAGATATCCTCTTCAATTTTTTAAGTAGTTGTTCTAGGGTTCACTGTGCGCCTTTAACTTATCACCATAAACATAATTCACAGAGGTATAGCACTTCATATATAATGAAGTATCCTTTACCAATACACTTCTATTTCTCTTTTTTAAATCCTCACATGAGGATATATTTCTTATTGAGTTTAGAGAGAGAGGGAGGAGGAGAGAGAGAGACAGAGCAAGAGACAGAGAAAAAGAAACATTGATGTGAGAGAGAAACATTGATCAATTGTCTTCCATATGGTCCTTTACTGAGGATCAAACTCACACCCTAGGTATACGCCCTTACCAGGAATTGAACCTGTAACCTTTTTCTGTACAGGACAACACTCTGACCAACTTAGCCACCCATCCAGGGCAACAATATTCTTCTTTTTTAAATTATATTTTATTGATTATGCTGTTAAAATTGTCCCAATTGTTCCCCTCTGCCCACCCCACCACTCCCACAGGCAATCCCCAAACTATATACTTCTATTTCCCTTCTTAGTTTTTTGTGCTATTGTTATCACACATTTTACTTCTGCATATATTTTAAACCCCACAATATGTTATTTTTGCTTTAACTAATCAATTTTCTTTTAAATAAATTAAAAAGTGAGAAGAAAGATCTTTCACATGTAACCTACATTTTTATCTTTTCTGTCACTAATTTCCTTACTTAGATCCAAATTTCCATCTGGTGTCATTTTCCTTCAGACTAAAGAACTTCCTTTACTGTTTCTTTCAATACCAATCTGCTTGTTACATATTTTCTTTGTTTTTGTTTGTCTTTAAAATTTTTTTATTTCACCTTTATTTTTGAGAGATACTTTGGCTGGATATAAAATTTTAGGCTGACAATTTTTTTTCTTTCAGCATTTTAAAGATATTGTTTCTCTCTTCTGCCTTCCATTGCTTCTGATTAGGAGTCTATAATCTTCCCACTGCTTCTAAAATTTTCTCTTTATCAATGGCTTTCAGAGATTTGATTGAAGGACCTTGGTGTGTTTTTCTTAAATTTTTTCTATTTGGAATTCATTGAGCTTCTTGGTTCTGTACGTCTATAATGGAAGTTTGGGACTATATTCAAATGTCATTTATCACACTCATGTGTAATTATGGAACTCTAATTTCAGTTATTTTAGTGTACTTGATATTTCCCACAGGTTGCTAAATCTTTTTCCATTTTAAAAATATATTTCAGTTTGGATAGTCTCTGATGCTATGTCTGAAAGTTCGGTGATCTTGTCTTTCTCAGTGTCTAGTCTACTGCTAATTCCATCTAGTGAAGTTTTTATTTCACAAATTGTTCACCTCTAGACGATCAGTTTCATTCTTTCATTTCACTCCATTTCTCTCATTATATTCATGTTTTCCTTTAAATTCTTGAGAATATTTACTGCTTTAAAGCTCTTGTCTGCTAATGTCATTGCCCCTTCCATTTCTAGTGCTGATTTTCTTCCCGGTTTTAGGTCACAATTTTCTGCTTACTTGCATATCTAGTAATGTTTTTATTGGATAGCAGACATTGTCAATGTTAATTATGAATGTTTGGATTTTGTTGTTTTTCTGTAAGTATTGAAGGTTTGTAAGTTATCGGCAGATCAGGTTGGCCTTTTCAAGGCTTGTTTTTAAGCTTTGCTAGGACAGGTCTATAGAAGCACTTACCTTGAGCTAGTTTAGACCTGCTGCTAAGTTGTGCCATAAAAAAATACATATGTATTTTTTATTTCTCTGAGTGTCCAGCAGGGTCTCTGTATTGTGGCTAAATGGAGTTCAAATATTTCGCATCCCTGGATGAGCTCCAGGAATTCTTCAGCTAATAGCTCCCTTGACAGTTGTTTCTTGCTCAGCTTTAAAAGAATGTCAGTCTGTGTGTGCTCAGATTGTCATTCAGCCAAAGACCCAAGGGAATCCTCATCCAAATTCCTGGAGTTCTGTGTGCAGCCCCATTCTCTCGAGTGTTCTGCCCCACAAATTCTGGCTGCCTTAGTCTCCCAAGTTCTAATTTATACTCCGCAACTCAGTAAGGCCACTGTGTTATTCTCGGATTTCTCCTTTCCTGCACCATTTTCTGAAAATGTCCTCCAATCAAAAAGCCAGAGATCCTAGAACTCACCCCATTTGCTTCCCTTCACTCAGTTTTGGGCCAATGTCTAAAAGCATTTTTCACAGATTTTCATCAATCTGGTTATTTATAGCGGTGTGGCTAGTTCTACATGGTCAAAATCAAAAATTTCCGCTTTGTTTTTTCACACTAACAATATATCCTAGAAATCTTCTATATCAATTTATAGACATCTTCACTGTTTTTTAAAATGTGGAGCTTCACGAAACCCCAGTGTATATGTACATACACAGTCTGTTCAACCGATCTGCCGTCTGTCATTTAGGTCGTTTCTAATCTCTCTGCAATTACAAATAACCCCGTAGTGAGTAACCTGGTACGTATGTATTTGCATAATTTTATGATGTATATTGAAGGCAGGTTCCTAAAACTGTAATTTTTAGGTCATAGGCTAAATACATATGCAGTTTTGTGAACTATGTGAACTATGGCTATTTCCTTCTATATAGGTAGCACCATTTTGTATTCTACCAATAGATGAGAATACTAATTTTCCAAAATCCTCATCTGTGAAGCATGTTATCAAGCTTTTACATTTTTGTTAGTCTTATAAATAAAAAACTCAAAGTAGTTTTAATTTAAATATCTCTCATTATGATTGAAGTTAAATACTTTTTCATACGTTTATGAGTCAATTTATCTCTTTTTCTAAATTGTTCATGTCTCATGTTCATTTTTCATTAGAATTTTGTGTTTCATCCTAAAATTAAAAAATTTATTTATATGTTTAGAGATACCAGCCCTTTGTCCAAGATACAAGATGTGAATTTTTTTTTTTTGCATTTCCTTTACCTTTCACATTTTTATGGTGTTTTTTGCAATGCAATCCATTTCCCCTTTATTTTTATATAATCAAATGAATCAGTCTCTTCTTGTATTGCATTTAGGTTTGGAGTCATAGTTAGAAATCTTTGCTGTACACTCAGGTTATAGAAATATTCATCAACAGGAACTACTATAAAGGACACATGGACAAAATCAAGGGGGAGGGTGGAGGTGGAGGAGGGAGGGGGTTCTGGCTGGGGTGGGGTGGAGGGATGGGGAGAAAAAGCACACAACTGTAATTGAATAACAATAAAAAAAATGTAAAAAAAAAGAATTTGAATTAGAGGCCTTGCACCTAAAAGATTATTAGCAATAACTTTTTCCACCCACTTATTTGGCAGGGCAAACTTCTCTTCACTAAAATTCTACTCTTCTTACCATCCTACAGAGACCTTTTGAAGCCCCCAAGGCTCCTTGCCTCATCCCTAGCTCCAGATGTCTTACATACCCATGCTCCCTCTCTGTCTCTGAACTCCCCTGTATGTGGGGTCTCTGACTCTTCCATGTATGTGGGGTTTCCATTCCTATGTCTGCATTAAACTCAGTCATTTTCCCTTGCTAATCTGTCTCAAGTCAAGCCAGAAGAAAACCTTGAGGGTAGAGAAAAGTTTGTTCCTCCCCAGCATACTAAATTTCCATGAATCTATGGGGAAGTACTATATCGTTTCCACTCTATCACTGAGGAAACTGAGACTCCCTGACATTAAGTAATTGTCCAAGATCATAAGGCTAGAAAGCACCAAATCCATGACTCAACCTCCTGACCTTTTCCTCCAAATCTCTTTCCCTCTCTCCACAACATTACACTATATCAGAAACCTTTAATTTTCAAAGGAAGCACACTTTCACCTAATTTTAGAGTAGATGGTTGCTCATAAACACCATAAACAATGACTTGGTTAATTTCCTATCCTTAATATGATGTGTCCTTTCAAATTAAAAAAAAAGAAAAGAAAAAGACTAACAACTCAATAGAAAATTGGGAGAGAAAGATAACCAGAGTTTACAAAAAATTAATTGCAAGTAGGGCTGGGTAGAGATTGTCAAAGGGACAAAAAATAGGGGCAAGTATAACAGTGTAAAGAATAAAATAAAGTTAAATTTTTTCATTGCAAATAACATTGAAATACTTGAAATAAAAATGCTCAAAAAAAAAAAAAGAAATATTCATCAACTTCCTTCTAGGACTGGTATGGTTTTTAGATTTTTCCTTTTAGATCCCTAATCTATATGTACTTTATTCTTGTGTGTGTTGAGGTATAAAACTAATTTTATCTTTTTTTCCCAAGTGGCTATCCAACTGTCCCAATACCATTTACTTAAAACTTCATCTTTGCCCCAGTAATTTGAAATAGAATCTTTATCATCTACCAAACTTCTATATCTCCAGAAGAGTCTAGTGATCAGAAAGCCACAGTTGTTTCTCACTCAAAATTATTATATGTTGAAGTACTTAATAGAAAAAAATAAACAATTGGTGAAACATGATAATAATTTAGATAACAATATAATAACAACATGCTTGGGAAAAATCGAACAAATTCTTTCTCTCTAAGGATAATTTAGGTCTCTAGGGAGTTTTGCATGTGGACAAATTTAGTAGCATTTTGCAGGTAATTTCCTAGCATATCTAAGTTTGTGGTAAATAAGCAGAAAGAGAGTACTATGTAATCAACACTAGAAGGGAATAGCACTCAGATAAGAGAAAAGCCAAACACCTTGTATTTTTCTTAAGCTTTAGACGTCTAAAATCACTGATTGTAGTTCCAAAATATTTTGATGAAATGATTTCTTCTTGTTGTAAGGATAGATAGAATGGAGGTCTTAAAAAACTTATTCTGAAGATTCATAAATCATCATTTAAAATCCAAGAATGCAAAACATTTTTGCATGAATAACTTCCATATAAATATTAAGGCTAAGCCATTCAGCTTCTTCACCAAATCCCTGCATCTCTCACCTGTCTAAATTGTGATATATATTTAATTGATCTGTTGGTTATCTCTCTTTATGACATTTCTCCTCAAATGATCCCTTAATTTGACTTTAGGATGTTTCTCTAATAGGCAAATTATATTGAACTGAGAGATTATTAGATGATACTTAGGATTTTAAGGGGATAATACATATATTTTTCCTTCAATGCAGTAATTTAACAGTATCATGAGTAGACTTTTCTGACATTACTGACCCCCTGGGAATAAATATTGGGTAATCACCTAATATTTAAAATAATATTAGCCCTGGCTGGTGTGGCTCAGTGGATTGAGTGCTGGCCTCTGAACCAAAGGGTCGCTGGTTTGATTCCCAGGCAGGGCACATGTCTGGGTTGCAGGCCAGGACCTCAGTAGGGGGTGCTCAAGAAGCAACCACACATTGATGTTTCTCTCCTTCTCTTTCTCCCTCCCTTCCCCTCTCTATAAATAAATAAGTAAATAAATAAATAAATGCAAAAGACAGATCTGATAAAAAAAAGATTATTATCCACCCCAATAAATTTAAAAATATTAATAATATTAGGAATATTTATGGAGAGCTGCCTCCATACTAGGCAAGGCCAGTGTCATGGATGTATGACCCATGCAGTCACACTGCCCCCCTTTCTCAGAAGGGCCCTGCATTTGGGTTAATGCTGTGCTGTCTCCATCTTGAACTTCTTAGTAATTTTTAGCTCCCTATTTTCATTTTGCATTAGCCTCACAAATTATGTAGCCAATCCTGGTACCAAGCACTATGTGTATCATAGAGAGTATATCATTTAATTTATCTTTTTGGAAGACCTCTCAGGTTTCGGCATGTGAAATACAGTTTAGGGAAAACAAAAGAAGGAATAAGACCAGAGAGGAAGCTACGACAGTATTTAAGGTGGTTTTGGTTCAGGTAGTGACTGTAGAGAGAGAGAGTAATTGATAGATTCCAATACATTTTGGAGGCAGTAAACATGGGCATGAACGTGTAATGAATGGAATGCGGGGATTTAGAAAAAGATATTAAGAATGATTTATGAATTTTTGACTAGAAGTGCTCCCTGTTAGACAAAAAATGTTGGAGACAGAACAGGTTTGAGGGTGTAGTTAACAGTTGGGTTGAACTTTTTCACCAAGTGAAAAAAGCCAGCTACAAAAGACTATGTATTTTATAACTTACCTATATGAAGTTTCTAGAAAAGACAAAACTATATAGAAAGTGGATAAGTGGTTGCCTGAAGCTGCGGGTAGGAGCAAAGACCGGCCGCAGACGGGCGTGAGGGAATCGCGGGGGGTGACGGGAGTGTTCTAAAACTGGGTGTGGTGTTGGCTGCATAACTGTATAAATTTACTAAAAATCATCGATTGTCTAGGTGAACTCTATGATAAGTATAAAGTCATTAAAAGGTTAAAATAAGAGATTAGGATGCTTGTGGTTATGTCAAGGAGTACTATTACAATTCCCACTTAACAAATCAAGAAAATAAAAGAGAAGTTAAAAACAAAAGTTTCATGGTCACATAGCTACTAAGTGTAATACCCAGTATTGGAACTTGAGTCTTTTGGACACTAAGGCCTTACTCTTGACCACTGTAATACACTTACTTTCTATTTAAAAATTATGTTTGTACATTTGATTAATCAGAGGTTCGCTTAAAGTCATAAAACAGAGAGAAGACGGGGATTGGAAATTGTGTTGGTCGTATACACGGTGCTTCCTTTCCCCCTGGATATAGGTGGCACAGCAAGTGACCCCACCTTTGTTTTTCTCCAGTGAGTTGTATTAGCACCCTCTACTTGGTTCTTTGGCAAACTATATTTTCAAATTATTATGTTAAGAAATAGTTTCATTAGGCCCCCTGGTAGCTTGAAAGAGTGACTATATCTTCCAAAAAAGCTTACAGATACCCCTAAATGAACATATATATCCTTAGTACATTTTATGATTGCTATGCCATTCGCATGATGATTGATATATTAGTAAGCACTAAGTATAGGAAAATGTTGGTGAAAGAGTGCAAGCTTTCAGTTATAAGGTGAAAACTTCTGGAAATCTAATGTATAGCATGGTAACTATAGTTAACACTACTGTAGTATACACTTGAAATTTGCTAAGAGATCTTATAAAAAAGTTCTTAACACACACACACAAAACGGTAACTAGGTAAGGTGATGAGTGCGTTAACTGTGTTGTATCATTTCATTATGTACATACGTTAAATCACTGTGTTGTATACTTTAAATTTATATAATTGTACTTGTCAATTATAATTCAATAAAGCTGGGAAGGGGGAAGCATTAAGTGCCTACCGTACTAGATGCCAGGGATACAAGTGATCATTAAAATAGGCACAGTCTCTGCCGTCCTGCAGCTTTTTTATTTTTAGTGGAAGAGGTAGGCATTATGCCAAAACAAAAAATAATTACAAATTTTTTAATTGGGCTAGGTTCAACAAAGGAAAATATAAGGTGCTCTGAGAGAGCATAACAAAGATTCCTGGTTCTAAATGGAGCCTAAGGGGAAAGCTCTGTTAGGAAATAACATCTAAACTGAGGCCTGACAGATTTGTAGAAATTAGCAAAGCAAAGAGCGGAAAGGGCAAGAATCTTTCCTAGGAGAGGAACAGAGGGTGTGAAGGCCCTGGGGCACCAGAGAGCTGGGCTGCTCACAACACTGAAAGCCAGAGAAGATAAGAGAACTTGGATACTATGCAAAGGATCTGGTACTTTATTTCAAGAGTAGTGACATGCTACTGACGATTTTTGAGCTGGAAATTCATGATCCGATTAAAATGTGAAGATCCTTCTGGCTACTGTGAAGAATAGATCCAAGAGGGTTCTGCTGGCTTATGACGAGGTCTTAGGAAAACTGTGGGTCTTATGTATGGCAAAACTATTTCAACCTTTAAAAGCTAGTTTTGAAAAAACATTTGTCAATTAAGTGATAGTGAATGGAAAAAATGATTGATGAATCAGCCCAGACTGGTGTGGCTCAGTTGGTTGGGCATTGATCTGCAAAGCAAAAGGTCACCAGTTTGATTCCCAGTCAGGGCATGTGCCTGGTTTGCAGGTTCTGTCCCCGTGCCAGGCTGGGTGGGTGCATATGAGGGGCAACCAATTGATGTTTCTCTCTCTCATCCATGTTTCTCTCCCTCTCTTTCTCCCTCCCTTCCTCTCTCTCTAAAAATAAATAAATAAAATGATTTTAAAATGATTGATAAATCAGTTTATCCCTGAATAACTCACTAGATCAGTGCTTCTCAAGCTTCAATGTACATTCACATCCCCCAGGTATTTTTGTCAAATGCAAATTCGGGTTCTATAGGTCTGAAGTGGGGTATTTCTGCATTTCTAACAAACTCCCAGATGATACCTAGGCCATCAGCCCTTGGCTCACACTCTGAATAGCAAGTGACTGGGCTATATCCTAAATTCTAAATTTATTCAATAGAATATATTCTATCTTTTAGTGCCTCTCAGTCTTCTGGTGGTCTAGCCATTTGTCAAGCTTGAGTATTTAAAACTGAAGGTCTTAAGAAATGAATTAAAGTATTGAGGACATGGCCCTGGCTTGTGTGGCTCAGTGGATTGAGTGCCAGCCTGCTAACAGAGGGGTCGCTGGTTTGATTTCCAGTCAGGCCACATGCCTGGGTTGTGGGCCAGGTCCCCAGTAGGGGGTGGGTACATGAGAGGCAACCACACATTGATGTGTTTCTCCCTCTCTTTCTCCCTCCATTCCCCTCTCTCTATAAATAAATAAAGTCTTTTTTCAAAGTACTGAGGACATGGAGAAACAGGTCAAATAAGGTGTTTCATCTTTTCAATAAATATCCTATATATACTTATTTCTTATCTACCTAACCTGTCTGCCTTCCTTCCTGCCTCAAGGCTTGGTTACACTTCAGAAAGAACTATAC
Source organism: Desmodus rotundus (assembly GCF_022682495.2). Lineage (NCBI taxonomy): Eukaryota > Metazoa > Chordata > Mammalia > Chiroptera > Phyllostomidae > Desmodus > Desmodus rotundus. Next base: position 52,213,877 of record NC_071396.1, read on the forward strand.
ACAATCAAAGTAATGTCCAGGGCAGTTATACAGAAATAGTGTGTGGGGCGCTCAGACTTTACCTGTGATGGAATGGTTCGCGTCATTAATCGAGGGTTACTCTGTGCCGGGCGTTTGGCCCTGCCTTGATCACTTGATAGATAGGAACCCAGGAACCCTCAGAGGATAGTTTCTTGCCAAGGATGTACAACTCAGCTCTGATATTTCATACCTGACTCTCTTATTCATTATCCTAATCATTGCTATTTTGCTTGTTTTGTAACTACAGTCTGAAATACAGAAAACTCAAGGCTCTTTATTCTGTGGGTAAAGACTTTGTATTTCTCTAAAGACTTTGTGGGACTTTGCAGCCACATTTCAATAATTTTATAAAGGTCTCAAGTGGTAAATGAGTCTGGTTCCCTGCCCTCACCCCACCCCCACTTTTTGGGGGAGGGGTGCTATCCTTTATTAGCAATGCAACTTCTCTTCCTCAAATATGAACCCAAGATCTTGGGAAATGCATTGATCAAGTAAAGGGAAACGTTTGAGATTAAGCTCTATGATAGAAATGATGCTCGTTGGGAAAGACGGTAGGACATTTCACATTGTTCCCTGGTTCTTAGGAAATAAAAGCTAACCAATATCCAGTTTTAAAAAGAAATCTGCATTGAATTTTTTAATTTCTTAAAACAGAGTTAAACCAAACAGAGAGCAGGTCCCGTTGGTTTGCTTTACTGAGGAAGTGACAGGGCATTCTACAGTGTCACGTGGTAAGAGATAAAGCAGCAACGCTAACACCTCCACAGAAATGTTAAATCACTCCTTACCAGAACAGTCCGGCTGACTAGGTTTTACCCAGCCCTCCAACAAAGCAAATTTGTTGGTGTTTTTTCCGGACAGCGTTGTATCGTTTTCGTTTTGTTTTGATTCCCCCGTCTTGCGATTAAAGAGAGCCATTAAAACATTTACTTGCACGACAGGATAGGGACTGGCTGTGGGAGAGGGGTTGGCGGGTGGGAATGGGGGCGGGGTAGTGGAGAGCAACGAGGGGAAACTGGGAAAACTGTAATAAGACAGTAAAGTAAAATTAAAAAAATATTCAATAGGCCTTGGTTTGACTTGAAGACTTGCAGAATGGTCAGCTTCATCCCCCTGCAATTGGCTTTCCAGGCTAAGGTAGGTTTCCGATGTACCCACACTGCCAAGGCGCTTTGGCCGTGAACTCTGGAAGGAAGCCCAAGGAAAGTGAAGTTCCTGGCGCTAAGCTCTCGTCCCGCTCCGAGCGCGGCGCTAGCGCGTTCTCCGTGCAGTTATTGGCTGGGACTCTGCGCGCCGCTGTCGGCCAATGAAGACGCTGGAGATCTGGCCCCGGCCCGTCCCCTCTCGGCGCCCCGGGATGAGGCAGAGACTGAACAGCCGGCGAGCAAATCAACGGCACCCAGAAAGCCATGTCCGACTCGGCGCCCAGCGCCCAAGCGCTAACCCGCTGAAAGTTTCTCAGCGAAAACGCCGGGACGATCTGGACCCCGCTAAGAGGAACTGCCTTTGAGTGCGATGGTCCCAGCGGCCTGGAGGAGCGGACTGGTAAGCACCGGGAGAGTGGTGGGAGTTTTGCTTCTGCTTGGTGCCTTGCACAACGAGGCTTCCGCCGTCATTCGCTATGAGATCCTGGAGGAAAGAGAGAAGGGTTTCGCGGTGGGCAACGTGGTCACGGACCTTGGCTTGGATCTCGGCAGCCTTTCAGCCCGCAGGCTCCGGGTGGTGTCCGGAGCCAGCCGAAGATTCTTTGAGGTGAACCGAGAGACCGGAGAGATGTTCGTGAACGACCGCCTGGATCGAGAGGAGCTTTGTGGGACGCTGCCCTCCTGCACCATAACTCTGGAGTTGGTGGTGGAGACCCCACTCGAGCTGTTCAGTGCGGAAGTGGTGATTCAGGATATCAACGACAACAATCCCGCTTTCCCAACCCGGGAAATGAAATTGGAGATTAGTGAGGCCGTGGCGCCGGGCGCGCGCTTTCCGCTGGAGAGCGCGCACGATCCCGATGTGGGAAGTAACTCTTTACAAACCTACGAGCTGAGCCGAAATGAGTACTTTGCGCTTCGGGTGCAGACGCGGGAGGACAGCACCAAGTACGCGGAGCTGGTGCTGGAGCGCGCCCTGGACCGGGAGCGAGAGCCGAGTCTCCAATTGGTGCTGACGGCGTTGGACGGCGGAACCCCGGCTCGCTCCGCCAGCCTTCCGATTCGCATCACCGTGCTGGACGCGAATGACAATGCGCCCGCCTTCAACCAGTCCTTGTATCGGGCGCGCGTTCTGGAGGATGCAGCCCCGGGCACTCGCGTGGTGCAAGTCCGTGCAACCGACCTGGATGAAGGCCCCAACGGTGAAATCATTTATTCCTTCGGCAGCCACAATCGCGCCGGCGTGCGGGAACTGTTCTCCTTAGACCTCGTAACCGGGGTGCTGACAATCAAGGGTCGATTGGACTTCGAAGACACGAAACTCCACGAGATTTACATACAGGCCAAAGACAAGGGCGCCAATCCCGAAGGAGCGCATTGCAAAGTTTTGGTAGAGGTTGTGGACGTGAATGACAATGCCCCGGAGATCACAGTCACTTCCGTGTACAGCCCAGTCCCCGAGGATGCCCCTCTGGGAACTGTCATCGCTTTGCTCAGTGTGACTGATCTGGATGCTGGGGAGAACGGGCTGGTGACTTGCGAGATTCCACCAGGTCTCCCCTTCAGCCTTACTTCTTCCCTCAAGAATTACTTTACTTTGAAAACCAGCGCAGCCCTGGATAGGGAGGCTGTGCCAGAATACAACCTCAGCATCACTGCTCGAGATGCTGGAGCCCCTTCCCTCTCAGCCCTTACGACAGTGCGGGTACAAGTGTCCGACATCAACGACAACCCTCCACAATCTTCTCAATCTTCCTATGACGTTTACGTGGAGGAGAATAACCTCCCCGGGGTTCCAATACTAAATCTAAGTGTCTGGGACCCCGACGCCCCGCAGAATGCTCGCCTCTCCTTCTTTCTCTTGGAGCAAGGGGCTGAAGCTGGGCTCGTGGGTCGCTATTTCACGATAAATCGTGACAGTGGCGTCGTGTCATCCTTAGTGCCCCTGGACTATGAGGATCGGCGGGAGTTCGAATTAACAGCTCACATCAGCGACGGGGGCACTCCGGTGCTGACCACCAACATCAGCGTGAACGTGTTTGTCACCGATCGCAACGACAACGCCCCCCAGGTCCTATACCCCCGGCCTGGCCGGAGCTCTGTGGAGCTGCTGCCCCGAGGTACCGCTGCCGGCCACGTGGTCACGCGGGTGGTCGGCTGGGACCCAGATGCGGGGCACAACGCCTGGCTCTCCTACAGCCTCTTGGGAGCCCCCAACCAGAGCCTTTTTGCCGTGGGGCTTCACACGGGTCAAGTCAGTACTGCCCGCCCTGTCCAGGACACAGATTCGCCCAGGCAAACTCTCACGGTCTTGATCAAAGACAATGGGGAGCCGTCACTGTCCACCACCGCCACCCTGACTGTGTCGGTAACCGAGGAATCTCCAGAGGCCCGGGCTGAGTTCCCCTCGGGCTCTGCCCCTGGGGAGCCGAATAAAAATCTCACCTTTTACCTGCTCCTCTCCTTAATCCTGGTCTCCGTGGGGTTCGCAGTCACAGTATTGGGAGTGATCATATTCAAAGTTTACAAGTGGAAACAGTCCAGGGCCTTGTACCGAGCTCCCGTGAGCTCCCTGTGCCGAACGCCAGGGCCCTCTCTGCACGCGGACGCCATACGCGGAGGCCTGGTGCCGCCGCACCTGTACCATCAGGTGTACCTCACCACTGACTCGCGCCGCAGCGACCTGCTGCCGAAGAAACCTGGGGCCGCCAGCCCTCTGGCCAGCCACCAGAACACGCTGCGGAGCTGCGATCCGGTGTTCTATAGGCAGGTGTTGGGTGCGGAGAGCTCCCCTCCTGGACAGGTAAGGGTTAGCAAGTCATCCTGGACTGAGATTAAGGCTTTTTGAGGAACATATAGAGTCGCTTAGTTGTTGTTGTTGTTGTTGTTGTTTTGTTTTAGTGATGAAGATGTTTTCCTAATGATGCACACATATTTCTACCTGGCTCTTCCTAGGTCGTTGTGCCTTTGCACAGTGGATGGCCTAGCCAGAGTGTGGTTTGTGGTAGCTCAGTATGGAGTTAATAGACTCATCTGTGCACCCAATTCACATCCTCAGCATTCACTGGCTTGCCGTAAAAACTAACCGGTCTTGCTAAGGGGCAGCTAAACCATTACCCAAGATCTCAGCACTCTAAGTTTAGCTTGGTGTCATTTGCACTGTTTACCTCTAACCAGTGGCTGCTGCTAGGAATATAAAAACTACCTCATTCATCCATGTTCCGAGCGATTGCACGTAGGCATTAAAACTAATGGCTTGATGGTAATTTTCCTTTGCCCACACCGATCCTGTACCCCAGTCTTAGCTGATTTTCTGAGAAAGAAAGAATATTCTAGGTGGCCTTTAAATTTTATTTTCAAGCATATAGTGGGACTGATGTGCACGTTACTTATAAACCATTTTTATGTTACAATACTGATCCGTGTGCAGCATAGAAAATTTGGAAAACAGAGAAATTTGTAAGGAAAAATTATAACTAACTGTAATCCCCCAATCCAAGGATAACCACCATTAATTATAAAAGTAAAAGTAATCGATGACTTTTAAAATCAATCCAGACTGTCCAAAGCAACATAAAGTACAAAATGAAAGGTTTTTATGCCCCCCATGTAATTCCTTGTCTTTGCAGCATTGTGTTTCTTGGACAGACACGTAACGTGAAAGGAAGGTAAAGTCACATTCTGAGAAATGTAAAGCTGTCATTTATGCAGGATGATGTGTAGACCGTAAGGCCTTTGTCCTGGAGTGAAACTTATACGCACTTCCAATGGCGAGAGAGCCAGAATTTTGTTACTGATAAGTGCATAATTGGTATCAACCTTGGATTTGGCAGTTGGACAAATGAGGCTCCACCATGTACCAGCCAGGAGTCCTTGAGCAAGTCAATCTTTCGAAGCCTGTCTCCCCTGTGAAAAAGGAAGTAATGAGGGTCTTACAAGATTAGCGCGTGATTTCATGGATGCGCACTGCCTGGTGCATCATAAATGTTAAAAAATTCTTATCTATTACTATTATTAGTTTTATTAGCTCTTTACCCACCCCCAATCTTAAACACACCTTGGAAATGAGCCACTTTGGAGATAGTCTAAAGAAGACAATAAATAGTTGCTAGACAACAATATCAATAATTCACCAAAGTAGAGGCATATATGGAAAAGCTAAGGAAGGATGAAAGCCAGAGAGAAGCAGCTGCTACTCTTCCAGTCTCTCTGGAAAACAACCGACACTTTCCCTAGCTCAACGTTCTCAAATTTGGTTGCACACACTAGGGACCTTTTAAAAATTCTGAAGTCCAGGCCACGTCCCAGACCAATCAAAGCACAACCTCTGGGGGTGGGACTCAGGGATCAGTAATTTTTAAAGATCCCTAAGTAACTCCACTGTGCAGAGAAGTTTGAAAAGAATTGCCCTAGAACCTGCCAGTCTATCAAGTAGCACACTGACGAAGCAGAGTGTTGTTCTGGTGTTTACCGAACCAGGAGTCATCCTTACTGAACCAGCCAAGTTTTTAAAAATTCTGTGATATTATTTCCCATCCTTAAAATATTACATAGAATATCTCCAGAAGAGCATTGTAGGGGAGACAGGAGATGACATTTCAGTCATCTAAAGGGACAATCTTCCTAAACCACTAGCTACCAGGCAGCTATTCTTGAAAAATCTAGAGCTGGGCAGTGGGTACGGGGTCTCTTTGAGGGCTGGCAAAAATGTTCCATAGTTAGAATGTGGTAATGGTTGCATTGATTTAGTATATGTGAATGCAAGGATTATTAAGGCTTTATGATGCTCTAATTCTAGTAATACAGACTGTGTGCCTGTTTGTTTGGGTGTGAACTTGCAAATATAAGAGGTTGAGACCTATAAGAAGTCTAATTCTTGGATATTAAAAGCATCAATAAAGGTCCAGTTCATGGCTATAGAGATGACAAACTGGTAGAAAAATCATTTAAGATGTTCTAGAATGAGTTTTCTTTCTTCCAGCCAGACTCCAGAGGCAGGAGTGGGGGGTATCCTAGTTCTGCACATACTAGTTGTTTAGCTGTAGACAAGTCTCTTAGCCTCTCTGAACTCCAGTGTCCTCATCTGTAAAATAAAGGTAATACCTCCTTTCAAAATTTTTGAGAGTGCAAAGTAGTGCATATAAGGTGTCTGTACTCAACATGAAGTAGTCATATAAAGCACAAGTACTCAATAAATAGTTGCTAAATGATAATATCAATAAGTCACCATTTGTTGGTCACCCCTTCATGCCAGACGCTGTAAGAGGTGAAAGACACAGTCCTGCCATTGCGGCACACAGAGCACCATAGGACACGGACGTGCACAAAGTGATTGTACAAGAAACTGTGAGCAAAGAGAAAGAAACACCTAAGCCAGCCTGGGGAAATCAGGAGGACCTCACAGAGGTGGTAATGCTTGAGCTAAGAAGTAAAGATTGAGTAGTACTTTGTTTTGTTAACTAGTAAAGGGGGAAGAGGGGGTGGAGAGGGGATCTTGCAGGAAATTCCATGCTGAGGAATACTGATATTACATCACCGCTGAACTTTAAACTACATTTGTAAAGCACGTACAGGAGATAAATTGAAGCAAGTAAGCGGGAGTCAGATCTTGAATTACCTTTGGGCCAGACCAAGGAGTTTTTACTGTAGTCTGTATCGCTGATAGTCCTTGCAGAATTCTGAACTGACATATGTATGATGTCATCTGAGGGTTTTTGCTTGCTTGCTTTAGAAATGTTATTCTTTCAGTCATGAGTGAGATGGATTGGGGATATTGAGACTGAAGACAAGGAGAGCCGTTAGAAGGCTATTACGATATTTGAGGAGAAAACTGATAAATGCTTGAACCACCACAGTGTCAGGACAGATGGAGGGAGATGACTGTAGTAAAATCGTTAGGACTTGTTGATTGACATAGTGTCGGTAATCAGGGAGAGGAAGAGTCAAGGATGACTCTCCCCTCCCCTCCCCCATTTGGACTGAGGCAGCTGGATGGATGATGGTGTCCTCACTGAAGTGAGTCCTGGCATAAACACCTAGTAGGTCAGACCGACTTACAGCTCCATCATTCCCGTGGGAGGAGGTTTAGGTGCTTTTGTAAAAGAACACAGAAAGCAGATCCCTCCCTTTGAGACCAGAATGTTGGTTGTGGATTTCACCATAGTCCAAGGATATTCCTGAGGATCAAGGGTTTGGGAAGAAAATCTAGAGAGGATAAGAAACCCAGCTTTTGCTACTGGTTTTGGCATCCAGTGGTAACCTAGGTGAGGATTTGAGAAAGTTCAGAAATATGTCCAGATCAGGTTGAATTTTTCTTTGTGTTCTGGTGTTTTGGTCACTCAGATTACAGTTTGCAGGAACCTACAGCGTGAACGAGCCGTGTTTCTGGGTTGGCGCAAGGTGGTGGCCAGGCTCCTGGGAGGGTCTGGGTGTGGGTGGGGATGGGGTGAGATCAAGTCTGCAGCTCCAAGAAGCCCTCCCCCCCCCCCCCCCCCCCCCGGGGCTAAGTGAAAAGCTTGCTCTTTTGAAACAGTCTCTGCTGGTAATTAACAACATATCAAGCATACCGGGGTGTCAAATAAAAGGGATTTGTAGGCACAGTGCTGTTGGCGGCTTGATCTCAATCATTCACGGGAGCTATTAAATCTGTGAACATTAGCATTCTGCCAGGTAATGAGATCTAGTCCCTAGCACCTCCCAGATGCAGCTGATTCTTTGCTGATTTGGAACATCTCCCTCTCCTGGCTCCCTCCACTCTGCTTCTTCGCCTTCCACACTGTCCTTGAAATCAATGAATGGTAATTTAGTGTATCACTAGCAAGCCTCTGAATAAAAGAGGCTTGGTTTCCACTGCGCCTCCTGTTACAACAGAAATGTGTACTGCATACATTTAATTGGTTACATTTATGTGTAAGCCTTTTCTGCAAAGAGGTGGGTACGTTTCTGAATAGTCTGAGAAAGGCAGTGTTGTGTGTATGTGGCAGTGCTTCTAATTAGCTGTTGCTTTAATACAGTTGGACTGAGGCACAAGCCACTCGTTTAGAGTACGGGTGGGTGACAACACCGGCTTGAACCAAGTGCCCAGTCTCAGATGGCTACTCCTCCCTGGGCTGCAGGTCGCTAAGGCTCTGGCTGTAGCTGTTTTCCCCGCGGAAAAGGGGCGGGGGAGTTGGTGTGTTCGAGAGAGAGAAAAAAAACCCACAACACATATATGTTGTCCTCCTCTCCATAGAGGTAATAATAACCCGTAGAAAGAAATGCTGTTGAACGGGAAGAAGGCGAAAAGATAGGTGTTTTTTTGTTTTGGGTTTTTAATTTTTTATTTTTTTTCTCCAATGCTGCGACGCATTAACCCTGCTGCTATTGGGATGTTCTCCGCTCAGCCTATTGGCTGAGCCCAGGAGCTGCTGTCTGCCAATCGGGTGGTGGAAGGCAGACAAATCTACCCCGCCACCAGCAAAAAAACGGCGCGTAACCCTTGCGGCGCCGGCCCAGCCGCGCCAGAACTGGCGCGGGCAAAGGGAGATAGGTGTCTCCAGCTGCTGTGGCCGTTTGGGGCGGGTCGGCTTCTTCTGCTTCTCAGGACCAGGTAGAGAGCTAGCGGGCGACAGCAATGCTCCGCAAGGTGAGAGGCTGGGTAGAAATCTGCCCGGGGGCTACCCTTTTGTTCCTCTTTTGCTACCTGGGTTACGTTTGTGGGCAGATCCGCTACCCGGTCCCAGAGGAGTCACAGGAGGGGACTTTTGTAGGGAATGTCGCCCAAGATTTCCTGCTGGATACAGAGAGTCTGTCAGCTCGCAGGCTGCAGGTCGCTGGAGAGGTGAACCAAAGACACTTCCGTGTGGATTTGGACAGCGGAGCCCTGCTCATCAAGAATCCAATCGATCGAGAGGCACTGTGTGGGCTCAGCGCCAGTTGCATCGTGCCCCTGGAGTTTGTAACCGAAGGGCCTTTGGAAATGTACCGGGCGGAGGTAGAGATTGTGGATGTGAATGATCACGCCCCCCGATTTCCTCGGCAGCAGCTGGACTTGGAAATTGGGGAGGCAGCTCCTCCAGGACAGCGTTTCCCCTTGGAAAAGGCTCAGGATGCAGATGTGGGGACTAACTCCATCAGTAGCTATAGACTAAGCTCCAATGAACACTTTGCACTGGATGTCAAGAAGCGCAGCGACGGCAGCCTGGTCCCAGAGCTGCTCCTGGAGAAGCCTTTGGATCGCGAGAAGCAGTCAGACTACCGCCTGGTGCTGACCGCTGTGGATGGAGGTAACCCTCCAAGATCTGGCACGGCAGAGCTCCGGGTATCAGTGCTGGACGTGAACGACAACGCCCCAGCCTTCCAGCAATCCAGCTACAGGATCAGCGTGCTGGAGAGTGCTCCGGCGGGCATGCTGCTCATCCAGCTCAATGCCTCTGACCCGGACCTGGGTCCCAGTGGTAACGTCACCTTTTCTTTCAGTGGTCACACCCCTGATCGTGTGAGAAACCTCTTTAGCCTGCACCCCACTACTGGAAAGCTTACCCTCCAGGGGCCCCTAGACTTTGAGAATGAGAATTACTATGAATTTGATGTTCGGGCTCGTGATGGGGGTTCTCCAGCCATGGAGCAACATTGCAGCCTTCGAGTGGATCTCCTGGATGTAAATGACAATGCCCCCCACATCACGGTGACCTCAGAGCTTGGGACTCTCCCAGAGAGCGCAGAACCTGGCACTGTGGTGGCACTCATCAGTGTGCAGGACCCCGACTCGGGGTCGAACGGAGATGTGAGCCTCCGCATTCCTGACCACCTGCCCTTCGCGCTCAAGTCTGCCTTCAGGAACCAGTTCTCCCTGGTGACTGCTGGGCCCTTGGACAGAGAGGCCAAATCCAGCTATGACATCATGGTCACTGCTTCTGATGCTGGGAACCCTCCTCTGAGTACCCAAAGGACTATTTTCCTCAATATTTCAGACGTGAATGATAACCCACCTTCTTTCTTCCAGAGGTCACATGAGGTGTTTGTTCCTGAGAACAATCGCCCAGGGGACCTGCTTTGCTCCCTTGCAGCCTCTGATCCAGACTCTGGCTTGAACGCGCTCATCTCTTACTCTCTCCTAGAGCCCAGAAATCGAGATGTGTCAGCTTCCTCCTTCATCTCTCTGAACCCCCAGACGGGAGCCGTGCATGCTACTCGATCCTTTGACTATGAGCAAACACAGACCCTGCAGTTTGAGGTGCAGGCTCGGGACCGGGGCAACCCCCCCCTCAGTAGCACTGTGACAGTTCGCCTGTTCGTGCTGGACCTCAATGACAATGCCCCAGCTGTGCTCCGCCCGAGGGCCCGGCCTGGTTCCTTATGTCCCCAAGCACTGCCCCCATCAGTTGGTGCTGGTCACCTAGTCACAAAAGTGACTGCTGTGGACTTGGATTCAGGTTACAATGCTTGGGTTTCTTATCAGCTCCTGGAGGCCCCAGATCCCAGCCTATTTGCAGTCTCCCGCTATGCTGGGGAGGTGCGGACAGCTGTTCCCATTCCAGCTGATCTCCCGCCACAGAAGCTGGTCATTGTGGTAAAGGACAGTGGCACCCCACCACTCTCCACTTCCGTTACTCTCCTAGTGTCCTTGGAGGAAGACACTCATCCGGTTGTCCCTGATCTTCGAGAATCTTCAGCTCCAAGGGAAGGAGAATCCCGCCTGACCCTCTACTTGGCTGTATCACTAGTGGCAATTTGCTTTGTCTCCTTTGGCTCATTCGTGGCACTGCTCTCTAAGTGTCTGCGTGGGGCTGCCTGTGGAGTGACCTGCTTTCCTGCTGGCACCTGTGCGTGTCTCACTCGATCTCGAAGGAGGGAGGGGCTTCCTCCTTCCAATGGGATCCTCCGAATCCAGCTAGGGTCAGATGATCCTATCAAGTTTGTTGATGTGGGCGGCCACTCTCACGGCTGTACACCCTTGGCTTCTGCACCCACTCGGAGCGATAGCTTCATGATGGTGAAGTCACCCAGTGCACCTATGGCAGGGGAGCCTGTTCGCCCAAGCTGCCCGCCCTCTGATCTTCTCTATGGGCTAGAGGTGAGATCTTCACAGGCTCAGCCAATGCTTGAGGGTTATTCTAATCCAGGCATGTGGCTGGGCCGAGTCCCAGAGAGTACTGGCCTCTCGGTGACAGCCTGTAGTGATGTCACCATTTTTGTGAATGGTAACTCTATGACAGATGCTGTGCTTTGGAAGTGTTTTGTGAATTAATCAGGAAGTTGTCACAGGTTAGGACTTGGGTTTGGGTTATGCCCTTACCTGAGAGTAAGAAATGAAAGCAAGTGTCAAGAGCCAGGGTACTATGGAAGCATGCTGCCGGAATGTGGGAGCACAGAAGGGCACAGCACACTGAGGCAGGGTGCACCAGACAGTCACCTAAACCCAGGTGGCTGCTTTCTCTACTCTTCCTGAATGAGGGGGCCAGACGCTGGACTACCTTAACTCTAGGTTACGGTTTCCCAGTGACCGGAGGGAAGCTACTGTCTCTGCTGTGCAGTATCAAGTGCTCCCTGCCCCACGGCGCGGGGACTCTGCCGGAGACAGAAGAGAGCACAAAGAGGAGAGTCTAGGGAGCAGAGGCAGCAAGGCGGGAGGAGAGACCTGCCAGACAATATCTTCAGGACTCCCAATCAAGTCCCCACTGGGATTTGAGCTAGACACAGTAGGTAGGGGGCAGGAGAGCATTACCTCTTAGGGAAAAAGCAATAAATGAAATCACGTAATGCCAGAAATCTGGTTTACAGATGAGGAATTCATGGAGATAGCTACATGGGGCGGGGGTGGGGGTGGTCTCTAAGTAGAGTTCTTCTGAATTGGTGAAACCATAAAGCCTAGAGGCCATGCCTAGTTCCTGGTCGCCCTCCTGGGTGACCTGGACCAGTCCCAGGAATGCTTCCCCTGCCAGAAGCTGTGATGCTCGTCTCGCCGCCCAGGGCCGGCATCTCGGGAAAGCTGAGTCCTAGAGTCACCAGCTGCCACTGAGACCCCTTAAAGCACTGCTGGAGAGTCAGAGCAAGGTTCTACGTAACCCTAACCAATCTCTTTTCTCATTTTAGCAGCATTGGCAGGATGGGGGTTGGGGGGGGGGAACACGTGGGCTTTGCCTCCCCCAGAAGGACAAACTTTTGTTGGTTCAAGTGAAGTAGTGGAAGCGTCTGAAGTCATGCAGAAAGTTGCTGGGACAGAGCACGGAGAAGTTTTGTACCACTTTGTCTTCCCCGTTGAGCACCATCTGAGCTGTCAAATTTTGCTGCCAAGGGGGCTGAATCAACCTGCAGCAAAAAATGAGTGGGGAAGTAGGAGGCTTCTGTGACACAGATTTGCAGCCCGTTCCTAAGGTTTCCGGGAGTGAGGAGACTTCGTAATTGGTTGAGAGCAGACAGACTTTTTGGCCAATCAGACTCAGAGCTGAGGTGGGGGATCTGCTCTTCCTGCCCGCCTCTCCTCCCCCAGCTCCCCAGCTCCACTCAGATTCAATTCCCCTTCCCCCCCCCACCCCCGCCATTCGGTGACTAAGAAGAACTGCTGCAGTCAGACAAACCTCGGAGCAGTTTTTAAGAGGCTGGAAGGAGACACAAGAGATCTCAGCTGCTACACTCCAAGCCCGGGGTCTGCCTTGGATACAGGACAGCACAGAGTCAGTGTCCAGGAAGGGACTTCTGGGTCATGGGGCCCAAGACACCCTCACAGCTCGCTGGGAAATGGCAAGTTCTGTGCATGTTGTCCTTGTGCTGCTGGGGCCGGGTGTCTGGGCAGCTTCGTTACTCAGTGGTGGAGGAGTCTGAGCCGGGGACGCTGGTGGGGAATGTTGCTCAGGACCTAGGCTTAAAGGTGACAGATCTGTTGAGCCGCCGACTGCAGTTGGGATCTGAGGAGAATGAGCACTATTTTTCCCTGAGTTTGGTGACTGGGGCTCTGGCAATAAATCAAAAGATTGACCGAGAGAGCCTGTGTGGAGCCAGCACCAGCTGCCTGTTGCCAGTGCAGGTGGTGACTGAACACCCGCTGGAACTAATCCGGGTAGAGGTGGAGATCCTGGATCTCAATGACAACTCTCCTAGCTTTGCCATCCCTGAGCGAGAGATACGCATCTCAGAATCAGCTGCATTTGGGGCACGATTCCCTCTGGAGAGCGCCCAGGACCCAGATGTGGGCACCAATGCTGTGAGCTTCTACACTCTGAGCCCCAACAACCACTTCTCACTGAATGTGAAGACCCTAAAAGATGGGAAGCTATTCCCAGAGCTGGTGCTAGAGCAGCAGCTGGACCGTGAAGCCCAGGCAAAGCATCAGCTGGTGCTCACTGCTGTGGATGGGGGTGTCCCAGCCCGCTCAGGGACCACGCTTATCTCTGTCACTGTGCTGGACATCAATGATAATGCGCCAACCTTCCAGTCCTCAGTGCTTCGTGTGGGACTCGCAGAGAATGCACCTGTGGGTACCGTGCTGCTCCACCTCAATGCCACTGATCCAGACGAGGGCACCAATGGCCAACTAGACTATTCTTTTGGAGACCACACATCTGAGGCAGTGCAGAATCTCTTTGGCCTAGACCCTAGCAGTGGAGCAATCCGTGTGTTGGGTCCCATAGACTTTGAGGAGTCGAGTTTCTATGAGATTCATGCAAGAGCCCGTGACCAGGGACAGCCCGCTATGGAGGGCCACTGTGTGATTCAAGTGGATGTGGGGGATGTCAATGACAATGCCCCAGAGGTACTACTGGCCTCTTTGGTCAACCCCGTCCTGGAGAGCACACCAGTGGGCACAGCAGTGGGATTGTTTAATGTGCGGGACCGAGACTCAGGGAGAAATGGTGAAGTGAGCCTCGATATCTCTCCAGAACTGCCATTTCAGATTAAGCCCTCTGAGAACCACTACTCACTGCTAACCAGCCAGCCCTTGGACCGGGAGGCCACATCCCACTATACCATCGAGCTGCTGGCCAGGGATGCCGGCTCCCCTCCCCTGCATGCACATCTGACCATCAGGCTCAACATTTCAGATGTTAACGACAATGCACCCTACTTCACCCAGAAGCTCTATACCGCTTACATCCCAGAAAATCGTCCTCCAGGCTCCCTTCTCTGCACTGTGACCGCCTCCGATCCAGACACTGGGGAGAACGCCCGTCTCACCTACTCCATTGCAGGGGATCAGGTTCAGGGAGCCCCAGCCTCCTCCTTCGTGTATGTCAACCCTGAAGACGGGCGCGTCTTCGCCCAGCGCACCTTTGATTACGAACTGCTGCAGGTGATGCACATCGTGGTGGGGGTTCGAGACTCCGGCTCCCCCCCGTTGCACGCCAACACATCCCTGCACGTGTTTGTTCTGGACCAGAATGACAATGCCCCAGCTGTGCTGCACCCAAGACCCGGCTGGGAGCTCTCAGCCCCCCAGCGTCTCCCTCGCTCTGCGCCTCCTGGCTCCTTGGTCACCAAGGTGACAGCCGTGGATGCTGATGCAGGCCACAACGCATGGCTCTCCTATTCACTGTTGCCACAGTCCACAGCCCCAGGACTGTTCCTGGTGTCCACACACACCGGTGAGGTGCGCACAGCCCGGGCCTTACTGGAGGATGACTCTGACACCCAGCAGGTGGTGGTCCTGGTGAGGGACAATGGTGACCCTTCGCTCTCCTCTACGGCCACAGTGCTGCTGGTCCTGGAGGATGAGGACCCTGAGGAAATGCCCAAATCCAGCGACTTCCTCACACGCCCTCCTGAGCGGTCAGACCTTACCCTTTACCTCATTGTGGCTCTTGCAGCCATCAGTCTGTTATCTTTGGTCACCTTCACCTTTCTGTCAGCTAAGTGCCTTCGGGGACACGCGGATGGGGACGGGGGTGGGGGCCGGTGTTGCGGGCGCCAGGACTCACCCTCCCGGGACTACTATAAGCAGTCCAGTCCCAACCTACAGGTGAGCTCAGACGGCACGCTCAAGTACATGGAGGTGACCCTGCGGCCCGCAGACTCGCACAGCCACTGCTACAGGACGTGCTTCTCACCAGCCTCGGACGGCAGCGACTTCACTTTCCTAAGGCCCCTCAGCGTCCAGCAGTCCTCAGCTCTGGCGCTGGAGCCTGACGCCTTCCGGTCCCGCTCTAACACGCTGCGGGAGCCGAGCCAGGTGAGGGGCTCGGCGCGACCCCTGGGGGCGGCGATGGAGCCGCCCATCCACATAGGGGCTTTGAACTTGCATCTGCTCCTCTCGCGCGGGCTCGGCTGCCAGCTGCGCGTCACCCGGTGCGGACTGACTGCGCGGGACCAGAGGTGTGGCCAAACAGGGGACAGGGCTCTGAGCGGCCGGAGGTGGTGGTGATTGGTCCGAGGGGGATCGAACCCACCCCAACCCCGCCCCCCCAAACCCAGAAAAGGCTGGGGCTTGGCGATCTTGCCAGTGATTTCCGCCGGTGTCCGGGGTCCCGGGTGGAGGCAGTCGCAGACCCACGCCCACAGCCAGCCTCCTATGCTCTGGCGCCCGCGTGTTCCGCCGCTCTTTAGGTTTCCTGAGTTCCTTCCCACTCCCTGGATCTGGGGCTTCGCTGTTACTCTCAGCCCTCCTTATTCCCATTTCAAACAAACGCATCTGTAGACAGGACAGAGGTGCGCGCAGGGCTCCAGCGTGTCCTCCCCGCGAAAGCCACACACCCACCAGCCACAGCGCAACGGCCCGGCACTCCTCACCTGCACACACGTCCCCGCACCTCCTCACAGCCTCAGAGGTACTCGCTGCTGACCTTGCGCCTTGACGACAGTCTCGGGTCGTGGCCGTCCCGGGCCCACGAGGACTGGAGAGGTTCGGGTCGCCTGGGGGTGAGCCTGAGGCCAGCTGAGGCACCTAGAGCGTGGGTGCGAATGTAGGGGGGGTCGGCCGGTCGGACTGCGCAAGGAAGACCCCCACAAGTGGGCAAAGCTGTCCTGGGACCCCAAAGGGGCGGCTGGGCTTGGCCTGGGTGGCCTGGGCCGCTACAGGACCCGCAGCCTGGGACCTCAGTGCCACCCGCGGCCCGTCCTCTCGAGGGAAGTGGGAACCTGCCGCAACCGGTCTCTGGACACGCAGGGAGAGGCTTTTGGCTCCGTCGTGACCGAAATGCGTCCAGTGATCTAGGATCTAGGCTTTCGGGGGTGACCAAAGTATCTGAGACATGGGCACATTCTTCCTCCTCTGACTGATGGAAAGCCACAGCCTCTGCCAGATGCCAGGGTGTCCTCATAGGTGGGGAAACTGTAATAGTAAAAAGCACAAGTTGCCACAATCCCAGGAGCTTTTATTCGAAGCGTATCTATGCCCCACCCTGCCCCCACTGAGTGAGAATTGTAGTTTGAAACAACACCCCATGTGATTCTGACAGCTGATAGCCTTACTACACGCCCCCTCCCAGAAGCATCTCCTCTGTTCTTCCCAGCACTTCTGCTGGGTGGGCACTAGCACCCCCACCGCATAACTGAGTTTCACAGAAGTCAAGTGACTTGCTCGAGTTCTCGTGCTAAGTGGTAGAGAAAGGCCTGCCCCAGGTCTGCCTACCTTCAGAAGAACGAGGCAGTCGGGCCGTGCGCACCTGCTGGGCTGGGGCAGAAGTGGGTCTTACAAGTGGAGAAAAGTCTTCAGGGGCTCCTCATCCCCGAGCGGCCCTCACTGAACACGCCTGGACCCGGCGTCCTTTTGCAGGCTGTGAGTGTGGCCCAGCTCCTACCCTCACACCTCTCGGGGTACCTGCATCTCTGTGTAGATTCTGCCATAGCTACTGATACAGTGGCCGAGCGAGGACGTCCCGGGGCCCTTCCGCCCGGCGGCCGGCTCGGAGCTGGTGACAACTGTTGCACTGGCGATGCTACGTTGGTTTCCGGTTCTGCTCGCAGCACTGCCACCTGTGAGCCTCAGAGTGAGTCGTTTGGCAGCCATAGGTCTTCCTTCTCTCCAGTGGAATCAGAGGTGCTCACACCTCCTTCTCTGCTCCTGGGAGCGAGTGTGAGGATAATGAGTAGCACACCCCAGAACTGGCGAGGAGCTGGCTGGAGGAGCGCTGCATGCAGGTGTGAGGCGGGATGACACGCCCGCCGAAAGGCTCAGGCTCGGAGGACTCAGGAGGGCAGTGGCTGGCCAGAGTCCCACACCTTCATCCAGACGGGGGGGTGGCTACAGATCAGCCCCTCGGGAGCCCTGGAGACTAGGTTGGCTCTGCCTGGAGGCTGTGGGAGCTGATCTCTGCTGGGCTCCATCCAGCAGTTCTCTGTCCCAGACAGAGCAGCCTTGTTCTCTCCTCCTTCCACACGCTCTTTGTCCGGCATGGAGTCCTAGGGGTGAGAGGTGTCCCGGGACTTGGATGCCCTGCAAAGGCCCAGTCTGGCATGACTCCTAAATTAATAATGTGTTTAGCTGTGGGAAGGGATCCTCGGTTGCCAGGGGCCTGGAGGAGGTGTCCCCCGAATGCATTGCAGCACAGCCTGGCGCAGAAAGGGTTACGGGAGCAGCAGCCATCTTGCTGCAGAGGAGGCTTTGTTCCCAGCTGAGAAGCTGAGTACATTCTTTCCAGGGCTGGTGGAATTCTCATCTGAAAGCCTCATCTGCCACTTTTGGGGGCCTTTTCTGCACCCCTCCCCGCAGCTTCTGCAGAAGACGCTTTTAGCCCTCGAATCTCAGTTCAGAAGTTCTGAGTCAGGGGCAAGAGGAAGAGGACGTTTCTTTAGCAAAGGCATCTGGGCTTGCTCACTGTGGTCAGATACACGCTATTTTATCTCGTTGGCTCCTGTATATACCTCAGACCTCTGAGACCTGAGGTATATTTTGTCTTTGAAGATGAGTTTACCCCGCTCCCATCGCACACCCGTTTCTTCCCTGTGCGCACTCCCCTCCTGCCCTCTGGGTCCATCCCCAGGGGCCGGTGACATTCTGACTTGTCCAGGGTACTCAGCCCCTTTCCCTCTGTTTTCTCCACAGCAAGCCCCACCCAACACGGACTGGCGTTTCTCTCAGGCCCAGAGACCCGGCACCAGCGGGTAGGTGACTGCCTCTCCAGCCCACCCTCTTCTCTGCGGCATTTTCTCAGCGATGACGTGGGAGGAGAGGGGGGAGCACTTAACATTTGCTACAAATGGCTTCTTCCCTCAGTTCCAGATTTCAAGGAGGTTTTGGTGTATTGGGGGCTGTCACACAGACGCCAGAAGGAAGAGGCTAATTTGGAAGCTCAGTTCACACACTCATCCCCTCCCTTCTCCCACCATGGGAACCTTGGCCAATCTCCTGGGGGCTTTGGGACCAAAAGATGGTTTTAAGGTGGTCTCTGGGTGGAGAGGAAGCATATTACACCCATCTATTGCCTACATCCCCCCTCTCTGGGCTGAGCTGGGCTCCATCCTGACCTGGGGTTCAGGCAGAGAAACCTGGGGCAGGAGCAGGAGAGGAGGAGCCTGCCAGGAAGAGCCTAGCTAGAGGAGGGGGGTCAGGCAGTTGTGGGGGAAGTGGAGACAGCACAGCTGGAGTTGGGGCTGATGGGGGAGAGTTCCTAGGGCGGTGTCCCTGGTCCTGTCCCCCCTTCAGGCCCCCTCGGCCTCCTCTGGCCTGGCCCTCTCAGCCTGTAGGCCTTTTGTCTCTGCCACTCTCTTATTTCTGCACCCTTCCCTCTCTCCGTCAGTTTGCATCCTCTGACCTTTCCCTTGGTCTCTGTCTCGGTTTCTGTCCTTAGTGCTGCCTCTCTGGCCCTCCCGTGTGTGTCTACTTGCGTTGGTCTGTGCCTCACACTGAGCCTGCCACAGCTGGGTCCTCAATAAATGTGGAATCAATGAATAAATGTGACTTCCTAGTCTCAGTCTGTTTCCCTTTTCTCTGCCTCCACCTCCCTGTCTCCATCCTCTATCTCCTTTCTGTCTCTTCTTTCATCCTTTGCTAGTGTCCTTGTGTTCCTCTGTCTCCAGTCTCTCTCTCTCTTGCTCTCTCTCTCAATCTCTCTAAGTCTGTTGCCTGTCTCTTTCTGCCTCTCAGAGTCCCTTTCTCTATTTCTCTTTCTTCATCTCTCTGTCTCTCTTTTATCCTGTTTGTTATTCAGTGACCCTGTCTGTCTCTCGTTTCTTTGTACTTGCCCCACAAGTACAAAGAAATGAGAGAGCACACACGTGTATCCCCACCCCCCTCTCCCTGCGCCCCTCACACACAGAGCCTTTGATCAATGCTTTCCAACGCACACCCTCCCACCCAGGCTACCCCAGCTGCTCATTTCAGTCTGGTATGAATTCCTGCTGAGACAGGAACCCCCTGTGGGTGGAGGAGGAGGGAAACTTCAGCAGAAAGACCTTCAGTTGGTCTGAGGGAAGTGGGATGGGCCCTGGGCCAGGCCTCCCTGTTAGAAGTCAGGAGCCTGTAGGAGTCCAGGGATCCCTGGAGAGAGAGGGGGGCGGAGTTGGACTGCCTTCCCTGCCCCCTCCCGGGTGCTACAGATGCTGAGCCCACCCAGGACTCCCTGGTGGAGGGTGGAGACTCCAGCTCCTGGGCAGGTGCAGTCTGTCCCTGATTTCAGGATCTCAAGGCACTTCCTAGAAGGCAAGAAACCAGAGGAGCTGGACTGCCCTTGCCCTGCCCTGCACCCAGCTGTCTCCTTTCTCCCCACCGGCCTCGCCAGCCTTCCCATAAGTTCTCCATTAGATCATTCATGTGTTCATTCGTATACTCATTCAGAAGTATGTGTGGAGCATCTGCTATGAGCCAGCCCCCACGCTGAACACTGGCCTATAGGAATGAACAAGAAGACATGATCCTTGAATTCACAGACTTTCGTGCCAGTAGGGAGGCTGGAAATTGACAACAAATCACACACGAACATCACAGCAAGTTCTGAGAAGAGGGTAGTGAGAGTGTGGTGGTGGAAGGGAACAGAGAAGGCCTCCAGGAGGAAGTGACAGTTGAGCTGAGGTGATGAGTGTCCCTTTCCCCACCCCCACCCCAGGCCATTTACTAGCCCTGAAGCAGGATTCATCGCTGGACCTGGGAGCCTCACCGACTGCTTCTGCTGTGCCCCCTGGGTTGAGCACCTTACCCCTGCCTCCCATTCCTTTCCACCCAAGGAGAGACGAGGTGGCCTGAGTACACGCAGGAGCTCTTGGGGAGGTGGAGAAGGCTCGGGAGCTCTCCCATCCTTAACTTGAGTGTGATGGGACAAACGTTTCTGATTCAGCTCCGAAGTGCCCAGGGAGGAGCCCGGTCCAGCAACTGCAACTTCCCTTCCTCAATGAAGAGTAAGGCCTACGATAGGCCAGGTAGTGTTCTAGGTATAGGGTGTAAAGACAAACTCTCTGACCTCGGGAGTTGACAGCATTGAGGGAGACAAATATTAACCAGTTAATCACCCAAAAAATAGTAATAAAAAGTACGATTGCAGCTGCCATAAGTGCTATGAAGAATAGTACCTGGTAGCTGGTAGCAAGAGCCGAGAACAGGCATTTGACATGATCAGGGAGCAGGAGGACATCCAGGAGGAAGTGAGGCTGTGCTGGGATCTGAAGGATGACTGGGAATTAACCAACCAGGGGAAAGAGTGAGAGCATTCCAGGCGCAGGGAAGAGCATGTGCCAAGGCCCCTGGGAGGCATCTCAGGACAGAGAATGACAGGGAGCTCTTTCTGTGCTGCCGCCGTTCTGATGGTGAATTGGAATCTAACCCTCCAATTCCAGCCCTCCACTGCTTTTCAGCCCTCCATTCCCTCCCCACCCTCTTGGCTACTGGCACACCAGGTTCAAAGCAGGGCTAGTCCTTCAGTAGACCTGGTTCAAGTTCAAGCCAGCATTCAGTCATGTTGCCTAGACAAAAGAGGGGAAAGACTCAAGTTCTAAAGTTCTCGTTTGCCAGGTGCCCCACCACTGTCACCCCTCAGGTCATCCTTTCGGCTCCTGATCCCAGCAGGTGTCGTCTCAGGGTCTGAATCCCACAGGCCAGCTCTCCCTTCTCAGGCCTAGTCAGGCCCCAGCCTGCAGCTGTTCCGGCCTCTGCACAGAGGAGGCCTCTCCGCCCAGCTTCCCCTGGTCCCCACTCGGTTCCCTGGGATGGTTTCACACCAGCCTTCCCCTCTGCCCAGCCTCTTCTGCGAGACGCTGCCCCGCTCTCCCTCCCCACGGTGTGGGCGGCCATTCAGCAAACAAGTAGCAGCTTTTCTCCGTGGTAAAATAATACATGCTAATTATAGAACCATGAGACAGAGAACAATTTTTTTAAAGTACTCATAATTTCACAACCCAGGGAAACCACCAGTGACAATGTTTTTAATATGGAAAGCTTCAAATCTATGCAAAAGTAGAGAGAATAGTAAAATGAACCTCCGTGAGCCCACCATTCAGCTTCAGCTAATTCCCAATCTTGTTTTACTTCCCACCCTCTCTTGACTTATTTTGAACATTCTCATCCATTATGTAAGTTTAGCTCAGTCTTCCCTATCTTTAACAACTTTTTTAACATGTAAGCACTAAATATATTAACAAACTAAAAATCAATATATTAGTAGTAAATCATGTTAATAAACTAATATCACATTTTCCCAATTATATATCTTTCTCTTTCCATTAAGCTGTTTGCATGCCTGTCCAAGCTGAGGTCTCCAGTTTGTGTTTGGTTGAGTATCTCAACTCTCTTAAGCTCTTTTAATACTTTCACGTGTATCTTCCTAAACCCTTTGTGCGGTCAAGCAACACGCATAGGCCTCCTCTTTTTAAAAAAATCTAATTCACTTAAATAAATTGTTGATGAGTTTGTTCACAGAATGCCGAGAGCTTTCATCCTCAGTAAACTGGTGTATTTCTCACTTTTTTTTTTTTTTTTCTTCACAGTAATTGAGGTCATACTCTTCAGGATGTTGTAGCTTCTTTTTTTTTTGTCTTTGCAATAGACATCAAAAATTCCCCCATGTCCACAAAAATTTCCTGAAGTCATTTAACTATTGCGTTCCAGCCCCACGTGTAGGTGGGGCGACAGTAGGCTTACAGGTGTGACCGTGTGAAACAGAGTCTATTCCTGCATTAGGACTTTACCAGTTGGTGTATTATTTTCTGTAAGTTTACGAACAACTGTAAACTTACTCTTGCCCAGCCCTTACATGTATATTTTTAAATGCCGACAGGCTTTTGCCGCATTGAAAGTGTATCCGTGCACTTACGTTGTATCGGTTACTTCAGGCTTCTGTCAGGGGTGACTTCCCCAGATTCCTTCTTTTTTGGAGCCTGATTGTATCCAAGCCCAGCTTGCCCAGCACCAGGACGCAAGCTCCCGAGGGCAAGGACAGTGTCTGTCATCTCCTAAGTTCTAGGGCCTGTCACAGACCCTGCCCCATAGTAGGCACTTGGAAAACGGTCGGTTAGATGTAGTCTCTCTCCTCCGCTTTTATGTTTTCATTGTTTCCCAAATCCTGGGGAAGAGTCCCCTAAACTATGTTGTTGTGTATAAGATCGTCAGCTTTAGGGTCACATTAGGCCCACTTCAGGTGGCAGCTCCTCCAGTTACCAGCTGTGTGACTTTGGGAAAGTTTCTCAAACTCTCAGGGCCCTGATTGTGTCTGCTGGAAAATAGGGCTAATCACAACACTACGGTTCTGAGATTAAAAGAGACCACCCCCCGCCCCCGGCCCCTGCCACAGACACACATTCCAGTCCTCCACTCATCTCCTGCCCGGCTTCAAAGAGCTGGCAGCCTGCCCTTGTGCTTGGCCTCCAACTTTCCACTGTTTCCCTAGAATCCTCCTTACAGCCCAGCCCACCCCCTTCCTCCTGCCTTTACTCCCTCGACACCACCACCCACCTCCACAGGGCGTCCTCCTAACCTGGTATCTGACCCTGTTGTCTACCTCACAGCCCCGGAGTTCTTCTGGCTGCCTCCCACCATCTGCTCCCCGAGTCTGTCCGCATTAGGCCCTTCACGGAGGCCTGAGCCCGCCGGCTGTACCCTGCGCCCTCAGGCAGGCCCAGGCAGGACTTCTGGGTCTTCAGGCTCCTGCCCTCCCAGAGGTGACAGAGGTGTCCAGCCCTCAGTCCTCTCACAGGAGCAAGAGTGATCTGTAAATACTTAAATCCGGCCGTGACAACCCCTCACACACCTCATGGCTTCCAGTGCACTTAGCAGGAGGCCAAAATCTTCAGCGTGGCTCTGCAGCCACAGCCCCTGAAGACACCTCCCCTTGGGACCACCCCGGCTTGCCCGCAGTCCTGGCCCAGCCTCTCCCAGCCTCAGGGCACGTAGCTGCCTCCCACAACACCACACACACCTTCCCCTTGATAACGTGATCTTCCCCGTCAGGTTTTTACTTTGAAATGTTTCAAACCTATGGACAAGTTGAAAGAAGAGCATGATGAACATACGAATAGTTTTTTTTAACCCAGATGCCTCATTTGTTAATGTTTGCACATTTGTGTTAGCTCTCTCTACACTGACACACAAACACACTCACACACTCATACACAGACTCACACTCGTGCTTTCAAGGTCTCCCCTCGACCCCCGAATCCTCATCGGGACCTAACCCCCACCACGCGCCTTTTCCCATTCATTCAGCTCAGGCAACACAGGTTTACTGGGGAACTTCGGGGTGCCAGATGGTGCCAAGAGTCGCCTCATAGACTGTGTGCGTGTCAGGGCGCTTCCCTCTTTCCTCAAAAACGGAAATGATTTGGTCCCGGATAACTCTGAAAGAGCGCGGAAGCAGCCGCCCTGGGAAGGACCCGAGCTGGGTTGGAATTCCTGCGGCCCCTTTTCCGGGTTAGCAGTTTGCACAGTAGCGAGTCACCCCGTGCCCTTCTCAACGCTTCGCGCGTCCAGAGGTCTGGCTCAGCTGCCGCAGTAGGGAGCAGGCGGACCGTCTTGCCACAGGGGCCAGGTCTGGGGACTTCGGGGTCCCTCTGACAAACCGCGTTGGTGTTACCGAGGCAGAGGGCAGGAACTGGCACTCCAGAGAACAGTGTCTTCCCGGGCTTTGCTGTAAGGGGGAGCTTGAGGAATTAGGGAAGCAAATCTGAAAAAGTTTGGTGGCGGATGTTTGGGAGGGGCTTGGGGGTGTTCTTGTAAAGTAGGGGGGCGGATTCTCACCAGCCCTGCATTCTATCCTGAGGGCTTCAGGCCGCCCTGCTCCAGGGTCCCCTGGGCCTCTCCCCTCTAGGCTGTCACACCTTTCTCTGGCTCTGACACACTCTCCCCCATCTGCCCGGGAGAAGGCCCGACCCCTCACTGTGACAGTGAGCGCGCTCTGTCACGGACAAGTCACAGCCTATCCCGCTCTGTCTGTCCAAGGCCGCGGTGTCCGCGGCGGGTCTGAGACCGCGAGGCACGGGTGTGGGGGGGCCTGGCTTCTGAGGGGTCGTACAAATTACCCCGACCTTGCTGAAAGGGGGCGGGTCTTGGGTGTGAGGTAGGAATAGGGTGCGAGATTTGGGAGCTTTGGGAGAGGATGGGGGGAGGGGGGAGGGGCGGCTGTGGGGGGCGGCAGGGGCTAGGCTGGCCTGGGACGCTGTGCTCACCATCCCACTCCGTCTCCAGCTCCCAGAATGGCGATGAAACCGGCACCTGGCCCAACAACCAGTTTGACACGGAGATGCTGCAAGCGATGATCCTGGCCTCTGCCAGCGGTGAGTGGTGCCGGGGGTGGGCGGGGGGGGGGGGGATGTGGGGTGGGAGGCCTGGGGTTCTGGGGCATCCCACAGCCGCCATGCCCCGAGACCGGCTGTCCACCTGCGTGGTTTCTGTGGATCTCTCTGCTGCTTTTAGAGGACGCGTAACTGTAGAACGTGAAGGCAGGCTGGGGGACAGCTGAGCGATGGGGCGGGGGGCTGGGGGGCCCAGAGGGGAGTAAACAAGGAAAGGTCCATTGAGGACGTGTGCGGAGTAGAGGTGGAGGGTCTGGCTCTGGAAGGGGACAGACAGGGTCAGCCCAGTCCCAGCTCTGCCACTTAGGCTCTTTGTGACTTTGATCAATTTGCTTAATCTCTGCAAACCTCAGCTTCCTGGGCCCAGAAAACGGGGGGCAGCAACTTCAAAGGGCTGTCGTGAGGCTTAAAAGGGGATGGCACCACAAAGCAGGAAGTCACACCAGCCCTCAGTCCACTGGTGGGGGGGGGGTGCCCCCAGCAGGGCGAACAGGCTCCGATGTTTGAGACCTTCCCTCTGGTTGCTGACCCCAGCTTCAGAGAAGGAGTTTGGTCTTCTCACGCAGCTAACACACAACTTCACATGCAATAGGGATGCGGACGATGGTTGTTGTCCCTGAAGAGTCACAAGGGTCCGGAACAGGGGAAGCAGAGTCATACCGTCAGTACTGAAGCGCACAGGCTCGGAGGCAGCCTTTAGCTGTGAGTCCTCAGGCAAGTCCCCAAGCGCCTCCGGGCCTCAGAGGCGCTGACTCAGAAATGGGCGCAGTAGTCACAGCTCTTGTGGTGTGAGGGCCAGCATCAGCCCTCGGCTCAGAGTGGACAGACACGAAGGACACAATATGTAGTGGCCACAACTGATTAGTTATTGTCTTTATTGACCCATAGGAGTAGGAAGCCAGAATTAGAATAATGCCTGTTAATAAGGACTAGCTCCTGGAGCAGCAAATCCCGGGCTTACACGGAGGCTGGTGGGGGGCGAAGGCGCCGGCCCCACAGGGACTGACAGCCCAGCCCTCCTGCGTGGTGGGCTGGTGGGTAGAGAACGAGGCAAACTCAGACACGGTCACCATAACCACACCTGAGCAGCATCCCGGGCACGTGTTGGACCCCCTTTGTGGGCCTCATGTCAACCGGCCTTCCCAGCGGCTCTGCGAGGCCCGTCTGATTGCTTCCGTTGACAGATGAGAACTGCGTAGTCACTTCTCCAAGGCAGCAGACTGGCCATTCTAAACCGGCCCAACTCCCAAGTTCATGTCCTTTCTGCTCCAATGACCATGCCTGCCTTGAGATCCAGCCTCAGTTTCCCCTTTAGCTAAATAGTTTTGGAGGCTGAACTCTCACTGCCCTTCCTTATTCTCCCAGGTGAGGGTCACCAGATAAAACACAAGATGATCAGTTAAATTTTAACTCCAGATAAACAGCAAATAATATCCTAGCGTAAGTAGGCCCCACACATTCAAATCGGGACAGACAACACTGAAAAATTGCTCATTGTTTACCTGAAATTTTTATTTAACTGAGTGACCTGTGTTTTTACCGCCAAATCTGGCCAGCTTCCCCCAGCTGTGTGCGAGGCTGAGCAAGGCCAGGACTGCGGTTGAGAAGGGTTAGAAGTGGCCGGAGAGGCCGGATGCTGAGTGTGAACGGGGGAGGCTGGAGGCGCTGGGCCTGGGGAGATGCCAAGTCGGGGTCTTGAGGGAAGTAAACAGACAGTCAGGTATATTTAGCTCTTGTGGTGCTGAGCCCTAAGGCCAGGAAGCAGGCTTTCTAGCCTAAATCCAGACTTTAAAAACAGAAATGGAGTATTTCTGGCCCAAAACCCTCCTAGAAGGTCCCCTGGGTCATTTCAGGCTGCCCCCTCTCAGGACTCCCAGCCTGTGGCCCACACGGGGCCTGACCTGAGTGTCAGCCAGGGCCCTGTGGACAGAGCCTGAGGGCGGAGGCGTCAGCCAGGCCCCGCTCTCACTTTCACCCCCCTGCCTTGCCCTGGAGCCCCAGAGGTTCCTGGAGCCCAGCCTGGCCTGTGGCTGCGGCTGCAAGGCTGCTGAGGGGAGTGAGTAAGAGGGAGAGAGTAGGACACTTGGGAGGCTTCTTAAATAAACATTTCAGCGAGGAGGTGTGCTCTCAAGGAGCCTGTGGTTTGCAGGTCATCTGGCTGAGGTCTAGCTTGACCAGACCTCGCTGGGCTGGGCTGCTCTGGAGTTGCTGCCCTTAGCCCCGGGGTGGGGAGGGCAGGATCTGTGGGAGGTTACAGGTCACTGGGCCTGGAGCTGTTTTCCCGGGAGAGGCTGGCACAAGAGAGGAGGCCAGCACTGCTTCCACCTCCTCTGAGGCAGAGGGTACCCAGGTTCTTTCTTGCTGCTCCTCAAAGTCTGTTTCTCTTGGACCAAGGGAAGTTCCCGGCCCCTGCCTGGTATGGGGTAGGAAGAGGGGCCATTGGAGCACTGGTTCTACGGAAGGCCAGAGCCTGCAATCCAACTTGTCCCCCTCACATTTGTGGACAGGGAAACTGAGCCCCCAGTCGTGCAGGGCCTGGGTCAAGGTCACACAGCTCAACTACACTGTACCCTGTAAGGCCTAGGCCAATGTCAGGGCTGGTTTTGCCATTCTCACTCACAGCGGGGGTTTCCTCAGAGGTCTTGGGTACAGGGGGGACATGGGTGGGCCTAGCTTCCAGCTACCCTGTCAAGCCCTTCCTTCCATTCTGTTTCTGCCTCTGTTCTCTCTGTTTCTCTCACTCTCGCTATTCTTCTCTAAATCACTCTGGAATCCTGGCTCCTGAAGCCAGATCTGGCCCCCTCCCCCAGCCTCTCCATTCCCAGGCAGGAAGAGAGAATGTGGGAGGGGAGGGGGCCAGCAGTCAAGGTCCCAGCTCCCTCCTGGAGTCAATTAGGGGAAGCAGAGAAATGTCCATGCGGTGAATGGGGCTGGGGGAGGGAGAAGGAGAGAAGGAAGTGGGCAGCTGCTCCCTCTCTCCCACCCCTCCCCTCCCCCCAAGGTCCCCTGATCCAGGGATTGGGGGGTTTGAAACAGAGCCTGTAGAAACCTGAGCGCTGGAGTGAGAAGGCGGAAACAGCGAGGCTCATCCATCCTTGCCTTCTCTCATGCCCCTCCCCCCTCATGCCATTCTTTGAAAATATTTCCTGTCTCTCTCTTTCTCAATCCCTGGTCTGTGTCCCAGGATTACTCAGCTTCTCCAGGCTTTAGTCACCCTCTCTACTCACTCCCAGGGTCTGGGGTGGGGGCAGAGGGAGGCCAGAGGAAAGCTCCTCTGTCGGCCTGGGGCTTTAACCCTCCCACGCCCAGCCTGGCCCGAGGGCTCCATCGCCTGTGAGCTCAGCCAAAGCCAGTTCCTTCCCCCTGCCACACACACACTCAGCAACGATACACTGGATGGGGATGACCACGACCGCAGCAGCCAACACTCAGCACCAGGCACTGGGCAAAGTGCTCATTTCCGCCTCACAAAAGCCCACTTCTGAGCTTCTCTCCCCATAACGTGCATATGGACCACCCAGAGAGCCTGTTCAAATGCCCACTCAGAGAGTCTGCTTTGCTAACACGCTCCCAGGTGACGCTGAGCCAAGGCCAGACTGTGTACTTCCCTGGACCCCTGTCTTCTTGGGCAGGTCACTGTCTTTGATGTCACCTGGCTCTGACACTGTGAGCCTGAGATGATGTCCTGAGATCATCATCTGCTCAGCCTCGTGGAAGACTGCTCTCGCTGGCTTCTCTCCTCTCCTTTACCCAGAGAGGAGTTTTGAGGGCCATGCTGCTGCTGTGTGCCCTCCCTACACTCACACACACACACATGTAGGCCTCACCCCTGCTCCGCCCTGTGCTGGCTGGTTTGGCTGTGGGCTAGTCTTACCTTCTCGGAGCCTTGCCTCCCTGATCTGCGAAGCGCGGCCACAGCGCACACCTCGCTGGGTTGTCGCGCTGAGGTGAGACGCCGTCTTGCTCGAGCACCATCTAGCAAAGGGCTTGGCGCAGAGTGGGCGGCAGTTGCGGTTCTGAGGTGAATGCCTGGAAGATTGCCTGCTCCTGGCTGGTAACAGAACTACTAAGTACCCACTCTGTGCCAGGCACTGGCTGAAGAAGGAGAGGAGGATGCAAAAGCCATGGCCGAAGGGCCCCAGGAGCCCACAGCCTAGTGTGGAAACCCGAACAGCTCCCTTGAGAAGGGCCAGGGTGAGGATTTGAGAGCCAGTGCCTCAGCCTGGAGACAAGGAACGGCTAGCATCTTTTAAGCCCTTACCTTAGGTGAATAGGTAAAAGAGCTAGGAATCAAATCCAGGCTGTTAGTCCAGAAGCCCTTACCTCTACCCCTTGTGATGGAGCTGGTCTTCCCAGTGCTCAGCAGGGTCAGGGCTGCGTGATTGGCCGGCATTCAGTAACTGCTTGTCCTACAAGAGAGTGACTATTGGGGACCCAGAGATTAGCCCCTGACCTTCCTCTGTCTCTGCAGAAGCTGCTGACGGGAGCTCCACCCTGGGAGGGGGCGCTGGCACCATGGGCCTGAGCGCCCGCTACGGGCCCCAGTTCACCCTGCAGCACGTGCCCGACTACCGCCAGAACGTCTACATCCCCGGCAGCAACGCCACGCTGACCAATGCGGCGGGCAAGCGGGATGGCAAGGCCCCAGCAGGCGGCAACGGCAACAAGAAGAAGTCAGGCAAGAAGGAGAAGAAGTAAAGCGGAGGCCGGCCCTGAGCCACAGGGCCGCCCCACCCCCAGCCAGCCCAGCCTCCCCCAACCTGCACCCAGGACTGGGGTTTCCAGGGCTCACCCCAGGATCCTGGTGGGGCCGGGCCATGCTCCCCTTGGGAAACAGAAACAAGTGCCCAATCAACACCCCCCTCTCTGCCCCCAGGGGATTGAATATGCAAAGGGAGTTCTGCTGGGAACCCCCATCCAATCAATTGCTGTGCCGTGGGGGTAGCGGGTTAGTGTGGACATCATCGATCACACCGCTTTACTTACAGCTGAGCTCCTCCACCTCCAAATTCAGTCAGGCCCCACCACCGCCTGCCTCCCTCCCACCCATGCCACCCCTCCTTCGACAGCTCCTCTTTCTTCAGTAAGGTAGTTGGGGTGTTGAGGTACCTGGTGACCTAAAAAGGTTCATAGTTCTGAGGAGTTGAAAGGGCATCATGACCTCTTGGCCTACCCTTCAATTCTCAAACCACCCCCAAAGCATGGTTTGGTGCCAGTCCTTCACCTCCTTCCCGAGCCTGAGACCGAGCTCATGTTTTGGGAGATGCGGTCACCACTCCATGGTACTGATGCTTGCTGGACTTAGGGAGGGCATTTTGCTACCATGCCTCTTCCCGATGCTCTAGGGACCAGTTGTTTTGTTTCGTTTCGTTTTTCATTGTTTGATGTTCCCACTGCATGCTGTGGCTGCCCCTCCCCAAACCAGAGACTTCATTGCATGTTCCAAGACAGTACGGGGTGGTAGGACAAAGGACAGTGTGTGTGGCGAGGGGTGGATACATCTTGACCCAGCAGTTAACAGTTTTCAGGAGGCTCTGTATGTCCCCAGGGTACTGACCAGATCTTTCCAGCCATAAACCAAGCACCAGGCTAGACCCTCATCTGCCACAGGCTTTGGGCTGAGCTGCCAGCACCAGTGGATCTAAACTGGCATTACAGTCCAAGGAAAGTCTCAGCGGGTTTGGGACCAGGTCCCCTGGAGAGATCAGAGGGGCCTCTGCGGGTGCTGGGTACTCCAGAGGTGCCAATAGTGGAAGGATCAGTGTGCCCCCTGCCCCCAGACCTGGAAGGGAGGGCCAGCTAGGCCGTTCTTGGTCCCTGGGTTGGGGAGGCAAAGGGGCTAGAGCAGGGATGGAGTGGACAGAACGTCTCAGCCGGAGGATCAGGCTTCTCCACGGGGCCCCTGCATTCCCCAAGGCTCGGTCCTTCACCATGCCAGGTGCCATTTCTTCTCTGTTAAGGCCACTGCCCAGGCCCCTAGTGCGCCCCCTAGTGGCCAGAGCCTGGTTCAAGTCCCTAGTGCCTCCTTGTGCATAAACCTAACTCTACCGACCCACTTCTACCCCCAGAGTCCCGTTCACGCACCGGGGCTGAGCGAGAACCCCACCCTAGTCCTTACAGTAGTGTAGAGACCCCACCCTCCCTCCCTTCCTCCTTCAGCTGGTGTAGAATAGCCAATAGTGTAGTGCGGTGTGCTTTTCCGTGCTGGCGAGTGGGCAGCGGGCAGCGGGCTCCGCGTGGCCGTCTGTCCTAGCATCTGCCAGCGGTGGCCCGTGCTGTGTTTTGTGCTGTGTCCACGCGCTGCGGCGACCCCTCCCCAATACTGACTCCTGTAAGCGCTTCTCTTCGCATAGTCACGTAGCTCCCCACCCCTTTCCTGTGTTTCACGCAAGTTTTATACTCTAATATTTATATGGCTTTTTTCTTTGAAAAAAAAATAAAAAGGTTTCTTCTGAAAGGTTGAACGTTTCTGTTTAAATATGGAGGCTCCTGACACGTCTGGATGAAACAACGAGCTGAGGGGTGCATGCTGGACAGAGTGGGATGGGGGGGGCACTTATGGCGTTTGCGTCTTGGTCTGGTGTCGTCGCCGTGAATCTGTGTATGAGTCTGTGTGTGACTGTCAAACATGACTGTTTATGTTTGCGATACCCTTGTGCATATGTAATAGCTGGCGACTGACTCAGTGTGCGGGCGGATCTGGATACCATGTCATCCGCTTGCGGGCCCGTTGTGGGGGAGGGACATCAGCACGGCGTGTCGGTGTGCAGTTGAGTGTGCGCTGGGATGCGCGCGGCTGTCTCCGTGCCAGGGCTAACCAAGCGCCAGTCTCCAGGCAGAAGAGGAGACCCGAGCGCGGGGGGGCGGGGAGGGACGCGGGTTGGAGCCGAGAAAGCTGCGCTGCAGAGGGGGCGGGGAACGTCTCTTTAGTGCCAGCCCCTTCTCTGCGGCACAGACAACCTCCAAGCGCTTAGTGGGCTGGGCGGGAGAAGCGGGGACTTTCCTTTGCCTGTCTCCCTCCGCCCCCGCAGCCTCAGGGGTTTGGGAACAACGCGAGAGGGGCAGGGAATGCCGGAGGCGATCCTCCAAAGGCCGGGTCTGTAGCGTGGGCCTCAGTTTCCCCGCTTGGAATTCACCTTCCCGCTCGTCTCTGGGCAGCAGAGCCAAGGAAATTGGAGGGCTCGTCGCCTTCTTGTCTGGGGGTGGTCTAAGGGACTGAAAGGACAGGAAATGAGATACTTCAGGTCGCCCTCCCACCTTCCCCTCTCCGTGCTTTTCCATTCACTGGGCTGCTCGCAGGTCTCCCTGCCTCCTCGAAGCACAGTGGGATTCCAAGGTTGCCGCAGCCAGAGAAGCTGCAAGCAGCACAGAGGGAGGGAAGACCGGGAGAGGGTCAGGAGAGAAAGGCAGACCCACTGGGGTGATGGGGCGGGTCAGCCGGGGTGTGCCCAAGCACCGGGTGGGAGGAGACTGTTTCTGGGCTGCCTCCGTGCTCGAAGCCTCTCAGAGTCTGGTCCTTCAGTCTGTTGTCATGGAAACCAAGCCTTCCAACTAAACATCTGGGGGCGACTTTCCTGCGTGGGGGAGAGGGTGGTGTGCGCAGCTGCTGAGATGGAAGCAGAGTTTTGCGTCTGAGAGCCAGGCTGCGGAGGCTGGGGAGCCGGGCGCCTGGGTTCTATTCTAGGCACGGCAGTAGACTGGCAGAGCGTGAGCAGCTGTGGCTGGTCCCCTAATTGGTATGTGTGCCTATGAAGCTCTGAGCCAGAAACGCGTGGCCTCTGGGGTGGAGGGAGAGAAGAAGCAGGCAGCCCACCCCCACATCTCCAGCCCTGCTAGGGAGGCAGCTGCCCAGGCTCCAGGGCTATTTAAAAGGCTTTTATTTGCAGTTCCAGAGCCTGCCCAGATGGGTTTGTGGTCCCCTCCAGGCCCCTCCCTGCCTATTCTGGGCCGTGCACATATTGTAAGGTTTCTTTGTGCAGATCACTACGTGTTCACACAAGTACGACTCTGGAGCAGCAAGTCATCCGGAGCATGACCTCTGGCGCCTGACCTCTGCCCGCAGGCTCAGGCTTCCACCCAAGTGTAAGCCCCTCCAGTCTGGAATGCGGTGTGTGGCCATCAGTGGGGGTGGGGGGAGGGGAGAATGGGAGTCTGATGTTTCTCAGCCAGAGGCACAGTCATTGCCAGGAAACTATGACACCTGGGGGCATGGGGGCCGGGACAGAGTTTAAGGGTTCCAAGCCGGGCGGGGCAGGCAGCCTGAACTGGGCCCCTCCTCCTTTACGCAAAGGGCAGGGCAGAAGCCACCAAGTGTTAACCGTCTCTAGGCCTCAACTCTAGCGTCTGGCACAAGGGCACCTGGGACTTTTTGGCAATGATCTGCCAGGTCAATCAGGGAGCTGGGGCAGGACAAGACAGAGGAGCCTGGACAAGAGTGAACAGAAACAGCTCAGACATTCACAGGAGGCTGTAAAGCAGTACTGTTTCAATGCTTTATTAACAGTTGGAAACAAACCCAACAAACTGGAGGTGATGACATCCCAGAAGTCCAAGAGGTGAGGGAAATAGGTTTGCATTTTGTTCCGTATTTACTTTTTTTTTATTAAATGCATCTTAGCAAAAGTAGATTAAAAAAGAAAGGGTCAAAGCCCCAGATGTCAGCAGGGAGAAGGAGGGGACCTAGGGAGCAGCAGGCCCCTCGCACCAGTCTTCCCGGGAACAGCTCTGGGAAGCTGCCACTGCCCCTCACACAGGCCTGGCAACTGGAACCTTCGTTCCGGCCGCCGGCCTTCCTGCAAGCGCCCTGGTCTCCCTAAGGACCCCCTGTGCACTAACAGCCACGGTTCTGGGCCAGTCCTAACAGTGCTTTTCTGTCTCCCTGCCTGGCGGTGGGAAGATGAAAGCAGCACAGGGAGGGCACAGTGTCACCTGAGCCAGAGTCTGAGCTTCCTGCGGCCGGGGCCACCGAACAGTGTGGCCTGCTCACTGTTCAGAAGGGCTCAGGGCTGCGAAGTGTGGGGGCACTCCTGTGCCCACTCCCCCAGAGCGTCCAGTTAGCATCTGCACATTTGGCTTGATAAATATATTAAATTTATAAAAACTCTGTGGTCTCAGAGCTCCCACTACCCTTAGGCCTGGTTCAACTCAACCAGAGAGGAGCTTCCCCCTGCTCCACAACCGGATGCTGGCAGGGAACCTGCACCGGCCTCCAGGGCCCAGAGGCATGACAGCTGAGGTGCAGGTCCCAGGGCCTGGTCAGGACTGAGGCCCGAGGGGAGAAGCCCCAAAGACTCTGGAACCTGCCATCGAAGCCTCTTATATTATGGAGGAAAAAGGGGAAAGGAAAATTTATTTTTCTTTAAAAAAAAAATCTCATACAAAAATAGATCCATTTGCAAAACAATTTCTCAGCCAGGAGGCTCCACCTCCCATTTTCTTGGAGACAGAGGGTGAGGTGTTAGGACGGTCGCAATGCAGCCCATACTCCAGATGAGATGCACCAGAGCTCCGGGGGAGGGCACAAGGAGGGACCCCGGTTACTGAGCCGGGGGCTGGTGCAGAGGGTCCAGAGAGGCAAGGGCCCAAAGCAGGGCAGCAGGCTGGGGCAGGCCCAACGGGGTCTCTGTGCCCTGCCTGCCCGCCCACACACTCTGGCCGAGGCCACAGTGGAACAGATAAAAGTGGTCCTTTTTGTTTTGGGAGGCCTTTCTCGGGAAGGTGGAGTTAAGAGTGGGATTTGCCCCCCACTTCCTTAGAAGCAGCTCCCCATGCCACACAGCTAGTAATAAATAAAAACTGCCAGAAGGAAGGGCAGAGAGGTGACAGCAATGAAAGGCAGGATAAAGCCCAAAAGTTCACAAGCCCCATGCTGTTCTCAGGGCCAGAAAAACCACAACAGAAAAGCACAAACTCGGCAAGATTGACCTACAGGAAGCCCACTGGAAAGCCAGGGGCTGAGAGAGCAGGCAGGCCTTGTCTGAGACAGACCTCCAAGTAACAGAGGGGAGACACTTGGGGTTAAGGCAGCAGCAAACACGGAGGCTGCTTTGGTAATGCGACAACAGCCAGGGTCGGCTGGGTTGGGCTCAGGCCTCCCCCACACTGTCCCCTCCTTCTGGCCTCCAGGCAGCTGAAGCTGAGTGTCAGGTGCAGAGAGCAGCAGGCCAGAGAGGAAGACAGGCTCGGGTGATGGGAGTGGCCACCCCTCAGGGCATCTCCACGATCCTTTAGGCACAGGCTGCAGGGCAGGACAGTCTGGGGCTCCACGGAGGAGCTGCCGCGGCCACAGGATGCACATTAGCTGGCACGGCCAACCAGCTCCATGGCTTCCTCCAGGATTGTGGGGACTCCGTCACTGGTCTTGGGCACCTTGGCAGCGACAGCAGTCATGGCGTCATCCTTGGTCAGCTCCGAGGCCAGCAGAGAGGTGACCGCACACCCGGCCTTCCTGTTGGCTGCAAGTTAAGACACGAGAGATCTTGTCCACGGAAAGCCGAGCCTCTGACCCCCTCCAAACTCTAGGGCAGACGTTTAGCAAACGTGGCTGCCCCGTCCGGTTCGCAGAGGCCCCTCCTTTGAAGGGGGGGCAGAGA
Source organism: Desmodus rotundus (assembly GCF_022682495.2). Classification (NCBI taxonomy): domain Eukaryota; kingdom Metazoa; phylum Chordata; class Mammalia; order Chiroptera; family Phyllostomidae; genus Desmodus; species Desmodus rotundus. The sequence continues at coordinate 52,249,257 of NC_071396.1, forward strand.
TCTAGGAACACGTGGAACACACCCCTGGGTAGGGGCACAGCGAATATAAGAGTGTGGCCCAGGCAGGAGCGCAAGCCATGCTCTTGCTTTCCTGTGTGAAAATAGGACAGAGGTGTGGCCCTGGCGCGCAGCTCAGCTGGTGAGAGCAGTGTCCCAATAGGCCACGGTTGTGGGTTCAATCCCTGGTCAGGGCACATACAAGAACCAACCAATAAATGAGTAAATAAGTGGAACAACTAATCAATGTTTCTCCTTCTCTCTCTGAAATTAATAAATAAAATATTTTTTAAAATAGTATAACCCCAGCCAGTGTGGCTCAGTTGGCTGAGAGTCGTCCCACAAACCAAAAGGTTGCCGGTTCCATTCCCCGTCAGGGCACATGCCTGGTTTGCAGGTTTGGTCCCCGACTGGGGCGCCTACAGAAGGCAACCAACCAACGTTTCTCTCTCACATCGATGTTTCTCTTCCTTTCTCCCTCCCTTCCGCTCTCTCTAAAATCAAAACTTTTTTTAAAATTAAAGAAAACAGTACAAAGGTGTAAAGGCAGCTAGACAGAACAGGGCTCAAGTGTTAGCTGTGCGAGTTGAAGAGAAAGCACTCAAAATCGGTGTTCTCATCGCAGTGCGGTTGGAATCGAACAGCCTCAAGCTTGGTCAGCAGTGCTGCTCTTGTTTTGCGGGCACTTCCCAGGGAGCTCTGAGGCTGAGGGCAAAACCCCAGGGGCCTCCTGCAAAGGGGAGCAGCCAGCCGCCCATGCTGACGTCACATGCATGTCACACGGCCACGCATCCCACCGACCCTCCCTCCCTGTCCCCAGATGTGCACGCACCTGGCTCGCCCCTCCCCAAGGGCAGAGGCTATGACACCAATGCCAAGGGCCCTACATGGGGTGTGTGTGTGTTTGGGGAGGGGAACAGGGTGATGAAGCTCTAAGTCGGGGAAAGCAGAGCTGGGGTCAAGGATGGCCCAGAGAAGCCTCTACAAAGAAATCCCGGGCCAGTGGGCTACGGACTGTGAAGAACCAATCAATCCATGAGCTGCTGTTCTAACTGCTGGAAGCCGTTCCCGGGACCCTCATGTTCATTCACGGAATCCAGATTTACGGCCCAGTACCCTGAACACGTAGGCAGGCCCCTGGGACTGTGCTGTCGGCCTCTCCCCTCCGCCGGGGAGCAGAATGGAGAGACCACAGGTACACCCGGAGCTGCCTGCCTGGGGCGAAGGCAGCAGACACAAGAGGCCACGGATGCTATGATTCCACTTCTGTAAAATGTCTGAAATGGGCAAAGCCATAGAGACAGGAAGTAGATTAGTGGTTGCCAGGGACCGGGGGAGGGGAGAATGAGGAAGGACTGCTAACAGGTGTGGAGTTGCCCTCTGGGGTGATGATAATGCTCCGGAAGTAGACAGTGGTGATGGGTGCACAGCCTTACGAACGTACTGAAAAACACTGAACTGTATACTTGAAAAGGGTGTATTCAGGCGTGTGGTTTGTATCTCAATTAAAAAAAAAAAAACAAACGCTTGCTGGGCCATGGGAAAGCTGAGTGGAGAAAGCAGCATGTGAGTCCGAAAGGAGCAGGGACGGAGCAACCTGGCTTTCCCAGCCGTAGGCGTCACCCCGGCTTGCAGGCAGCTGAGCCCCACGGGAGGGAGGGGGTCCAGAGGAGCCAGGGAACAAAGCACCCAGAACACCTTTGCCTTCTTTAGACCGGCAGAAAGCTTTAGGGAGGGCAGAAGCCAACAGGGCTAGAGGGCCCAAGTCACCAGCAGGGCTGTCAGCTTCTCTGCAGAAACACGGCTCACACCGTCAAGGCTACCGAGGGGGCAGCAGGGCGCCCACAGCGCGCCCACAGGCTACCAGTTCCCAGGTGTCCTCCTCAGCCTCAGCCTCAGCCTCCGCCTCCCGGGGGCACAAGGGGCTGTCTGACAAGAGAAAGCAGAGTGAAGGCCCCGACCCACAGGTACGGGGCCCGCCTGGTCAGCGGTGGAGGGTGTGACTCCGGGGCTGTCACACGAACCGCTCCCTGGACTCTGCACACACAACGCCGCCTCGGACAGCGGGGCGAAGTGCTCCGCAGTGCGACCAGGCCGGTCTGCACGCACGCACGCGCCTCTCCCGTCTCCCTTCTCAGTCTCTCCAGCAGCTTCTTCCTCAGACCCCTCAGTTTCCACTCTCTTCTGAAAGACTGCCCTCTCCCGTCCTACCCCTCATGTCTGCCAAAGCGGTAGTATCTCGTCACCGCTCCTTTGAATTCAGTCTCCAGTGGCTGAGAAAATCTGCACCCATCCGCGCGCGCGCGTGTGTGTGACGGGAGGAGTGTGTATGTGCAAGTGACTTCTGACTCCAGACCCCAGGCCCCCGGGGCACCTGTCCTCCACAACCAGGGAGATGCCAGAGTTCAGGTGGGGAAGGTCTTAAGCCTCTTCTCTCTTTGGTTTCCTCCTCCCAACCAAGGCGACACCAGCTGTACCTGATCGAGCAATGTTTGCAGATCTTAACAGAATCAAAAAGCTTCTGATGCATTACGGATTTCACAAAAACCAGAAGTGGATGGTCAGTGGAGAGAAGACCAGAGCCTCCCTTCTAAGCCCGGAGAGAAGGGGCAGTACGGGTGGACACGACATGGCCGAAAGCCAGCATCGGACACGAGAGCTCCTGTCGGAACTGGGAACGGAACCAACGACACCCAGCTTCCACTGTGTCTTCAGGGCCACAGTGAAGCTGGGCAGCTTGAACAGTCAAGAAAAACTGACCCTCCCCCTCCCTTCCCTAACTCGGGCGCTGCTGAGACCACTGCAAAGCAGCCGCAGAGGCAGACACCCCTTTTGCCTGCCTGGGATCAGGGAGGGCTGCTAAGTCACAGAAGAACAGTCCCACAGACTGGGGCAAAAGGGAACAGTCTTGAGACCTCAGTCGAAGCTGAGGTCAGATCCCCAGAAGTTGGGGGTGAGCTAGGATAGAAACACCAGCAAAATCAACCATATAACACTAGCGTAGATGAATCAGAAAAAGGTTAATGGTTTGGAAAAAGACATTTGTAAAACACGGGCTAGGAACTACTACTGAGGAGGAAGTGCTCTTGTTAATAAGCTTCCTTAGGGAAGAGGAAAGTAGGACAGATGGGGCAATCATTACCCTCCTAAAAAACTCATTACTGCCTAAGTCTCCTGATTATAATTCCTGTCCCACTTTTACAAAAGTGGAGGAAAAGCAGCGACACAGGAAATACTCTTCACCTTCCACAGACAGTGTCACCAGAAAACCGAAGCAGTTTCACCACGTCCAGGGCATGTGGAACGGTATTTCCGGCCTACGCCGAAGGTCACTGTCACCTGCTGTCCAATCGGGCAGGCTTGGTGGAAGTAGCCCTGGACGTGGCGTCACTGAAGCGGGCTACAGTTCCGGCTCTGCCACTGTCAGCTGGCTCTGCGCCCTGGGCCAGGCCTTATCTGAGTCTCAATTCCTTTTAGGTCTGAGGAGGTGAGGCACTGATCACTAGTGGGTTTTAGAGTCCTTCCCGAGTGTAGGTTCTGTTCGCGTAGGCAGCCTTCAGGGGAGCAGGGAAGTAGCAGAGGAAAGGGAAGGGAGGGATGAATGTCTTTCTTCCCTTGACTTTCTCCCAGTGAGCAGACGGCCTGTACAGAAGGGGCTGCAATTCAGGCGCGGAGACAAAGCTGAGTCAGTAGAAGCACAGCAGACTCAATCATGAGCCTGAAATAGGAGCAGCGGCATAATCACATGGATTCTTCCCCCGGACACTCGAACCATTGTCCCCCCACACCCTGCGGTCACCGCAGTGTGCGTGTCACCCTGAACATGCCGGCCCTGGTAGTGGCCTCCTCTTCCGACTGCTCAGTGGGGGCTTTGTGAGCTGGTCACTCCCTCAGGTCTCCAGAGACAGAAGATTTTTTTTTTTTAACATTCCTTTAAATCCTAGGGAGAAGGTTAGTGTCTTTCTCTGAATAGGACAGCTGCCTCTCTGGGAGCGAGGGGGCTGCAAGGCAGGTCTGCTGGGCAGAGCTTGCTTTTTGGCTCAGAGCAACTGACTCCGAGTGGCAGTCAGAGACAGCCAGGCTGCCCTGAGTCCCACCCTAAGTCCCGCGGCCACCAAGCGAACCCAGAGCCACCAGACCTTTACAGTCTGGGACAGGGTCTGGCCTTTCTTATCCTCTTAACCCCGCTGGCACTGCACTAACAGCTATTCAAGCTGGAAAGGGCCCCAAGGCCATTTCAGTCCAACCCTCACTTTACACGTAAGACCCGGTCCTGCAAACTTGTCCAAGGTCCCCTGGGCGGCATCGGTTAGACTCGACCTGGGGTCTTTTGATCCTAGTCCTGCGCTCTTCGCAGCCACTTCAGTGCCTGGCCTTGCATTCACACTTAACGCAGGGCCTCGTCGCTGTGCATGAGGTGAGTACACAAGGTCTAAAGAGCTTACTGGAGTGACTAGAAACGTCTCCCCTGAGCAATGCTCCCCGATATGTTCAGGTGTAGTCTGTGAACCCAGAGCCCAGAAAGATAAGGCTACAGGGTGCAGCCAATATAAAACGTATGTAGTTCTCATTTCCGCCTTCTTTTTGTGCCAGTAGCTCCTACCATAAGCCTCATCCCATTCCTCTTGCACTGGGTGACAGTACTTTGACCAATTCGGGTCCTCTGTGGAAAAGTTAGGTTCCGACAAAATCCCTGCCTCCTCTGCCTGGGAGTCCTGGCTTCCCCACGTGGGAAGAGTGGGGAAGGCGCCCACCCCCCGCCCCCCTTCCCGGCAGAGGGAAGCCACCGTGTCTGGCTGCCTGTGTTCAGGAAGCATCTGGGATTCTAGCACAGTTCCACAGGAAGAGGCTTGAAAGGGAATTCCCCACCAAGTCTGAGGCAGGTTGGCACTTAGCTGAGAGGACAGAGGAAACCAGTGAGATGCACCGTGCTTTCGTTTGGCTGGAAATGCTTAATGTACGGCCACATCACCTTATATGGCGGGTGGGAAACCATGTCGCAGAATCTCTAAAGACTAAACACAAAAGAAACACTACCAGCTGCATTTTCTACCCAAACACTGACCTACAGACTAAACGCTCTGTCCCATCTTATCCCCCCACTTGCCCCCCAGAGGGCCGGTACTCAGAGGGTGTCAGAACATGGGTAAGTGTAAGAACTTGGAGAAGATTCTGAGGTCCCACAGAAGAGCCCTCAGACGGGAATCTCCCTCCGGATACCCCCAGTTTGGGGAGAAACAGGCAGTCAGTCAACACAGGTGAAACTCACAGCGACCGGCGACACCTGGGCCAGGACTCTGAGAGTCCGCGAGCTAGCGTGCTCCGGCTGGGCCCTCGACCCCCTCCCGGGCTGTGACAGGCACCGTACGTGCTACACGTACCACTGCGTTAATAGCCAAGCACCGACCAGAGCAAACTGCACAACTCCTCTCTTTACAATAACCTTCAAGTCCAGTCCATGTCCATCAGGCCCACACGTGTACCAGCCAGGGGCTGGGGAACATAGCTCTAACTCCCTCAGAAGGGGAAACCCTCGGTGAGGCCTTTTCTGTAATTCCCACCCTTCAACCTGGAAAGAAGCCAGCACTCCTAGACCCCAAGGGGCTTCGCTGACACCGCAGTCAACACCACACGAGGGGCACCTCGGATAAACCTTTTTCTGGACTAGGCTGCAGGCCACTGTGCACTTCCTTCAGAGGAAACTCACTGCTGGCCCTTCCTCACGCTAACGCGGGAATCGTTTGTCCTCCTAGCCTCACAGTTCTTCTCAGAGGCTCTGGCTTGGCCTAATCCACTTAAATCTTCTAAAGGCCCGCAGAGGAGATCGCAGGGGCGTAAGTGGGGAAGGCACGTGCCATGGGGGCTCACTGCACCCAAGGAAAAGGAAGTTCTCCAACACTGCCTGATCCTGTCAGCGAGATGTTCCTCTGTATGGGGTTATCCATGCCCAACCTTCTCTCTATAGGACTTTATACTTTTTATTATTCTCTCTCTCTTCTGCTTGTGAAGTTGACAGTAAGGACTCCTGACTTATTTTTTCTTTGCACTTCGGTCAATTTTTTTATACACACAAATGCCTGCCCAAATCTCCATGTCCTGAACCAGGGTTCGCTTGCTCCAGGTTACTGCTTCAAGGATGGGGAGAAATGCGACCATCAGCTGCAACTGATCCGCGGTCAGGCCCGGAGCCCTGGTTGCCCAGCTCATCGCGCTCTAACACATGAGGAGAACTGCACGAACCACTCCACAGGTAAGGACTAGTGTGGGGAAGTTCCTTACCGCTCAGAGAATCATTACCAGCTCTTCAGCCCAAGACAAGCTGGTCCTGGGGTAGAGACGTGCCACCCCTTCCCCAGGGGGAGGCTCCACTTGCTCACTTACCCTGACGGGGCCCTCTCTTCCGTCGGAACGCTGCACCTGACTGCAGGGCTTCTAGAAGACTGTCCATCACACCTGTTTCATCGCCCTCTGTTATGAACAAAGATGGAGACGTAAGCTCTTCAGCCCAAGCAGCATGCGGGTGCTGAGCCCCATACAACCCACATGGCGTCTGCCTGGCTTCCCCTTGTCCACACTGGCTGGGCACTCAAAGCAGACAGGGGCTCAACCTCCAGCCTCAGCCCATGTTCAGTGTTTGCGAATGGCTCCAACACAAGGGCTCACTGTCTACTAGACACTGCAAACATTGGGATCGTCTCCTGCAGCGCGTTCCTTCCCATCCCAGTCAGGGCAGAACTGCCCAACTCCAAGACCAGGATCAGGACAGAGCCTGGGACTATGAAATTAATAACTAGCATACCATGCTCTCTTTACCCTACAGTGTTTTACTCCAATTTACATAAACCTTTCCTGCAGCACCTGGTTCCAGTTTCAGAGCAGGGCTGAGGGAAAGGTGAGAGAGGACCGCTCCAGTGCATTTCACTGAAGTGCTGCCCCGCCTGGCTGCATCTTCCCAAGGCCAGCTGGGCTTGTTGAGAGGAACATCCTGGCCAGAATACAAAGAGTTAATGTAGAATCCTTGTTCCAGCCTGGCTCTGTTTCCATGGCAACAGCTAGGGGTGGTGAAATCTGAAACTGTGAAATCCCAAGGAGCCTGGAGGCTGTGGGCTACAAGGCTGGGCTCACTGCTCCAAGCGCCACCTGCTGGCTGAACATCACCAATGCAGCTGACCTACATATCCAACCTCATTTGCTTGCCCTGGGCATCCCAGGGCCAGGACAAGGCTGGCTGTGTCACCTGATGATATTGGTATAGCCCTCATCCCACACATCGGCTCGACTCTGTCTTTACCTACTGTGTCTTAGACAGTACCTGGGGGCAGACCCTAGGAGCCTGAGGACAACGGGGGAAGGAAAAGAACATTTGCTGTGGGAGAAGCCCTGGCCTCTCATGCTCAGCACAGCATTTTCCTGCTTGCCAAACCTGGCAGCCCTGAAACCCTCGCTTAGGCGGCTCGTAGCCACTCAGTCCTAGAAGGGCGGCATGAACCCCGCGCAGTGCGTGCTGTACTTCCGCTGGAGCAGCCAGGGGGCAGGGATCGGCAGCAGGAAAGAAGCAGAGACAGGAAACAGGGCCAGTAATTGAGGCCATATGTTTCAACAAAGACATGCTTCTGGTGGTAAAACAGAAATTCTGCTGAAGGAAGAAGAGGGTGGTCAGCTCCCCTGCCCCCCTCCAGAAGTTCAATCCATTCACGATCTGAAAGGGGCGCGTGACCGTGCTGAGGTACTGGGGACACAGTACTTAGAGAAATACGCAGAAAGGGAGGGCCGGCCACCACTAAAACACAGCCGCAGTGCCAGGAAAACACTGGGGAAAGAACAGAAGACTTAGCTGAGCGTGTGAAAAGAAGCCAGAGGCACTCTGGACAGGCAGGAGGAAAGAGGAGTATTACAGCAATACTGAGGTCACTGGGGAGAGGAGACAATGCAGGAACCAGCAAAGGAGAGAAGAGGGTTTGAGCACAGAGAACTGAGGTGGGCTGAAAGTCCAGCATCAGGGTCTTGGAGGGAGAAGGCTACCCACAATCACTTGCCAGGAGCTGAGCTCAGACAGGAGCTGCTCTCTCTGGCCTCCAGGTTCTAGGCAGAGAAACCTTCCAGGTGCTCCCGTCTCAGCACATCCAGCCCCCCCCTCCGCTTCTTACCTGCATTCATGTCTATGAGCTGCTCTCTCTTCTGCTGCTTCTCCAGTCGCTCCTTCTCTGCCTTCTCCTTGGCTAGTTTTGCTCGCCGCATCTTTTCCTCTGTCTCCCGTCGCTTCTGGTTCTCCTTGACTGCTTGCTGGGGAGGAAAAACATGAACACATGGGCGTGTTTGCATTCACACATATGCATACCCACCACCAACATAAACCCACTGGACAGTGAAGAATGTTCTCAAGAGTCAGTCAACAGGTGTTCCTTGCTCACCACAAACATATTCTTAAAGTTGTTCAGATCCATGAAGAATTCTTCCACAGTCACCTTCTTGGGGTCAAAGAGGAAGTACTCGCCCAGCTCCTTATAGAGGGTCTCCATGTTAGAGTGCATCATCCGCAGCTTGGTGTACTGCTCCTGTGCCTCCTTCACGAAGCTGTGCAGCCACCGAGTAAAGGACCAGTGCCAAGCAGCAGACCCACCTCTCCGCCCAGAGGAAGACTGGCAGATGTGTGCTGGCATGCACGAGGATGTTCGATGCAGCACTGTTCATCTCAAAGCAAAGCCAGAAGCAGTCTATCTGTCTAACACAGGGGCATGGCAAACACCAACTGTGGCACACCCAGGCGGTGGCAGTTATAAGAGGCTATTTTGCACACACGGCTGTGGAAACAGCTAAGACAGAGTATGGGCAAAAAGCAGTACAATGCATACAATGCAATTTTCGTAGAGAACAAATTCATGAGGTGCAAACCAGAAAGAAGTCTAGTGACAGGTGTCACCTTAGGAAGGGGAGTGGGGAGGGAATGCCCCGACGCACACATGCAGCGCAGACGGGCAGAGGGCAGGGGGTAAGGGGGGCTTTCAGTTTATCTGCATGGTTTGCTTTCCCTGCCGTAACAATGAAAATGCCTTCAGGAACTATATATTTAACGAAAAAAATATTTTAAGGGGGAAAAACTGTGCATCACCAGATCTATCCTGTTGGCCACCCTCTGCAATCCTCCCCCCATACGATCTATCCCTTCCTGGGGGCAACTCCCTCCTTTCAAGAAAGGATATGGTCATTTTTTCAACAAACTTGTCTTTCTCATCTGTGGCAGCTGGAAAGTTCTGAACATCACGTTCCACGTCGGAAACCTGTTTCTTCATCTGATCTAGATTCTTTTGTAAGTTTTCAGCAGAAACTAAAGGAAACACAAAAACAGACAAGAGCTTACTAAACCCTGTCTTCAGACCCTGAGCTCCTGCCCTTCGGCGCACCGGTCCAGTCTATGCAGTCAGCTGGCATTCTGGCTCTCCGGGGCCTTCTCACATCATTCCAGTGGAGCCCCCTCCTCCCGCTACAAGCTGTACAGGACCGAGAAGAGGAGAGGTTTCATTTAACTCAACAAAAGTCTATGAAATCCCCTGGGATCTTGGTTTCCACTTATTTTCAAGAACAGGGTTTGGAGGCAGGAGACGCACAAAAATATAGAGGCAGGAAAGAAATCTGTTCCCATTTCTATTGAATGCTGCTTTTTGTTCGCCTCCTTCCAGGACGGTGAGGCCTGGTTTTTGTTAATCCAGTCTATGTTTTCTGAATGAGAATGACCACTGCTCCAGACTAGAAACACCTGCTTTTCCTCCCGCTGTGCTTGGTGTTTCCCTAGGAAGGGAAGGGGTACTTCCCACTGCTACCCATGGAGACCGCCTTTCTGCCTGATACTCCTCCCTTGCGGCTTAGACATCAAGCCCACACCTTCTCTCATTCCCACTTAAAGCAGTCTGACCTGAAAATGATCTAAAATCTAAACTATCTTATTTCCCTCCCCGTGCAGAGATGAGTGGGGCTTAGAAGCGCCTTCTAGCTTCATCCCAGCCTGCCCACCTCGGCTGGCTTTCTCCACGTGGGCAAGCTCATCTGGAAACTTGAGGACGTCAGGATAGTCGGTCTCACACAACTCAGCCAAGAAATGCAACAACGTCATCTTCTGATCTGCGGACTTGGTGTCCCGAAGCTTGGGGAAGAGAAGAATTGTCAGTCTGGACTTGCGCGAGATCGCCTCAGGCCGACGGTCTTTGCCACCTTGTGCTCATAGAGGCCAGTGACTCCCCTCTGTGGTTCTGCTCTAACCCTCGGGCTCACCTTACAGAGGAAGCTGATGTTGAAGCCAAAAGCCCCTGCGTTCCTGGAACCAGCGTTCATATAGTTGCCGACAAGCAAGGTAATCTCCAGAAGGCTAGAGAAGCTCTCGCTCTTTCGCAACTCCTCACACGCAGCAGTCACAGCAACTATCTCTGGCTTGATGTTCTCCACTTGCTCGCTGAACTGCAGCTTGAAGAGGATGGCATTGAGGCGAGGCCGCAGGCGGGGCACAGTGCCCATCTAGGGGGAGACAAGCAGCTCCATTACCGCCAGAGAAGACAAAAGTAAGAGAAGCTCCGGGCTTGAGTCACCCATGGGGGGCTCTGAGTTCCAGGGTAGGAAGGAGAGAGAAAGAGAGAGAAAGGTAGGTTCAAAACAGACAAGAAGAAAGGAGCAAGCGCCCCAGCTGCTCCCAGGAGGAGGGAGCATGGGGGTCGCAGAAGAGCCCATGGCCAGAGGCCCCACTCACCACCACGCCAAACTGCTCTGACTCTGCCAAGTCATCATATTCGTCCTTCAGTTCGGAAAGCATTTTCAACTGCTCTGGCTCTGGCATCTGCTTAATGAGGTTCTGAAAGAGAGAAGGGACTGTCTCAGTTTGAGGGTTGGTACAAGATGACAGCTTGAGCCTCCATCACGCCCTCACTCTGCCCAAGGACCACTAAGACGGAAACATGGACATGGGGGGTGAGGGTCGAGGAGGGGAGAAGCAGCCAGTGAAATGGCAGGACTTTGGGAAAATGTACCAGAAACAACCTGAGCACCAGAGATGGGCGCTTACCCAAAGCGGGCATCCTTTAAGTCAGCAATGCCAGAGGAGGGTCCTCGCCCTCCAAGCAGAGAGGAGATGAGGCCAGTGCACAGGGATGCACAGCCAGCTCTAGCACGAGCGCCTCGCTCCTTACCTGGATCATAGACTCGGTCAGAACAGCCTCATTCACCTCCAGGATGACGTTCTTAATCTCTTGATAGGGCATGCGGAAGGAACCCAGAAAAATTGCTGCCGGAAAATGAAATATAAAGACATGTTCTCAGTCTCTTTCCTCCTTCCAGCCTGTCTCACAACCCTTTGCTGGACAATTTTCCTAACAGTACTCTTAAAGTCACTACCAGAAACCCCCACCAGCTCCACACTGCTAACTCAGCTAAAATCCAAGCTCCGGGTCGGTGTTTAGGTGTTCCACCTCCCAGCTTTCCCTCTCATTAACCCCGCACTGACTCACATACCAGCAACACCCCGCACTCTACGAACACTGTGACCCCTCCTTTGCCTGTGCTCCCAGGAAGTCTTTGATCTTCTCTATGTATATCGAAGACGTTGGCCCTACTCTCGTAGTTCACCGCTCTCGTGACTCCATCCCAAAGCAACCACTGCCCAGAAATGCTCTGGTTCTTCACTGTTGTACCCCGCTTCCTAACGAATACTGCCTACCCTTCCAGCTCTCTCACTCACTGACCTCCAAATGGCAGCGTGCTCGCTCGCTCTGAAGAGAGCTAATCATTCCATTTTCTCTGCATGTATCAGTTCTACTTTGTCTTCTCTGTTTAACCAAGACTCTATAGTCTACCTACCAGTTCACTCTCCACTGCTGTTCCCATTTCTACTGCCCTTATTTCTGTTCTCTGGCTTCCTTCTCCCTCCAGCCCCTGGTTAGTCCAACCGTCCGACTTCTCTGCTCTTACGCCGGGGCCCACGCACACGCTCGTAAACACCGCAGATCAGAATCTGTGAATATGCGACGGCACCGCCATCCAGTGCCCCTCTCCACGCTCACCTGGCTGCCTTTGCAGCTCCACCAAAATGTCCCCATTCTCCCAACTGTCCCACTGCTTTCTCATTTGTTCTAAGATCTTGCTTCTCTTAACTGAAAAAAACCTGAAGCCATTGGTGAATTGCTTGCTCACCTTTCTCTCATGCCACTTACACACTGAATGCTAGGGGCCCTCTGATAGAGCCGGACAAGAAAAGACTTGGGTGAGGAACATTTTGGAATCATCTAGAATAAAACTTGTAAGCTTATCAGCAACTACACCCATGGACTCATCCTTTCCTTACGTTTCAACAGAGCGGGTGGCCCCTGAGGACCTTTTCCTCCAGCACATATACATGGTCAAGTCTCTCCTCCCTTAAAAAACCCCACTCTGACCTAATATGCCCCTCTAATTACCAACTTCCTCCTTTCCTTCACTTTATAATTTAAAAAATATAAATCTATCGTCTCTCACTTTCAAAGCTCTTATTTATTCTTTATTCTCCACAAAGTCAATGGAAAGATGACAACCATTTATTGAACGTCCGCTCCGTGTGAGAAACAGAACCTTAAACACCATCACCGTACACCTCTCACTCACCCCACTCACTCATCCCACTCACTCACCCCACTCACCCCACTCACCCACCCCACTCACCCACCCCACTCACTTACCCCCCTCACCCACCCCACTCACTTACCCCCCTCACCCACCCCCCTCACTCACCCCACTCACCCACCCTACTCACTCACCCCACTCACCCACCCCACTCACTCACCCCACTCACCCACCCCACTCACCCACCCCACTCACCCACCCCACTCATTTACCCCACTCACCCACCCCACTCACTTACCCCACTCACCCACCCCACTCACCCACCCCACTCACTTACCCCACTCACCCACCCCACTCACTCACCCCACTCACCCACCCCACTCACTCACCCCACTCACCCACCCCACTCACCCCACTCACCCACCCCACTCATTTACCCCACTCACCCACCCCACTCACTTACCCCACTCACCCACCCCACTCACTTACCCCACTCACTCACCCCACTCACCCACCCCACTCACCCACCCCACTCACCCACCCCACTCACTTACCCCACTCACCCACCCCATTCACTTACCCCACTCACCCACCCCACTCACTTACCCCACTCACCCACCCCACTCACTTACCCCACTCACCCACCCCACTCACTCACCCCACTCACCCACCCCACTCACCCACCCCACTCACTTACCCCACTCACTTACCCCACTCACCCACCCCACTCACTTACCCCACTCACCCACCCCACTCACCCACCCCACTCATTTACCCCACTCACCCACCCCACTCACCCACCCTACTCACTCACCCCACTCACCCACCCTACTCACTTACCCCACTCACCCACCCCACTCACTTACCACACTCACCCACCCCACTCATTTACCCCACTCACCCACCCCACTCACTTACCCCACTCACCCACCCCACTCACTTACCCCACTCACCCACCCCACTCACTCACCCCACTCATAATGCCCTGTAAGCTTGTATTCTTGGCCTCATTTGACAGAAAAGGAAACTAATACTTCAAGAAGTTAAGCTACCCATCCAAGGTTCCACTGCTTGTAAGAGGTGAAGCCAAGATTTAAATACAAATAAATCCCAGAGCCTCTGTTCTTAACTCCCATGCTGCACTGAAATAATTCTTGCTTTGGCTACTGACTCTCCTAACTCCAGATCCAAAAGATCCCTATTCTGTCCTGATTTCACTTGACTCTGGTCTTCCTCTGACACTGTGGACGACTCCCAGTTCTGAGGACCATTTCATACCATTTTTCTTGCTGCTCCTTTCCAGCTCTTTTCCTTTCAGGCCTCCCCTCTTTATTCTTTGGCCCTTAAATATTAATGGCCTTCAAAGCAAACTCACGGCGTCAATTATGACTCATATAATGTCTCCTAAACTCCAGTCTCCAGTCAGACCTTCCTTCTGATTTCTATGCCCAAACACCTAATGGACCCATCCTTTTGGAGGAGTCCCACGGGCACCTTAAATTCTACCCTAAAATTAAGGTAACCTGCCCTGGCTGGTGTAGCTCAGTGGATTGAGTGCTGGCCTGTAAACCAAAGGGTCATCAGTTCGATTCCCAGTCAGGGCACATATGCCTGGGTTGCGGGCCAGGTCCCCAGTAGGGGGCAACCACACACTGATGTTTCTCTCCCTCTTTTTCTCCCTCCCTTCCCCTCTCTAAAAATAAATAAATAAAATCTTTAAAAAAAATTAAGGTAACCATTTCTACCGACCACCTGCTCCCTCTCATCATGCCCACTACCTACCACTTCTCCTACAAAAGACAGAGAACTGCTCCTGCTGGATTTCCCCATTTCGGTAAATTCAGCAAACGGCTGCACCCTCCCAGGGGTGTCTGACCCACAGCCCAGGATGGCTGTGAGTGCGGCCCAACAGAAACTCGTAAACTTACTTAAAACCTCCTTTTTGCTTATCACTTTTTCATTAGTGTTTGTGTATTTAATGTGTGGCCCAAGACAACTCTTCTTCCTCCAGCGTGGCCCAGAGACACCAAAAGGTTGGACACCCCCGCCTGGAAAACATCTCCTTTATCCTCTCAGTCAGCCACTAAGTTCTGTTAATTCTATCTTCTTACCTTCTACCTATTCCTTTTCACTGCTTTAGTTCCAGGCCCTGATCACCTCGGGGGTAGTTTAAAGCAATAATATAACTCCTCTCTCTGCCGACAGTCTTCCTCTACCCTAGCACAAAAGCCTCAAAATCGCTGCTGAAGTAGCCTTCCCCAAATCACATAGGGTTGTACCACTCGCTTTCCCAACTGAAATCCCTTCAGTAACATCCAACGCTTTCGGGACAAAATACATACTTCTTAGCCTGAGCCTACCAGAATTTTTATGATCTTGCCTCTACTCCTTGAGAGCTGCTTCACCCTCCACTCCCCCAGATGTACTTACGAACCTGTGGATTCTGAACTGCGCAATATTATCTCATGCCTCCGTGCCTTCACACATTCTGATCCCTCTGTCCAAACAACCCAGCCCTCACCCTTCACTTAACCCACTGTTAATAATTTATTTTTTATTTTTTAAAATTTACTGATTTGAGGAAAAAGAGAGAGAGAGAGAGAGAGAGAGAGAGAGAGAAACATCAATTTGTTGTTCTACTTATTTATGCATCCATTGGTTGATTCTTCCACATGCCCTGGCTGGGGACTGAACCTGCAACCTTGACATATTGGGGCAATGCTCCAACCAACTGAGCTACCCAGCCAGGGCTCACCGTTAATAGTTCTTTCAACTCAGTTGAAGCAGTACATCCTTTAGAATGATCTCTAGGAGGTGCTCCCTCCGATACTGCCCCCCTTGACTCAGATGCCCCCCTTCCCTAGTGCTCTCAAAGCACCTAGTACCCTCCATCACAGCACCTCCCACACTCTGTGCTACTACCGTTACTGACTTTTATGCCCCCGCCCAAAGTACAGTGCATGAGGAGAGGGACTGTGTCTCACTCAGTTCTCTATCCCCAGCACGTAAGAGGCACTTAGTAATTTCTGAGTCACTGAACTGCATCTCCTAGACCACCCTATCCTAAACTAATCTCAGTTCTGTCTCCCATACCGCTGTCACTCAGCTGGAAACAACACTGCCCTGCCCCACCACCTTGCATCATTTTCTGAAATAACAATTACTCATGTTTTATGTTCCCAGAGATAAACCCTGAGAAGAGGAATTATTTCGCGTTACTTTAGTCTCCATAAAAGGACTTACCCATAGATCCTATTTAGTAATGTTTGTTCACAATGGTGTAAGATTACGTGGCCAAAAAAAATGTAAGGGCTTAGTGTTCTCGCTGTATCATTGACTTTACTTAACGGGTATATGTGCTCATTACTTGTGTGACCTTGGCCAAGACACAACAGCCGAACTTTAGTTTTCTCACCAGAAAAATGGGGACAACAGCTACATCACAAGGTTGTGAGTGGGTTTTACGGACTGCATACCCTTTCGAACCTGGAACACATTCCTAGTGTGCGCCAAACAGAGCCTGCAACACGGCAGACCCTCAGATATTTGTGGAGAAAATATTTAAATCTATGTTCTCAGAGAGATCAACAGTTGAAAGGAACAGAAAATGAATGTGTATTCTGATCATCAACTAAGTACGACCTATATCAACTTTGCAGGAGTTTCTGGTCTGAAATTCTGCCACCAACCAGAATCGTAAGTAGCCAGTTCAGAGCAGAACTCCTTGGAGTTTTTGTTCCTATGCTGAGAAGTCCAGAGTTTACATTATTTATCCTAAACCACAAAGTTATTTTAGATTTAACTGAAGTCAAGCCAGCACCTGCATTTAAAAGGAAATACTTAAAAGACAGTAAGAAAGAAGGAAATGTACCGTAGCTAGAACATTTGTGATAGGTTTTCTGTGGGTGCAGTGGAAACATTTAACGGCTTTGAACTAAGAAAATCCGAGGTTCAAAGCTCAGACCTATCTTTTACTAGCTACGTGACTGGGCAAATTCCTCAAAGTCTTCGCCTCTATTTCCTTGCCGTAAAACTATATACTAACAATCTTGTGGTCCTAATAATGGGATTAAACAAGATTGAAAATTCACCGTGCAATGCCTGGCATACAGCAGGAACTCAGCATACAGAATTTTCATATATCAAGGGACCCTGGATTCACCAAAATTCAGCTCTTAGAAGAAATATTTCACATTTCAAGTAGTTCAGATCACAGAGTTACTTACAGAGATTCTGCGCTGTCTTTGAATCCAACACCTTTAACTCTTTTACTTTTTTCTTTTGCACGGATTTCTTTTCTTCTCCACCTTCCTGATCCTTCTTGGCTAGAATGGAAAAGATTAGAAAAGCATGATTAAGAACAAGCCACATCTGTACCTTATTAAACTACTGTCCCATCCTGGAAAGGCCCCTTCCTTCTTCTCTATTAATAATGGTCTCCTTATTATATTCCTTCAAGGCAAACTTTCTCTTTAACTACCCATCCTTCTATCACTGACTTCCCCTCCAACTATAAAAAAAATCTCATTTTCAACTTCCAGTCAAAATGGAGTCATGGGTAGATATACTTCACCTCCTTGCGCAACTACAGAGAGAATTATAACTAAACCTCAAAACAAATAACACTCAGAACTGTCAGAAAATCAAACTGTATGGAAGTCTGACAACCAAGGATTTAAAGAAACCACATTATCCAGACGGGTAGGAGGGGAGGAGACTTGGAGGTGGGAGGAGAGGTGAGGAGACGCAGTGTGGTGTGGAGAGGCAGCGGCAGCATGGGTGGTCCCATGTTCACGTGTGGTGGCTAAAAATTAGGAGGGATACCTCAGGAGCAAGAGATCCTAGCCCCAGGCCAGACAGCACAGCCTAGAGTTCCAGTGCCAGGACGATAAATCCCTATAACTTCTGCTTGTAAAAACCAGTGAGGGTTGGGGTGGCAGAAGAAACTGCCAGGTTTTCAGGAGACACCACTTAAAAGGACCCACATGGTCTTAGAACATATGCAAACCCACCCACTCTGGGATTCAGCACCAGGGCAACAGCTGGAAAGGTGCCAGTTGCATACAGGGAGTAGGTGAAGTGACTAGAAATGGGACGAGTGCCGGGCAAACCTCCAGAAGCCAGGCAGCATTACAGTCCCTCCTCCAAGACCTCCCCCGATACAGAGCCACGAAGTGGCGAAGTGGGCTGCCCTGCCCTGCAGATTACCTAAGGCTCCCCGCCCCCCCCCCCCACAATTTACAGGTGCCTTTTCTATAACAGGCCACACCACTAAGACAGAGTCAAAGCAGGTCTACCTAATACACAGAAACAAACAGAGGGAGGCTGCCAAATTAAGGAGACAAAGAAACATGGCTCAAATGAAAGAACAGAACAAACCCCAGAAAAAGAACTAAACAAAACAGAGATACTCAACTAAACAAAACATACTCAACCTGTCAGAAACAGAGTTCAAAACACTGGTGGTCAGGATGCTCAAAGAACGCACTGAGTTCGGCAGCAACATAACGGAAGAAATGAAGGTTACACTAAGTGAAATAAAGAAAAACCTACAGGGAACCAACAGTGAAGGGAAGGAAGCCGGGAATCAAATTAACACTTTGGAACATAAGGAAGAAATAAGTGTTCAACCAGAACAGCAAGAAGAAAAAAGAATTTAAAAGAACGAGGGTAGTATAAGACGACTCTGGGACATCTCCAAATGTACCAACATCCGAATCACAGGGGTGCCAGAAGGAGAAGAGAAAGAGCAAGAAATTGAAAACTTATTTGAAAAAAATAATGAAAGAAAGCTTCCCTAGTTTGGTGAAGGAAATAAACATACAAGTCCAGGAAGCACAGAGAGTCCCAAAACAAGTTGGACCCAAACAGGACCACACCAAGACACATCATAATTAAAATGCCAAAGGTGAAAGTTAAAGAGAGAATCTTAAAGCAGCAAGAGAAAAGCAGAGAGTTACCTACAAAGGAGTGCCCATAAGACTATCAGCTGATTTCTCAAAAGAAACTTTGCAGGCAAGAAGAGACTGGCAAGAAGTATTCAAAGTGATGAAAAGCAAGGACCTACATCCTAGATTACTCTCTCCAGCAAAACTACCATTTAGAATCCAAAGACAGATAAAGTGCTTCCCAGACAAAGTGAAGCTACAAGAGTTCACCATCACCAAGCCACTACTACATTAAACATTAAAGGGACTTATTTAAGAAAAAGAAGATCAAAACTATGAATATTAAAATGGCAACAAATTCACAACTATCAACAACTGAATCTAAAAAAAAAACAAACTAAGCAAAAAAAAACCAGAACAGGAACAGAATCATAGATATGGAGATCATTTGGAGGGTTATCAGTTGGGCGGGGGTGGGGGCGCGGAATAAGAAGCATAATTGCTAGGTCCAAAATAGACAGGGGGAGGTTAAGAATAGTTTAGGAAATGGAGAAGCCAAAGAATGTACATGCACAACCCATAGACATGAACTAAGGGGTGGGGGGGACTGCTTCAGGGAAAGGGGACACCAGGCAGAGGGGGGCAAAGAGGGGAAAATTGGAACAACTGTAATTGCATAATCAATAAAATATATTAAAAAAATAAAGTTAAACTAGGTTGGAAAAAATCTCATTTTCATTTCTTTAATAGTTTACAATGCTTTCCCACCTATATCTTATCTACTTGCAGAGAGCGGCAAACTTTCTATAAAGGACCAGTGGGTAAATGGTTTAGGCTTTGCAGACCACACGGTCTGTCTCAGTTCTGCCACTACAGCATGCGAGCGCTCGCAGGCAACACACACACAGCATGGCTGGGTTCCCAAACAACGTCATTCTTCAAACAGGTGGTCAGCCTGCGGGGCTACGGTTTGCCATCCCCTACATTGGAGTCTCCCACTATGTTATCCTTTTGTGCCTACTAAACATCCTATTTATCTTCCAAGCTCCATCTCGAACAGGAGTTCCCTATAACTTTTCTGGATTTTCCTAAATGCCTATGATCTCTCTCTCTCTGACTCCCTGTTGATTTTGCTACTTCTTTATATCAAGTGCTCTCGCTGACTTTGTTATAAATCTATAGTCTCTCCTGAACCAGATAAGGACTTCATCATTTCTCTTTGCAAGTCTCATGGCATAAAAATATATTTCTCGTTGAATCTTATTGCTTAACCATCATGGAGCGCGCACACAGAAGATACAATACATACTTTCTACACTCTTTTCAGACTGTTCGAAAACCAGTATATTCTTCCTATTCTGTGAAGATTTCTCTGATAAATGTACTTATTCTCTCCTTTGCTGAACTAATTTTCATGGTATTTGCTATATACCTCATTTGACAATTAATTATTCAATGTTTTGTGACATTTTGTCTGCCTCATCTTGATGTTTTAAAACCTGTGCTACTTTATAATTGTGGATACTCTCCCATCCTACCTACGCTTTGACCTTCAAGAGTATGAACAAAATAATTATTTTCATTATCATTCCCTGAGCAGCTAGTACGACAGTGACATTCACTAAAAACAGTTTATACTGGCTAATGAGGAAGGCTGAGCAGTAAATAGAAATAGAAATAGGAACTGTTCTGGACGACATGAGTTGTAAAGTATTCTGTCCTACAGTGTAACTTGGTACCAACATTTTAGAGAGCCATGAAAGAGTATCTCCGCAAGGAGTGTCAAGAAACTGGCAAAGCTCGGTGCGTGTGAGGAGAGGCAGCGGTACCCGAGTACGACAGTGGAAGGAAAACTGTTCAACACAAACGCGTTTATATTTATACCATTTAAATGTTAAACCATATGAACACTATTAGTCAGTACAAATAAGTAAGAAATAAAGCGAAACAAAAAGAAAGTTATATGGCAAAAGTTACACAGAACTACAAAAAGAATTCATCCTTTGGCCTGATAGTCCCAACTTAAAGAAAAATGCTAAATACATAAATATTAGTTATTTAAATAAATACGGATTGAGTCTGTATGTGTCAGGCTCTGTTCTGGGTAATGGGAATGAAACAGTGAACGAAACTGAGAACAATTCCTGCCTTCATGGGACTTGTACTCCAATAAAGAAGAAATAGATAATGAACCAATTCACAGAAAAAATGGTGTAACAGATGGTCAGGGAAGGTCTTAGTGAGAATGTGACATCTGGGCGAAGACCTTTTATAAAATGAGAGATCACGCCATGTGAACGCCTGGGGGCGGGGGCTGTACTTCAGACAGCAAAACAAGTGCAAAGGCTGGAGAAAGAGGCGCACCTGGTATGGGACTAGATGGAGTAAAGGGGGAGATCTGCAGATAAAATCAGAGAGTAGGAAAAAAGAAAAAAAAGAAAGAAAATCATGTGTATTTAGATAAAAATGGAGACTTAAAACATCTAGAATGTATCACAAAAATTTAGCAGGGAGGGAAAAAAGTAAAAGTATTATATTTCAAAACTGAGGAGAGAAAAGGTCTTAAATGAAAATAAAGTTTCTACACTTCATGCAAATTGGCAAACCACCGACATTATTAGACGAGGGTAAGGTAGGTGTGCGTAGTGTTACACCTAGAGCAATCTACCTCAGCAAACTGGACAAAGATATACACTCAAGCACTATAAATAAATAAAAATAGAACCTTGAAAAAACGTTCAAAGAAACCACAGATTAGTGGGGGAAAAAGAGAGAAGCAGAAAACAATACAATGGCCCATTTAAGCCCTAACATCCATTAATATAATGGTCTAAATACAAAAATTAGAGCAAAGACTCGCTGTAGTGCAGGTGGCTGGCAATTAGCTTTTCTGATTGCAATGTAAGTGCCTGACATCAAGCATTTGATTTCTGAGGCATCCACTTCAAACACATCCTTTTAAATAAACAGACTGCCAGCTACACAACTACACAAAGAGCCAGGCCGCCCACCCATGAATTTCCCCTTTTAGAAAGTCTTGGGCCACCTACATAACTAACCATTTCAGTGACCCTGCTTTTCCATTCTCATCCTTTAATTTCCACTTTTGTATTTTAAATTCCCCCATAAAGAGGGAACCTGTGAAACCCTAGGCATCCCCCCTTAATGCCAATAAAGGCAGAACCCCAGGGCTGTCCTCTCTCATAGAGATAGGTATGAAATGCCTAAACACAACACTAGCAAACTAGGTTAAACTATATGAAGTAAGAAGAAAACAGATCATGCCCAAGTTTGGCTTATTTTAGGGATGCAAGACTGATATAACAGAAGCCAGTTGATATGATTCACAATTACGGTACAAAAAGCATCTGAACAAACTCAATATTCTTTCATGCGAGGAGCAACTTCCCACCAAGATGGAGGCGTAGATAGACACATGGTGCCTCCTCGCACAACCAAAGGAAGGACAACGACAAATTTAAGAACAAAAACCAACCAGAACTGCCAGAAAATTGAACTATATGGAAGTCTGTCAACCAAGCACTCATCCAGACTGGTAGGAGGGGTGGAGACGGGCATCCGGGGAGGAGAGGACATGTGGCAAAGAGGCGGCAGGCGATGATCCCACATTTGCATGCGGATAAACCAGGAGGAACAATTGGAGAGCGAGATAGACCACACAACCCAGGGTGTTCCAGTGCAGGGAAATAAAGCCTCAAAACCTCTGGCTTAAAAATCTGTGGGGGTTGCGGCGGTGGAAGAAATTCCCAGCCTCACAGAAGAGTTCATTGAAGAGACCCACAGGGTCCTAGAATGTACAGAAACCTACACACCTGTGAATCAGCACCAGAAGGGCCCAAATTGCTGTGGGTAGCAGAGGAAGTGACTGAAAGCCAGTAGAGAGCCAAGCAAGTGGCATAGTTCGCTCTTCGACCCCTCCCCCACATACAGCGCCACAACGCAGCCATTTGGGTTGCCCCACCCTGGTAAATACCTAAGGGTCCACCCCTTACAACATAACAGGCCACAGAGAGAAAGAAATATGGCCCAAATGAAAGAACAGATCAAAGCTCCAAAAATGGAACTAAGCAATGAAGAGATAGCCAACCTATCATAAGCAGAGTTCAAAACACTGGTAATCAGGATGTTCACAGAAATGGTTGAGTGTGGTCACAAAACAGAGGAAAAACTGAAGGTTATGCAAAGTGAAATAAAGAAAAATATACAGGGAACCAACAGTGAAGGGAAGGAAACTGGGACACAAATCAATGATTTGGAGCACAAGGAAGAAATAAACATTCAACCAGAAGAGAATGATGACACAAGAATTCAAAAAAATGAGGAACCTCCAGGACAACTTTAAACATTCTAACACCCAAATCATAGGGATGCCAGAAGGAGAAGAGAAAGAGCAAGAAACTGAAAACTTATTTGAAAAAATAATAGAGAACTTCCCCAATCTGTCAAAGGAAAAAGACTTCCAGGAAGTCCAGGCAGCTCAGAGAGTCCCAAAGAAGCCCAAGGAAACACACACCAAGGCACATCATAATTATATTGTCCAAGATTAAAGATAAGGAGAGAATCTTAAAAGCAGAAAGAGAAAAGGAGACAGTTACCTACAAAGGAGTTCCCATAAGACTATCAGTTGATTTTTCAAAAGAAACCTTACAGGCAAGAAGGGGCTGGAAAGAAGTATTCAACATCATGAAAGGTAAGGACCTACAACCAAGATTACTCTATACAGCAAAGCTATCATTTAGAATGGAAGGGCAGGCAGATAAAGTGTTTCCCAGATAAGGTAAAGTTAAAGGAGTTCATTATCACTAAGCCCTTATTATATGAAATGTTAAAGGGACTTAAAAAAAAAAGATGATCAAAACTATGAAAAGTAAAATGACAACAAACTCACTACTATCAACTACTGAACCTAAAAAAACTAAGCAAACAACTAGAACAGGAACAGAATTACAGAAATGGAGATCACTTGGAGGTTATCAGCAGGGAGGGTGAGAGGAGAGAAGTGGGGGAAAGGAACAGGGAATAAGAAGCATAAATGGTAGGTAGAAAATAGACAGGGGGAGGTTAAGAATAGTATAGGGAATGGAGAAGCCAAAGAACTTACATGTACGACCCATAGACATGAACTAAAGGAGGGGGGAATGCTGGTGGGAGGGGGGTACAAGGCAGAGAGGTATATAAAAGGGAGAAAAAAATGGGACAACTGTAATAACATAATCAATAAAATATACTTTAAAACAATACTCTTTCACGCAAACTAGGAATAGAAGAGAACTTCCTTAATTAGACAAAGGGTATCTAGCAAAAGCTGAAGGCAAAAACCATACTTAAAGGTGAATGTCAAAAACTCCCTTTGAGGTGAGGAAAAAGAAAAAAATATTCATTATTACCACTTCATTGAACAGCACTGGCTGGAGGTCTGAGCCATTGCAATAAGGCAAGAAAAAAAATTTTAAGAATTAGAAAGGAATAACACTCTTATTTGAAGATGATGATGGTCAACATAAGAAATCCAAAAGAATCTATTGATAAATTATAAGCAAACAAAAAAAAGAAATACAAAAAAATATCTCTAAAGTAAGCATTTGAATAAATACTACTTAGACCAAAAAAAGATACAAAATATCATATAAATACGAAGTATCTAGAAATAAATTCAATAAAAGTTGTACAAGACCCCTACCTATGGAGGAATATAGCTTTATCGAAAAGCATTAAAAATGCTAAGTGAATATAGGTTAACATTAAAAGACTTAATAATGTTAAAATGTCAGTTCTTTCCAGATTGATTTATATAGTCAGCAGAATAAAAATTCCAACAGGTTTCTTTTTTTAAGTTGACAAGCTGATTCTAAACTTTATATGGAAATACAAAGGGCCAAAAAGAGCTAGGATACATGAGAAAGCAGCAAAAAATAGGAGATAATGTATATTATAAAATCATGATAATCAAGATCATGTGCTATTGGCATCGGAATAAACAAGATGACCAAAAAAAGAGTAAAATCCAGAAAACAGACCCACGCATGAAGGCTCTTGATATAATGTTGGGGACCGCCCTGCCTGGTTTCAGAAACTGTAACCCCTCCTGGCTAAGGGTGAGTAAAAAGACAGTGGGACCATAAGCCACTAAGGAGACAAAGCTTATCTTCCTGGTAGGGGTGCCGCCTCTGCTCCCTTTTACTTCACCTTGCTTGGCCCTGAGCGGATGACTGCTTAGCCAATGATGGGTAAGATTCCTCAAAGGAGGGACAACCTAAGACAGGCACGGTCACAAAGGTGCCCTCAGGGAAGGACTTGGGGGCTATAGGAAAAGGGGTGATGGGCCCTCGCCCCTTAGCTTTGACATAGCCTGAGTCCTCATTCTGTCTGCCAGAAGTCTCCTAATCTCTTGGCTGCCTTACTTCCCCTGCCTGATTTAAGTTTGAAACACTGATAGAGGGTGGTGCAGCCCTGGGCAGGAATGGGCAGTTCCTTGGGGTGATCAGGCCTAAGAAAGAATACATAAAATCCTATAAAACTTACTTTGCTAAGAATGCCCTCAATTTTCTGATAAGGGTCCAAGGATGAAATGAGTTTGTTTCCCAAAGTTTTATAGTCCTTTAGCTAACTGACCCTGACTCAGAATAAGCCCTCGTAGTTCTTTGTATGTTATCTATTATTTGATCCTTACTGTCTGACAATGATTGATGAGCTTTACCTGTATTCCTGTGCAAACTGAACCCAATAAAAGCCCATTGGGGAAAAGGCTCCTGACCCTTCTCCTTGAGAGATCGGCCACCTTCCCTGCCCAAGCAGATCATGTCTTGGTAGACTTACTCTCATCCGCGGCAGACTGGGGCTCTGCGAGCAAAGCTCCCCCACAATATAACAGACTGAGCATGTCAAACGACAGCGAAAAGAACATACTTCCCAATAAATGGAACCAGAACTAAGTCTACATAAAAAAGAAATTGTATCCATATGCAAATAAATCAATTACAGGCCAATCAAAAACCTAACTGTGAAAGGCAAAACTATAGAATTAATTATCTTGGTGACTAAGAGATATCTTAAACAAGACACAATACATATAAACCATAAAGGAAAAGACTGCTAAAGCTAAGCATTTTTTAATAAACAACTTCTGTTCACCAAGACACTACTTAAAAAAGTGAAAAGACAAGCCACAGAATCAGAGAAAATATCTGTGATACACTTACATGACAATTAATATCTAGAATATATGAAGAATTCCTTCTGTTTGGAACATCACCATTCTGCAACCCTAACGTACTGGAAGATCTATGCACTGAAAACCAGTGCTGCTGACACCACAGAAGGGACGCAGACGTGATGTGCCTCTAGAGAGGACCGAATACTCGCTATGATGAAGTCTTGGCGGAAAGACAAATGGAGCCTGATTCTGATTGAAATTCCAGATCCCATTACCAATTTACAGTAAATACAGGAGACAGAAACTACACTACGGGAACACAATTACAAAATCCATGTTATGGGAAACTCCACAGGACAAATGATACAGTCTTTACCACAAATGAATTTCAAGGGAAAGAGAAAAAGGAAAAACCTATAAATTAAGAGACACAAAGAACACATTTCAAACACAGGCAAAACCAAATTATAGTGTTCAGGAATATAAATTTGGGTGGCAAAACAAAAACAAGAAAATGCAGACAATTGTAACCGAATAAAAATAAATTAATTAATTTAAAACAACCCCCCCCCCAAAAAACCCAAATACAGTGACTGCCACACCAGTGGGGACAGTGACCTCTCTTAACCAGGTACGGGGTGCACGGGGGCTCCTAGGGGCCTCCTGGAGAGCTTCCATCTCCTGACATGTGGCATTTACAGGGATATTCACCGTATAGTAAGTCACTACTTGTACGTCTGTCTTATGTAGCTTTCTACATTTTTTATTACATTTAATAACTAAAGTTTAAACATCAAAAGATGACCCAAAAATTAGATAATGGTAATTTGGAGGAGTGGAAAGGGGAAGGGTAATATAAGTATCAATATCCTCACTTTCCTAGCAGGGAGGCCATAGATAAAATCTTCAATTTATAGATCAAGAAAAACAGGCAAAAGCTTATTTTTTAAAATATTACTATACAACAGAGAATGACTGCCACTGAGACTGATAAAAACTTTAAAAAAAGAGAGAAGAGTTTAGTATTCCAGGTAAAAGATGAAAGCATGGCCTACAGTTATAGCAGAGTTGAAGACGGAAAGAAATAGATGGATTTGAGAATTATCTGATAAAAAGAATCGAATAGGCTTGGTGTAAACAAATAATTGAACTCTAATTTAGCAGATCTGTTTCAAAGTGGGGTGAGTTAGCAACTCCGAAGGAACTCATGTACGGTAAGAGTAATAAGCAAACGAGCCAACGCGTGTGGATAACAGGAGCCGGGGAAAGGAAACTGTGGTGTTAGAGGTCAGGACGGTGGTAACTCTGGGTGGGGGTGGGAGGAGTAAGTCATCAGTTGTAACTGGACAGGGGTACAAGGAGTTTCCAGTTCTTAAGGATATTCTGCTTTTTGATCTGGGTGTTGATTACATGGATGTAAATTTCATTTTTAATTTTGTGAAAATTCACTGACTCATACACATATGATTTGTATACTTCAACTTGAAATTAAAAAATACACACTTCTGATTATAAGATAAATGTTATATATACAGTATAAGTAGAGATCATAAGGGAACATGGACAAATTAAAATAATTTGATTTGTCACTGTGGTGAGACAGTGTAATAATTATGTGCACATTTTTTAGGCTGTCACCCGCCAGGGAACTGAGAAGGGGAGACAGGCATGGGTCTGGATACCACCTACAACAGTGTCAGACCTTTGGACAGCTGGCTCTGGTTCTACTTTTACACTGGGTTGAGGGAGGGAGGGACTCCACCAACTACCAGCAATAGCAAGTCAAATGTAGAACTCATAGAATACTCCCATTAGCAGCTGTCCCACCCTTGTCATAAGAATGGTGCACTAATTCAGCATACAATTATAGCATTTAACATATAACCTTATCAATGCTTGCGTTCCAGCTCCCCATTTTTGCCAGAGCAAGGATGCAGAAATGGGTACAGACAGCACCTTATCACAGAGGGAAGAAAGAAAATCTTATTTGCAAATGACTGTGACTGCTGCCAATCGCAGAAAAGAGACCCTTATCACTCAGCTGGCTCTGGTAAAAAAGCAAGTCGATGCCAGGGTCCACGTTTCTAGCTGCTGCAACTCTGACCTCTTCAGCCGATTCTAAGCACTTTTGCTAATGAGAAATACAGCCTCCACACTGGCACACAGCCAAACTAGCCTCCAAGGACCAGACTTTACAAGTGCCCTGCCAGCCTTGCCAAGAAGTCAGACCCTGCAATTTCCCTTCTGTAACCTGTGCCCTCCCCAGGAGCAAGGGCACAGGCCGCCTGCTGCAACTGTGGAAGGGCAGAGTCCCTGACCCATTATGGAAGGGGAGAATGAGCATCAAGCAAGAGCTTCCGTTTCATCATCTGCATTAACTCAGTCTCAGGCTTAATCTCCAAAAGGTCACGGGTTAAGAGTTGGATGTCAAAATGCTGAAGCTATGAAAGAATTTTCAAACGTGCCCACCCCCAACATTGTATCTTTTCTTTCTGTGAAAGTCTATGAAGTGCTGCTAACTCATTAGGTCTGATCAGGGAGAAAGGCTGCCAGGGCAGTAAACAGAAAGCGGTGGGAGGGTCAAGCAGAGGATCTGGAATCGCCCTAGGGATGCAGCTATCTCCCAGCAGGTAAATCCAGTGTCCCAAAGCTTAAAAACCCTCCTTTATTTTAATTATTTACCAGATTAGTTATTTAGTTAGGTTCTTCATAAGAAATTCAGAACATCAGTGTGTGAGGACAAAGGCCATTTGCAAAAGCAAACAGGGAGGTCGCCCTGGAGCTGAGGAACAGCTTTGATTTTTGGCAGAATTTGCAAGTCTATGGCTTTCTGATCAACCTTGCGAGGCTCCATGATCTCATCTCTCTCTTTCTCCGTCAGAGATCTCACTTTCCTGGTGTCTGGGCTTGTCCAGTTTCTCCTTCCTAGAGTAAGCATCAGTGAGACGTTTGGGGATTTTCACACCACTGACATCAACTTTGGTGGCGGTGGCAATGACTAATTTCTGGCCTATTCTTTGCAGAGACACTTGATTAAGGGACAGGGGTCCGGTCACAAGCAGCTCGTCACTGCTCAGCTGCTCCAGGAAACCCACCCTCCTGCCACTGCGGCTCCCAGTGAGGACGATGAGAATGGTCCTAGGAGTGACGCCGGCCTAGGGTTTTCTCCTGTGCTCAACGGCTTTCCAGGCATATCTTCCGTTGGGCAACATCTAGGCATTTTGCTAAGTTTAGCTACTCGGGTACCACGACTCCTGTCACCAGCAACTGGCTTTGTGACAGCAGTAAGAACTTACTCCTTCATTTTGTTTTCAATCCTGAATATAGCTGCTGAATGCTTCTTCTTGCGTATACATCTGCCAATTCCTCTGACCAGGACAGGGTTTCGGCTGCAGTGGGGGTCCCCTTTCTTAGGTGACCCTTCTGACTCGTGCCCCTAGCATCAGCCTTCCTGGCTTCACGTTTCTTCTCCTCAGTACCCAGCTTCTCAGTTTTTTTCAACCTGCCATCTTGTAAGATAGGAAAGAGCTTAAAAGCTCTTCTTTAATTTCCAGGAAAGAACACAGTCCACTTCAGCCATGTTCTCTGTTGAGAGCAGTCTGCAAACTTTTCTAAAGACTTTGGGTAGCAGGCTGCGTCAGGAGGAACAAGCCACTGTCCCAATAAGACGCTCCAGCCTCTTCTCCCTCTGAAGGCTGCAGAGCGTTGCCCCTTCATTTCCTCTGCGGTCACCTCTGGGGAGGCTCCATTCCACGAAGAGGAGAAGCCCGGCTCTGTAGCTTCTGTGTCCTAACCTGAGAGCTGCTCCCCATACCCATAAGAAACTAAGTCTATAAATGAACTGCAAGATAAAAATACCAGAAAGACAGCAAAAGCTAGAGAGGGAAATACGGATATACCAACCAATTGCAGTATTTCTGATACAGATGAACTATGAAAAAAAATTACTGCTATAAGATAATTTGAGAAATTTAAACACTTTAATATCTAATGATATATTTTTTAAAAGCCCGTATTTCTTGATACACATTCTGAACCACTTAAGAATGAAATAATATATTCTCTTCAGATAAACATAAATATGGAGGCATGTATGTATCAATGTATTACGTGTGTGTGTTTTTACATTTGAAAAATGAAAGCTTTTTTTAAAGTTAGACTGTTTCCCTGGAGTTATCAAGGCATCTAACTCTTCTCGGACAACTAAGTGAAAAGGCCTTTCTTTTCTTCTTCACTGATCCTGTAACTGAGAATACCACCCTACACACCTCTGTAATAAAAACCACCTAAACCCAGGCTTAGATTCTCAGTGAGACACAGGGGATGCCCCGCCTGCTGTCTCAGAAACCAGTCCCCTGTCACTGCCAGCAGGAGTCCAGGAGCCAGTCCCCACTCTGTTCTCTGCTCAGCTGACAGGGACTCACTGCATCTCCTGCTCAGGATGCAGGCAGTCTGCAGCAAGGTAAGTCCTGGTGAACCAGTGCTGAGTAAGGGAGCGGGGGCAGGCCTCCCCCCCCCCCCCCCCCCCCCCGTCAGGCTCCTCCCTAGCCGTACCCTTTTTTTCCTGCGTCACAAACACAAAATGGAGTTAGCTGGAAACAAAACAATCTGTCTAAAATGGCTGAATGCAGTAGGGAGTGCCAGGCAATAAAGCGAAGGGAAAGGGCACCCCCTGCTGTCCAACAAAGGGACCCCATTTTTCTTTCTTCGTTACTTTTGAGTATGTCTAAAAAATCAATCCTACAGAGTCCAAGCTAACTTTGTCATGAATTTTGTCACCTATGTTGAATACTAAAATCAAAGAATAGAAATGGAGGTACAAGAAGGAAAAATAATTTTCAGTCTCTAAAGACAGAGAATTAAGGTACAAAGTCCCAGTTGTTGATTAGTAACAGTTTCAAAGAGCCCACAGAAAGGAAGGGAGGGCCTTCTTTGAACAGTATTCCCCAACTTCTGTAATGAGCTAATGGCCCCCACAACTACAGCCATCACTTCCCCAGGAATTCCTGTAGTGGGCTTCTCCAGTGAGGATCACAAACAGGAAGTGGAGGCATGGGGAGTTGCCTGACATCCTGGAAACTAAGTTTTTAAGAACTGCAGGTGGGAGTGAGTAAGTAAGGTAGGGAAAAGGACTTTGGGATCTGAAGCCAGTCACATCTGCAGGGCTGACAGACTCAGGCTGAGTAACCAAGTAGCTCCACCCTCACCCACCCGTAACCCTCACTCACTGACTCAGCACCACGTGCTACTCACTCAGCCCAGGAGCAAGCCTGCGGCATCTGTCCCTATTGGGCAGAGAGCGTAATCTCCTGCTGCATCTCCCTTGAGTAAGCCAAGTACCTTATGACTAAAAGAGAATACATGAGAAAGGTGGAAAAGCAGAAACATGGTTAATATTCCATGGGCCCACGTCGCCAAGGGTTCCCGCTACGTAAATGAAGTGGCACAAAGTCCAGACAGTGAGGTAATTGCAGGACGTGTAACACACACACACACACACACACACACACACACACACACACACGAGCACAGAATCAACACAGGAAGTTTAAAAACAGTGGGAACCGGCCAGGTGGCTCAGCCGGTTAGAGCGTCATCTGATACACCAAGGTTGAGGGTTTGATCCCCAGTCAGGGCACATGTAAGAATCAACCAATGCATGCATAAATAAGTAGAACAACAAATTAATGTTTCTTTCTCTTTTTCCCCTGTTCCTCTGTCTCTACAATCAATAAATTAAAAAAAAAAAAGGAACTGGTACCACTCTAGTTCTCTCCAAAGAAACAGGGTCACAGGGTCTTTGTGGAAGAGTCCTAGATCTCCCCAGCATACCTACTATTAGAACACTTAGTCAGATCCCTGGGAAATAACAGTAAACCTTCTGTGAGGATTAACAGCGCTCTGGAGTCATGACGGCCACTCGGCATCCGGTAAGCCATGTCTATTAAGCTCTACACGAGTTCTCTGATTCTAGGAAAAGGACAGAATAAGAGGGTCCCATCATGTGATAGTGGAAGAAGCTGCCCACGTTTCTACTTTACATTGCTCAAAGCTGTAATAGACACAAGAGAAAAATTCAGCTCCACAAAGCATTTGTAGGTATACACCATCAGAGGGAAAAACAGGTAAGAAGCAAGCCAAATGAACAGCTGTCATTCCTGCCCAAAAGTAACCAGATTCCCACCACTGGCCTCTTGGCCAAAACAATACCCATCTGCTAAATCCCACAGAACTACATCATCATGGATGTGCAAGCTGTAAGGAGGGACAGAGTAAATTAGCAGAAATGGATAAACCTGAGGGACAGGAACAAAGCCAGACAGAATTCCAAGTGCCAAAAACCAAGTGCTGAGAGTCAGGACGAAGGGGACACCAATGGGAATCTGAAACGGGAGCCACGGAGCAGTATTAGGAACCCGGGCACTTCACAAAGCATGGCTCATTTGGACAATACAGCCCCTGCGTTTCTCACAGACACTTTCCCAGCACACCCAGGAAGGTGACTCAATAAGGGAGTGCTAAGGAAGAGATCAGCTGCAGAGATCTGGCCAGGTAGGGCCTGGAAGGACAGGCAGTGCCCTGAGCAAGTCAGCAAAAGGGCAGGACAGGTTTATGCAAGGGAACAGTTGGCTAGAGGGCAGGAAAAAAAAGGATCAGAATAGGGTACCAGGAATAAAGCCTTTTCCTTTCTTAAAAAATGGATCAGGTTCTAAATACTGCAACTGACTGACATATTTAAAAATTCTCTTTTAACCTCCATGTTCCCCTTGATCTCATTTTTGTACCTTCAGATCTATTTTTTAAAGAAACCAGGACACTGATTTCTGGTGAAAAGCGAAGTGTAACAGAACAGCGCCATGACAGTCCCCAGGCATAGGCATCTCAGATGTCTCTGAACGCTCCTGCCTTGTCACCCCCTTTCACTAAATGCTGGACTCTGAGACCAGCAGATCTGGGGGCCAACGCTGGCGTGGTATTTATTTGCTATGAGATCTTAATAAGCAAAGGACATATTAATTATGTTCTGATATTCCTGTTATAAAATGAAGGTAATACTTATCAGGCTGCAGTTTTAATAATTAGAAATAATAAGTGATAAGCCCCTACCGCAGTCTCTGACAGTGAATAGGTATTCTTGAGTAAGACAGAATGAGAAGGCAAAATACATCTTATTTTAGGTACTTGAAGCATTTTTAACCTGCACCATCTTTCCGGCATACACCTAAATACTGAATAAACTGCAGATTTCTATGCCATTCTCTGTAACAAAGGATCCTAGAAATGCCTTCCATCTTATTCAGGGGGCTGGGAGGGGAAGTACAAGCTGACAAAGAGAACAGATGGAGTAAACACCCAGCCCCCAGGCTGAGTCTGCAGATGCAGCTGCTGGTTTCCGTCATATTGCTGTTTTTTTCCCTTCTTTGTTCCTAAGGTAGAAGCCAGGAAAGGGTGGGGAAGGAGGGGGAGCCAGGGTGGGGATGAGGGCAGGACCAGCGTCACAGTTACAGAAAGTCACCTGATGTCTTCCTCCAATCCCCAGTCTCTGACCTCACAATTGGGAACCTGAGCCAAAATAGCTCAACTGCGCACACCCCGTGGCTGAAAAGAAAAATGCAAGCAGAAGAGGAAAAGAGGGGCATTCTTCTTGGAAGGATTTTAGCAGTTCTTCTTGCCAAGGGGAACTTTAAACACACACACAGAGTATCGTATCTCCCAATCTAACAGATACAAAAGAAAAACTGTCAGCGGGCCTTAGAACAGAGCTGGGATCACGGCAGAATCAGGAGAAAAGGATGATGGCTCTCCTCCTGCGCGCGTGGGGTTGCCAATGCCCTTCTGCTGTACAAAAGGGGCTCCTTCCCCCAGGGAGCTGAGAGCAGAACAGCATTTTCCACTGGACTCTGACTTTTCAACAGGCGAGGGTGCCTGTGGAGAGGGAAGTAAAAGACACTGCACCTGCTGGGGAAGACTGTGCTCTGCACACAGTAACTTAGGTCCAAGTACTTCCAGAAACCCCCCTTTCAAGAATCCTGGACCTGGCAAATTTCCTCCTCCATCCTTTTGTCCTTCCCATCATAAAAATAAGATGACCATATTATAGAAAAATTGAAGGAAAAAACCTAGCACCCTAACAAAAACTCTGTTATAGTTTTCTGGTAACATACCCTCCCAATCTTTTGCTTCTGCATTTTTCTCTGTAAAAACACGGTCGCAGTAAAATGTATACCTAATTGTCTCCTGCTTCTCCCACACAGTACTGCATCCTGAGCATTCTATGTTGCTCCAAAGGGCTATGACACGAGCCAGGGTTACAACATGGGCCAGTTACATGGTACTAAGTTCTAGAGCAATTCCCTTCAGAAGGAAAACCGAGAGCACCCACCCTGGCCGGGCAGCTCAGCCGGTTAGAGCGTCGTCCTGATACACCGAGGTTGCAGCTTCCATCCCCAAATCAATGTCTCTCTCTCTCTCTATAAAAGTCAATCAATCAATCAAAAACTGAGAAGATAGGTAGGTCACCCCTTTCCTGTTTAGACTACCCCCCTTCATGAGGCGTGTCCTTATCCTGGTGACACAAAGCTCTGATCTGGAGTGGAATGTCCCAGCGAACTAGCTAGAGGCCTGCGAGGTTCCTTAGCCCAACTTTTCAAGTCTCTCTTCCTCACACCGCAACGGCTAAACGGCTCCAGAATGAGCTGCTGTGTTTTCATAGAATTGGTACGGGCCACTAACTGTTCAGTCGTGACATAAGGGAGTCTGCAGGACAACAGAAAGAAGGACACATGCATGCGCTCAGATGCAGTCAGGTCAAATGGCTGATTGCAGTACTGTTAAAAAAGGACAGATTACTTCACTACTATATTTTTATCATAGTTTTCATTATAAAAGTAATACATACTTTAGGATTTTTTAAATGACGAAAAATCTCTCTATACTGCTATGAAAAGTCTCCAGGATACAGATGGTATGACAGTGTAGATAATATGTTACCTTTTGGTAAAGGGAGGGAGGGTAAGAGTCTATATTATCATTTGCTTATACATGCATTTTTAAAAGACACTGAAAGGAGAATCAAGAATTTAATAAAACTGGTAATCTCTGGGGCAGGGGGATGGGATGGATGAATACAAGGGTGGGAATAACCCTTTTTAATAACCACCTTGACTTCTGAATTCCCTATATTACCTATGTAGAAAAACAGTAATAGAGAAGCTGAGAGAAAAGCTCCAAAGAAGAAAATCTGTGGTGGAGACAGCCTTACTGCTCCCTGAAAACTGGTCTGGCTACCACTTTATGTTTGGAGGGAGACTTGTTCCCTGTAAGCGGACAAGTAAGTTCAGACCCAACAACTCCTAAAGTGAAAGGGATCCTGGTGGTAACAGTGGCTTTTCCTCGAGGCAGCAGTACGTAGCCAAGGAACCCTGGATCACTCTTCTGCTTTTCTCAGAGCCTACCTCTGCTCTGAAATTTCCTAGAGATTCCGTGCCTCCTCCTAAGCACGTCTCCGATCCCCACCAACTCCCGGTCTCCACAGTGAGAAAGACAATCTGACTTGAACGAGAGTCACGTCTGCACAGCCGCAGTACCCTTCCTAAGGACCTGGACTCCTCCACTTTCTCATCAATTCCACCTTTGTTGCACAAGCCTGAGCGACCTCTCATCATCCGTCCTCCATCCATCCTCTCCAACCCAGTCAATCCCTAAGTGGGTCCCACCTACTTCACTACTCCAGAGAACCTGTTCAAAAAATCCTTCAAAGATACCTGCTGAGACCTGGCCGGGGAAATGGCAAGGGAAGAATTTTGCAGAAATAAGTGCCTTCCAAGTAGAGGCTCCAAAATGTTAGCAATCAGTAGACAATGTCAAGTTGTTTCCAAAGTGATCCTGTGTAACCTCCAGAAAAACAAAGATAATACTTGTACAGTGCCTACTCTGACAAAGACATGCAAATGTTATCACGAGAAAAAGTAGAGAGCAGTATTTAGACTACAGCAGAGGAGGAAGAGGGCAAGCAAAAAATGGAAAAAAAAACCCTGAAGCAATGAGTCAAGCCGGGTTAATGTATCTATAACAAAATTACACAGGATACTTGTTAAAAATATACCCTTCTACAGTCCTTGTAACTTGAACTCTGAACATTTAACAAGCTCCTCCTGTAATCTTACGCATACCAGCAGTTGGGAATTACTGGTAGAAATAGACATGTAAGTGCAGGAGTGACTAAGCGAAGACAGAAAGTTAGGCAAAACGGATCCCCTATGAGACGATCTAAGTCTCAAGACAATGCCACGTGAAAGGACATTCTGTCAGAAGTCAGATTTGGAATCTGCAGGTTATGGTGGATGGTGTCTTGGGTTTAAAAACACTACCAGTCTGCACGTCTAAATAGTAATACAGGCACACACAAGTTTGAATAGCTAGAAAGAGTCTCTAGAACTGAGATTATCTTGGGATAAACATAAGCCAAGGGGTCACAGAAAGGTTGACTGTAAAAACCTTTCTGCACCAGTAAACTCTACCTAAGGTAGGCCAGGGAATTCCCTGAAGGAACAAATTCAGTGGGGCATCTCTGGGAAATTATCAGGATATAACAGTGGATAGTTCTATCATGTGCTTGAAGTAGCTATTTGGTAGAAACTGAGACAGGGATGGAATCATGAATGTGTATAATAGGGTTACAAATACAAATTTCCCCCAGCTGGGAAAATGCAGTCCTCTATTTAAGCACTCTGAAAGGGAGGCTATGCTTTCATGAAGCTATCAGACTAAAACAAAAACATTCTCCAGACTCTGGGCTCCCAAAAGAACACTAAATTGCTCCTAATAAAACCACTAGCTGCGACAGGACAAGATCCTTTTGTAAAAGGGCAAATACAGCTTCCTGTCTTAATTTTACGGATCAGTCCTCCAAGTAAATTTCCTTACTGGTAGAGGGCAGCATACCAAGCAGGCTGTATTTGAAAACAACGGGGGCTGCCTCTCTCTAACGTGACTGCGTCACAGACAAACGTAACAATGACACATCTAAAATAGAAGAGCTCCATGTGCCATCTGGTGGCGAAAAGGGGAAAGAGCACACTGCAGATATATCAAATTCCTCCAGTTTAGAAGGAATTAAAGTTTAATTCTCTTTATCTGATGACACTCTCCCTTAAATCTCCACTAGTACATGGAAAAAGAAAAATGAAACTCAGACCAGCACAAACAAAACAACACAAGAACTTTTTAGAAAGCTGTCTAAAGAAGAATTTGAGATGAGATGACAGATAACATCAGAGTTTTATGCAAGAAAAAAATATATATACGTATATATATACACATTTTTCAAACAGATTCAAAAAGAATCGTACCCATTCCTTTAGTAGACGTGACACCCACAGTAACTGTCGGGGGAGAGGAAGATCTCTTGCTTTATACTTCAGTGTACTCCACACATTCGTTGAAATGAGGGCACCACCTTAGTCCAGGAACCATCGTACAGAGAGGAAGACCCAGAAGGGGGGTGAAAGCAATAGTGGAAGTCTATGGAAGTTCCTCTTCTGACTGCTTCAATTTTCTCAGTGAAGAAGGAGGAAAACAAGATGATGGAAGCGTTGGGTCTTTGAAGGAAAAGGTATCAATCATTTAGGAAAATAGGAAATTGGATGGACAAGAAAAGTTTAATATCTGACTACCTGGCAGCATCAAGAGCCAAGCAACACTGCAAAGGGAGCAGGGGAGAGCCCGAAGAAAAAGTAGACAGGGAAGTAGGAGAAAGTAAAAGCATCCGCTGTCGTGAAAGCCAAGTGAAGCCAGTGTGTCAAGGTGGGGACGTGGTACGTTTTCCTCTATCCACATTCACGTGCATAGCTTCAGGTACAGGGTGGATGGAGAGAGGGAATTAGCCAGGACTGCGTCTCGCCAGTCAGGTGTGCTGGAATGACAGATAATGGAAGAAAAAAACAAAACAAAACCAATGCAGTGATTATGGTTAAGCATGGAATTTTAGCTGAGGAGGTGAAAGGCAGTGAACAGTGGTAGGAGAAATGAATTGGAAGTCAAGTGCAGCTGGAGGACTGCTGGGGTCAGGGTATGAGAGAGCGAGGCAAAAAGACAGAACGCAGGTGGTATGAGATTGAGACTGTGGAAGGGCTGCAGTTACCGGTGCCTGACCACTGACTGGGTAAGGCAGGGCAGAGGACAAGATCACTGGGAAAGGATCATTCAAGGAATTGTGAAGCAAGAAAATTGGTAGGATCACAACCCTTCTGTGTCAGAACCGTTAAGAAGAAAGACAAGCAGGTCGGGGTACTGCAGAGAGCAGCCAGGAGCTACACTAACTGAGAAATAAGGAGGAGTGAGTTGGAGTGCTCATAGATGAGAGCACAGAGAGAGAGGGTGGGTGATACACAATTTCAGGTTGTGAGATTTGAAATGATGGGTTTTTAGGGAAAAAGTGAAATGATCTGGAAGTAGCAGTAAAGAAGAGGACATCTACCCCATCTGCAGACCCACTGATGTGAGGGTTCCCACAGGAGTGTGTGGCAGGGGGACCCCACAGGAGAGGGGCAAGAGGGAAAGCGGTGTCGAGGGAAAAAGCCAGGTCTCTGTTAGAGCAACGAGGTGAAATGGATGACGGCAGACTTTGCTGGTGATAGACCCTGAATTCCAGAGGGCACAGTGGGCGGCTTTCAAGAGTTCCAGTGGGATGGCAGGAAACAGGCGAACAGTTACACAGAACCTTAGGGGAGGTGAGGGCGACCTGTGAGCCTGGGCAGCTTCCTGTGGTGAGTGACATAAATGGCGTATTAGATCCAGTGGATCCAAGGCAAATAGTGATGGTAAAGGAGGGGGTACTTTAGGTTCTGTTTTTACACCACTGAGGAGGGGAGATCACGACCCAGAGGACGTGTGGTTATGCCCTGTGCAGGACTCCTGGTAACCCCAAGTGACAGCATAGATTTATGTTTATAAATTATAGAGAGTACTATATAATGTTTCGGAATCTCTCAACTTCCTTGTACTAACAGTCTGAGTAGTCTACCTACTCAAAATCCAAGAGAAGTTAGTAAATAAAAGAATCCCAACAACCATCCTAATTTCATGTACTTGAGAGGCGTAAGGAACTGGCCAGACATCTGTCTGCCAAAAGACTCACTGAGTAAGGTGGAGCACACTGAGCTCCTACAGAATCTTATTTCTAGAGGTCACAGGTGCAGAGGCTGTAAAGAATCACTAGGACATTTCCTGATGAAGACCCGACTGGGTGGGTGCCACGGACCAGACAGAAGAGGATCACAGGAAAAAGGAAGAAGGAAAAGGTATCTACCCCTTTGGGAAAGAGGGGACTGCTTACCCACCATGGGCTCCTGTTAAGGCCTGAACCCTGAAAGCCCTGGGAGAGCTGCAGACAGGTAAAGTATCCATAGCTGCTGACCGCTCTGATTTGTGGGCCAGCGGCACAGACCTTGGGATCTGGACCCGCATGGTTCCGAACCTTACTAGGAAACTGTTATTGTTTATGAAATTCTCAGCTCTTGGTCAAGATCCTGCTTTCCAGCCAGAGTTCTTTCTAAATTACTGTCATTAACCACTTGGAGAACTGTTCTGAGGCTCAGTTCCCATAAAGCACTTTGTGTTTTAACAGGGAAGAGACCATCTAATGCTACGCATTGTCCACTATACACCTACTAAGGGGCATTAACTCGTGAATCTTAAGAACCCAAAAGATTTTTTAAAAGGAGTAAACCTAAAAAGAATATCGGTTATCACTTACCACGCTGTTTTAAAATGTAATAGTTTTAATGGGATCACGTCATCCACGAGAGAGTAAGCATTAGAAGGCAGGCAGATGAGAAACTATGCTGTGCGCACCACGGATAATGACCCGAGGCCACCGCAGCGACCCAACAGATCCCCGAGGGAGGGTGAAAAAAATCAACTGCTGAGCCTGTTCCCAAGGAATTAAAGAAGCAGAATCAACAAAAAGACCATGATGATAAAAAAGACTCCTTACTGATCACCATAAGGGAAGTGAGAAAGTACTAGAAGTTTTATAGCACTGCCTATCAATTGGAACTCAAAACATTCTCTCGGCAACGTATCTATAGGAAGTCAAGAGTTCAGAAATAAGAGAGTAACCTTTGAGAGAGAAAAATGTGCGTGAGGACGTGTAGTGTATGTCTGAGGACCATACCTTCCCCTTAGCTCTTCTCTTAGAACAAGGTACATGCCTCCTTGAACCTTAATGGAGCAGTAGCTGGTGACCTTTGACCATAGGAGGCAGATGTAAAGAGGTGTATGTTTTCTTTAATGTCCACTCCTGGAGAAGCCAATAGGTATATGGTAGCTTTTAGGTAGAAATAAAATATAAGGGAGCTACAGCTATGTTTAACAAATAACAGTTGTGTTTAGCAAGCAAGAGCGGAAATAATGCAATATTATGAAAACCTAGTGTCCAAATAACTTCCTCATTGAGACTGGCAACTACTGGGCAGAAGTCATCTAAGCAGAACTTCTACCAGAACTAGACAAGCGCGTCTTATTTCTCCAACTGAATTAGTTGTGCTACAGCTGCGTGTATGATAATCAGAGTATGGCTCCTCTTCAACCCTAAATAGCCACTATCTCACTCACTTTTCCTAATCTAACATTATTCCTTTTCGTACTCCTAGGAGTCATACAACAATGAAGTCAATAAAACACTGACAATCCCAAGAAGAAATGATTTGTTAAAGGAGAAGCGTTTGCTCCTTGCGGGGAAATGAATGAAATGAATGAAAACATGGATGCGGCATGGTTGGAGAGAGCAGGGCGCTCTGTTGCATCCAAGTGTTACAGGTAACTGTTAGAGTTTATCTGTTGGTAACTGTTGATAGGTTACTTAGATTACTTATAACTATAGTTGACAAGAAAAAATCTTTTCCAGGAGTTTCTTAAAATGACTAAGATTTAGGTGTCTGGAAAATTGCTCATGATTTGATAATTTTCAAGAATACCTTCCTTTTCATTAGTGCTTCCTAATGAAAAGATGGGAAATGAAGACAGTGTGCCAATTTTAACACCTGAAAGTCCCACCTAAAAGTAAAGCCACTTACAGACTAAAATAAAGACTAATCCTGGCTGGTGTAGCTCAGTGAATTGAGCGCAGGCTGTGAACCAAAGGGTCGCCAGTTTGATTCCCAGCCAGGGCACATGCCTGGGTTTCGGGCCAGGTTCCTAGTTGGAGCCACATGACAGGCAACCACACATTGATGTTTCTCTCCCTCTCTTTCTCCCTCCCTTCTCCTCTCTCTAAAAATAAATAAATAAATCTTTTTTTAAAAAGTCCTAAAAAAATAAAGACTAGTTACAAATTTCCTTCATCAAAACAGCAGCAATCTAGTGATGATTATTACTACATGAAAATCCATGCTGCCAATAAACTAAAAGGATAAATTCATACTCATTCTTTTCAGATTAAGATACAGAGATTTCTGCACTGGCTGGGTGGCTCAGTTGGTTAGAGCATTATTCCAATACACCGAGGTTGTGGGTTTGATCCCTGGTCAAGGCATATATGTTTCTCCTCCTTGCCCCTCTCTAAAATCAATCAATAAATAAACCCTAAGGGGGGGGGGAGATATAGAGATTTCTAAGAATAATTTAAGAAAAAAAAAAAGGCAAAGTTGTTAGTAAGTTAGAACCTTCAATGAATAGAAAGTCATTTCCAGGGCCAAAGTTGAGAGCTAAAGGAGCATTAATAAGTTTGATTACACTGTTGAAAATAACAAAAAAATGAGGTAAGGTCTTAGGGATATAATGCCGAGGAAAACCACCGAACCGCAGGAAACTCCATTACCATTGATGGGAACACAAAGCTCCAGGACAAAAGAAGGGCGGGGAGGAAAGGGGCCCGGGCAGTGTGCATCTGCAGGGGCACCCAGAGCCCGGCCACAAGACAGGGACTTTCTCAGAGGCCAATGCAGCGATAGATTCTGTGAACTTACTTACACAACTTAGCAAATCATTTGATTTTGATGTTCACTGTTCATGTACTTTGTTGATGTACTACAGCAGTGTAAGTGATCATTATCAGAGCATTTTTAACTAAGAGGGCGAAAGTAATTCCCTAAGCTGGACTTGAGTTTGGAAGGTGACGGCTCTCTTAGAAGAAAAGGCACCCTGCCCTGAAAGCTGGGGCAGCAAGACAGGCCTGAGTACTGGGATCTTATACTGCTATACCCCCGTGTAACTACGGACCACCAAAGGCACCTACAATCTGTCAGCCTCCTTACTAGAACAAAGTGTAGCCTGGTCCCATTAGATCACTTAAGGAATAACATAATAATCGTCTTTTAAAATACTTATTTATCGGGCAGGGGGTGAGGGAATGCTCCTTAGTTGGAGCGTTTATAATAAATAATAAAACTCTAAAGAAACAAAAAAGCTA
This sequence comes from Desmodus rotundus, assembly GCF_022682495.2. NCBI lineage: Eukaryota > Metazoa > Chordata > Mammalia > Chiroptera > Phyllostomidae > Desmodus > Desmodus rotundus. The sequence goes on from NC_071396.1 coordinate 52,291,303, forward strand.
GAAGAATGGAAACAACATAAAATGATCACAAGCCATATTAAGGGAGCAGAAAACCCACAAGAATTAGGAAGTGGAAGAAGAGGGCAAGAAAGGTCGGCAATTCTAAAATACAGGTGAAGATATGGAGGTGAAGAAGAATGTATATGAAAAAATGCACCAGAACTATGTAAGAGAATGGACCAAAAGTCAAGACTCCAGGATCTGGTTACACAACCTTGGGTGAGCTGCCTGACCATTCAGTTCATATATCCCACAGAGTGGAGAGAATATACAGCCTGCCTGTTTCATAAGGCTTCTTTGCAGGTCAAATAAAGTTATGTTAGAGCACTTTGCAAATTATAAAACATAACACAAATGTAAGATGATGGTATTATTATTGAATTTGTCCCTCACCTTCCAAAGAAAAAATAAGTGTATGATAGCTTAATTTTTTCCTATCAACATCACAGCTACTGTTCCTCCTGTACTCTTAAAACAAAAGCAAAAAACCAAAAATCTAGCAAAAGAGAAGTTAAGCCCCACTACTAGTTTCAATTTGCTGAAGAGAAATTCCTTTACATTGGTTTTTTCTAATATTCAAGAGACCCAATTAAAAGGCTCTTCCATACTCTTACCTTTTGATGCTGCAGAAGCGAAGGACCAGGAAGGAGAAAATATCAGATATTGGAAAGAAACAGAAGAAAGAAAATGAATCACACATGGTTTGCTGTTACTGTAGATAGTTGCCCAACCACCTGACCCATTAGACTCTGCCCAGCCCTCACCAATGATGTGTGTAGGCCTGGAGATCGCACCTTAAAGTCAGTGCCAGAATGGTGCAGGAGCATCATCAGAATGCGCCCAGACTAAGCTCTGTCACCTTAATCTCATATCGAGTTATAATGACATAAAATACCTACCTGCAAAAAAACGGGTGCAGGTAGGGGGAAATACCAACCTACATGTAACAGTTCTCTTTCCCAAACCCAGCATCCCCTGAATAAGAAGATATCGTATTTTCTTCCAAATTGAAACCCCATCTCTCTTCAAGCCTCACCCAGGGAAGGGAAAGGAATGGGAAACCCACTTAAAGAATCTTCTAAGTCCTACGCTGGCCCTTTGCATGAAAGAGGAAGGGACTCACTCTTGGTCTGGGCAGAGAAGGCATGGGTAAGTTTGGCAAACAGTTCATTGTTCTCAAAGCGGTCCTCCTTCACCTTTGTCCAGAAGCAGTTCTGAGAAAGGTCCTCAGCGACAAACTGTGGGTACAAGCAGGGTGTTAACAGTTACCAAGGTGAGCCCATACTTTCCACCCTAGAAAACTGATGAAGATGCGAGCGGTGGCTGGCTGGTTATCAGCACTGTCCCACCGGAGCCAGAACAAACCTGAGGTACAGACAACAGCTCTACTCTTCCTGTTGAAATCAGGCGATGGCGCTTCTGGACGCATCAGCAAAATATTTGTTGATGATTATTCAAGTTATACTACGGATCCTCCTTCTAACCTTAAATCCACTAGTTTTAGAAGCATTAAGACTTATTCCACATCTTGTTCTACATTACATATTTTCCCAACAATCTGGCTAACTGTACCAAATTCATTCGTTTTCTAATCCCTAACTTGGTTTCTGGAAGCAAAAGGCTGGTGCAGAAACGCAGGGGTCTCACACACATAGTGGGAACAGTATTGCGCCATGGAAACACATCCCGTGTGTAGCTCTTTACTGAAGGGTGGAGGTAGGGGGGCTTATCCATAATCCATGACTTGAAATCAACAAAATTATCAGTACTTTGCAGACTGGTGAAATGACTATTATCAAACTGTGTGTAACCCTGGCACTCATATCCTCAAAGGCCAAAACTACTACTAACTTAAGTTTAGGTTTTGTAGCAGTTTGGACGCAAAGAACTCTCTAAAGCGATGTCTAGCATACAGGAGATGCCTAGTGTCTGCTGAATTACATATGCATGAGTGCCACTGAAACAGACAGATGCAAGCCGGGAGACAGGAAGCCCAACCAAGCACAAAGTACAAAGTAGGAAAGTGAAGTGGTTTCTGAATGGGTACTGTTGAAGAAATGGACAGAAATTCTCACCTTGGACCAGTTTGGCCTCCGGAGCTGCACTTCTGGCTTATAGAGTTTCTTTGGGGTTAATCCATATGGCAGAACTGGGGCTGCGGGAACTCCAAATCCAAAAGGGGGAGGTGGAGGCATACCCATTCCTGGCGGAGGTGGAGGAATGCCAGGGACTCCAGGAAATGGAGGGGGTGGGGGGATTCCAGAACCACCAGGAAGAGGGGGAGGGGGAGGCGGCATTCCTGGCCCTCCAGGCAAGGGAGGAGGGGGTGGGGGGATGCCAGCACCCCCAGGCAAGGGAGGAGGGGGTGGAGGGATGCCAGCACCCCCAGGCAAAGGGGGAGGTGGGGGGATGGCAGAACCCCCAGGCAAAGGAGGGGGTGGGGGGATGGCAGCACCCCCAGGCAAAGGGGGAGGTGGGGGGATGGCAGCACCCCCAGGCCAAAGGGGAGGTGGGGGGATGGCAGTACCTCCTGGCAAAGGAGGGGGTGGGGGGATGGCAGCACCCCCAGGCAAAGGAGGGGGTGGGGGGATTGCAACACCCCCAGGCAAAGGAGGGGGAGGTGGTGGAGGAGGAATGGTACCACCCCCAGGAAGAGGAGGTGAGGGTGGAATAACAGTGCCAGAGTCACTAGGTAAAGGCGGGGCAGGGGGAACAGCAGCAGCTGCAGCGGAGAGAGAAGCCATTTCTTTCTTGGCATCTTCCAGCTCCTTGGACAGCTTGGCAACCTAGAAACACAACATCAATGAGAGCACACTTCTCACTGCACCTCAGGGACAAATGGGGTTCGAAGGGACCTAAAAAATGACCCAATCACAACTTCTCATTTTATACATGAAGGCCACGAAAGGAGACAGACATGAAAGGACTGACCTAACGTCAAGTAGCCACTTAGTGACAAGGTGAAATTAAATTCAGGTCTTCATGTTCTTAGTTCAGCATGCTTTTTATTAAAAAGGCAACTGCAATATTCCTGTTAAACTCTCCCTTTGATTAGAAAATGCAAAATTGAAGTAAATCAAATATTCCAGTTATATAATTAACACATGTGCTATATAAGTAATTATATAGCCACATACCGTATTTTGCCGTGTATAATGCGTACTTTTTCCCCAAAATTTTTTAGGAAAAATAAGGATGCATGTTATACATGGGCATAATGATTATATACCATGGGTCTAATAATCCTGCGCATAATGCACACAAGACCATGGGTGCGCATTATACATGGCAAAATACGGGGTGTGGTCAAGTGGTCAGATCACAGATCATCAAACATTTATCACTGCAGAGAGAGTATGTAAGGATAAATCTGTCCGGAGATAATAGCAGAAGATAAGCAAATTTATTGAGAACAGTTTCTTTAGTTTCCACTCCTAAATTTATTGGAAGAATATTATCTTTATTTCTGAGTAGTACTGTGACTTATTCTATTCTTTATGTTCTGTATTTTTCAAATTTTCTATCTTACGTATTACTTATCCCAATACAACATAAAACAAACAGTAAAATATTTTTAAAACACGCACTAGGTAACTAGATGACCAATTTGTAGTAGCTGAACCCTCCTGGGAGTAAGATGACTCCTGCTCCAAGACAGGCTCACCCTGAAGCTGCTGGTGGCAGTCACAGGTCACTCTGCCTCCCCTGCTCAGACCTCACCTCTCCTGTGAGCTGAGACACCTCTGCTTCCAGGCTCTGTTTCTCTGTGGCAATGTGCTGCTTTTCAGAATCCAGCACATCCTTTTCTCCTTGAAGATCCTGGAGCTTCTGCTCGAAGTCACTTTCCATCTTTTTCATTTCCACCTGTAGCTCATGTCGGGCTGTTAACTCTAAGTCCAGCTAAAGGAGAAAGGAACCAGGCTCCCAGTGAGCTATCTGGGCAAGAAGGACAGCGTTATTCCCCGTGATTTACTGCTTTGTGCCAGTCTTGGCTCTATAGACATCACTGACCCAGGGAGTGCCTGGGAAAAAAGAACACCATGATTTTGACATGAAAAATCATGGATAAAGGAGGAGGAAACTAAGGACCATTTCCATAGTTTACCTATTTTTAGAGTTATAATTTTTTTTAAAACTAAGATTTTAAAGACATTTAACCAGGACAGCCACGGTGGGCAATCCCAACCATAAAAGGAGTCTTTAACCATCAGAGAGAACAAGAGAATTCAGACAAACTACTGGCTCCTACTGTTCCAGGGAGAGGAGGGCTGAGATGCCAAGTGGACCTGAGAGCGCTTCCAGAACCATAGGGGTGTCATCTAAGAACACTGTTGTGTGCTGAGTGCTTTAAAAATATCTCAGGCATGCTTCACATGTCAGAAAAATAATAACCCTTAGACAAAGAAAGATATACCCTGATTTTTTTTTATTTCTCACACGCACCTTTTTTTCCAGCTCTGTAGCTTTGGCTTCAGATTTCTCTACCTTTGTTTTATCAATCATTTGATCTGAAAAGAAGAGTCAGAAAGTAAAGCTCCCAATCTCTTACTTTCCTCTCCTGCTACCTAAGCCCTTCAATATAGCCACAGGGCAGGGAGGTCTTTGGCCCTTTTGTTTATTTTTATTGCCCTTCTTAACATTCTGCACCAGATAAAGAAGTGGAACTATCACTTAAACTCAGCATCAGATTTCTGAGTGTCTATTAAGGACACGTGCTGGGTGGCACGAAGAATGCCTACAAGTCATACTCACAATCTTGGAGACTAGCAAGAGTCCCAGCTTATACCTGAAGTCCCTTCAAAAGGTGGGATAGTGTGTGAGAAGGGGTTAAATTTTTAGGATTGTGTAGAAATAAACTAAAGGCCTATATATTCTTAACACAGATGCTGGTTAACAACTGAGAAAGGGCCAAAATACAAATACCTGGGGACCAGAAAGAGACCTTCTCTGAAATTTTCACTGAAAGATGCAAAATGAAAGGCAGAAGCAGTATTTTAAGGAAGCACATAGAAAAGTACACTTACCAATCAATCCCTCAATATCAACCTTGAGGCGCCGGCACTTGAAGTCGGGATCAGCCCCGTTCTTGCGCAGAACTATCTGAGAAATACATTCTTCGATCAGCCTATAGTACTGCGGCCTACAACAAAAACAAATCAAGATTATTAAAGAAAAACTACAATACAGTTTTCAGAAGTATGCAGGGTCAAGAAAAGGTAACTGCTCTGACAATAGAGGGACCTGAGGGTAAGTGTTCTGAAAAAGACCTCTTCATAAAACTGACAAATACTGCCGCCATGCTAAGAACCCCTCCTTCCAAGTCAGCTACTCCATCTCCTTCAGATGTCAAACCTCCTGGGCATCTGCCTCCTAGTGCCAATCCCTTCCCACCTAAAGCCTCAGGCTGACCCTTCCCACCTAAAGCCTCAGGCTGACCCTCCGTGGCATGGATAGTATAATTGCTGAATCTCTACTTTCAGGCAACCTGAAAGACCTTTCAACTTACCTCCCTTTGCTGTCTTCTTCACTCCACACTTCCAGACCCCTCCCAAAGAGAAAGGGCACTTCGCCTTACACACTCTGACCTCTTCCCCAGGGATGCCTTTCAGTTAGATGAGAGGGACCAAGGACAACTCCCTTTATATCCATGACTAACAATGAAACCTAATCCTCACCTTTTTTCCCCTTTACAGACAATCTTTGAACTTAAGGGCTTTGCTCTTTACACTTAGGCTGAAGTTCAAAACTTCCCACAGGTATGTCATCTCACCTGGCTTCATAGTCATTTCGGACCAAGAGTAGGTGCTGCAGAATGGACAGGAAGTGTGGCTCTGCCTTTGAGTCCTTCACTGTGTTTAAGAGAATCTGGAAGACTTCATTGAAATCAGTGGAAAACGGGAAGAAGCTAAGGAAAGCATATATTTAGATACTATGACAGGTGGCTTGCCCAACTCTCAGGAAAAGTAGCAAGATGCTCTTCTATTCTCACAGCTGTTCTTCCTGTAAATATTGCTCGAAACTTTAAGCTCTATAAACTTCCTTTAGCACAGGGACCAGTGAATTGGCTTGAAGATCAATCAGTAGACAGAAACTAGAAGATAAATGCTTCAAAGTCACTTGTGGCAGTATCAACGGGTAATCAAATTACTCCCTCTGCCAGTCTCGGGAATACATACAAGAAAGCAAATGATAACCCCACTCCCTGACTTACGTGTGTTCTCTAAAAACCAATTCTACATCTTAGTAAATAAGCTAAGCCACCATGTTCCAGGAGGTCTAAACTAATTTTGAGGGCTGCCTCCATGCTAAACCACCCTCGGATCACTTTTCCTAACTTCTCTGGTCCATGCTGAGGAAAAGAACTTTACAGCAATTAGAAGACACCTGCCTTATCTACTGAGAAGACACACAGGCTGATGTCAACTGAATATCTCCTGTCTTGAACCTAGCCAGGGAAAGGATATTCCATCTCCATTCGAATGTCATCCAGCCGTGCCTTCAGGTCGTAGGAGTCTTCATCCCCTTGCTCATCAAACACAGCGAGCTGCACTCGCATGTCTTCATTTTCGATCTTCCGAAGGTCCTGTCCGCGACCAAAACAGGAGTCAGGGCACCCAGCAATGTCCTATGCTGGCCAGAAACCCAAGCCTTTCGACCTGGTTTTCGAAGTGCAAACCACAGTTACCCCTGGGGTGACGGGGCTGTAAGAGCAGGGAGGACCTTTCTAATGAAGGGCTGCATCTCACCTGCAACGCTTGGTGCAGCCCCAAGCGCATCAGCTCACTTCGGATGTGAACTCGGAAGTCAAGTTCTTCCGCTGGGGTGATGAGAGCATTGATCAGCTGTAGGCATCCCACCTAAAATTTTTAAATTCAGCAGCTACGTCAGTGTTAACACCTAGATACCAAGATTCCATTCTCTTTCCATGTATTCTGAGGACCCCAAATACAATCTAGAAAATGCAGTACAAGACTACAAGAATGAGTTTCTGCCACAGCAGTAAGGCCTGGCTTGAGCAGGTCTGGAGAGCACAGAGGTCTAAACAATTTCAAGAATTTGATGGTATACTTCGTTTTAGGCCTTGGTTTTACTAACTTGTAAATAAATACCACTCCTTTCCCCCACTGCATAATGAGTAACAGTTCTTTCTCTGCCTTCTTGGAGAGAAGGATAACCATTTTCCCTTCCTAACAAATTCTGAGATGTAAAATATATTGTTGGGAATCATACCATGTGCTCTGTTAAAAGGTCAAATGAACCTAAGTCTTTCCATGTTGAACTCTACTCTTGGGCCCAGGTTCAGGGGAATGATACATGCCTTGAGTGCAATGGAGGTCCCACTTTTTAATCCATCCAGCAGTGGCTGAAAACGTTCCACCTCATCCATCTCAGCTCTTTCTGTCATTGCCTCCAAAACCCTTTCATTCCTGCCAGGAGAAAAGGAGAGAACTGCCCAGGTGCTCTGACACAGACAGGCAGACATGGACACACGCAGCAGGTAGATTATGCGGGGGCGCCGATCAGGCAGGAAACAGAACGTTATCAGTGTTCCAGAGTTCTCACAGTACTCTCCTCATCACCTAGAACAGGGGCCAAATCTGCTGAAAGCTAAGAATCATCTCTACAGAAAAAATGTGCCTTAAAACTCATCCCGAGACTCCTGTCTATGGATACCAAATTAAGACCCCTATTCAATAAAGTATAAATTGGTACAGCTTTTGGAGGGGCATTTAATAATGCCAATTTTGAATGCAAATAATATTTGGCCTACTTCTAGAAATCTACCAAACATAAATGCATAAATGTGGAAGAATATACATACAAGCACATTTATTATGGCATCATATGTAAAAGTTAAAATTCTTATTACCTAGAGCAAGAGCCACATATGCTAAAAAAAAAGTCTATCTAAAAGTCTAGCAATTAGAGAACTGCTAAACAATTATGGGATACACATACTATAGAATGCTAAATAGCCACTAGAGATGTATCTATAAATGTTGACATAAAAGGATGCCCAAGATCTACTTTAAATAAAAAGAAACAAACTGAAAAGAATACATAGTATGATTTAGCTTTTGTTAGACCCCTCTACAAAAATAAAAGTCTATCCTGTGTTTGGTTGTATATGCATAAGCCATCTTTCCTTAGTTTTGGAATACCACACCTTAGAATCTAGGAAATGCAATATATTTGTCTGTGCTAGAAAAAGATCTACCGGACAGTACCAAGCCACTAACAGTAATTATCTCCGCAGAACAGGATTTGCCAACAGAACAAGGCTGTTAAATTTTACTTTATATACTTCTGTATTGTTTGCATTTTAAAAGTAATATTGTATTGCTTCTGAATTTTTTTTTTTAAATGGACAGATTGTTAGCTCCCATCACCTAAAAATCTTTCTTAAATGTAGATTCAGTGTTCACGTCTGGGAAGGAATACAGTCTTACCTAGTATTTAAGACCAATGGCCACCCAAGCAACTCGGATTCCCTCCAGACTAGGGAAGACAGTAAAGAGAGAATGGAGAAGGGGAACAATCCCAGTCACATACATGTCCTCCGGCTGTGGCAGGATACAAAGAGCAGAAAGCAGCTTGGCCGCATCGATCATCATGTTGGGAACAGCGGGGTCCATGGCCCTGACCAGCAGCAGGATTCCTTCTTCTGTCTCTAACATGGTCTTGATTCCAAACTGGTAGGACAAGAACAGAGAAGGGAGGTTTAAAGACGACAGCATCAAATCCAGGCAAGTTTAGGAGTCATTATGGGTTAAATGGTATTTTCCCCCCAAATTCATATGTTGAAGTTTTAACTCCCAGTACCTCAGAATGCGACCTTATTTGGACATAGGGTCATTGGCAAATGTAATTAGTTGTTACAAGGTCACACTGGAGTAGGTAGGTCCTTAATCCAATGACTGCTGTCCTTATGAAAAAGGGAAATGTGGACACAGACATGCACACAGGAAGAACGTGAGCATGCAGGCAAAGGTTGGGGTGATGCACCCACAAGTCAAAGAAAGCCAAAGACTGCCAGCAGGCTGCCAGAAGCTAGGAGAGAGGCATGGGGCATACTCTCCTCCAGGTTCAGAAGGAACCAACCCTACCGACCCTGCTAGCACTCGATCTAAGCACTTGGACTGAGAGCCTCCAAAAATGTGAGACAATACATTTCTGTTGTTGAAGACACGCAATTTACAGCACTCTATTATTGCAGCCCTAGCAAACTAATATAGGGTAGAATACTTTTCCCAAAAGAGCGAAACAGAAATGAGCATAGAAAAATAATTCACTAGTAGATAACATAACAGAATTCTATGTCTTCCAAGAGTAGAAATCTTGGATTTTTATGTTTCTTTTTAATGTCCCCCCAACCCAATGGAATAAGTTAATTATAACAAAATTAGACAGTGTGGAAGATAAATTTGCATTCAGGAATAAATAATCATGGCTCCCTGGATTTAAATACTAAAAAAAAAAAAAAAAGTAAAAAATTTCTATAGTGTGACTGGAAAAAAAAGACCCTCAAACAAAAACCTTTCAAAAACAATAACTGCATGTCAGGAAATTCAAGAGTTAGCAGAAGAAACTATAAAAAGAGAAAGAAAATTGAGCCTACCCTCTGACACAGACACGACAACTGGGGGGAAAAGGGTCGAGAGAAGCATGTGTATGCGGCAATCAAAAAGTTGCTGTACTAAAAGGGAAAGCTAAAAGTCTTGAACCTCATACTTCTGGGTCCTGTTTGGAGTTTGCCGACAGAAGAGAAAAACAGGGGGTCACAATGGGGGTTGGAATGAAAATGGGAAAAGTCTTACCTTGTTATTCATAAAAGCTTTCAAGCAGCGAATGATCTCATGCTGATTCCGGCTGTCGTAGCTCCTGCACGCAGAAGACACATTCAGAAGACACACTGAAGTCCCTTTACTCTATACCCCTCTCCCATCTGACTTGTTAGTCTTGCAAATGAGGGTCTCAGGAATATCCCCAACCAGTAGCTGAGTAAATTCTAGCCCACAGCACGTTGTCCTGAAACACTGGCTAAAACAGGTAGCTGAAGAGGGATCACCACCTTCAAAGACCTTGGTTAATCTTCTCAAAATCCAAGATTTAGTATTACATAAAAATCTTCCCACTCACTCCCTCTAGGGTCCTAAGTGCTAAATTCTGTCAGGATAACATTGCGTCTATTACTGCCTTCCTCATTAGTTCAAAGGTTTGAAATCTATACATCCAGGAGGAACCTGTGTTTTATTTTGGAAAAATTACAGGAAGTAAAGAAGTTGCTTTGGGTCAGGCTGGCTTCAAGATAAGCTCAGACAGTCCACAGTACACCAAGAATTATTCTAACTCTGATGGCTGTCATAAAGCTACTTCCAAAATGATGATGTATATTATAAGACTTCCAAACGAGATCTGACCCAGATCAGATCACAGGAGCACGCTGGACTAAATCAGACCCTATTTCCAGGTTAGATAAGAACCTATGCTGAGAGATTCATAATCCTATGTAGTATATATAGCCTGTGTTATTCACCATGAAATTGAGGTTCCTCCTCCCTTTCCTGTATCTAGAACCATCACTCACCCTCTAGTCACCCGCACGATAAACTCCATTCTCGGCCAACAGCAATTCCCCCAGTCCGTAACTTTACGTTTAACCACCATTTTTCTCCTTTAGAGCAAACAGCCAAGTCCCCTACTACCCTCCACATACGAGATGTCAAAACTTGAAAGTCCTTACCCAGGAGACTCCTCCTTCTCATCATGGAGTCGTTTAAGGATGTCCAACAAGGAGGCCAGGCCCTCCGCGCCAAATGTTTGCACCCAGCTGTAAGGAACAGACACGGACAATTCAATATTAAATCAAATCAATGAATTCATCTGCACAAAAACAAAGTTTATCCTGGCAACTCCTTACTCCCTATACAGAACATTCTCCTTTGATCTTCAATCCCCACCAATGAACTCCAATCCTGGGCTCTTACTCCTGACACCACCTCAGAAGCCTCACCTGACAGGGTTGTTGTTGAGGGAGACACGAAGGGACTCCAGGCAGTTGAGCAGAGCCATGTCCCGCAAGCCTGACCTCAGCTCCTGAATGTACACCATGGCAGACCGAGAGCTCTCCTTTTGGCTCATGCCCTAGACAGGGGCACATAGAGAGATGAGTGAATCCTGGACCCGGTCATAAATTGGACTAGTATTAGCCAATACAGTTTAAATAATATCAAGGCAGACACCCATCACATACACCACCCAACTATGCGGCACTCAGAATTTTCCCTCTCATTCCCGTATATACTTCATGAAAATTGAATCAAACAGAAAGTATGCGGGAATGATAAGAAGTGAAAAGTATGAAATGAGTAGGCTTTATAGAGAATGAAACAGAACTGATGTAGACATAAAATGTTCTAGGAAACTGGTAAAACAAACAGGTCCAAGATCAGGGCAGTGGCCCACGTGACAGCTGCCCGCCCCCGGAACTCACAGCCTTGGACGTGTGCAAGTACTGGGACACCATCTCCCTCTTGATAACAATGTCCTTCTCCCGCAGAGGCTGCTGTTTCTCCTCATTCAGGTTCATATCCAACTAGTAGGGGGAGGAAAAAAGGGGAAAATTGAATTGCCTTGATTTCTTCACAAGTTTTTAGTGTTTAATATTATGTATACTTAGTGAAGAGTTAAACACATAAACCTAATTGAATAAATGTTCCTGATCCCTAGAGATTTAGGCTATTACAGATGACGCAGATTCCTCAGGGACAAATGTGGTGACATTTTAGTAAAAATCCTTGTAGACATTTTTATACCCATACACTTAACTTTTTTCCTAACAAAAATGGACTCAACAGAGATGAAAATTGTATTTTGTATTAATGAAAGAAAATCCCACATGATGATTTCTGCACGTAGGATGGACCTTAATAATCTCTTCAGACTGAAGTACTGAGTGACTGACACCATCCCGACACCGGCAGAACCGACACCAGCAAAGTCTGCAGCACCCAGGGCCTAACCAGCCACTTCCCTCGTTTAACTCAGTCCCTGTCCAAACTCCTTTCCCACGGTGAGAGAACTGGACACTGTGCTGAAGTCCCCCAACAGACAAAACCTGGAGTGTGTCACTGGGGGTGGGGTCTACGTGAGCCTATTACATGTACAGGCATGTGTCTGAGCCCAGCGTCTCAGTGAGCACGAGTTTAACCCTAAAAAGCCCAGAATACTATTTGAAATGAGGAAAGCGTAGGGGAGAAACGGGTATAATCTATTTCTTCTCGGTGTGTTTTGTGTGTATGTGTGCATGTGGTGTGTAGGAATCACTGCCCCCAAATAGCAATATTAATTTGATGTTTTTCTGACTCAGTACCTGGTGTTTTTTCCCTCATTTTACAGGTGAATTGAACAAGAAATTGCAAACTGCTGGCCCTCTGGTTGGATCACCCAGAGAAAGTATGTTTTGCTTGGCTAGCTCAACATTTTCAATTTGGGAAACTTCAAATAAAAATGTGGATTTCTAGCATCAAGGGATGTAATCATCAAATTTCAGATTGAGGGAAGCTCTACAAATCAAACTGTTTTTATAGGAAAACCTGCAGATTAAGTGAAACTTAAGGAACCATTCAGTACAATGAATCTTACATGCAATTGTGATAGGAATAAAAAATTATTTTTTAAAAAATGACCTAACTGGGGAAGTCTGAATGTTGGCTATGATATTTGATGCTATTAAAGAACTAGTGGGTTTTTTTTTTTAATTACAGATTTTTGGCTTCTTTTAAAGACTAGAAATATCTTGCACTACTGGCCTAGTATTCCCAAATGGAATGTTACAAAACCTATCGAAACTAACAAAAATGCCTAAAGTCTTTCTTCGTTTTACCACAGTCCCATTTTCATCATCTTTTATCTAGTCTGTTTAATTTATTCATGCTACCTCCGCGGCCCTAAAGACATCCAAATTTGTGATCCAAGGCCAAGGGATTGTCCTGATAGAGCACACTCTTAGACTCTTAACCACTGGGATTACTGAGAGACATATTAAAAGCTTCAGTGAAAAACAGTAGAAGTAGTACTGGTTGACTGCTTACTATGTACCAGGTCCTGTCTTAAGGATGTTAAGCCCATGCTTTTAATTAAGTTAGGCTTGCACTAGCCTCTATTTGAATCTGCAATCATATATCCAGGCAACAGACAGGTCTTATGAAACCTTATAAGCACGTACTCAAAAGTTTCCAAGACTTATCTCTAATGGACATACACTGAGTGTCCTCCCCACTAAGAACAGCAAAATAAGCCACATCCACATATACATCATTACTCAACTGACTGTAGCCACAATCTTTAAAGCTCTTCTAGTGATTATAGATAGTATCAGAAGACCTTGGGCAAATGATGCCTTTCCATTTCTCAGTTTCTTCTTTGTGACTGTTTCAACACTTTATCTACTTTGGCTAACCCAAAGTCTCTACACTACCACAGGAATTGATCCACTCGCCCTATGTCTTTGTGGCTAAAATGTTGCTGGGCAGAAGGACATTAGCAAGGTAGCCAGCGATCAGACATTTCCAAGCCTAACTCATAGATTCCAATGTTATGTGCTGGTGCTCGTGCATTTAGTCTCTCCGTTAATGGGACTGCTATTAGAAGTTGCCCATTAAGCCTGGAATTCTTTGTAATTACTAGTTATGGGGAATGTGCACAAAAAAGGTCCCACCATGTCCATAAGTGCATAGTCAGAAAGAAACAGGTCCTCGCTGGTATGACTCAGTGGATTGAGTGCCGGCCTACAAACCAGGGAGTTGCTGGTTTGATTCCCAGTCAGGACACGTGCCTGGGTTGTGGGCCAGGTCCCCAGTAGGGAGCGTGTGAGAGGCAGCCACACACTGATGTTTCTCTCCCTCTCTTTTTCCCCTCCCTTCCCCTCTCTCTAAAAATAAATAAATAAAATCTTTAAAAAATGAAAGAAACAAACAACATTTTGGGGTGGGAAACTTACCAGCATCTGTTCAAAGAGTACTAAAACTTGCTCATCTGAAATATCTTGCAATGAATGTGCTGTGGGATCATCCCCATACAATGCAGAATTTCTATGAGCAGAATTGGGCTTCTCCTTCTCCTTCTTAATTCTCATGCTGGTAAATCTCTCCAGCTGAGAAAGAGAAAACAGTATTAGCAGCGATCCATTTTCCTACACACAAGAAACCACCCATCGAATAGCCAACCCTCTAACCTCTTAAACACGCATGACTCCCCGGGTTTGTGGGCAGTCCGAGACTCTTCTGCCATGAAAAGAAGAAACCAGTCTTCTTCATGTCTACCTTAGTATCCTGACCCTTTACTCTCATCTTTATCCAAAAATAAGACTGGAGTATTAAGATTTGGACCTCTCTAAAAAGAGAAAACTTTGTTCTTGAGCTTTCCTGCCATTTCTAGGAGCACGGAACTGAAAGCATCTCATGTGCTGAGCCATCCCAATAAAATCCCTTTGTTTCCCCCTAGCTATCCAATAAGAAACCTGGCCAGGCCCCGGGAGGATCCCGCCCTTCAAGAGGTAAACATGACCACGGATTATAATAGGTATAAATCATAGAGATTAAGTGAGTAAAATGCCTTAAAACCAGAAGCCATTCCTTTTCTTTTCTTCTGTACATGCCATAGCACTTGTGTTATACAGGCAGCAAGAGTTCAATACATAATCTTCAAAATCCCCTTTGCAAAGAATACAATGTTCTTCAGGGGTATACATGCCATCTCTGCCAAGAAAATGCCCATGAACCACTCCTCCCACCTCAAGGAGTCCAAATCAAAAAGAGCCACTGATAAGCTGCCGCTTATCAGCTCTACCTTTTTGAAAATAATAGTAAGTATCTGCAAGCATTATAGAGCTTCAAGTGGTATGAGTAGCATCCAGACTGCAGGGCAGCTTGGAGTTGAAAGAAAGTGCCTAACCCTGAAAGCCAAAGACTATGCCAGGGAAATGCATGCAATGAGCCAAACACAGAGCAAAGAGTTAGGAAAAAGCTTTGAGGTGATCTGAGAACAGAATCTATACCACCATTACAAGTTATATAAAATCAGAGTTATAGGAAATAGTAAACATCGTGGTGTAGACAAGGGGCTAGAACATGCGCATGCTGAACAATATGTCCTTACCTCATCTGCCATGAGCCGCTTCAGAGTCTAGGAAACAGGAAAAAGGAGGGAGAAGGAAGAGATGAGAGATCAGCGAAATGCCAGGAAACCTCCCAAACACCAGATGGGTTGGAGAAAAAAAGAAGGGAAAATGAGCTGAAAAGATCTAAGTTACTTCCCACAAGCTAAAAGATTTCTGCCAAACTATTCCTTAGCACATTTCTTAAATCAGGGGCAGGAAGAGTTTTAAGGTCACTAACATAGAGCTCTTTGAAGGGGAAAAAACATAAATAAAGATCTGAAAGGACTCTGAATCCAATGACCAACAAATCTATGAAACACACTCAGCTTCATTGACAAACAAGGAAACGCAAACTAAAACCACAGTGAGATACCGTTTCGCACTCGCCAAGACTGGCAACAGTTTTCATGTCTGCCTAGTGCAGAAGCTCTCACACAGTGCTGGTGGTAATGTAAACTGCTATGGCCACTTTGGAAACTTCATCTAGCAAAGTTAATATACCACACCTCGACAGACTGATTTTTATATATCTACCCTGCAGAAACTTGCACATATGTAGCGGGATGGGTATAATTAGAATGCTCACAGCAACACTATACTATCTGAACAGAACCACCCAAATAGCCATCAAGAGCAGAACAGATAAACTGGTATATTGGTACCGTGAAAATAGATTAATTACAGAAAGAAAGTGAATGAACTTGTAGCTACTCAAACATAAAAATGAATGTATTACTTAATTTACATTGAGTTTAAAAACATGTAAAACTAAATTATATTATTTAGGATGTAAAATTATAAAAGGAATGATTACCACAAACGTCAAAAGCGTGGTTGCTTGGGGTGGGTGAAAAGTTGTGACTGCAAAGAGACGAGAGGGCTTCTGGGATGGTTACAATATTCTATTTCTTGACATGGACAATGGTTACATGGCTGTTTGGTTTATAATTATTCTGTATGTTTTATGTTCTCTTCTGTATACATGCTATACTTTAATAAGAAAAAAAAATCCGAATGAGCAGATGTAGGAAAGCAGGAATAATTCTTCACCCTAATACTTCATTTTGAAGCCATATTCTTCTTGCTAATGTCCTTAGAAGAGTATAGTGAATACCTCTTAACTAACCTTCCTCCACTCCTGACCCTGACACAAAGCTGTTTTACTAACCTTTTTATGAATAAGAAAAATCTGTATCATTTGGTTCTTGTTCCTCACGTCAAAGTTAAATCCA
Organism: Desmodus rotundus; assembly: GCF_022682495.2. Lineage (NCBI taxonomy): Eukaryota > Metazoa > Chordata > Mammalia > Chiroptera > Phyllostomidae > Desmodus > Desmodus rotundus. The sequence continues at coordinate 52,307,695 of NC_071396.1, forward strand.
GTAAAAATGTGAATCTTAACTTTGCCCTCCATGGTCCAGAGGAGGTCAAGCTTCTGCCGACTGAGTGCTAATCACTTGAAACCGTAAGAACAGAAACCACAAGAAATCCCACTGTTCAGCAGCAATGGAACTTAAAGTTACCTGGTGCGCGCTGCTTACTGGGGAGTGAAGGCAGAAGGGTGATGAGGGAGGGACAGTAACAGGCAAGGAGACCAACAGTTCTTTTCATTACCACCCTAAGTCACCCGGCACAGAGAAGAGACACAAGCCACAAAAAGGATGAGCTGAGTGTGTATGTACAGTTTAGGTTGCCATTGCCAAGCTCAAAGTTATGTACACCTGTACTCCACTAACACAAATTGTTCCCTGAGAACCAAGCAAAACCTAAACAATTTTGGATGCCTGTAACACAGGTAACAGAACCAAAATGCTATGAATCAGTGCCAGCTGGATTGTTCACAGCTGCAAGGAAACCAGTAACCTGTTCTTTCTGCCTACAGACTCTTATTTCTCTCCCGTCCTTCCCCACTGCTACTACCCAAGTCCACACCATTATTATCTCCTGCTTGATTTAATGCAACGGCCTCCTACCTGAGTTCCCTGCCGTCAGTCCCATCTGCACCACACCAAATCCATTCTCCATACTATATATCCAAGAGCAATCTTTCTAAAATGTCAACTATCCATGTTATTTCCCCATTTAAAACCCTCCAATAGCTCCCCACGGCCTTCAGGTCAAAATCCAAATTCCTTAGCATGGCATATAACACTTCTGGCTTCTTTCCCCTGACTTACCTCTCAACAGACCCTCCATTGGGCAACTCCTCTGGGTACCGTGAACTAGCTACAGTTCACAAACAGATCATGCTGTCTCACCACCCCAGACTTTCCCCAGGCTGCTGCTTTCCTCAGCCTAGACTGTGCTTTCAAGGTCAATTCCAAGATGCCCTGCAGGATGACACCTCTTCTCCTTGAACGAGTACCGCTCCCGGGTGTTTCCACAGTAATAGGTACTTGCCTGTCTCACAGCACTAGCAGCGAGTAGCAACTGTCTTTTGATTGTCTGCCTCCTCTATCCCTTTCCAGACTCAATTCCTTCAGGGCAGAGCCTGAGACTTAGTCATTTCGTCTCCTGTGAACAAATACCATAATCTGGGGCTGCTTTCCTAAAATAATAATCCCTGGAGAAGCCCTTAAAATCTATTCCTCCTCTTCACTGTGTCAATGAAGAAACTGAAGCTCAGACAGGTGGAGTAAATCATCGCAGTCACATGATGAGAGGCAAGGTGGGCATGGAACTCATCTCCGTATTCCGAAGCCCCAAATCTTTGCATTCCCCAAATTCTTCTGTCTTGTTCCGTATTAACACTTGCCTTGAGATAGGAAAGTAAACATGGTTTTATAAGAAGGAAGATAACAGCTTCCCATGGTGCATCATTAAAAACAGATTTAATTCTTTAAAAAAACTATCCATGTTTTAGTGCTAAATCTGAGTTAGGGACAGCAAAAATCAATCCACGCAGGACAAAAGCTGCATTTCCTCAACTAGTCCAAGAGAGGGCAGCCAACTACCAGAAAAGAGAATCACAGGATGGGCAAAATTGTTTCACAGCCCAATAGAACACCCGGAACAGCAAGCCCAATTCAATTATTGAAATGGAACCTGTTGCTATAGTACCTTGAGGGTGTATTGTTTGTTTATTTAATACCACGTGTTTTCCTCACAGATCCTATGTATACTATGTTCACAAACAGTGTTTAAAAATCATATTAATAGTTGTTTTGTGGATTCTCTGAAATACAGAAGAGGTTCCTAGAGTATGAAAAACAAAAAAGAACTAAAAATAGTGGAGTCCAGGATGACAAATGCTTCTGGAACTATATTTATGCCTTATGCTTCAGATTCCCATGCTTTTTAATAAGGACTCTAATCATTCCAACCTACCTCTATGCACCTCCACTCTCACCACTGACCTGCTCGCTGTCAACTCTCTTCTGCCCCCAGACGAGCCCCTTATTCTCCTGGCCTCTCTGCACTAAATACTTCACCTTCCTGCCCCTCCTGTGGAGTTTTCCACTAAAACTATCACTAAAACCTTTAACTACACATATAAATACCAAAGGAAGTATAAATATTGAATAAACTCTTTTAATAGCAAACTCTGCTCACAAGTACAGATAAACAGAAACTTCCAGGTAAAAGATGGTAGGCTGAATCAAAACGTCTAATTGCTCCCCTTCTTGAAACCCTTCTAAATGTATAGAAAAGGAATTTTTAGAAAGAAAACGATGGCAGGAAGGAGACTACAAGATTGGGAAGAATAAGGAAAGTGCAATTACAACCAAATTGTGAAGCTGGGAAAGAAAGGGAAGGACTAGTGGTAAACCCAACAGACCTAAGAAGCTGAGTCCTAAGCCAGAAGTAGGAAAAGCCAATAACCAATCCAAAGTATACTTAAGGGTCCTCAAAAGACTCATAAATTAGCAGCACCAGGTACCCATGAATACCGGGGTTGGAGGGATAGGTTAAAAATAAGATTGGTTGAAAGCTGTTTACGAAGCAGACCTGTAGATTTTCCTGCCCCTGCCCCGACACGCCATGGGAGACTGTCCTCTCTTACTCCAGCTGAATTGAAGTCTGGCAGTCTACTCTAAGGAGAGGGTAAAACAGAGGGGCTCTAGATTGGGAGATATCAGGCACGGTTGTGGGTAGGGATCCTATACAATAAGGAAAGAAAGAGTAAGTTAGTCTGTGCATACTATATGCTGAGACACCCAGCACCTTCTCCCTTCTGGTTTCTCAAAATCCCGCAGTCTGGCCCTTACCCTGGAGGCAGAAGGTCGGGGAAGTCTCCTCTGGGGAACTGAGAATGACCTAAAGCTACTGAGTCTCAGTCGCAGAGCTGAGTCTCAGTAGATCACCCAGAGCTCTGTGGTCCAGCTCACTGAGCGCTTCTCCTGTGTCTAGTGCAATCGAGGAAGGAATTTCTCATTTTATTTAATTTTAACAAAATTTAAATTTAAAAACTAATAATTTATTGTTACTCTTAAACTTAAGTATATTTGGAACACCCTTGGTATAATGAATCTACTTTCCACTTGTAAATTTTATGAAGTCTAAATACACATCAAGTTTTTTATGAAAATTTAGCATCTGAGTTGAAGTGTTGTAAATGTAAAAAAAAAAAAAACCGAGTACAACTTAACAGAATGTAAAATATCTCAATAATTTTTATATTTCCTACATATTAAAGTAATATTTTAGATATTTTGAATTCAATAAATTATATTATTAAAATTAACCTCACGTTTCTTTTTACTTTTTTCTTTTTTGCCTTTTTCTGTAGCTACTAGAATATATATAAACACGTATGTGATTCACTTTATATTCTATTGGCCTGGACGTCCTACAGCAAAGCATAGCCAACAAGCCGTAGCCATTCAGAGCTTCCAATCAAATTTTTCATCCCTCATTCTTAAATATTAGCAGATAAAACTCAGGGTTATCAGATATTTGAGAGAAGCTACTAGTATGAGAGGAAAAAGAAAAAGCAACTTATATAGATACTATGCAAGGAGAAGATTTTAAAAAATCATTAATATCCACAAGAGAAAAACATAATACCACTTTAAAAACAAACATTCAGAGGAAAAAGAACTCTTAGAAGATGAAAATATGAGAACAGAAACTCAAGAAAAAGCTCAATAGAAGAACATGAAGAAAGAATTGAGGAATCTCCTAAAAAGTAGAGCAGAAAGACAGAGATGGAAAAATGAGAGAAAAGATAAGACAATTGGAAGATCAGTTTGGGATCTTCCAAACTGGGATCAGTTTGGGATGCCAGTGTAACATCCAAATAATAGGAGAAAACAGAGGAGCAAGTTATCAAAGAAATAATTCAAGAATATTTCCTAGTACTGAAGGATGAGCGCCTAGCACAAAGGACAAAAACAGATCACACAAAGGCACATCATGGTGACATTTCAAAGCACTGGGAATACTAAGAAAATTTACAAGATTCAACAGACAAGAGGAAAAATGATCATATACAAAGAAATCATGCACGCTTTGGATTTTTTTAAAACAATATATACTAAAAGCTAGATGACAATGGAACAAGGCCTTTAAAATTTGAAGAAAAATAATTCCCAACCCAGAATTCTATATACCCAACCAAAACATCCATCAAATGTGAGTTCAGCATTGACATTTTTAGATAGTCAGGCTTTCAAAAAATGTATCTCCCTGTACTTCTGGAAGCTATTGTAGTATATGATCCACCAAAATGAGGACCCAAGAAAGTGGAAGACCTGGAATATGAGAAACAGCAGAACACACCACGGAAGAGGAAACGGAAATCCCTAGGACAAAGATTCCAGATGACTGCTCTACGCCAGGGAGCGCAATTAAGGGGAAGCCATGCGACTTAGCCAGACCTCAAAGACTGTCACCACTATCAATCACTTTTGTTCTGGCTTTTTAAATTGACAATACCTGCTGAGCACGACCCAGATTCCTAGCTTGTCTGAACCATATATTAATATTGGGTTGGCCGAAAAGTTCGTTTGGTTTTTTCCGTAAGATGGCTCTCGCAGCGCTTAGTTGTCTTTAACTTCATTCAAAACAATTTTGTTCGATTGCATTGTGACAGCTGTCCTATCAGCATGCATTTAAAAAAAATCCAAATTGGTGAATTTTTGCATAGCCGTTTTAATATCAAAGATGGAAAAAATAAGCAACATTTTCAGCATATTATGCTTTATTATTTCAAGAAAGGTGAAAATGCAACTGAAACACAAAAAAATATTTGTGCAGTGTATGGAAAAGGTGCTGCGACTGATCAAACGTGTCAAAGTGGTTTGCAAAGTTTCATGCTGGAGATGTCTCGCTGGATGATGCTGCACAGCTGGGTAGGCCAGTTGAAGTTGACAGCAATCAAATCGAGACATCAAGAACTATCAATATTATACCACATGGGAGATAGCCAACATACTCAAAATATTCAAATCAATAAAGTTATTGGTGAAAATGAAAAATGTGTCTTTTATTCTACGGAAAAACTAAACGGACTTTTGGCCACCCCAATAGTTTCTTCCGGTCCTGCTCTACAGCCTGCACTGTGGAGTACACTCATTCCGCCCCCCAGAATTTTTCTACTGTGACTTACCCAGGGGAGCTGAAGTCTGGCCATGATGAGCTTAGGAGCAGAAAATGCAGAGCTGCTATTCCCCTGACCATATTCCTGTTTGACGTCTATTACATGGCTCTCACAGCAGCCTCGCCAGATGCTCAGCTCTGGTGAGCACTAAATTCCCAAATCCCTGTGGCCCGCTGATATCCTCAGAAGGGACCCTTGTAAATACTTTGAGAATCTAAAGTCAGAGTGTGACTCCAAGACAGTATCCAATGTATCTTTTCGGGGCACCTCCATCTAAGAGTGGCAATACTGTAATTTACATACAAAGTATAGGTGTTTGCTTGTTATTCAGTTTTTATAATAATCTTTCATTTATATGCAAACAATTATTGGTAGAAGCATAAATATTTTATTTTAAAAAGGGGTAGGACAACATTTATTCATAGGAATTTTTTATTCAATAGAATTAGATGAGTGAATTAATTTCTAAAGGTCATTAGCTACAAGAAAAGACCTTAACAAAATTGCCTTTATTAAAATGAGCTTCATCTTCTCCAAAAGATTCTCAGTATTTTCAAATCATACCTTTATCAAATTACTCAAAGGTACACTGTATCAAAAATAAATATACTTGGCTGGGTATGCTCTGCAAAAAGACCATCAATCACCATAAAAATAAAAAGCTGTCCCCTCAACTCGGCTTCCAAAGAGTAATTCAAAGCTCTGATTCAGTCACCACATCCTAATGTAATATGTGGTGAGATATGATATATCTTTTGCTTACCATCTACAGGAAATAAGAAACCTCCTAGGTACTTTACAATTTGGTTTCTATAAGGAAACAAAAATGAAAAAGTCGAAAGATCCCAAAGTACTCCCTGTGAGGTCTGACAAATTAAAGTAAAATGATTGAATGAGTTTGAAACATACCCTGATCAATTATTATCTTATTAAATGCAAATGAACTGTAAAGCTTCCTTTTCACAGCTGGATTTGTTGCAGTGGTGAGGGTGGTGTATCTATTAATACCTCAACTTTTAAAAAGTGGGCCAATGGGACTAAACCTGGCAGTCTTTTGAACAGAGGTTCCCTCTGCCTAATAGAAGAACTGGACCTATTATAAATTCCAGGATATTAGGAGATTTATCCAAGGGACTGATTCACCTCTACCCAATTCCCTGAATCTTTAACTTTTCCCTCCAGTCAGAAAAAAAGCGCAACATTATCAGACAATTAAGGATGATCTCTTGGCACAGGACACTAATGTAGCCAAACAAAAGGTAATTAGGTAGTGTCCTTAGCAGCAGAGAGGTTAGAAGGGATTTAATAAGAGAATATGATTAAACAGTATTCTGAATACAGAGCACATTACATAGCAAAATGCGTTTCTAACTCCTACCACTGCACTTTACAAGAACAGTTAATTAGGGACAAAATCCCATAAGCCACATGGATGGCACATGGGTAACAGAAGCCTACAACTACAAGCCTGTATCTCAGCACTTTCTAAGATTCTGTTCAGGCTAACTTATGCAGGACAACTACAACGACATCTGAGCTCTTGGCCAAGTGACTACCACCAGAATAAATGCCACCTGGCCCCTACTCTGTGATGGTTCTGGAAGGCCCAGAATCCCTGGACCTTGTAATACCTATAATCACAATGCAATTCACTCACTGCCTCAGAACACTCGATCCCGTCCTCGTCCTCTGCCCTGGCTCATGCGCTGTCTAACACGGGGTGAGGGAAATGTTCTGTGTGGTAGGCAGACTTCTAAGACATCTCCCAAGATTCCCAGCCTGATGTACACACCCTGTATAATTACCAGGATTGAAAATATGACAGGATATCACTTCTGTGATTAGTTATTTGGCACAACTGACTTTTAAGAAAGGGAAAATTACCATGTGCACTTGACCCAGTCACATGAGACAAGGAATCAGCAGTGTGCCCTTGCTGGCTAGAGCATGAAGGAGGCCAAATGTCAAAGACTGCAGGCAGCCTCTAGGAGCTGAGAGGCAGAGCAGACACCAGGACCTCAGCCCTGTAACTGAGAGGAACTGCATTCTGCCAACACCCTGAATGTTCTGGAAGCAGATTTCCCCCCACAGCCTGCAGATGAGAAGGGCTCTGTGATACTGCGAACCCAGCCATGCTGTCCATGCTGGACTTCTGGCCAGTGGAACTGCAAGCCAATAAAATGGGTTTTGTTTTAAGCTGCTGAGTTTGTCACGTAACAATAGGAAATGAATATATTAGGCAAACTGACAAAAATCTAAAATTTATCTAGAAGTCTGGCTAAAAAGACTATGACTCCTTTTTTTATAATTTCTGGCATCCTAAAAAAGTGCACGTATGATTTTAAGCAAATCACTTTATGTGTGTATGTATGTATGTATTTTAGAGAGAGGGTAAAGGAGGGAGAAAAAGAGGGAGAGAAACAATGGAGTGAGAGAGAAACGATGATCAGGTGCCTCTCGCACGTGCCCCAATCGGGGACCCAAACCTACAACGCAGGCAAGTGCCCTGACCAGGAATCAAACCGGCGACCTTTCGTTTGGTGGGATGATTCCCAACCAACTGAGCCACACTGGTCAGGGCTTGAGCAATCATTTTAATTATTCATGTTTCAGTTTCCCTATTTAGTAAAAAGCAAAACAAAACTAGACATACCTCTTAAGATCATAAAATGAAGTGGTGAAAGCTCATTCTGTAAAAGCAACTGTGCTGTTATTAATACAGAAAGACTTCCTACTAAAATACACACCTGGTGACTTAACTAGGCGACGCTGCACTCCAAAAACACAGAAGAAGGAAAAAGCTACTCCTCATCTGTAAATTACACACTGAGCCATAGTCACTCATATGGCAAAACAAACTAAAGGACCTACCCGAGCTAGGCTCTAAGTATTTTATGTGAGATCCTTCTTCGCACCATTTGTGGACCAGATCGTACGTTGTTCAAGGGCAAAAACCCATGTCTTGTTCATTTGATATGCCCAATGTTTAATGAATATTTTTAAAGTTGGCATTACTATAGGGTTAGGGGCGCCATCCTAAGCACGGTATATTCATTCACTCGTTACTTCATCCAAGTTGAGCGAGCTGAGGAAAGAAGTGTCCGGTCGAGGTTTATGACAGTGCAGTGTGACTGTCATAGACAGCTCAGTAAGCTTCAGAGCAACCCTTCCAGAGTCCCGCCTTTCCCTGAGAATGAGAGCAGGGGGCCCTGATTGGTGCTTCTGCCCACATGGGTATTGTCCTTGAGGAAAATACCCAACTAGGGGACACATGTCACCTACGGAGTCTTTTAACTCCTTTGAAAAGCGACAGACCCTGAGTAAAGATGCAGGCTATTTCGGTTAAAATGGAAAGTGTTACTACAGCCAACAACGATTTCCTTCCAAACCCTACTCTACCTATCCAAGAAGCAGAGGTAGGGTACCTGTCATTCAGGATCATACAGAACAGAGAGCGGGGTCGGGCTCGATTCATTCATTCATTCTGACTGACAGGACTGACACTCAGTTCCTCAGGGCAGTGAGGGTCGTAACATGGACGTCAATTCAATTTCCAGTGACTCCTATTCCAGCTCTCCCACAAAATATGCCACAGTGCCACTAAAGGACCGGCAGTGCAGGGCAAGCTCTTCTTTCTTACTACAGTGTCGGTCTTCCTGTCTCTAGGACCATGTGGTCTCATAGGACTCGTGTAAATAGGACTAGAGAATAAATAATAAAATGGCTGTAAAGCACTTTGTTTTGCAAAGTGCTTTGTAAAAGGTAAATAATATATGAGGATGAAACCAATGAAACTTGCTGGTCTCCCTTCAATTCCCTTATACGGAAGTCAGTTACAACTACAGAGAAGGACATAATGGATACTTCCAAATGTACAGAACGTCCCCTTCCATTTTCAAAGAATGGCCCAAGGATTACATGGAATGAGTCAACAGCTCATCTACCATTTACAGAGAAACAAAATAGATCCTGACATCACTACTGATTGTTGCCAACAGCCTGAACATGAGTTGTGTACAACTGAAGCAGCCACTTCAGAAAAGAAAAGAAAACGAGTATGTCAGAGGAAAGGAAGTCTAAGAGAGAAGCACAAAATGACTGATGACTGAAGGAAAACTGAAGATTATCCAGCAGCCCCCAAGAACGGGGATAGCACGCTCATGTTCTCGTGATCAGAAGCAAAAAGTGCTAACGGAGTAAGTGAGAGTCTAGCAGGTCATCCATTGAGTTCCGCATTGCTGGCAGCCCCATAACTAAACTCAGTACTGGATAGTTAAACTCCTTAGAATTCACACAAGAGACAACAAAGGGAACACAGTAGGGCCTAAAACCTCCTATTCCTAATTAAAAGAGCCCCTTTCAATCAGCCCCTGCCTTCCGGAATCAGTATCTTTTTTCTAGTACCACCAGGGAGCCCTGAAAAATTGCATGTCAAACACAAGTGAGAAATGCCATATTAAGAGCATTAGGTAACTGCAATCCATTTCCTGTTTCAATAATTCACTGATAGATTTGAAACAACTTCCTTATAAACTAAAGGCAACAAACTCACTTTCCTCCCAACTGTCTAAAACTGTTTGTGAGAGTGTTTTCCAATAAACCACATTTCCCGACTGTAATTAAAATGAGGCGAAAACTATATGAATATTAGGATTCGATCCTCTAACAAAGAGGCCCCAAATATGTTTTCATAATCCTCTAGTAGTCTAAGAAGGCAAGTCCCTTGGGGGAACTTTATGCCCACAGCTTAGCTCATCTTGAGGCCCTGGCACTGGCATAGCCTGCATCACAGATAGCTGATAGCGTAGAGAGAAAAAGGAAAGTCCACTCAGGTTTCACTATTCCAGCTCAGCAGAACAGGTGGAAACCAGGCTGGGAACATTGCATTCTTACTACAAGTCCCTCCAAACGAACCGCCAGCCCCTTGTACCATGAAGCACTCATGCATTGGGGAAAACAAGCTGTCAGTCGAGAAAGTGCTCAGATTCTGGAAGTCCTAGTTTCATCCAGTGTCACAGGTGTGGCAGACACACCCATCTCCTTTGCTGTCAGGAAGAAGATGCACAATATATTGTCATCTGTTGAAAAACAGTAAGCAAAGCCTCCTTACTTTCAAACATCCTAAGGTTCTGATAAAACTTTAGAATACATATATAGAAAACTAACTAATATTAGCCTATTTTTCCAAAGTTTCAACATATTTCTCAAGCCACAAATACTGATACTTGTTCTTTACTTTCTTACTAGTGCTCTCTCTTTACTGCCTGAGTTTAGAGATGGTTATTGCTCCTTTAAAAACGGGTGTTGTCCATTCATTTGGAAACAGTGACTCAGGAATGCTGTTTCACAATCTCCATAGCAACTGTCTTCTCCCCTGTTTGTTGTGATGTCAGTAGCAGGACATCTACTCTTCCTCAAGGGTGGACATGAATCTGACACACCCAAAGCCTGGCAGACAGGAAGTTCCTGCAGCTGATGCAGTTTCTACAGACAGACACCGAGTAGGAGGCCACCTTGTTTTCAATCCCATTCTCCAACCCGTCATTTCTAAATGATGATTACATCTTTTTTTCTCTCCTCACATCATTCCTGAACACCCAGAAATAATCACAGCCTACTGATAATAGCTTCACTGATCCCCAAATTACATTACTACTCAAAAAGCTAGACTTGATCTTATGAAACCACAGTAAATATTTTCTGACTGTTTCTGATTGTTTCTGACAATCTAGAATAAGATTTTATTTTGAGAAAATCTTGGGTTGTGGGGAAAGCATGGGGTGAAATCATTACTCCTCCATCAATACCAGAAAGATAAATAAGAGTTAAAATAAGATCCTTCTGAAACTTCTAGCAATTGGACTTCCATGGAACTATGTGTAGCACAAATATATACAGAACTGCCTGCCAAAGTACTTAGTTTCCAAAGAGATTACCATGCATGGTGTATTTTTCTCTTTGGTTCTAACTATTTAAAAATAACTATAATTTCTGGAAACAAGGTAGGGGATTGGTTTACTATGTTTTTTATACATATTTATATTTTCTTAGAAAAATGTGATCACCTTTGTAATAAAAATACATTTCTATTTCAAATACAAATAATAATTTTCAAAGATTAGAAAGCTGAAAAATGTTTGACACACTATTTTAAAAGCAGAAAGTGTGTGAACTATGACTTTAATATTGTAAAAGTATCAGTGCATAAAGAATATTCAAGTACTAAGTAAAATGAAAATGAAAAGCAGAAATTTGATTTTTACACAGATTTTCAAAATAATATCTAATTTCAAATCTATTCATTTGAAATATCTAATTCTGAAATCTATTATTTCAAAATAATATCTAATTCTTAGATATTATTTTGAAAATCTGTGTGTAAAAAATCATTAACACAGCATCTAAAAGCAAAGCAACATCATCCAATTCCCATATTCAAAATGCCCACCAATTTACTCTTCTCCAGCAGTACTTTGTTTAAGAAAACATTCTGGCAGGGCACAGTTACAAATTTCGGGGTGACAATGCAATGTGAGAAAGAGTAATGAATAGTTAGTGGAGTCTAAAAGCTAGTTCACCTAATTACACGTCCTTGAGCAATGGAATACCTCTAGGCCTCAGAGTCCTCCTCATTTTAAGATTGGAGGCTAGGTGACATCACTTCTAGGGTCTCTTCAAAGGCCCTAAAAGACTGTGCTTAGTGACTGCTGCCCTTTGTGAGGGCAGCCCGATGCCTGCTGCTTGCCCGATAGTGCATATCCTACGGCAGCTCCTCACCACTTCTTCTTGTGGTTTCAATCACAGGAAACAGACGTCACCCATGGGCCTAGAAGTAACGAACAAGCAAGCCCTGGCGGATGCGAAGAGCTGCCAACTAAGGCCAACTCCCATCTCTTTAAAATACAAGAATTAAAAAATCACTAGAAACCTCTATGCCTGGGAGCCTTCATAAAAACTCTCAAAACTAAAAATATCTCTGGAGGCCCCATGCAAGCATGATGAAATAATTTTAGAACAGTCCTAAACTACTTTGCTTCTATGGCCAAATGAAGGAACTGAAGCAACTCCATAGCTATGGGTAGGTGTATATGAGTTTAAGAAAAAAAAAAAAAAAAAAGGGCACTCCTCCTGCCACCAGCATTTTTTGTGAAGATCCATACAAGTCCTGAGGACGTGAAGACTCACCCCTGTCTTCTGTGTTTAACGTTCTATGTAAACCTTCCTGTACCCATGAAAGACTGTGATACTAATAGACTCATATGATATGGAGACAGCAATCATTCACTTTAAATGCATGTTAACAATCCCTAGAGCCCTGGGTCAAGTACTGCTCTCATTTACAATGACAAAAGTTGGCAGCCCTGTACTGTGAAAATTAATGTGGCAATTTCTAACCCTACAGACGTGTTCCTTCACTAAATACAGATAAAACTATAAGATACTATCTCTAGAAAAAACCAGTAATCTTTTCTCAAAAGAGTTGTTCTGGTCGGGTATGGTTACATTAGTGGTTCTCTCTGCCTCATAGTTACCTTGGTGAGAGGCCTAATGTTTTCAAAACTGTCAATATCCTACATTAGACCATAGAAACAGAGAGCCTTGAAAATAATCTCAAGATTCCCAAGACTAACATTAAAACTAAAATACATAAAAGGATATTGCTAACACAAGCTAAATACCATCACTGCTCTTAAACACCTTGCAAGGTAGATAAGACCCACCCCCCCAAAAAGATTGATTCATTTTCGCTCTCCCCCTCCTTCCCTCTGTATAATTTATTTTGCATTCACAAAAGACTAAAGAGCACTTGAAGTAAACACGCACTCATAACCTGTACTGCACTGTACTAGAAAATTTTCAGAACAAACAACAGGGCTCAAAGATAGACTCAGATTGTTCACACAATGGAATTCCCAACTGAGGCTACAATGTGGCTAGGTGAAGAGTCACATCTTCTCAAATCTAACCTCCGACAGTCGGAAGAGAGGGACGCATTAAAATTAATAAGGGCTGGAAATTAAACAAACTTAACTCTCTCAACTCCATCTAGGTAGCAGGAATGACCCACTGGAACTGTAACACTAATGTATCCTTGGATATGCTGATTTACTGACTGCCACCAGGACACGGTCACGTGGCCCAAACTGCACCGACCATCATCATGACCTGCTACAGAATGTAACTACCAGCCCTGCTTCCCGCCGGTTTCTACAGAAGAGAACCTAACATCCCTTCCCAGGACTAGCGTGATCTCTACGAAGTGGCTTCTCTTCCCTTAAATGATCTACCTCCCACTCGTCCCCTTGACTGCTATATCTGGGCCATTTCTCTCTACTACAATCACACACTCAAACTCCTGGCCTCCGCTCACACTGCTCCCCACCCCATAAAATCCCTCTCCTCTTCTCTACCAATCTTTTCAATTATTTATTTGTTTGTTTTAGAGAGTGTGGAGGAGAGGGAGAAAGACAGGGAGAGAAACACCCATCGGTTGCCTCTCAGACATGCCCCAACCAGGGACTGACCAGAGACCAAACCCACAACCCAGGCATGTGCCCTGACAGGAATCAACCAGTGACCTTTTGCTCTGCGGGAAGACGCCCAACCCACTGAGCCTCTACCAATCTTTTGATTTCCTTCCAGGACCTGTCAGGACCATCCTTCCAGGATCTTTGATGAAGCTAATGAGCACTGCCCACAATGCTCTAACTTTACAAAAAAAGACCAAGAAAAGTGGAGTGTTTTACCCAGAGTTTACATGGTTAATCAGTAGCAAAGTCAGACTAAGCACAATATAAGGGAGGACCCTAAAACAATGGAATTATCTTCTGGGGGGGGTGGGCCCCTTGTAGTACAGGCTTCCCCTGCTAGGTGAGTATTCTAGAGACCCTTTTGTAGTCAGTGTACCAGATGGCGTTGTTGTGAGAGGCTGAGTTAGGCTTCAGAGAATTTGCTTTGAAGACTCTCTCCATGCGTTTGCCCATTTCACAATGGGTGATTTACGAGCTCACCTGCCCACACTGTGCTGAGTGGTCAGCAGTTTTTGACCGAACGGCATGACCCCCATACCCCACCCTCCCCATTAACCCAATCTCACCCCCAGCGACTATTCTTGCTTCCTGGGATGAAAGAAGTCCTCAAAGGAAAACGTTGTGCTGATGTCAAAGAGGTGAAACAAAAAATGGCAGAAGTACTAAAAGGCATCAAAATCGACGAGTTCAAAAACTGTTCTGAGCCTTGGAACAAGAAAGTCTGGCTAGGTATACTGCATCAAGTGCAGAATACTCTGAAGGTGGCAAGTTTAAGCATGTGAAAATAAATACACAATTTTTTAATAGATAAATTCCACTTTTTAGAGGGTCCGCCCTTGTATATGGAAAGAATACTGCAGTGGGAGTGGGAGGTAAAGGTTCTAGTCCTAAGTCAAATTGTAAACTTGGACAGATCACTTCTCCAGGCCCATATTTCTTAATCTATAAAATAAAGGATTGAGCGCCGGCCTGCAAACCAAAGGGTCACTGGTTCGATTCCCAGTCAGGGCACATGCCTGGGTTGCGGGACAGGTCCCCAGTAGCAGGCGCATGAGAGGCAACCACACATTGATGTTTCTCTCCATCTCTTTCTCCCTCCCTTTACCTCATCCTAAAAAAATAAATAAATAACCTTAAAATAAAATAAAATAAAGGGTTTGAATTAAATCATTTTTAGCATCCTTTTCACCTTTAGCAGTCTAAGATTCTGAAACCTAGGTCTTTTGACTCTCAGTCCAGTAATCTTTCCACTTAATTCCTTCACTTCTCTGAATTTCTACAGCTTTTAAAATCTATGCTCATGGCCTTAGAGCTTTTCCTACCCATCCTACAACCCTGGCTGAGATTACAATCTTTTAAAAAGCCAGGGCTGAACCTGATAGGACAACCACGTGACTTCTTGATCTTCAGCCTTTTGGATGTAGGGTAAAATTATGTAAATTCAGACAAACAAGAGAAACTATTCTCTACTCTTTGCTACCTGGATCTCTGGTGATGTTAATAATTAACCATAGGCAAATAACTGCCGGATCCACAGAACAAACTTCTGCAGTCCCCAAACTCAGAAGAGACTCTTCCAGAGTTAGCCATTTGTAATCCTTACAGGCAAGTGTCAGGGCCACCAAGAGAGGTCTTAAGAATGCCATACGCCAACTCTAAAACAGAGAAAAGACCACTACAGAGATAGGCTAGCAACGACTTCCTCCTCCTCCCACTGCTTTGTCAACACTGCCTGCTGCTCTCAGCAATTTAAACTAAAATTCCTGACAGGTAATGCTGTTAGAACTGTTCTACTTACAAAGGAGATAAGGTCACCTTTCAAAAAATAATAATTTAGACAACTTCTTAGTAACTCATAAGTCAGGGAAAAGATAGGCTTTTCATGTGCTGTAACAGCTACTTTTTCATGCCTAAGATAAGAAAGGTTTAATTAAGATTCTTGCAATGGTTTCAAAGTCTAAATTACTAATGCAAAAAGCAGTTAGGCATTTGGCCACTGCACTCTGTACATCTAGACCGGGGGTGTCAAACTCATTTTGACCGGGGGCCACATCAGCCTCAAGGTTGCCTTCAAAGGGCGAATGTAATTTTAGGACTGTACAAATGTAACTACTCCTTAACAGTTAAGTGAGAGCTCGGCACTGCCAACAGGTAGAAACAAGGTGCCAGACCGGATATAACAAGGTGGAGTGCTGGATTTGGCCTGAGGGCCTTGTGTGTGCCACCTGTGATCTAGACCCAATATTTCTTTCCTATCAAGTGAACTGAAAGACAGTTTAGTTTTAATGGACTGCAATTGTCAAAGGACTCTAAAGAAAATACCATCAAAATTGTCTAAGAAATTCCTAGCAGAGAACACTCTTTTATAGAGCCGGCGCAAAAAGTGGAAACCTGTAAACTGTCAGTACAATGTGGTGAAGAAGAACTTGGGTGTTTTTTTTTTTTAATCAGCTACACCTAGGTTTGAATCCCGTTCTATGACCTAAAGCAAGCTGCTTGATCTCACCAAGTTTCTACTTAATTACGTAGAAGAGGGGAGTAACAACAGCGCCCTATTTTCTAAGGTTGATGGAGAGAGTAATGAGATGAATCTAAAGCTCTTTAGCACAGTGCCAGGGCCATAGCAATTTGCAGCAGTTGTTGTCATTACTGTTACTGGTATTATCATTATTACTCCCTGCACTTCTAGTCTAGAATGAATTAATTTTCCTATATGAAAAGCTAAACATTCATTAATATTTACAGAGAAAGACTGGCATTATACAACCCATAGCACACTAAGTACAGAAAAACAAAAGTCTTCCAATACCACATAAGATGAAAATGCTTCCAGGATAAAAGGGAACTCAAAGGTCCTTCTCTCTCCCCTCTGTTCCATGTATCCATGAAATGGGCAAAAATTTGGAACAGACACTTCAAGGAAGATACACAGACAGCAAATAAGCACACGAACAGAGGATCAACATCATCAGGGAAATGCAAATTAGAGTCATCCTGAGAAACCACTATTTACCCACAAGGATGGCTAAAATTGAAGACTGATCACACCAAGAGTACACAAGAAACTGTAACTCATACATTGCTTGTGAGAATGCACAATGTTACAACCACTTTGGAAAATAGGCAATTTCTTTAAAAAGTTAAAAATAGCCCTGCCAAATAACCTAGTCATTCCACTCCTAGGTATCTATTTACAAAAGAAAAATGAAAGCCTATGTTCAGACAAAAACTTGTGCATGAATGTGCACAGCAAAAACAAAAGAAAAAAAATCTGGAAACAACCCAAATAAATCCATACAATGTAATACTATTCAGCAACAAAAAAGGATAAGCTATTAACAAATGTAACAACATACATTAGGCTGAAAGAAGCCAGAAAAAAAAGGGTTCATGTTGTAAGATTCCATTTATATAAACTTCTAAACAATACAAACCAACCTATAGTTATAGAAAGCAAATCAGTAGTTGCCTAGGGATGGGAGAACAGGGAAAGAGGAGGAGAGATTACAAAAAGGCAGAGGAAAACTTTTTTTAATCCTCACCTGAGGATATCTTCTTATTGATTTTAGACAGAGAAGAAATGAGGGACAGAGATAGAGAAAGTTAAACACTGATCAACTGCCTCCCACAAGCACCCCAACCAGTGAAGGCACCTGCACCCTAGGTATGTGCGCTGACCAGACATCGAACCCACAACCTTTCGTTGTAGGGGACAATGCTCCAATTAACTGGAGGAAACCTTTGAGGGTACTGGATATATTCATTATCTTTACTGTGGTAATGGTTTCACAAATTGTGCACTAAACATATGCAGTTTATTGTATGTTCATTATACATCAATAAAGCTGCAGAATAAAAAGCGGGGTGATATCCAAAGGCTCTACGGCACAAAAAAAGTAAAGACCCCTGAATAAAGTGTGAGCTACTGGGGCTGGGGGAAGGGAAGGAAATGAGGATTATCTCTTTTTTTTGATCCTAAAGTTCTTAAAAAAAAAAAAAAAAAGCAGGCTCCTTGTTTTTCTTTGACCTTGAGGATAAAGGGTTTATAAATCACCCTCTGTTGGGTCCATCAGGTACGTTAAATCTTAAAAGAAAATACAAATCCTATGCTTACACACAGTACAATTCCTAAAACAGGAAATAAGTCACATCATCAGAAATCCAGAAAATAATTCAGGACATCATAAACTCTACCTACATCTGCTACCCTAACAAATGCCCAAGTATCCCTGGCCAGGTAGCTCACTTGGTTAAAGCATAATCCTATTATGCCAAAGTTGCAGGTTCCACCCCTAGTCAGGGCACATACAAGAATCAACCAATGAATGCACATTTGGTATCTCTCTCTCCGCCCCCCACCCCTGCCTTCTCAAATCAGTTAAGGAAAAAAATGTTCTTAATGCCAAAGTAGCGACTACCTATGGACAACTTATAATCACCACCAAGGACGGAATTTCCCATCTTCCATGTAAGAATGCTTCCACACAGAGAAGTAGTTTCTTCAATTTTTCCTCCTCTCAGTTTCATAGCTTCTAGAGTATCTGTTCCTCTTACATCCCTTTCTACTACTCTAGGTGTTCCAAGATCCTGAAATTTACTAAAGGACATATAGAACCCGAAATTTATGCTTCTCTTCCTCCATTCATGTATCCAGTTTCCACCCCTCCGCCCCTTGATGTTTCCAACCTACAACTGTAAGGACTGCTGCATGGAGCGGGTGTTTGGGCTTGATGACATTTAAAGTCCCTTCCAACTCTAAAATTTAAGACTGCCATTCATAGCAAGCTCTAATAATGAATGGAAGTGAGACTCTTGGAGTTGGAAGAACAGTGAATACCCAGTTATCCCGTGATTGGTGGTAAAAATCATTAAACTACTAGTCTCAATAATTCTCTTTTCCTTCAGTAATTCTTTTACTTCCTTAAAAACAGTTCCTTGATTCTAAAAACTTTAAGAAAAAAAGAGGTTAAAAAAAGGTAGAATATATTCTTAGTGATTAAAATACTCTTTACTTCTCAATTTCAGCTTTCAGGTTTTAAGAAATTTTAGTATCAACAGCTTTTATGGCTCCTGATTCCTCAAAAGCCTGTTTTTTTCCTGAAACTAGAACCAGAAGCAGGGAGGGAATAAAGACGAAGAGGGAGGGGATGATGGGCAGCAGGGGAGAGCGTTGGCTGTGTCTCACCTAACCCTAACTAGGAGCAAACACCCATTTTGCTGGTTAGCAAGAGGTAAATTTTTTCCTACTGCTTTCAAATAAAAGTGATTGGGAATAGGCAGCTCAAGATAATACATAAAATCACTTAAGTTTAGCACAAAGTTTGTTTCAAACTTCAGGTGCTTTTTGTAGCTTGAATGATTTCAGCTAACAAACATAAAATGGGAGAAAACCCACCAAAGTATAGAAACTGTATAATACCTAGTATTTCTTGTTAATGAACATGATTTTAACCTATCCTCCTAAATCACATGTGGCATAACCTTATCTTTTAAGCCTCTATTACATTCCACTGAAAATATAAGACTCTCCAAGAATAACTTGGCATTCCATTTATAAAACACACCTAGGGCCCCAGGGAATAACGAAAGGTTATTCACACAGGAAATAAAATGAGTCTTTGCTGACCCACATGCCCATCAACAAAGTTAAGCCACTTTTGCTTTATTATTATTCTCCTAGATTTTATAATGAACATAATTTACAGGTAATAACATTTTCAACTCTTTTTATAAAAGCATCCAACATTTACCAACTCTCCCAAGGCAGAGACTTTAATTCTGAGGCGTTCCCTGAAGGAGGATTTCCTTTGAGACCCATACTTGCAACCTCAGTACTTGCAACCTCATCCAGTAAATCCTTGTCTCTAAAGACGAGGCAGGAAGAAGGGCAGAAATTTTTAAGGTGTCATCCTGTCATCTCAAGCATCTCAATAACATTCCTGTAGGCTCCTCTCCTTTTTTTTCTAAACTAAGTAATAATCCCTGTGTTTATCATCTTTCAAAAAAGAAAACACCTGACTTGTATAAAGCTTTCTGTGACCTTTTGTATCAAAGTTAAGATCTCCTTTAAGGGAAGAGAAGCAGAAATCTTCATGAACAACTCCACTTCTTTTATATTCTCTACGTTCCTAGTATCTGCTGTAAATCCTGCCCGGCATCCTTCACCTATGGCTGCTGCAATTTCGGATAGGAATCCACAACTAAACATTTATACTTTCACTATCGCTTTCCTTTTAGAAGGGCATCAAACTGCAACCTGGTAACAATTCAACAGAGGCATCCAAAATTAAACAAGATTTTAAAAACTATCATCTACTTTCTCTGACTCCCACACCAGAATTCATGTTTTACAAAGTTATGCTCCTAGCTGAATCAGGGAGCAATATTCTTTCTTAGAATGTATCAATTTCTTGATTGTATGAGAAGACATGGAGTCTATATAAAATGCAGGAAATACTCTGCAGTCTCCTAACACCCTGATTATACTTACTCCCCTTACATATTTCAGAAATCACCTGGCTGGTGTAGCTCAGTGGATTGAGTGCAGGCCTGTGAACCAAAGGGTTGTCGGTTCAACTCCCAGTCCAGGGCACGTGCCCAGGTTGCAGGCCAGGTCCCCAGTAGGGGGCACACAAGAAGCAACCACACATTGATGTTTCTCTCTTTCTCTTTCTCCTTCCTCTCTAAAAATAAATAAAACCTTTAAAAAAATAAAAATTTTAAAAAATCAGTCTATTTGGCATCCATATTCACCACTGCTGAAAAGTCAGAAAACATAGTTCACTTGGAATTTTCATTTTCCTTTATCTTAAGGACTTCTGAAAGGAACCAGAATAAGGCTGGAGAAGGGTATGTTCCTGGCCCAGGAGAAGGCAGACTCACGGAGAACGGAGGGAAAATACCAGGCCTCCCGGCTACAGCCACACGTCAGCATCTCTCACAACCACATTTTTAAAGGATGCCGGCCACTGTTCAACTTACACTCCATCTCCTTGCCACACAAGATGCCTCAGAGTAGAAGACATGCCTCAGAGAGCAGATCTTAGGCAATCTGTGAGTTCCGTGTTCTCACCAGTTGATCTGTACTGTACTTAGAACCTGCCTAAGCCTGGAAAGGGTGGTAGCAGCCAAAGGGATTAGTAACCTCTCAGGGGCAACCTTTGGGCACACTAAGAACAAACCAGTGCAGCTTTATAAAGTACATTCTTAATGGAGCTCCAGAGGACACACACTCGAGAAAATACGGAGGCGGTGAAACAGTTTGAGTTCACTTTCAGCCAGTAGTTCAAGAAAGCGAAGCCATGGGTAACAAAAGCACACAGGCAATCTCACCCACTCCCCCCACCCACAGGTACACACACGGACGCAAAGAGAACCGAGTTGCAATGCTCCCCTGGCCTCTCACCTCCAGGGTATTCACGAAAAGATCGATGAGGAGGACAGAATATTCTGATGCCTTGGGGTATGTTCCAGTTGGCAATAAAGGGGTTAAGCGGCATTACTTTCCTGGAAAATGCAATTTTCCTCCCTCCCTGTGCTGCATATTTTTTTTTTTTAATTCAGCAAGTTAAGGGTTAAGACCAACACCTCAGAAAGAAAAAGAGAACTTGGTTCAGCTCCACCCTCTCTGAAGCAAATGCCAACAACTCTGAGCCAAACCACTCAGCATATACAAGACTTCAGGGGCATTCCAAAAAACAGGTGAAAGAAGTCGTTTCCTCAGGTATCTCACCTTTCAGCACCACTTGCGCTTAATAGATTTCACACATTTGTGAAACACACAAGTGTTAGATAAAACAAAAGCACATATAAAATTCTATAAAGAACTTGAAAAATATTTACAAGTCACAGAGGTCACTATAAATCAGCAGGAATAGCTGGAATTGGGTGAAGAAGGTCAAACAGTACCCTTGGTAACAAAACCAAAACAAACACATACAGGAACAGAAGGAGTAGGGGACCCAGACCTTCAGTCTTGGAAAGCAAGCTCTCTGCCTAGAAGATCAATTCTGAACCTACAGAAACACAGGGAAATGCCACTTTAGTTACCATAGAGAAGGGTCATCGCTGCCATCAACCCTGCATTTCTGGGGACAAAGATGTCCTGCCGGATAAAAACAGTTTCTGACAGCCTGTAAGTCACTGGAAAAGACAGTCCAGAAGCACCTGCCTTGCTAGAAATCTGTAGGAAGAGATGAGTCACTATTTTAATTCTGTTTAGTACTCTTCACGTCTCAATCCTATAGATCCCAAAGCACCATTTTCTTCCTCATTCCACCACTTCTATCAATTTTCTTCCCAACTCGTGGAGTTGGGTCAGAGTGCTAAGGGATGGGGGTATGAGAAGAGAGGAAGAGGAAAGAGAACCCATCTGGTGAGCAGGAAGAGACACTGCGGCAGGGGGCAGAACTACCTGGAAGAGAGGACTAAATAACCCCAGTTACCACTAGCAAGTGATGATCAAGACGCAAGACCCTTTGCCTCTCTTGGACAGTGTCCCATAACTTTCAAAGCTTTACAGTAAAAAGCAAACAAATAGCTCCCTGGAGCGTGGAATAAAAAAGATTTAGTGTGAGCAAGGGTAATGAAATATGAGAGGGTTACATGAGTATCAATATTCCTTCAGATTCCGCTTGGAAGTACGGGGCACCTGAAGAAAGCTACACTCTTCTACAGGTAGGAAAAGGGACGCCAGGAGGTGGGCACAGGTGGTGACGGAAGAGTTGAGATGGTTATCCTGGGAAATGTAAAGAATGCAATTCAGTTACTCACAAACTTCTTGGACTTGCAGTCTAACCTCCCTCCTCCCCATGGGGGAGGTTCATCATCATCCTAGGTCAAGAAGGGCATAAGCATGAGCAGTTCTAACTCCCTGAAAAGTGATAAGCAACAGGGTAAAGTGACAGGTTCTCTGGATTGAGAAATCCTGGGAGGAAAAGTAACGTCAGCCCAGTGACCATAGGACGTCGGCATGAACCCGCTCTGGCAATCGCAAGGACAAAGGTCCAAGGGAGGAGGGAAGGTAGGGCCCAGCCAGGTAACATTCCTGAGAGGAAGGATTATTAGGTGACACCAGGCTGAGGGCCCAGAAAGAGGGCTGGGCAGGAGGAAAGTTAGCAGATGAAAGCGATCAATCTTGGGGAAGGAAGTGACCTTTAAGAGAAGCACATAAAATACCAAAAAGCGAGGTAAGGATAATAGGAGAAAATGGACTCAGAAAAGAGGACACAGAGGACCGAGATAGAGGAGGCGTGCTCGGGTAAGAGAGGGAGAAGAAAGGAAGTGGGGCTGAGAGGAAAGAGATGGGGCTGAGACCCGCCCGGGCTCTGGGGGCGAAGGGCAGGGCGCGTGGGCTGGGGGTTGAAGGAAGCTCCGAGGTTGCCGGGACAGGCGCCCGGTGGGACCCCGGGCTCCCCGAGGTCCTGGAGGGGTAGGAGGTCGCGCTGTGGAGCCCAAGACCCAACAGAACGAGGAAGGGAGGCGCGGGGGCGGCTCCCTAGAGACAGGCGTGCATCTCTGGGGCGACTGCGGGGACCTCCGGGGTCCAGAGGACGGTAACCGGGCCGGGCTGAGGGAACCGGGTGGTAAGGACACTCACAAATTTCTTGGATTTGCCGCCGTCGCCGCCCGCCGGTGGCAGCTCGTCCGGGCTCCGGCCCTTCTTCTTGTCCCGGGTCCCGCGGACGGGTCCCAGACCCCCGCCGGGCGGCTCCATGTCTGGCTTCGCGCTGGCTGGTGACCCCGCGCCTACACTGCTCCCGCCCGGCTGATCCCAGCCCGCAGCCTCCGCCGCCGCCGCCGCCCAGCAGCTACTCAGCTCGCCGCCGCGCCCCGCCTCATTAGCATGCCGGGCTGCGCGCGCCTCATGAATATACAACGGTGACGCCTCGCTCCCGTCCGCCTGCCCCACTTCCGCCCGGATCTGCAGCCCCTACCAATGAATGAAGGGAGGGGGGTGGAGGGAAGCCGCGGAAGCGCGCTACCTGCCCTGCGGGCCTAACCATTCAGACTCACGTGGGGGGGAGGGAGTGACGAGTGGGTAGTGCAACCTCTACTTGGCCTCAACCGCGAACAGCGCCCCCTGGTAGTGAAAGCAGCGCAGGCCTCCCCACTCACAGGCAGTGCCCACGTGGCTATAAAGCCTAGACCCTCTCCCTAGACCGGATAATATCTGAACCAAAAATTGCAGGAGAGACTGTTATCTTGGCAAAAAATGTACTACTGCTGGGCGTTCAAAGATAATACAGTTTTCCTGTGTGCAGTATCCATGGAGCACGTGGAAGAACAAAAAAAAAGTGACAGCTATCCTTTATTAAAAGCTGTGTGGCAAGAACAGAGCTTGGTAGAGCAAGTGCTAGGTGGAATTTGATAAGCTCTGGAGTTAAGATTACCTAGCTTTATTTTGGGGTTTTTTGTGCATCCATCATTGCCAAGTTTTCAGATACAAATCAAATATAATTTCTCCCCTTTCTTACACAACGGGTATTGGCATTCTGCAGCGCTCTGTACCTGGGCAACTTTCCACATAAGCATTTCTTTCATACCTTCCTGCAGCCGGATGTCCAGCTGTCCTGGTCCCTGACTGTGGCACTTTGGAAAACACCTGCACCTGCCTGGGTCAAGCTTCGGCAGGGACGTGGGGCTTTGAGCCCATAACACTCTCTGGAAGGGTCTTTTTACTGTTGCCCCAGAATACTTTCCTGCTTGGCACCCCCCCCCCCCCCGTTCCTGACCCCTAGACAGCACCACACAGCACCGTGTTTTGGTAGAAGTGGCCAAGGGGCTTTCATCCAAGTGCTGGGAGGGTCCAGAAAAAGAGAAAGGCCAGACACACCAAGGGAAAAGGAACTGATATGGGCCATATTAGAGGTCCCTCCAAATTCACCTGTTCAAGTCCCATCACCCAGTACCTTTAAATGTACAAAAGGTGTTTAAAGAGATGATTGGATTAAAATGAGGTCATAAGGATGAACCTAAATCCAATCTGTTCAGTCTCCTTATCTGAGTCACCAGTCACCCTGGCTGCTGTGGCTCAGTGGATTGAGCACCGGCCTGCCAACTGGAAGGTTGCTGGTTTGATTCCTGGCCAGGGCACATGGCTGGGTTGCAGGCATGTGAAAGGCAACCAATTGATGTATTTCTGGTACATTGATGTTTCTCTCCCTCTCTTTCTCCCTCCCCTACCTGCTCTCTAAAAGTAAATAAATAAACCTTTAATAAAGAAGAGGAAGAGTCATCAGGGGTGTGTATGAACAGAGAGGGATGACTACTGAGAACACACTGAGAAGGCTGCCATCTGCAACTCAAGGAGAGAGATCTTGGAAGTAATCAATGCTGCCAACACCTTGACCTTGGCCTTCCAGCCTCTAGGACAGTGAAAGAAAAAAAACTTTACTGTTGTTTAAGCCATGCAGCCTGTGGTATCTTGTTATGGCAGTCCTAGCAATGAATATAGAAACCACCATGAAGAATGTCCCCAGAGCAACAAATAAATGGCCAAGCAACATAGAGATACCACCTGGCACAGTTAGGTGCTCCTAGCAGTGTATCAGTGGCCCACAGAGGCCCACCGGGTGGGACCAGCCCAAAGATCAAAGACTTCAGCGGTGGGTTCTGGCATGACCCACGAACAGATCCAGAAGGTGAGCAGGCTCCCACCCACAGCACCTGCACAGGGTACCAGACACCAGTGAGATCAATCGCACCACAACAGGGTCCATGGGACACTGTGGCCAGGAGCTCCGCACTCTGCCACAAAGCGACCTTGAGCATCCTCTGCCCACAGATAGATTACCTAGTTTTGAATCCCAGGTCTGCTACTTCCTAGTTGTGTTTCTAATACTGGAAAACTAGTTGTTGCCAACGTGTGCCGAAACAGTAATAAGTCACCATTTACAATGCACTTGCACTATGCCAGGGACTATATACAACATTCTGCGTATATTCCCTAACTGAATCCTCACGCCGTGTCATAGTTTCCAGGAAATTTGGACTTTGAGAGTTGAAGTGATTTGCCCAAGGACACATAATTGACAAAAAATTTAAACCCAGGTTCATCTAACTGCCAAGTCCCATGTCTCACCAGGATTCCCTACCGACATAAACCAAACCTGAGTGAAAACAGGTGTTTTCCAAGATTACGTTCTTTGCTCTACTAGTTTGATTTCTGTCTCAGTAATTTCATTCTCTCAGCTACAACTGTGCCTTGAGGGAAAAGATGTGGCACCCAGTGGGCCCTCAAGGTATGGACTGAAATCACCTCAACCAGAGCTGGCAATTTATGTTCCTGGAGGGAAGATTCAGCGACTCACTCCTTCTGTAACCCCTACTGTGCTCAGTCTAGGGCTTGATAAGATTACAGGGACGCTGCCAACCTATCTGGAAAAAGTGACCCACCCATTACTCTTCTTTTCTTGTACCACCGTCCACATCTGCTGTAGCATTTACCTCACTCCTGACTGCATTGCAATCTCCTTCAGGGAAGGGCCTGTGTTTGCAACTACTAGCATCGTTCTTCAGTTAAGATAATGGGAAACTATTTATGTCGGGCACTGTGCTAATTAAGCACTTGGCGTTTTCTCCCAGTGCATCTTCACCAACCTGCATTACCATTCCAAACACCGGGTTCAAAAATCTGAAGTTGTCTTCTACTCCCTCTCTTAAACTAATAATCTGTCCAGGTTTGTCTAACTCAGGGATCCCCAAGCCCCGGGCCACAGACCGTGGTACCAGTCCATGGCCTGTTAGGAACTGGGTGGCAGTGAAGCTGGCCTGAGCACCGCCTCTTCTTCCCCCAACCTCGCCCCATGGAAAAAATGGTCCCTGGTGCCAAAAAGGTTGGAGACTGCTGGTCTAACTCTTAACCAGAATGCTCTATTAACTCCCTGTATATGAGCGAGATAATCCATGTACAGTACATACCTAGGGCCTAACTTATGATAAGTGCTAAGTGAGTATCAACTGTGATTTTTATTACATACATCATCACTCCCATTCCCTCTCCCTTCAGAGATAGGTAACTAGCAAAAATTAAGACTGCCCAGAAAGGCAAAAGGTACAAAAAATACCAACTTGGTTTATTGGATAAAAACAGTGGTAAAATGGACATAAAACCAAAAGTCAGAACAGGACATTTTCACATCCTCCCCCAACTCAAAAAACATACTTCCCAATATTTGGGACTAAGGTATTAGGGAGCCAAAGTCCCCTAAAATCCCTCACTCTTCATCTGCACTGGAAGCAAGGCCAATGTAGAGCCCAGGAGAGGAGGAAGTCAGAGGCAACCTCAGTCCTGATTACTCCTTCACCCCTAAAACTCTCAGGGTTGGAGGCAAGCCAGCAAGGAGTAAAGGGGCCAGAGGGTCAGGGACTGGCATCTAGGGCCCACTGCCCAAGATGTTCTAGAGATAGCTATCTTTGTCCCCATCCAATCTCAAATAGGTACCATTGTCAGGCCTTGGGAGGGAGAAGAAAGAGGATACTTGGTTTGAGAATAAGATGTGACCTCCAAACAGTCCCCCGGCATCGGTAAAACCAGTGAAGGTGACCACTCCAGAGCAGGGGGACCCAAACCTTTTCCCTCCCGCCCAATCAAGAGGTAAAAAGGAATTCCTTGGCACGCAGCCAGCCCAGCTGCTCTTAAATCTCCACATCGCTTTCCTTGTCGTTGTCATGGTCTCCATCATAGAACTCATTGGGTGCCTCCGGCCTGCAAAGCAAGGGGAGAAAGGTGAGGGCCTACTCTCCAGGCTCCAATACTCTCCCACACAAGCATCCTCTCTGGAGCCACTTCGCAGGCCCCTCCATCAGGGAACCCGCCCTCCCCTTCTGTCAGTACAGAACGATCACCAGTCATTCCTCCGCCCATGCAGAGTCGGTAAGCATTTATGGGGACTGCTCTGTGCTGGACACTGTCACGAGCCTCAGCAACACAGCAGGGAGTGAGCCAGACAAAATCGCTGACAATCCTCAAAAACTTACCTAATAAATGAAACTGACAATAACTGACAAAGTAAGTAAACAAATATGATAACTTCAGATGATGGAGAGTGCTAGGAATATTTTTCAATGAAATAAAGGGAGGTGTGACTGGGAGTGATGGAGAAAAAGGATAAAATTTCAGACAGGATTATTAGAAAAGGCTGTTCTAAGAAAGTAACACTTGAAGTCTGACACGGAACTAGCCAACCAAAGACCTCAGGAAGACTGTTTGGAGCTGCAAAACACAAACAAAAAAACAAGTACCAAAGTTGTCAGGTGGAAGGAGGCTGATGTGTTTCAGCAAGAGCAAGGAGACCAGGATGGCTGGGAGGAGTGTGCGTGGAGGACATTAGTTAAAAGATGAGACCAGCGGCGTGGGTAATGGCCAGCATGCACGACCATTTAAAATCATGGTCAGAAATTTGGGTTTTCTTCTAAGTGCAATGGACAGGAGAGTTTTAAGCAGAAGAGTGGCATGGTATTATAAACCTGTAGTGAGGGAAGGGGTGTGAAAGCAACACAGGGCCCAGTAAATACTCAATACTAGTTTATTTCTTTCTGAAAATTATTCTCTAGGAGAATATGAATAACTGATAACTGAATTATCTTGCTCACAGCTGATAATTAAGAAGAGAGAAAGTCACCAAAGAGGAGCTGGGGAACTAAGTCAGGAAAACTCTTATTATCACTATCCTGCAAATGCCATGCAAGCTGAAGGCAGAGGCATCAAAGAACAGGCACTCAGACAGTGAGCGGGCAGTGTGACAGTGAGGCAGGGCCTAGGACAGGAAGAGGCCTGAGGCTTCTGCTGGCTGTTGAGAGGGGGGATACTATGCAGAGACTAGGCCCAGATACCAGATTGGAACTATAGATGAAAAAGCCACACTTTGCCAAAAGGAAGAACTTAAACACAGGTTTTTACCTTTTTTAAGACAAAGAATATCAATTTCCAGAATTTAAGCCTCAGATACCTAGAGAAGTTGAGAAGGACATGATGGGTCAAAAAGGAATTCTTGGAGAACCAAGATGGCGGCGTGGGTGGACACACTGCGCCTCCTTGCACAACCAGAACTGACGGAGAATCGAACAGCGGGGGGGACCGACACCAAGGAAATGGAAAATAAACATTCATCTAGAC
This sequence comes from Desmodus rotundus, assembly GCF_022682495.2. Classification (NCBI taxonomy): domain Eukaryota; kingdom Metazoa; phylum Chordata; class Mammalia; order Chiroptera; family Phyllostomidae; genus Desmodus; species Desmodus rotundus. The sequence continues at coordinate 52,336,503 of NC_071396.1, forward strand.
CCGTAGGAGGGGCGGAGACGGGCACCGGGGTGGAGAGGACTCGCGTGGCTGTGGCGGGACTGAGACTGGCGGAGTGTGGGACAAATGGCGCAGGCAGTCCGAGCACTAGCAGACCCTGCGGGCCCACATTTGCACAGATAAACCGAGAGGGCCGGACTCAGAGTGGCGGAGAGTGGGGCAGGCAGAGCAGCGGGTAGCACCCCGCGGCACCACATTCACCCACAGATAAACCGGGCGAACGGCAGGGAGCGAAGCAGACCGCTGCGCAACCCAGGGCTCCAGCTCCGGGAAATAAAGCCTCAAACCTCTGATTGAAAGCGCCCCTGGGGGTTGGGGCAGCAGCAGGAGAGACTCCCAGCCTCACAGGAGAGGTTGTTGGAGAGACCCACAGGGGCCTAGAGTGTGCACAGGCCCACCCGCTCGGGAACCAGCACCAGAGGGGCCCAGTTTGATTGTGGGAATCGGAGTGAAAGATTGGAGTCCGGAGGAGAGTGAGGCGGGCGCCATTGCTCCCACTCGGCTCCTCCCCCACATACAGCGTCACAGCGCAGCGACCAGCATTACCCCGCCCCCCGGTGAACACCTAAGGCTCCACCCCTTAAAGTAACAGAAGCGCCAAGACAGACAGACAAACAAAAAAATGGCCCAAATGACAGAACACTTCAAAGCTCCAGAAAAAATACAACTAAGCGACGAAGAGATAGCCAACCTATCGGATGCACAGTTCAAAGCACTGGTTATCAATATGCTCACAGACTTGGTTGAATCTGTTCGAAAAACAGATGAAAAAATGAAGCCTACGCTAAGAGATACAAAGGAAAATGTACAGGGAACCAATAGTGATGAGAAGGAAACTGGGACTCAAATCAACGGTATGGACCAGAAGGAAGAAACAAACATCCAACCAGAAAAGAATGAAGAAACAAGAACTTGGAAAAATGAGGAGAGGCTTAGGAACCTCCAGGACACCTTGAAATGTTCCAAAATCCGAATTATAGGGGTGCCAGAAGGAGAAGAGGAAGAACAAAAAATTGAAAACTTATTTGAACAAATAATGGAGAACTTCCCCAATCTGGCAAAGGAAATAGACTTCCGGGAAGTCCAGGAAGCTCAGAGAGTCCCAAAGAAGCTGGACCCAAGGAGGAACACAACAAGGCACATTATAATTACATTACCCAAGATTAAACGCAAGGACCTACATCCAAGATTACTGTATCCAGCAAAGCTATCATTTAGAATGGAAGGGAAGATAAAGTGCTTCTCAGATAAGGTCAAGTTAAAGAAGCTCATCATCACCAAGCCCTTATTATATGAAATATTAAAGGGAGTTACCTAAGAAAAAGAAGAGCAAAAATAGGAACAGTAAAAATGACAGCAAACTCACAGTTATTAACGACCACACATAAAACAAAAACGAGAGCAAACTAGGCAAACAACTAGAACATGAGGGTTGTCGATAAGGGAGTGGGAGGGGGAGAGGGGGGTAAAGGTACAGAGAATAAGTAGCATAGATGATAGGTGGAAAATAGACAGGGGGAGGGTAAAAATAGTGTAGGAAATGTAGAAGCCAAAGAACTTACAAGTATGACCCATGGACATGAACTATGGGGGGGGAATGTGGGAGGGAGGGGTGTGGGCAGGATGGAGTGGAGTGTGGGGGGGAAATGGGACAACTGTAATAGCATAATCAATAAATATATTTAAAAAAAAAAAAAAAGGAATTCTTGAGGCCAGAACTTCAGACCCCTCCTCAACCAGGAGCGGGAATACGGGGTATTCGTGGAGGAGGAAGGTCGGAGCAGTCCCAAGGGTTCGAGCAGTGGAGCCCAGGTCCAGAGGATGGATCTGGAGGCTTAAACTCCAAGAGAAGTAGGTTCTGGAAGGGACTGAGAAGCCCATCAGACTCTGCAGCAGAGCCAGCTCGAAGCTCTCGCCCTGCGTGGGAGCAGGGCCCAATGTCCTGCAAGTGTGCAGCTGAGGTCATCCTTCAGTCACACCAGGAAACCTCTTCTCCACTAAGTGTGTCTGTTTCTGCACTTCTGGATTCTATTGTCTTTCCCTTCATTTTTCAGAAAAGCCTATTTTGAGATTAAAAAAAAATTCTATCCTAGTCTTTTTTTCCCCTAATTCATCACATCTGTAAATATTTTTAGTATGTATCTCAGAAAGATATAAAGATTTTTTAAAAAACAACTACAATACAATTATCATACCTGAAAAAATTAACAGAGGAAAGAAATCAAAGGGCCTTAGAGAGCAGTGTATGGGCAGTGACCTGTCCAGCTCAGAACCTGGGAGTAAGACGCTGGCAAGAATAGAAACTGTTACAGACTTTTTGGAAGGCAATTTGGCAGCAGACATTTAAACACTGAGTGCACACAGCCTTTGGCCTAGCAGCAACAATCCCAGGAATCTAATCTACTCAAACAAGCATGCAAAGACATACATGTAAGGGGGTCCATTGCCACATTCTTTGTAATAATGAAAAAATGGGAAATATGTAAAGGTCCATCAATGGTACCTGGTTAAATGAGGCTACATCCACACACTGGAATATTATACAGCTGATGAAATGAGACAGGTGTATATATACTGACATGAGAAGTCATTGTAAGAAAAGAACCTGTTGTAAGAGTTGTAAGTTGTAGAGCAATTTGTGTAGAATGCTCCAACTTGTGTATAGAAAAACTCCACACACCCTGAGAATGAACGTGTGTGTCATTTGTGTTATCTGTGCACGTTGAATGAACAGTGTACTTGTAGTCTATGGAAAAAAATCTGTCTGAAAAGATACCAATCAAACTAACAGTAGTTACATTGTGGAATGGGTCTGGGATTGTGTAAATGCAAATTTAACATATTTTAATGCTGTTTAAAATTTTTACAATGAATATATGTTACTTATGTCATTAAAAACAGGGCAAAAAAAGTGTGAAATGGCAGAGACCACAGAGCAGGGATAGTAAAGGACAGAAGCCAGGAACACTTAAGCTAGTGCCTCAGCTTGCTTGTCCTCTCTTCACCTCCCTGACAGCCCCGCAAGCATCCCCGCTCTCCAGTCCCTGCCCCAGACCTGCTGTAGTTCTCCTCAGGCCCCCTCTCCTCTGCATCAGCCTCATCAGTCCTGTCATAGGTCAGGAGGTCGGCGGGCACATCGTGAATCTGGACACTAGGCGCATGGTTTAGCATCTTCAGGTTTTCAAAGATGGTCTGGCGAATCTGGTCCAGATACTGGTTGGGGATGAGGAATAGAGTGAGTACCCCCAGGGATTCAGGGCATCCACCCTTCTAGCTGCTATTTGCCCCCGCTGTCCTAGTTTTAATCCCATTTTGAATCTTAGTTTGAGCCCCCCACTGAGAAGTGTCTCTCCTCCCACCCCGATTGCCTCTGGGCTGCCTCCTAGCTGCTAACAGTACAAGTGATGACTGAGAGCCTTGTTCTCTGATTTCTCCAATTTCCCACATCTTGGTCGTCTCCAGGGCTCCCTGACTCTTGTTCTCAGCCTTTCCGAACTACTGACCTGGCGTGAGTTCTGATTCTCAATGCGGGTACTGACATCTGGATGGAGCGTGAAGTCTGGGGCAAAGTACTCGAAGTATTCTTAGGAGGGAAAAGAAGATTAGAAGGAGAGGGTATGCCTTGGACGGACAGGTAGGTCCCAATATTTCCCAATCTCTTTCCTTCCCATCCAAAATTCCTACATTATAGCTGCCTAATCTTTTCACTGATCTGCGCTCAGGGGTTTAGTCTGCAGAGCTCCAAGAATATCAATTTCCTCTCTGCCTTCAAAACAAGCCATTGTGGGGTCTTGCGAGAATGGCTTTCCTGGGATCAGGGTATCATGGGGTGATCCTTACCACTATAGGGAAGCTCCTCACTAATGGCCTCTTCTACCAGCAGCGATGTCTCATACGTCCTGAAACCAACCAGCAGAGGGCGACAGGCTGAGCAGGTGAGCTGAAGGGCCCACTCGGCCAACTCTCAGGGAGCCCCTAGCTCAGGCAGGACAAGGTGGAGGAGGACAATCCGGGGGCGTGCTTACCAGCAGCGGGCAACATTTCGGACAGTATAGCCACCCCCACCTAGCACCAGTAGAGGGATATTGAAGCTCTTCACATATTCAACGCATTCCCTGTTAAAAGAAACCAAAGGAATGGATAAAGGTGGTTATCAAAAGCCAAAGCACACACCTCTTGGTACTGTCTGGAAAGGGGCACAGGGAAACCAGAAAGGCTCTGAATCTCCAGCTAGGCAGTGGCATTCACTGAGTGGTGTCCTTGAGATACGTATACTTTATTATGTTTCTGTTGTGTCTCAAAATTTTGTAAATAAAGTGCACTCCATTTCTGTCCTGCTCCATACCCGCCCTGGCACTCTACATGTTAATCCACTTTTCCCATCTTTGCACCAACAAGTGGTATCAGTTCTCCTGTCAAACTGTAACTCAAATCATCTTCTTCTGTCCATCGCCACCTCCTCCACCTTAGCCTGGGCACCCCATTCCCTGCCTAGACAACACCAGCGCTTCTGAACTGGCTGCCTGCTTCTGCTCCTGTCTCCCCAACCCAAACCTTTCTGCAATCAGCAGTCAGAGAAGTCATTTTAAAACATGAGTGGGATCATGGCGCTTCCCTGCTTAATATCTTTCAATGGTTTCCTACCACATCTGCAATATAACCTAAACTCCTTACCAGGGTCTGAAGGCTCTGGTCAGCCTCGCCACTGCCAACCTCTCAGACCTCACCTTAACCCACCACCAGCTTGTTACCCACATTCCTGCCTCACACACCAGCTCTTCCCTGCCTCAGAGCCTCCGCATGGCCCACCCACGGCTTGGGACAGACTGTTCTCTGCTCTTCTTATGGCTTGCTCCGTTCAGCCTCCAGGTCTCAGTCCCAATTTCAACTCCTCAGAAAATCCTTTCCAAATTGGGCTATCTAATGTAGGTTCCCCACTGTTACCCTGTATCTTAGCTTCCTATCTTTTCCCTTCATAGGATTTAGAACAATCTACTTTGTTCGCTTTCTCCTGTTTTGTCCGTTTCTTACACTAAACTGTAGAGTCCACAGGAGTTTCCCCAATGCATCCCCATCTCCTTGTATAATGCCTGGAACATAATGGCTTAGTGTTAAGCAATTATAATTAGGTGCTTAATAAAAATCTATTGTGAATGAATGACCAGTTCGGGAACCCTGTTCAAGGTGACCTTTCTGGTTCCAGTACAATGTGTGGCTATTTTTGATTCCCAAGAGAAGGTGAGGCCCATTCTCCAACTAGGCGTTCTCCCTGTACTGAGGTGCAACGCCACTTGAAGACCTGGGAGAGTCTAAGGAGAGCAAGCCTCACCCATGTCCTCGAATGCTGAGGTTGAAGCAGCCCAATCGATCACAGCCTAGAGAGTCAGCTCCGCACTGCAAAAAGCAAAAGCCCAGGCAGCTGCAGTAAGGTAACTGATCAGAATGCCCCAGATGTCCTTCCCTTCCCCACCAACCTAGAGGCTCTCTTCTTCCCCGCTCTCTTCCCCAGGCCTAGGCAGAGCCCTCCGGCCAGGGCACTGGAAGTATTACCTGGAGAACAATGCACGTGGGTTGGTAGAAGTCCACCACTTGGTTGATAACCGGCTGGAAAAGGTGCTTGTAACCTGGGAGAGGGCCAAAGATGGGTACCTGGCACCCCAAGGGGATGGGGAGACAGGGAACAAAAGGAAAAAGGGGGTTGAGAGAGCATATAGCCCAGGAAAGGGGCAACCCAAGGAACCAAACCATTGGTTCTAAAGTTCTGCTTGGAGTTACAGATGAAAGCTAATGACCCTTTTCCCACAAAAATGCACATACACAAAAGATGTGCTGCACACAATTTCCGGGGGAAGGGGGGTGGGCAGGGATGGGGTTCATGGTCTCTCTGAAGGCCATCCATCCTTAAGGACAATACAGGGCAGACAAGAGTAGACAGTACAGGGCAAAAGAGGTTAATTCAGGGAGAGAAACAAGGGCCCAGTGAACAGGGAAAAGACTTCAGTACTTACTTTGGTCATCAATGCCATCCCGCAGGGGCACATTAAGACAGTAGTAGCGGCCACTCTCTGCTCCAACTTCATACATGTCACCTACAGGGAAGTAGGATGTGGGAGGTGGCAGCCAGGCACCGGAGGCACCCACAGCACAACTGCTTCAACCCCACCCAACACCGAAGGTCTCTCACTCCATGTACACACCTGCACCACATAGCCCTAGAGCCACTAAGTCACCTGTAGCCGGCATTCCTTCAGCAAACACTGTCTAAGGGCCTACTATGAGCCAAGCTGTGTACTAGGCATGGGGGATACAGCAATAAAGGGAACTAATGAAATGCAGGCAATCCCACTAAGCTTTTATTTTGGGGGGTGAGCATAAGGAGGAAGATAGTAAATAAAACAAAACACCACAATAAATGCAAATAGCAGTTTGTGCCCTGTGAGAAATAAGCAGAGTGATGTGAGAGAGTAATGGGGAAGGAGGCGACCACTTTAACTTGGTGGTTAGGAGGGGCTTCTCCGAGGAGGGGCATCAAGCTGAGATCTGAAGGCTGAGGAGGAGGCAGTCCCAGTAAAGAGCTGAGGGATGCGAGCAGGACGGAAACTTCTACTCCCATACCTGTGCCGGGGAAGAAGTAGTTCCCGTACTTGTGGAAGGACACTGTCATGACCCGGTCAGTGAGGTAGAAGGCTTCCTGAACCCCGTCGCCATGGTGGATGTCAATATCAATGTAGAGCACCCGAGGGTGGTACCTGGGATGAGGGCAAAGCCAGGGTCTGAAGCAGGGGTGAACCCCAGGGGAAAAAAAAAAACCCAGACATTCCTCCCAAACACAAGGTCTGGGTCTGCTTCCACCCAATTCCATCCAAGTCACCTGAAACCTAACACCACCAGTCCCCTAAGGGCAAGCTGAGGCTCCAGCCTGGAGGCAGGGACAGGAGAGCAGGGTGTAGAGAAAGTTGAAATGTGAGCAGGCAACAGGGAATCTGTAGCAGAGCGCAGGAAGAAGGAGCCAGAGTAACGCATGAAGAACTTGGAAGAAGCTGGTATGGAGGTGGAGTTCAGGGTCAGGGCCAGGGCCAAGGCAGTGTGAGATCTCCTCAGCTAAGAGTCTCATAAGCCCCTCCATCTCCACGCAGGCTACTTACTTGAGCAGCTCCAGGATGCCAATCACAATGTCATTGACATAGCAGAAGCCAGAGGCCTATGGCAAGACAGTGGTCTTATAAAGAGAGGAACAATTCCCCCACCCAGCTGCCCTCCACTGTCATCCAGAACACCAACCCTAGTGTGGCCTTTGTCCCCCCCATCACCTCCTCACTCACCTCAAACTTCTTGGCATGGTGCAGACCACCAGCCCAGTTAATGGCAATATCACAGATCTAAAAAACAAACACCCAGCTCACAATCCCCCTCCTGCCAACCCCCAAAGCACAGAGCTCATGGTCAGGGTCAAGGCCTTGAGTCCAGTGACTCACAGAAGGGGGAAGGGGACTCGGGGCTGTGGTCACCTTGTTGTTCAGCTGGGTTGCTCCTTGCAGAGATGCGCCTGTGTAGCGGGAACAGAACTCAAAGAGCCCGGGAAACACTGGGCTGCAGGGGAAAGGAGCAAGTTGGAGCCCTTTCACCTCTGTCCCGGCCTTCCTCCACCTCTCCCTCCACCCAAGCCCCACCAGTCTCCATTCTTCAATAACCTGCTCCCCCTCCTGCACATCCAAGTTATCTGAAAATTTATTCAACAAATACTTTGGACCAAACCATGTACCAAGCCCTGTGTGAGGCACTGATGGGAAGTAAAGAAGCATTTAACTCCGTCAGGAAGTTTGTACCGTAGCTGGAGAGAGAAGCAGGCAGCTTCTAGGTATTTGAGCATACACGCAAAAAGAAAATAAGTTGAAAGAGAACATGAGTTCTATTTTTCTTAAAAGCTTCCTCTAGGGTCACTGGTTCAGTCCCCAGTCAGAGCACATGCCTGGGTTATGGGTTTGGTCCCTGGTCAGGGTGCACGCGAGAAGCAACCGATTGACGTTTCTCTCTCATATCATTATTTCCCTTTCTCTCTTTCTCTTCCTTCCCCTCTCTCTAAAAATAAATAAATAAAATCTTTAAAATAAGATTCTTCCATGGGTATCACATTTTTATATAATGTTCAATAATATTCTTTATAGTTACACATTTTAAAGTTCTATCCCTGTAACAAACACAGAATAGTAATAATGATGAGATAACCCACAGAAAGCCTTTATCTCTGGGTGGAAACTAGTAAGCCTTTAATAAGCATTAGCTATCATCATTATCATCTTCATTCTTTATAAAAAAAGAGAGGCTTGAAGCCAGAAACAAAAGGTTACACGCTATCGGGCTCCATGGAAACGACACTCTGGAAAAGGCAAAATATTGGGGCACATGTCACGTCAGCAGTTGCCTCGAGTTAAGGTGGGGAGAAGAGAGGAACTCCCAACCGCCATGAGGGACCTTTGTGGGATGACTGACCTCTCTGTCAAAACTCTCAGAACTGTGTACCTAACAAGGGTGAATTTTACTGTATGCAAATTATACCTTCATAAAGGACCTTTAAAACAGGAAATGCTTTTAAAAAATCCCTCATTTTAGGTCACCAAGAAAACAATGCAGCTGACACATTTGACTATGTGAAAAAAAATTGTAGAGAGTTTAAGAGTTTCTCAAAGACTTTGGGAAGGACTCATGATTGACACCTAGACAAGTAAGCAAGTGAATACACAATACAATTATCAGCTCCAGGAAGAACAAAAAGTTGTACCAGAAAAAGATTAAATCACAGTATACTACTGGGCTCCATGGTAAATGAATTTTCAAAGTTATAACAATATAAGCATAGAATATTTATTTGCAGCGCAAAGGGCCCAGGGATAGGATGACCTAAGTCAGGGGTGTCAAACTCATTTTCACTGGGGGCCACATCAGCCTTGCGATTGCTTCCAAGGGCCGAATGTAGTTCTAGGACTGTATAAATGTAACTACTCCTTAACAGTTAAGTGAGAGCTCAGTGCTGCGGCCAAGTAGAACACGGATAAAACAAGGTGGAGGGCCAGACTGGGCTCTCGCAGGGCCTCAGCTGTGGCCTGAGGGCTGATTCTGCATTCACAGACCTGTAAAGTGCACTCAGAAATAGCAGCAGCAGCCCCAATAACAAAAACCAAAGTAACCTCCCGAGGCAGCACGTGACTGGACACCAAGTGACAGCACAGTGTACGCAGGACAGACCTCTGAAGCTGGCGTGGTCAAGGCTTTGTGGTGTGAAACTTCCCAGGGGCGTGAAGGCTGCTAAGGCCTTGGAGAGGATGAAGGGAAAACAGAAGGCATTGCAGGAGGTACCTATGCAGCAGGGGCGTGGGGATAAGGATAAAAGGTGCTCAATGCCAGCCTGCGGAGTTGGCGTCTTTTTCTCCAGCCCAGGCTACTTCTATTGGTAGGATACTTTAGGGAAACAGATTAATGTAGTATTTAAAAACCAAGGCCCCAGATCTGAATTCTGCCACCTCCACTGATCAGTTATGTGCCTCAAGCTAAATTACTGAAATCTCCTCTAAGTTCAGTTCACCCAACACCAGGAAAAGGACGATTACATCTCAGGGTTGGTGTGAGAATTAAGTGGGTGTAGCAGCAATCCTCAGCACGGCAGAGGAAGCATTCAGTAGATGGTAGCTGTTGTAGGAAACTCTATAGGCTGGTCTCTTTAAGAAGTCAAGTTAAGGGAAAGATATGTTACAGATTAAATGTCTTAAGAGATAAATCAACCTAAGGGCAATGTGTGAATCTTGTCTAGATCGTAGTTTAAAAAATCAACTGCAAAATAGAAAAACGAAAAGAAAATTGGAGAAATCTGAATACTGATTGCATATCTGATGATTTTAAGGGATTACTGCTAATTTTTTAGGTGTGATAATGATACTGTGCATTTTTAAAGAGTATCATTTGGAGATACATCGAGTATTCAAAGATACAAGAATGTGACATCTGGGAGTTGTTTTAAAACAATCTAACGTGAGGGGAGACAGACGAAGATCGGCCAGGTGCTTATCAGTGCTGCAGCTGCGTGACAGATACACGTATGGGGTTTGCTGTGCTACTCTCTCAGAAATGTTTGAAATTTCCCCCTACTAAAAAGTTTAAAAATAAATTGAGTGAACAGTAGCTGTTCTGGTGGGTATATTTTCATGAATGGATGCTAGAAGGCAGGCAAGGATCATGGCTTACCTTTCTAGTCCACTCCCTTCCCCACAGGGTCTAACTCCGAGTTTTCCTGGTACGGTACAAGCCCAACCATGTAACCTATCATATCTATGCACTGTTGCTTTTTAAAACCTTGCACCCTTCCCTCAAGTCTGGGGGTGAACACTCCAATTCATCACAGGACTGTCTACTTTTGAAAGGCTTGACTCAATTCAGATCACTCTGCTCTTCATGTGCTGCGGTCGGCCATTTTTCTGTTCCTCAAATGAGTCATCCTCTATCCTACCACAGACCCTGGCACGTGTCGTCGTGTCGTCCGTCCCTACTGCCCATAACACTCTTCTCCTCACCCCTTCTCCCCCCAACCACCTGTTACCTAATTACCTCCTACTCTTTCTTCAGAGCTCAGCTCAATCTTCACTGCTGCTTCTAGGAAGCTTCCACTGACCAGAAAAAGCTGGGTAATTTTCCCTCATGTACATGCTCAGATGCGGTCACATGCCCCTCCTTCAGAGGACTTAGCGCAGCTCTAATATTAAAACTTTACTGTTGCTGTTGATCATTGAGGCATTTGGCACACGGCCTGGCCTAGAGCAAATGACCAATAAATATTTGTTGAATAAAGCAATGAGTAAATGATGACTCGTTGACTCATCCTCTTCCCACTTACTGCCTGCAAGACCTCACTCAAGCGTCCTCCTTGAAAGGCCTGGCATCAAAAGTCCCAGTCCTCTCACCAGTCATCGCCCACGTTGAAGGCGTTAAGGCTCTTGGTGAAGCCTTGCATATTGGTGGGGCTGACTCTCTGCAGGAAGTCAATGTAGTCCTCGGAGTGGAAGCGGCACATGTCATGCTGCGAGGCCTGGTACGGCTTGAAGACCTCAGGATAGAAACACAAGGTGAACCCAGGCAGGGCCGGTCCCAGTCACAGGGCTGAGACTGCCCACACTGTACCGGCCCTGGGGACTACCCGAAACCACACCCAGCAGTCCCTTTTCCCCCAGTCCTTGTTGAAATATGAGGCAGAGGTCAGTGAAGAAAAGCAGCTCTGACAAGCAAGGCGGTTTATGATGATCGAACCCACTAAAGACCGCTGGGCTTGCTTTTTCCTTCCCACCTCTAGCCTAGCCTTTCCTACCTTCTCAACCATGAGCCCGGATCCACCTGCCCTGTTCCCTGGATCTCCTATTCCTAATTCTCTCCATATTCATCTCCTCCCCTGGGCTCTGATTCTGCCCTTTCTGTGTCTGAGTTCTTAATTTTGAAATCAAATAATATGGGATGTGTGACAATCTTCTAATCAAAACCCCCAGTACCCACGTGCTAAGCCAGAGATTTCTCTTTTGAGGGGGTTCACACACTTATTAGAAATTGACTAAGACCAAAAAGTTTTCTCTCCCCAGAACAGGTACACAGGTACATACCAGCAAAAGGTTTCAAGGAATTCATAGACTTATGCACTAACATCACCTCAATCTTTTCTATGACCAATTCACTTGTCTGTGCTTCAGCACAAGCAGTGGACACTCATTCAAAGCGTTGACTAATTCCTCTTGCAACACATGAGGACTGAGCTTAAGTGTTACAACCGCGTATCACAGCTACAAATTCCAAGCTGGGGACAGACAGCATGTGTGTATCCAGGAGATAAAGGGCTGGTAGTGATTATCTGTGTAGGGGTATTCTAGGTTGAAAAGGGAATACCCAGGACATCTGCTCTCCTCCACACACACACACACACACACACACACACATTACACATAGGGCTATAGTCCTCCCTGGAGCTCCAGCTCCTTGTTGGTGTAGAAGGGTTGCAGAGAGGGTACTGGGTGAAAGCTGAGGGAAAACCGCACATCTAGATACAGTGATCCAGCCCCCTCTCCCTTCCCTGAGGCCACAGTACTGCCCGCATCCTAAAATGCTAGGGGGAAAAACACCTTCTGCCTCACTCCATCCTGACTCTAGGCCAAGTGTTAGTCCACCTGGGGTCAAAGGGTGGCTGACCTTACTAAGATGAAAGAGTAACTCTCATTAAGTCGGTGGATGCACTCACCAACACTGCACGGGGAAGTGGGGGGAGTGGTGCTGGCTGCTCCTGGTTCCTTGTACCCAGTCTTCCCCCACCCCCATTCTTGGGGTGGGTCTCACTAGGTGCATTCATGCGGCCTACCTAGCTCTAGCGCCGCAGCTCGCCCCCACCCTCAATCCCCAGTAGAGGCGGCGGAACTCACGATCATCTTCTTATAGAGACCGTAGTGCAGGACCAAACTGTGGGTCAGTGCCAAGCGGTGGGGCTTCATAGGGTGCCCAGCCCCTGAGGGAAGGAGAAGAGAGTTCGTCAGTTCTCATCCCTGGAGTTGTAGCCCCGGCCTCGGAACCCCCGCGTGCCTAAACTCCTCGCGTACCGCCTTGTTCCCTCACCGTAGTGGAAGTTGCCCACGTCGGGGTCGTAGAAATAGGCTACGGTTTTGGCCATGGTGCCCGAGGGACCAGGCCCCGCGCCTCGGCCGCCCGCCTCCTGTCTGCCCCACCTCTCGTCGTACGTGCTGCGTCAGCACGCAGCCTGCCTCTGCGGAACCGAGAGCCCAGGCCCTGCCTCCCTAAACTACGCCCAGACCACGCCCCCTGCGGGGTTCGGCCCCCGGCCTCGCTTTCGGGTTCTGGGGCGGAAGCGTCTGGGCTTGGGCACTGGACAGGTAGCATCTGTCCTAGGATGCGAGGGCCATTTCCTTCCGGGCGGGGATCAAGTCCTCAAGAAGCCAAGCCATCCCGTGCAGCCACCTGCCCCAAACGGAGTGCAGGCCCTAGTCACCTCTCTAGGAGGCTCCAGAGAACCGGCCACACCGCCCCTCCCGAGTGCGGTGAGCAGTCTTCCCCTGGCCCACTGGGAAGATTCCTGGCTGTGCAGCCGGCCAGGGCATCTGAGGGCAGGAGCCGCGCCAGACGTGCCGGATAGACTAGAGCAGAGCACACTCGCCTGACTGCCTATCCATCCCACCCGGACCCAGACTCGGCGCTGCACACTCCCTCGGGGCGGGGGGGCCCGGCGCAGTCACGCGCGCACCACCCTTGCGCTCTCTGCCCCGCACACCTGCGCTCCGCCCCCTGGTCCCGGGGCGGCGACGGGCGAAGGCATTTGGGAACCCAGGGTGGCTGCGGCGGCGCCCACCATCTCTTCCCCTTTCCCAGAGCAGGAGTTGTCCGAAGCCTGCCCTCGCTCCCAACCAGCCTGCATCCCTCTCTGTCCTTCCCTCCCCCCCACTGCCGCGGCACCGGTATCTGCAGTCGCAGCCCGGAGCCGGTGAGGCAGCGAAGGGGGGAAGGGAAGGAAGCAAGGGATGAGAACCGGGAGGGCGTCGGGGGCCCTGAGCCGGACTAGGACGCCCCTGGAGCCGGAACCCGAGCAGGAGCCGAAGCCGGAGCCAGAACCAAACCACCGGTACTGGGTGGGCCAGGTGGTCAAGATGGGAGGAACCGAAAGGGGGGGAGGGCTCTGGAGTACAGGCAGGTGAGGGGATGCAGAGGCCTGGTTCAGGCAGGCTCAGAGGAGGAGCAGACGCTTACTCAGGCGCGATTCTTGCTCTGGCCTCCGGAGAATCCCGTCCCATCTCACTCTGCAATGTCCTTGGGGGGGACGGGAAGCGCAGGACAAACTGGAAAGGGAAAAGCTGTGGGCGTCGGGAAGCGGGACCAGGGTAGTGAAAGAGGGCTTGCGCAGTCGCGGTCTGGCACCCCTGGCCTGGACCAGCACCCCAGGCCCGGACAGCTCCCTGGTGGGTGGGGCCGGACCTCTAAGGCTTGCCCGTTTCAGATCCTGAGGACCGCATTCCTATCCCTCCCCCCCATCCCTATGTGCAGCCCCCTACCGCCAGGAGGCGCCCTGGCCCGCGCTCGCCCCCCAGGGCCTCATGTCGGAACCACAGCCTGACCTGGAGCCACCCCAACATGGGCTGTACATGCTCTTCCTGCTTGTGCTGGTCTTCTTCCTTATGGGCCTCGTAGGCTTCATGATCTGCCACGTGCTCAAGAAGAAGGGCTACCGCTGCCGCACATCCCGGGGCTCGGAGCCTGATGACACCCAGCTCCAGCCCCGTGAGTGAGGAGCCTAGAACTTGGCTCCGTCACCTTTCTTTCTTACCCCTCTCCCCACACCTCTGTCTGCCTTCGTGGCCAACAGACCCAGGCCAAAGCCTTCAGGCCTAATGATGCTTTCTTGAGTCAGCAAGTGGGATGACACCATCCTGGAAGCAAAGCTAGAGAAGGCACCGTGGGTGGGTAGGGACCACTCACTGATGATACTCTTGGGCTTTTATTGACTTTCTCATCTTTAATGCCCTGGTCCCTGAAATGCTAATGCCCAGCACAATGACAAATAGGCATAAGGTATATCTTGAGCAATTAGCTACAGAAGACACCTGGTAATGTCCTCCAAAGCTGACTCATACCCCAATCCCTTGCCGACCTCTTTCATCCTTCAGCTGAGGACGATGACATGAATGAGGACACAGTAGAGAGGATTGTTCGCTGCATCATCCAAAATGAAGGTGGGTGTAGGCTCCCCCCACAACTTTCTCTTGCCCTGACCTCCACTGACTCCCTCTTTTCCTTCTCCTCTCAGCCAATGCTGAGGCCTTGAAGGAGATGCTGGGGGATAGTGAAGGAGAGGGGACAGTGCAGCTGTCCAGGTGAGCTGGAAACAAGGGCCAGCATGACGTAGCTTGCCTTGGAGAGTACCCTCTCCTCCAGCACAATCCCCTCCCAGTCTCCTTGCATGTTTGGTGTAGGGGGAGGGCAAGGTTGGCTAACCTATAGGATGAAAGAAGTTCTGTAGAAACCCCAAACCATACCTCTGGATATCATCAAGGCTAACATTCACCCTTTGTGCCACTCCTTTGGGTTAAGCATCACCCTCTTTTTAGGAAACAGCCTGGGAGAGAGAACACGTGATCACTACCATCTTAATATTGAGTTTATTAGATAAAGACAAGAAAAGAATGCTGGGGCCTGGGGAAAGTGGGCATCTGGAGGTTGAAGGAGTATGCTGGAAGAACAGGAACAAACAGAACAGGAAAGGAAATTGTAATGTCACCCCTGCTCCCTTCCTCCTTGCTGTCCAGTGTGGATGCCACTTCCAGCCTGCAGGATGGAGCCCCCTCCCACCATCACACAGTGCACCTGGGCTCTGCAGCACCTTGCATCCACTGCAGCCGCAACAAGAGGCCCCCACTTGTCCGTCAGGGACGCTCCAAGGAAGGAAAGAGCCGCTCCCGGCCTGGGGAGACCACCGTGTTCTCTGTGGGCAGGTGGGGATAGAGTGCCCAGGGCAACGGAGGTTAAGGAGGGGGACCCAATGATCAGGCCCCTGACTGCAAAGGTGGGCCCCAGCTCTTTTCTCCTGGACCTACCGCAGGAGTCCAGTTACACAATGTGCCCAACACGAGGTGGTCTCCCCTGCCCTAGGCCAGAAGGAAGTGGCCATCAAACCCTGGGTGTCCCTGGTTGAAGGAAAGGGCCAAGCAGCCTCTGTGCTGTGATCCTAAGCCCCAGTGTTCCCTCCCCTCCCAGGTTCCGGGTGACACACATTGAGAGGCGCTATGGGCTGCACGAGCATCGTGATGGCTCCCCTACGGACAGGAGCTGGGGGTCCGGTGGGGGGCAGGACCCAGGGGGCGGTCAGGGGTCTGGGGGAGGGCCACCCAGGGCAGGGATGCCAGCCATGGAGAGCCTGCCCCCTGAGAGGCCACAGCCCCAGGCCCTGGCGCAGAATGGAGGACTCAGGGACAGCAGCCTAGTCCCTTGTGCACTTGGGGGGAATCCTGGAGCTTCTGCAGAGCCAACACTGGGGGCTGGAGGGAGGGGCCCAAGCCCAGCACTGGCCAGTCAAGAGGCAAATGGACAGCCGAGCAAACCGGACACCTCAGACCACCAGGTATGAAGACATGGCCAGGGATGCGGTGGGCTGAGCTCTAACTGCCCCCTGCTCTGGGAATGAGGGTGCACTGATACGACCTACATCCTGTGCTCCCGTTGTCGACCCTTCCTCTCACTCAGGTGTCTCCAGCACGGGGAGCAAGGGGTGTGTGAGGTGAGTCTGCCTGGACTCCAAGTCAGAAAACCTCATCCTCCCACCACCTACTTACACTACTTAAGCCCATTAGTTGGCTCCCTGTACCCCCAGGGTAAACTGCAGGCTTAGTCTTTGCTACATATTCTTTGGTTTGTTGGTGGGGAGCGGGCATGTGCCACAGTGGATAGGGAAGGTCCTGCAGCCCTCAGGAAAAGCTGGAGTACAGCTTGAATAGGAGACAACACTGTTGTTACCCTTCTTCTCCTCTAAGCCTCCTCCTTCATTGCTGCAGAACTACCAGCTGGCAGGGACAGGGGGTGGGTGGCCATGAAGCACCTCCTCTCCACTGGACAGGACTGCCCCCCAGCTGAGGGACCAGCCCTACTTCCACCGGGAGTTGCATGGTCTCAGGCTGGGGGACCTCAGGAGAAGCACCCCACCCCCACCCCTGGTCCTCAGTCTTCCCCTTCCCCTGCCTGCCAACAGGCTGCCTGACCCGTCTTCCCCATCACCTTGCTCCATATGCTAGAGCGTGGCAGCTGGGAGCAGGCCCCTGCCCTTGGTGGGCCCCTAAAGCAATAGCACCTTAGGCCCCCTGCCCTCTCGGCACAAGAGGCCCAGGCCCTGGTTTGGGCTTCGTGCCCTTTATTCACTGTCAATAAATCCGCTCAGACCATTACAGTTGTTTCACATACTGGCTCCAGCTCCTTCTGACAGGTCTGTCCCATCTCAGGCCCCAACCCCAGTGGCCCTGGCATTTGGAGTGGGGTGGGTCACAGAGCTAAGGAAGAGACAAGATGGGCCAGAGCCACACAAAAGTTTGAGGGGTGGGGTCCAGCCCCAGAGATTTCGGGGTATTTCACCACTCCAGAGCTGGAGTGGTGACAGAAAAGAAAGGGGTAGTTCCAGCCCTAGAGACGGCAAGAGGACAGACAATGGGTAGAAAAGGAGGAGTTCCAGCCCCAGAAGTGGGGAGAGGGGAAGTTTCTACCCCTAGAGGTGGGAGTAGAAATGGGGGAGATCCCAGCTTTTGGCTGTGTCACTCCGGATCACTGAAGGGCGGTCTCTGACAGCATGGAGACAAGGGTGGCAGCAGCATCCCTGGGGGCAGTGATCCCCCGGCTTCAGGTGAGGGGGTCTGGGTGGCCAGGATCCGGGGCTTTAGCTGGTGGGGGAGGCGGTGGCCGCACCTGTAGGGAACACACAGTCAGTCAGTGCTCCAGAGGCCTCTCTCGGGGATATCCCTATTCATTCCCACAGCACTACAGACAAAACAGGACAAGATGGAATGGCCCCTGCCTGTGCATTCTCCTCCAAGGGAGGGGCTCTTACCGGCCTGAGTCGAGGCCCCATCATGTCCAGGGGTCCAGGGCAGTCCAGGTCTTGGTCTGGAAATAAAAACCACAAATCAGTCTTCAGACTTTGTTTTGTTCATCACTCCAACTTCAGCACTTAAGACAGGGGCACTCTAAATACTTGTTCAATTAACAAAGAGTCACAACCCTGGCCATGAAATCCATGAATGTAACCTCAACACTTACGGGGTACCTGCGGTATAATCAGCCTTGCTCAAGGTATCAGAGAAGGGGAGCTGGGGTCCACAGCACCCCATCTCCAGTGGCTGGCAAGAACCCACTAATGAAACAAGCACCATGAGTGACTCAGTGCTAAGTCATTCCAGGTGAAATAAGGTGCTAGAGAAGAGAATGCAGAAAATGCCCACAGGAGTCTCCAGAGTCACAGAGGAAGACTCGGAAGCACAAGTACTAAGAGACTTTAGAAAAGGTGAGCACTCTAAGGAGGAAAATGATGACACAAGGTGTTTGCGGGATTCAAAAACACTTAAGAGTGAGGATATATGGAGGAAGCTGGCTGATTTTAAGAATAATAACAGCTACTGCTTGCACGCTACGTGCCAGGCACAATGCTGGGCACTCCACAGACGTCTTTTTAACTCACAGCAGCTCCACACTGTAAAGACCCAGACAGGTAAAACATTCCACCCCAAGTCACACCCCAGGAAGTCAGAGAGTAGAGTCTGAACACGGGGCCTGGCTCCGCAGCCCAAGCTCTTCTCACGGCCATGCTTCAGTGAGCCTGACAGCAGAGGTTCCCGAGGGCAGGCAGCGAAGCCAACTGTGACCCAGGACCCCCACGATTCCTCCTCCCCGCCCCTTTCCCTCCCAGAGCCCCCAGTTCCCTCCACTCACCCCCAGGCAGGACAGGTGCAGGGGGCCCATCCAAGGCAGAAGTAGGTGCAGGAGGGGAGAAGCTGGGAGGAGAAGGGGATGGCAGCATCTGAGAATAAGGGGGCACGGTTATTTCTGGCATGTGGGACAGTTTCACCAGCTTGTCCTCTCATCCCATCTTCAGTTCCTGACCCCTCACTCGCCAATACCAAGAGTGGCCAAATGCTTGTATGTGGGTGGGAGTTGTAGCTGTCAACACATTTCAACAGCCAATATGTACTGACACTATGTCCCAGGCATTCGCTAACACTCCACATGCACCAGTTCATTCATTGCTCACCACCCCCCACAAGGCGGGGATTTATGATTCCTAAGTTAGGGGCAAGGCTCAGGTTAAGCCATCTATTCAAAATCACAGAACCAGTCAGTGGCAGAGTCCTAGCTACAGCCAGGGTCTCCAGACTCCCATTCCTATGCTCTTCCTGCTGCATTATAACAATAGGTATCACATTTTAAAGCACCTCCTTTGGGCCTTTGTGCTAAGGGCTTTACCTCCACTGTCCCTGCTCAGGATAGGTTTCCTGCTGAAGAAGGTATTTTTCTCTTTTTACATGTTAAGAAAGAAGCTCAAGAGGTGAAATCACTGCCCAAGGTAATGCAATAGGAATCTGAAATGAGATGGGTCCAGCACTAACGTAGCACCACCAAACTTTTAGAAAGCCTGCCTTGGTTTCCCTTTTCTCCACCCAGCCAAAGGACATGGGGAGGCCCGAGCCATTACAGGAGGTAACCTTGGAGAGGGGAGGGAGCTCTCAGATAAATATGGGGCCTCAGTGGGGTGGGAGGGTCAATCCAGAGGTGCCTGGGGAACCAGGGAGAAGGAAACCTCACCTGTTCAGGGTCTGAGGACTCAGGTGGCCCCAGTGGACCAAGTAGCTCCTCCACCAGCAATGAGGGGAAGACCCCAACATGGCCCCCAAACTCTCCCCTCCAGAAGCCATCATCCACTCCGTCCTGGGCCCGGGGCAGCAGGCGGATGAGTGCCCCCTCAGGGAAGCTCAGCTCCTCTGCGCTCTGTCCCGCGTAGCTGTACAGGGCACGGGCCAGGAATGCTGCAGAAGCCCGGCAGAGATGGTGAGAAGAGGGGGGAACAGTGGTGCCCCAGGACCATGACACCTTAGGGTCACAACCATCAGTCACTCTTCCCCATACCAGCATCCCCCAACCTGGCATTTTCCTTTCTTACTTGTGGGCTCTGCCCCTGAGGGATTGTTGCTGCCGAGGCCACTCTCAGGGAAGGAGAGGTCCGGGAAGTTGAGGTACCGCTCAGGAACAAAGCCTACCTCGCCATGCTGGTTCCGAGCCTGCTCACCCAAAATGAGAACAGATAACGTCCGTGGCCCTGGCCCTCCTCCCCTCAGGCTTCTAGCTTTGCCTGGCTGAGTCCTTGGGAGAAGTCCCTCCCATTGCCCCCACCCCACAAGGTCAGAGCCCAGGGTACATACCCACCTTGACCCATTCGTCCGCATCTCCCTCTTCTATGACCTCTAGCCACTCGCCTTCTGTGATAGTCAGCTCATCCTCACGCCCTGCCTGGGCCCCACAAGGAAGGAGTCAGGACTGGCTATCCCCCAGCCCTATGAGTCTGAGGTCCCCACCCCCATTCACACCTGATAGCCAAACACCACATGTGCAGGGCAGGGGAGAGCTCTGGTGGCCAGGGCTGGGGGGACAGGCTCCTCAAAGAGCTCTCCGGTCTCCTCACATTCCTCAAAGTCAGAGAACTCAGCATCCTCGGCCTGGCAGTGAGGGGAACAGAGAACGGACATCACTGTCACTCACGTGCCCATTGTGTCTCCCACTCCTCCATCCTACCCTTAAAGATCTCAGTGGCTCCTCCTCCAGGCTAGTACCACTCATCCATACACCAAGTACCACAAAAAAACCACCATGGGGCAGGATACCCCTAACAATGACTGCAGAGTTGGAGTCCTGGGCACTTACTACGTGCCAGGCACAGGGCTAAATGTCTTAATGTATATCCTCTTGTTTAATCTTCATCATAACACGGTGTTATTTTGTATAACTATTAACCTCCTTTTGCTTATGAGAAAACTGAGGTTCAGAAAGGTTAAGTTGCTTTCCAAGATGACACAGCTAATAAGTGATTGGCTGGTACTGGAACCAGTTACGGTCTGCCCCCATGGCCTTAGTTCATAACCACCACCTTATATTCATAATACAAATTTGTTGAGGACTCAATGTGGTATAAACTAGGCAAAGAATTATACTTAATACGATTTCATTTAAGCCTCAGAATAGCACTTTGATTTAGGTACTGTTGTGGCCTGTCCTCCACTGGGGAGTTTTACCCTCCTGGATGCGTATGGGTAGGGAGCAGAAGGAGCTCACCGTGGGAGAGAGGTCCCTTTGGGATAGCCGGGCCTCGCTGAGCCGTTGCTCCTGCTCCACCTCGTCCTGGGCCTGGGTCATGGCTGGCTTCAGCCAGTGCTGTACATCCAGGCCAGCCCCCTGCAGCAGGGCCAGCCGGGCAGCCCCCTTCACCTGGCTCACCTGGCATGGAGAAGAGGGATGAAGTCTACCTCTGGGCTTGCTTTGGGGAGGTGAGTGGAGCCCCCCCAAATGTGTCTACCCTTTACCTCCTACCTCCCCCTCCCCCACCATAAGACAGAGATGTGGAAGAGATGCTGGCTCAGTGAACCTAACTCCCAGGGCTGTCTCACCTGTGCCCGCAGGACGCTCTGCCTCACTTCCTGCAGCCGCTGCTCTATGCCCAGAGCCTCCCGCTCTGAAGCCTGCTGCCGCCTCTGCTCCAGCCGCTGCAGCACCTGGATGGGAAGTGGAAGACAGGGGTGGATAAAGATACAATGGGTCACAACTATGGACCTGGCACTTTGCCAGAGGCTTCACGTGCAATTACATCATTTGATCTTCCCTATAAAATGGGTGCCATTAAGGGCCCTGCTTTAGTAATGGGGAAACTGAGGTCCAGAGAGGTAGAGTCCCTCCCTTACTCAGGGTTACATCACTAGGAAGCAAAAGAGCAGAATTTGAACCCAGGTGGGTCTAACTCCTAAAGCTCTGCTCTTAACTACTTTGCCACACTGTTGGCTTAAAATACCTTTCCCTCTCCTCCTGCCAGCTGCCCCCTGAGGACATCCCTAGTAACTCCAGGATCCCCATCTCTCAGATATTCTTGCCCACCCATGACACCTGTACCCCCCACCTCACCCGAAGCCCGTGGTTCTGGATCTTGTAGTCTCGGGCAGCTCGACTTGTCCAGCGCTGAACCTCTTTCTCCAGGTCACTCTCCTCAGCCACCCCCTCCAGCTCCAGGGTACACACCTGAATGAAGGGGGTGCTGTGAGGAAGACTTGATACTGCTCCTTCTCTACTCCCCTCCCCTCCAGTTCCCTCCTTTTTTCTTCCCTCTGTCCTGACCTCCAGGGACAGGGACAAAGGGGTGGGGGTACACGCCTATGTCCTTGAACACAGGTGTGCATCTGTGTGAACACACAGAGAGTCCCGGAAATGGGATCCAGGTTGAGAGACAGAGGCAGAATGACAAGGATAGTGTGGTGAAGAGACAGAAAGCGGAATGTGGTATGTTAATTTGCGTCCTGGTGGGAGGGAAGTGAACTGGAGTCTGAAACCCTCTCTCCCTGGTTTAACAGCCGCTAAGTTAACAACATCAGAATAATGGGGGTGGGCCTAAACGATAGTCCCCTTTACATTTGGCCTGGTCCTAACAAGCAGGGAGGTCTCACCTGATCATTCCCCGCTGGCTGAAACTTCTGAGGCGGTATGGGGGAAAATACCCCGGGGTCTTGAAGAAAGAGCTTCAGATCCTGCTCCCAGCTTACCTGGGGGTTGGAAGAAGTCAAAGTCAGTCACCCGCTGGCTCTCTGTCCATGCCTATCCCCTCTTGGAAGAAAGGTAAGAAGAAAAGGGGCAGACATGCAGTGGGGTGCTTGGTATCAGGAGAGAAGGGGGAAAAGGATCTCCAGGGAGCTCTCACAGGGCACAGCCCCTACCTGAGAGGTGGCCTGTGCCCCATGGCGGGCATGCTCCAGGGCCATCTCTGCTGCTTCCAGCTCAGTGCGGCTCAGTAAGGTCAGGGGTTCCCGCAAAAGTTCCAATAGCTCGCTGACCAGGGCCTAGAAAGAACCCCAAGATACTGAGACCACCCTTCCCCCAGGCCTCTACCACAAAGCAGGCTCTCTGTCCAGGTTTGGGTGGGCATGAGGTAGGGGAAAGAGGAAAGGAATGAGACATTACTATTGCTTCTAATAACAGGTCCTCGTGTATGCACAGTACTTAACCAATTTAAAAGCATTTTCACTTCATTCTTTCCCTTGAGCTCCATTAATCTTAAAAGGAGGCAGAGCAAGAGTTATTCCTAATGAAGAAACTGGGATTCAGAAGGATTAAGTGTTCTGCACAATGTCGTGCAGCCAGTTAGAAGCAGAACCAGAACCTCAGTATGTTTCCTACCCACTCTAAGCTGGTTGGGTCCCCAACACCACCCAATCTGCTGGTGGTGGGAAGCAGGGAGAGGCCCTCCCCTCCTTTCCCACTGAGAGGCAGGGGGAGCTAGGTTGGGACTGGCCTTGAGCAGAGCTGGCAGTTCTTCCTGGTAGTAGTGGTCAAGGTGGGCGTTGGTGGACACCAAGTTGAGCAGATACTCATTGCGGGCAGCTTTCAGCTGTTGGGAATACTGGGCCGACTGTGTGGACAGCTAGGAGGGGAAAATAGGGTGTTAATAGGGAATCCTGGGCCCTTGAGGTTCTTCCAAGGCCAACCCAACTCCAGAATGGATTCTAACATTATTGAGATGCCTGACACCATACTAAAAATTTCACATAACGCCTCCTGCTTAAAATCCTCTACTGGCACCTGCATACATTTAAAACAAAGTCCCAGCTGTTCGTTACTGTGGTCTACCACGTCCAGCAGAAGCTGGCCCCTGCGACCACTCTGATCTCGTTCACAGTGTCCGTTCCCTTGCTCTCAGTGCTCTGGCCACACTGGCCTTCTCTAAGTTCCTCGAACCTACAAAGTTATTCCTGCCTCAGGGCCTCTGCACCCACCACCTCCTCTCCCTGGCATGTTCCTCCCCTAGATCTTTGCATGGCTGGCTCCTTCTTGACACTCAGGCCACCTGCTCAGAGAGGCTGTCCCTCTAAATTACACCCCCTTGTTAGCCTTTATCATAGCACTTTGTTTTACTTTCATGTAATTTGATTATTTGTTTTTCTTTCCTCTCTCTCTCCCCTCGCCAGGTTGTGAGGTCGGGAACCCCACTGGCAGTGCTCTCCCCTGAACCCTACTGTTCAGAACAGTGCTCAATACACAGAAGTCCTCAGTAAATGCTTACCAAAGGAATGAAAAAGAAAAGCGCTATTTTCATTTTATAGATGAAGAAAAGGAGGCTCAGAGAAATCAAGTTAACCAAGGTCACTCACCAGGGAAGTAGGGAAGCCTGAATTCATCCCAGTCTCTCTAACTTATGCCCCTGGGCTCCAAACCACTAGACTACTCTGCCTACCCCCTGCCTGCCCCCAGTTGTGCCTGCATCCCCGAACCTTGGTGCTGAGTTTCTGGAGACTGGTCCGAGTGTGGAAGAGCCCATGGTCACTTCGGTTCAGCCTGTGCAGGCAAGGGAGAGGAGTCAAGGTAAGGCCCACCTGAGGTGCCTTGGCTCTGTCCCCCCTATCCCCCCACCCCAGACTTAATAATTCCCTGTGACCCCACCTGGCCTGGACATCAGCCGCCTTCTCCTGTGCCAAGGCCCACACACGTTCCCGTTGCCCATACAGCTTCTGACTTCGGCTCAGCTCCCGGACAGACTGCAGCACTTCGGCCTGTGCCCTCTGGAAGTTCTCTGCTCCCTAGGGGCGTGGACAGAGTCCTGACCCAGACCACCTCCAGCCCTGAGCCAGCCCTTTCTTCACCCCATCTACTGAGCCATACCTTCCTAAGCACCAGCTCCTTGGCACTCCGTCCTGTGCCTCCTGCCAGGTCACGGTATCGGTCAGACGCCTGGAGCCGGGCTTGGCCCCCAGCCACGGTGGCATCCAGCAGGCAGCGCCAGGCCCCGAACACCATCCTGCCTCTCCCCAGAGAAGGTCTGTGTTGAAGAAGGGAGCACTCCGAAGACCCCCTCCCCCTCAACACCACTGAAAACAGAGTGCTTTCCCATCCCCCTCGTCTGGAAGCCCTCAATCGATCAGCCCATTAGCTCAGCCACAAGGAGCACTCATGCCCTCCACCCCCACCTACAGTGTCCTTGCTGGGTCAGCTCCTCTCCCACTGCTGTGTCAGCTAACGTGCCTTCCCCCCTCACTGGGCCTTCATCCCCACAGGTTCCTAGGGTTGAGCTCCTCATCCTTTCTTGGTCCCTTGGCCTCCCCCTCCATGGGACCCACCTGCTGTCCATCTCCCCGCTCCGGTGCCCTTCCCTCTTCAGGAACGGCCCAGCCAGTTTCTGGAGTGCCTGATGGAAAAGTCATCACAGACCCAGTTCCCTTTCAAAGACTCCCCCCAGCTGGGAGAATACGGGATCAGAATGTAATAATGCCATCCCCTGGATGTGTATTATGTGTCACTAACTTTGTATCTACATGCACGAACTTATTCTAGCCTTACAACAACCCTACACGAAAGTACAATTACTGTTACTCCCATTTTACAGAGAAAGAAATGGAGGCCAAGAAAGGTTAAGTAACTTGTCCAAAGTTACACATCTAATACGTAGCACAGCAAGAATTTGATGCCAACCTGCCTGTAGGCATTTGCTCTTGACTAGAACAGGGGCATGTGTAGAAACATATTACTGGAGGTGTAAAGGAGCCAGAACAAAAGGGGAGGTCTACAGAAAGTAGTCCCATACCTGCCCATACTCCCGTTCAATGGCTGCCCTCTGCTTGCTGTAGGATCTGTGGAGATTGGGGGGGTGGGGGATGTTACTGTTTGGTCCTTTTCTTCTACTCCCAATCCTTTTCTCAGCCAGGGCAGGAGGAAGAGGGGAGCCAGGCCTAGAATGTGACTACACCAGGAGGGAGTAAGACTATGGAGAGTCCTTGAAATCACCGCAGGCAGCGGCAACAAAGGTCAACCTCACCTCATTGCTCAGAGCCTCAGCAGGATCATCCCCACCCCTGGAGAACCATCTGTGGGCTTGGAGATGAGGCCTGATGGGGGTCTGGGTACAGTGTCCACCAGCCTTCCAACAGGTCTGGAAGAGGGAGGGGGATTCTACCCTAAGAATGATTGTGGGGGCTGGGGTGGGGGTGTGGGGGGAGTGATGCGAAGTCAAGGGGTTGAAGGAGGGTCCCTGTGCTTGTGTGTGCTGGGGCAGGAGGAAATATCATTTCTATTCGGTATCCGGAGAGGCAGGCCTACACGGTGAGGGCTGTGAATGGGCAGTTCGGCGAGTTCTTCACCCCTGCTTTTCGTCCCCCACTCCATGTACTTCGGACCAGAAACGGAGCGCGACCGCGAAGATAGGAGTACATGGAGGGTGCAAGGGGCTACCTGATGTCCTCCAGCAGATCCGCCTCCCTCTGCTGCCGGGTCTGAAGAATGCTCAGCTGCTCCAGGAAGCGAAGCTTCACCTCCTGGGCTGGCTTCACCTTGAGGGGTAAGAGAAGGATTAAGACCCCTGGAGCAGGAACCCGAAAAACACTGCGCGCGGGCAGGGGTGAGGAGGCGGGGCCCGGGAGGGGCTGAGCTATTTCCTTGGTTACTTTGGTGTTGGGCCCTAACCCCTTCCCATCACTAGTCCCCCACCGCGAGTCCGGTGCCCCCTTGATCCCCATCACTCCCCCAGCCCGCCGGAAGGACCCATCCCCAGGCCAGGCTCACTTTTCGGGAAGGCGGCTGCATCTCCTCTCCGGCTAGGTCAGCCACTCGACTCCGGAACTCCAGGAAGCCCCGCCCACGCCTAAGCCCCACCCCTGCCTAAAACCCCGCCCCGGACTTAGCCAGGCCCCGCCCTCGCCCCGCCCACGTCTGGTCGGGCTACGAATAGGGCAGCGAGGCGCTAGGGGGCCGCGCAGGAACTAAACCTCGGTTACAGCTTCCAATATCCCAGAAAAGGTCCGGATCGCGGGCGGGGTGGACGCCGCGTCCGCTGGTCAGTAGGGGGAACACCAGGTTTCTGAGTCAAGACGCCTAGATTCTATTTCTAGTGGAACCGCTGACTCAGCCTGTAATTATTTCTAATTATTCATTTACATATGCAGATCTCCAGTCCCCCAACCCCTCTTAAGGGTAAAGAATGACGAGGAACTGTCTGTGACCAGGGAAACTGAGTCAGTGGATGCCTGAGTGACGATGTGTCTGACAAAGGAAACAGGGCTGGTCTCAGATATGTTCCCACTTCCCACTGAACTGGAAAAGCCAGTGAGCTGAGGTGAGAAAGATGCCTGGAGCCAGAAAGGAACGAGTCCCAGAAGAAGACGGGTATATCCCAAGCCAAGGGAAACTAAAAGACACCAGTGAGTGGGTGTGAGCTGGGAGATTAGCGTGGGGCCGTCAGTCCCAGAATGCCCCAGTCACCCTCAGGGTCTGCCCTTCAGCCCCTACGTAGCTTTCTGAGGATCCACACAGCTTTTCCTCACCCCCATCACCTATCCTTGGCCCACATCCATCACCACACCCCTGACTTGGAAAAGTTGCTCCAAACCCCAGAAGCACATTCCCAGCAGCCCACTGACATCTTGACTTGTATATCTAATAGGTGCCTCAAACTTTTTTTAAAAAAAGATTTTATTTATTTATTTATTTTTAGAGAGAGGGGAAAGGAGGAAGAGAGAGAGAAACATCAATGTGTGGTTGCCACTCACATGCCCCCTACCGGGGACCTGGCCTGCAACCCAGACATGTGCCCTGACTGGGAATCAAACCCATCAACCCTTTGGTTTACAGGCTAGCGCTCAATCCACTGAGCCACACCAGTCAGGGCAGCACCTCAAACTTTTAAAACAGATTCTTCAACCTGACTTTTTCCCCAGTCACCTCCCCCAAGTAACATACTAAATGGTACCACCCTCCAACCATTTGGGAAAGTCAGAATCCCAGGGTCAGTGTGTCCTTTCTCCTACCACTACCTCCCAGCAAGTCCTGTAGGTTGTTTCTAAAAAAAGTGTCTCCTGCCCTGGCTGGTGTGGCTCAGCGGATTGAGCACCGGCCTGTGAACCAAAGGATTGCCAGTTGGATTCCCAGTCAGGGCACATGCCTGGGTTGCGGGCCAGGTCCCCAGTGGGGGACACATGAGAAGCAACCACACATTGATGTTTCTCTCCCTTTCTCCTTCCCTTCCTCTCTCTGAAAATAAATAAATGACATCTTTAAAAATAATTTAAAATATCTCCTGTCGACCCACTTGGTCTTGGTTTCCAAAACCACCAGCCTAGTCCAAGCCCTCATTTTCAGTCTCCTGGTCTTAATATCTGGTCTACTTGCTTGCAGTCTCTCCCCATCCCCACCACAACCCATTGTTTATAAACAGCCATTGTTTATAAAAGCAGTCATTCTGACTGCTTTTTTTATTTAAAAAAAAAAGAAAAAGAAAAAGATTTAAGATCTCATCACTGTCTTCCTCTGTTGCTTCAGAGTAAAATCCAAATGCCCTAGCACGGTCTACAAGGCTGTGCATGCACCTTCCCCCCTTGGGCCCACACTCTTCTCCCACTGCCCGCTCACAGTGCTCCACCTTCCTTCCTGTTCCCAACAAGCCAAGTCCCTTCCCCACTGGCAGGCCAAGAGCCTTCATGCCTGCTGCTTTCCCTCTCCTTCTGGAGAGCTCCTTCTCCCAGCCCTCCGCATGTCCTGCTTCTTACCCTCACGTTTCAACGTTTCATCTCCTCAGAGGCCTTCCCCATCACCCAGCCTAAAGGCTCCCTTCACAGACACATCACTTTGGTTTGGTGTCTTCAAAGCACTGAACGTGTGTGTGTTTTCTATTTTTCGTTCCCCCTCTACGGTGGAGGCTCCATAAAAAACAGGGACCCCCATCTGTTTTGTTCATACTATATCCCCAATTCCTAGAAACAACTGGGTACTCAATACATATTTGTTGAGTGAATGAATGAACAAACAAATGAATAAAAGAATGGTAACCTTTTGGTTACCAAGTTTATTAACAGTGTCCCATCCTTTCTGGCTCCTCTTTTCCCCAGCTCCCAACTCTCATCAACTTCCCCACTGTTGGGCTTCAGCGTAGTCCCCAAATGTAGGAAATGGAGTAGGACAGACTTGGAGATCATTCAGATCCCTGGCCTCCAAATCTTTTTTTATTTAATGCAATAAAACCATTGTTTTCAAACCCCAAATTTCCCACAGAACCCCACCATATTAAATGTATGAAGCAAGAATTGCCCTTGTTGAGGAAAAATATGTGGGGCTTACAGCTCTGAGGAACAGTTTGACATTCACTGCTCCCCTTATTTCAGTTACTTCATGGTGCAGACAAGTGAGCAGAGGTCCAGAGAGGGGCCATGACCTGCCCTTCCCTGGGCAGCACACAGCCTCTGGAGCCCTCAGTTCCTGCGCTACTTCCAGTGTCACACTGGATTCTCCAGTCTTTCCAGCTAGGGCAGCGGAAGCTCCCAACAGTGTCTGCCGAGGTGAGAGCTTGGGTCTTCTGGTTACCTTCTCCCTCAGATTGCTGGTCATGTGAGGGGCTGGCTGGAGGGTAGACTGGAAGTGCAGGGAGGTGGGGTGGGGAAGCCAGGTGTCTGTGTCAGATGGCTGTTGGGGCTCTGGGGTTGGGGGGTGGAGGGCTGGGAGGGGCTGCCCAGGCCTATGGTGGTTTCTCCCTTCCTCAGGATGAGGCTGCTGAGCTCCTGGAGCAGCTGTTCCTCCAAGGACGCATGTGTCTGGGAGCTGTTCTTTGAAGGGGGACCTGGAGGGGGCTCTGGTGGCCTCTCCTCCCGGCCTGCCGTGGAGAGAAGGGATTGATCAGAGGACCTCTGGCTGGTGGACCTCTGGGGGATCTCTGGCTTGGCTGTCAGCTCCCTCATGGTGGAGAAGGAGGTGGAGGTATCCTCTGTCAGCTCCGAGAAGTCCCCCACTTCCTCATACACTGGCTCCTCATACACGGACCCCTCCAGTTCCTCTTGCTCCTCCACAGACTCCTGGGATGACTTCATTGGCTACATGGGAACGGGTTGGCAGGGGGCAGAGTTAGAGTTTCCAGATCCTTTATCACTATCATTTCCTGAGCTCTTACTTGCAGCCAGATGCTACAGAATACTTTGCAGATATGGTATCAAAACAACTCTGTACGACGGGATACACTGAAGATGAGTGAATTGAAGCACAGGGGGGTTAAGTAAGTTGCCAAATGTTGAAGCTGGGACTTGAACCCAGGTCTGTCTGACTCTAACTTGCATTCATTTGCCCTGACTGGTGTGGCTCAGTGGACTGAGCACAGGCCTGTGAACCAAGGGGTCACCGGTTCCGTTTCCAGTCAGGGCACATGCCTGGGTTGCAGGCCAGTTTCCCTATCCCCAGTAGGGGGCACTCAAGAGGCAACTACACACTGATGTTTCTCTCCCTCTCTTTTCCCCTCCCTAAGAAAAATAAATAAATAAAATCTTTAAAAATATATTAAAAAATAAAAATAAAATGCATTCACCTAACCAATTTCTTTCTGTTTCTCAGATCTTGTAACCACTTCCCCCTTTCCTCACCACACGTCACCATCCCTCGTTTTCTTCACTTTTTCTGGCCACAACACTGTGTCACTTGTTGTCTCTCCCTCTCCCTCTCTCCCTCTCTCTCTCTCACACACACACACACACACACACACACACACACACACACACACACTGACGGCCTGCATCAGCACAGACACACAGCACACTGGCTCAGGCGACAGCACAGAGGAACACAGGGTTGACAGGCACACAGCTGGAGCGGGCACAGTACTCACAAAGAACATGGACAGGGTCCTCCGATTGTGAAGTCGCCTCTGGGCACAGGTGGGGTGGGGATTTGGGGAGAGAAAGACACAGAGACACAGTGAGGCCTGGCAATAAAAGGTGGAGAGTGGGGACACGGAGAAGACAGAGGGAGGACACCAGGCTGGCAAGTGCACCGCTCCCTCCTACAGTGCGGCAAGGGCACGGACGGGGATCAGGAAGGTGGGCTGGGATCTCACCAGGGTCTGATTGGCAGAGAGGAGGGTGGCCCCGCTGTCATCCCCACGGATGGGTAGCAAAGGCATGGTGCCAAACTTCTGACGGGCGAGGTCAGAGGAGGAACGGCGTCGTAAGACCACTGGCTGCTGGTCATCGTACTGGAGGGAGGGGGAGGGGTTGGCACAGGTGGGCAAGGGAGATACCGAGGGGTAGAGCTGGGACCACAGACCTAGCCCTCTGCTCTTCTCCTTCTCCTCACCTGGGCTTTGAGGATGCTGGTGGTCCAGTCCCACATCTCATCCTCGTCAGTGCAGGACAGGTAGCTGGGGGTGATAAGAATGGAATTTAGGGACAGGAAAGAAGTCACAGCTA
Organism: Desmodus rotundus; assembly: GCF_022682495.2. NCBI lineage: Eukaryota > Metazoa > Chordata > Mammalia > Chiroptera > Phyllostomidae > Desmodus > Desmodus rotundus. The sequence continues at coordinate 52,367,531 of NC_071396.1, forward strand.
CAGGGATAGAGAATAGGAAAATGGAGGGAATGAAGCACAGGGAGCAGGGTTTGGGCCAGAGGAGAAGCCAAACTGGGAGGTACTCACAGGTGCATCTTCTCCAGTATCAACGTGAAGCCCCAGCTGAGAGGTAAAGGAAAACAGTTGATGAGGTGATCGGAAAGACCAGAGGGGCCCTGAAGTGTGGGCTAGGGAAGAAAACTCACGGTGTTGGAGGCTTGAACTTCTTGCGGATCCCCAGGTAGACCTTGGCACCTTCCAAAGGCCACTCCCGCTCTGGTTTAGAGCTCTGAGAACACGGACGGAGTCAGTGAGGTTGCGAGGTGACAGAAGGATCACGGTTCGTGAGTTGAGGAGTCATGGAAGCACTGGGTTATGTGATCACGGGGCCAGGGGAGCAGTGAGGCTGATGAGGGTATGGGCTGTGGAGCGAGGGTCACGGTGGCCATGGCGCCTTCCCCACGGCCACCCAGCGTCCCTCCTGGTAGCCCCAGGGCCCCACCTTCTTCTCCTTGAGCAGCAGCAGGCAGCGACCACGAAGCAGAAAGAACCTCTCCTGGAAGCGGTTTCCCAGCAAGCGAGGTGGTTCCTCTCGACACCGCAAGAGCCCCACTTTTGGGCTCTCCCGCCGGACACCTGGATACAAATGGGCAGTACTAGATTGGGGGGGGGGGGCAGTCCTAAGGGAGAGGCCTAGGGGTGCTGGGCTGAAGAAGGAAGCTCACCTGTAAAGAGGCAGCTGGCCAGGGCCAGGGAGACTTTTCTCAAGAGCAAGGAGGCTGAGCAGGGCTCTGGGAGCTGACACCATTGTAAGGCCTGCTCCAGGACCCTTTCCTTGGGGTGCAGTGGCCGCTCTAAGGGACAAGGTGGGGGTGGGTATCAACCAGAATATCCATGCACAGCCTGGAACTCCTTTCCTCCCAGTCACTCATTCATTCGTCCATTCCACCGTCCAGCCACAGACACTTGCGTTAGCACTGACTCTCTGCCAGGCCCAGCGCTGGCCCTGGGGATGCAGTGGTAAGTACGAAACACATGACCTGCCTTCACACAGCCCACAGCCCAGTGAGGGAGCAGACAGTAAACAGGCAAGTAAACAAAACAATGAAAGACAAGTAATTATTTTGAAAGAAACAAAAGAAGCTGACAAAGAGACTAACGGGGCAGGTACTGAGAGACCGTGATCGGGCAAGGCCTTTCAGAGGGAGCATTTGTAGATGAGACCCAGAGGCCTGAAGGATTAGGAAGAAGAAGTCATGCTAAGATCAGGGGGAAGAAGATTTCAGGCAAGACAACATGCAAGAACAAAGGCCCTGAGTCAGGAAAATTGTGTTTAAGGAACTGAACAGCCGGCGTGGCTGCAGCAAAGACAATAAATAGGATAAATTACGTGAGGTCTGAGAAATAAGTGAGGGCCGGATGCTCCAGCTCTTGTGGACCACAATCAGGAACTTGAATTTTAAGTCCAACGGAATTCTATTTTAAGTTCAATGGGAAGCCATTGGAAGGTTTTAACCATGAGAATGGCATGATCTGATTGATCTGTGCTTGAGAGGCCCATTTGGCTGCTGCAGGGAAAATGGTTTGTCGGGAGGCAAGAATGGAATACAGGCCAGCTATTTCCTTTCTGGGACTGTACCAGTTTGTGGTTAACGTTAGGGAGCAGAAAATAATGGTGACTTTGATCAGGGTGGTGAGGGTGGTAGAGATGGAAAGAGTGATAGGTTTGAGTGGAATCTGCAGAACTGGTTGGTTGGGTTGGGTAAGAAGGTGAAGGAAAGGGAGGAGTTCAGAGGACTTTCAAGTGTCTGGTCTCTATGTGAATGGCGGTGCCAATGATTGATTAGGGAAAACTAGGAAATGGCCTGCGTTTTTTGTCAGCGGAAGGGCTGGGAATTAATTGTTATCTTAGACATTTGACATTTGAGAGGTTTATGAGATGTACAAGCGGAAGTGCCAAGTAGACAGTTGGACGTGTGTGTCTGGAGCTCAGAGGGCAGGTCTGGTATGGAGATAAATATTGGGGGGCCAGCTTATTAATGGCATTTAAAGTCACGGGGATGGATGAGCTCATCCAAGGAGAAATGTAGACAGAGAAAGGAAAAGGATGCAGGATTGGAGCCTGGGCCCAACATTTGGAATCTGGGCAAAGGAGGAAGAGAAGCCTCCTTCAAGGTGGAAGAGAAACCAAGGTTGTGGGGGGTCCACAAAAACGAAGAGAGGAGCGTACTGAGAATGAGGGAGTGACCAACTGTATAGACTGTCCCCTCACATGCATGAGGAAGTGTCTACTATGTCTGGACCCTAGATAAATCACTGATAACTATGACCCTCCACCACACATGGTCATACTCACCAAGCTCCCCGTGCTCGACAATCTCAAACGTCACCCACAAGTCAGTCCCAGCTGCTGCTCCCCGCATCTCCAGTACCTGGTTAGTCAGCTCCTCAGCAGTCAGTGTTGGGGACACCTGGGGTCAGGGCAACAGCAGAGGACCCTTGCTGGTCAGGCCATTGCCCCTGTCCCACATCATTCTCTCGTCTCCCCTCCGGTTCCCTCAGGACTGACCTTGAGGGTGACACAGTTGTCTGGGAGCTGTTGCTCTATGTAAACCTCCATGATGAGGTCTCCAGCCTGGGACAGCTGAGGGAAGGGACAAGAAGTCAGGAGGGCACCAAGGATGTGAAGAATCAAGGCCAGAGGACTCTTCACATTGCCTCATAAGCATTCCTCGCCACCCCAAAAAAGTCTCCTCCCAGCCCTCACCCCCAACATGGCTCAGGCCCTTAACAGGGAGAACCCCAGGAGTGGCGGGACCACATCTTCAGGCTGCTTAGGTGCTTCCTGAGACACTGCAGCACAGTGCTTAGGAGGACAGGTTTGGAGTCAGACTGTCTGGGTTCCAACTCAGCCACTCATGATAGTGTGACTTTGAATAAGTGACCCCCCTCAGCCTGTTTCTTTATCTGCACACTGGGACTGCCTACTTCATGGGGTTGTGTGATACTAACGTGAGGTTATAGGCGCCTGGAATAGCCCTCAGGTATTTACTATGGTGTTTCTTCTTCTTCTTCTAACCTCTGCTTAATTTAGCGAACTCTTCCTTGGGTCTCTTACACAAGAAACTCAAGTGCTTCTGCCACTATGTCATCATGGAGAATCCTCACGGAGGAACGAATGGATCAAATCTTAAACCAAACCCCTCTCCCCAAAGCACTCCCCTCTTTGGGTTTCCCGTATGTCCAGAAACAGAAGGTCAGCTTCCTATCTTGATGTCCCCTCCTGACCTACTCAGAAGCCAAGGTCAGGACAAGTTACCTGCACATCCTTCCAGGTGGTGATAAGACTGACCTCCAAGTCAATCTGAGCTACCTGGTCCGAGTCGATCTGTGGAAGAGCCAGAGGGAGCGTGTGTGTGGGGTGGGGTTGGGGGGTTGGGAGTGGGGGGTGGATACAGGGAAAGGAGGGGAGCAGGGAGAGATGTGATGACCTGAGAACCTGTAGGTGAGGGTGAGAGGCTAGAAGAGCTAAGAACTAATTGGGCAAGGATGTTAGGAGCGAGCTTATGGGTGAGAGGGGCCCAGGGCTCTGGGAGGTAGTTCCTGATGCTGAGGCCTTCAGAGGGCCAGGGGCTTGTTGGGGTGAGCAGGCTCCAGAGCTCAGGAAGAGGGGCTGTGGGTCAGGGGTCGAGAGAGCTTACCTCAAAGACAGAGACATAGCCATCGATGAGTTCCTGCAGTACCCGCACCTCGTGCTCCCCACGCCCATCTGTTTGGAACACGCTGGGTGCAAACAGCAGGGCCAGGTTCCGCGTGCACATCTGGTTCAGAGCTGCACACTTCTGCACCCTGCAGGGGGCGCGGGGGTCGTGAGGGACGCCGCTGGTGCTTGCCCGTCTGTCAACACCTCTATTTACTCAGCAAACACTTATCGAATCCCTGCTGTTCACAGGCCCTGGGCTGAACGCTTGGGGTGCAGCAGTGAGTGAGACACAATACTGGCGAAAAGGAGCAAAGATGACTGTCCAGGGGAGGGACAGACGAGGAATGGGTGATCATAAAGATAGTGGGGTCAGCGAACTTTTTGTGTAAAGGAACAGACAGGAAATATTTTAGGCTTGTAGGCCATACAAGTCTCTGTCACAACTCCTCAGGTCTGCCGTTGAAGTGGGAAGGCAGCCATCAAAATGAATGGGCAAGGCTTTACACTTTCTGTACAAAACTTGATTTACAAAACAGGCTGCAGGCTGGATTTGGCCCATAGGTCGTAACTGGCCAGTCCCTGTGATACAGCGTGATTAGTATAGAATACAGCTGGGGTTCGCTCTTGAATCATTTAAAGACCTGCACCCCAACAGAGACTGGTAAAGATAGATCTGCCTCTTCTTCTTTTCTGTCTCCTACAGCTACTCCTTTGCTTGGCATAGAATAATAAAACCAAATAACATTGACTTCTCACCATTTCTGAATGCTTACTGCACATGTGCTATCGTTAAGAACTTCACAAGCATTATCTCACTTAACTCTCATATCACCAGAGAGGTCATACACATTACATCATGACATCATGACATCATCTTTACAAATGAGGAAACTGAGGCTTAGGTCTGTCTGACTCCAAAGTCCACACGGACACTTGCTGTTTGTGGGATGGATGAAGAAATGTAACCGAGGGGGCTGGGCAGAAGTGACAACGGGTCAGTGAGGGGCTGGGAGGGGTCTGCCAGGCTGACCGATAGAGATGACCGATGAGGGTGGCCAGTGTGCGGCGGTTGACCCTGGGCAGGCAGCCAATCACTTCTTTGTACTTCTCCAGGCGCTGATTCTTCTGGGGCAGCTCTGAGATGGAATGGGGAAGGGTTAGAGAGGATCAGGGAATGGAGAGTGGAGGGAGTTTTAGAGAAAGAAACCCAGAATGGATGTGTTTCTGCCCCCTTCCCACCTTGCCCTGAGCTGAGTCCCCAGGGTGATCCTCCAGGGGGGGGAGTGCTAGGGAGAGGGACTGTCCAAGCCCACAAGAGAGCCTCAGGGATTCTGGTGGGGTGGATGGAGTTCATGGTTGCCCCCGGTTGCCCACAAGGAGTTCTTAGGGATCTTGAGAGTACCAGCAGCCTCCCTCCAGCGTGGCAGCAACCGTGCAGAGGTCACGGGGTCATCGAGCTCTCGAAAGAATCGTTTGAGTGTGTCAGTGACGTCCTCCACAAAGTGCTCCCCTGGTCGGAGCTTCACGGACCGGGCATCCCGCCGGAACTCAGCCAGGAGCCGTAGGCTGCGGGCACGGGCGCCCCCTTTCCGGTACACGCCCTCCAGTCGGAGTCCTGAGAACAGCAAGCATCTCTGCTTACAACTGCCCAAAGACCCACTAGCACCCACCCAGAAGACCACCTGTGACCCCCCCTACATGGTGTGTGGCTGTTGGGGGGTCACAGAGGAGGAAATCTGCTCCACGGTCTTGCTTTTCAGGGCCCTGCTCAGTCCTCAGCTGCAGACAGTCCTCACCTAACCACACTATCACCCACAGCAGCCCCATCACTGTCCCTCTCCTTGTCGTGTTTATTTTTAAACAGCACTTTCAAATCACATTACAGGTCCTAGTTATTTGAAGGTTCCACATTTGCAAATTCAGCTACTTGCTAAAATTTATTTGTAACCCCCAAATCAATACCGGCGGCACTTTTTCAGTCATTAGTGAACGGGCGCAAAGTGGAGCAAACTTTGAGTTGCCTGCTGGACGCACTCCCAGCTAAGGTCTCATTCGGCAAACAAGCGTCTTTTTCACGATGTATTTAGAGCCGTGTTTTTCGTCTTCATGTGCTTTTTTTTGTGGGTAATTTTGCTGCTTCAAATGGCCCCCAACGGTAGTGCTAATGTGCTGTCCACTGTTTCTAAGGGCCAGGAGGCTATCATGTGCCTTCTGGGGAAAATACGCGGGTCACGTAAGTTTCCCTCAGGCAGGGAAGGTAGTGCTTGTTGGCCATGAGTTCAATGTGAACAAATCAACAATACGTGTCTTTAAACAGAAACACATACAATAAGGTCATGTGTTGATTGGTTGATGAAAACACGACCAGAGGCTCTCAGGAACCTACCGCTGTATTTCTGCTGGGACGACATTCAGTATGCACGCACTCAGTGTCTGCGGTAACTTCATAGAACGTAACTACCTCGAATGATGAGAACTGACTGCATTTGTTTTCTTAGTCATTACCCATCTCTCCCACTAGTCTCGGAGCTTCACAGGACCTTCCCTGTTCACTGCCATAACCCCACGTCCAGCACGTGGGAGCAGCTCAACAAATATCTGTTGAATAAACTGGGGCGGTGCAGGAACCGTGTAGGAGGGGACTTGAACACCCACTCTCTCTCCAGTGCTTTTTCATTGGCCCTCTCGCTTCATTCCTCCTTTGAACACAAGCGAGGCTGAGAAGAGGGCAGGGGTCTAGTGAGTGGGGGAGGTCACTGTATGAGGCTCCCGCCAACGCATGGAGCATGTCATTAAGCCACTGACTATCCACTGTCCTTGTTGTAAGCACAACTATTTGTAGGTTCATGGATGTGCTTTTCCCCCTTCCTGCCCTCCTTAGTTTTCTGTGAATGTTGCTTCTCAAGAGTTCAGCCTTCTAACGGGGATTCACACAGGAGATGGATTCTACTTGGTCCTCACTTGGGATGGAAGATAAAGCAAAGGCCTGCAGCTTACAAAGAATTCTGGGAACCACTGGCATAGCTGATCTTTTATGCCTGGAAAACCTCCCACACAGAATAATTGTGTTTCAGCCTTCAAGGATTTGGCTGCACAGCCTGGCTCTGGCCCTGTGGCTGCCCCCACCCCCCACCGGCTCTCCATGGATCTACATCTCTAGTCACATTTCAGTGCCACTCTATCGCCATGCCCACGCCCAGACACAGCCACCTTGGAACACTTACTATCTGCCAAGTCCTGCGTTAAATGCTTTATAGGTGTTATCTTACTATCACAACTATCCTGGAAAATAAGGACTGTTCATAGCCCCGTTTTACAGATAAAGAACAGAGGCTCAGAAAGGCAAATCAGCTTGCCAAGGGTCTCCCAGCAGAAGCTGTCAGTCTGCAGGCTCTGCAGACAGAGCTTATAGGCAGATCACCACCACCCCGCCCCTGGGGCTGTGCCCTTGTTCCCCATCCCCCACTGACTCAGTATTGGCCAGTACTCACTCACCATGCTGGGTGACAAAACTGATGCAGGCATCCACAATGATGGGGATGTCACCTCGGCTCATCTGCTGCTCCTGCAGACCTGTGCCGCCCCCACCAGCGGCTCCCCCAATGGCTGCATTCCATGCTGAGAAGTCCAGCCGGCCCTCTCCCTGCAGATATAGGGTCCTGAGACCCAAGAGCCCAGGTCAGTGCTATCACCAGGGATCCACTAAGAGGCCCAGAAGCACAAGGACCAGATTTCCCACAGTCACCAGCGGGGGACAGCATCACCCAACCAGTACAGGGCCTCTGAACTAGGGAAGGCACTTTGAGGAAGTGGGTAGAGTGGTCCAGCAGGCCAGGGTGAAAGGGTGTGTGTGGGCTGAGCTCTAGAAAAGGGGGGCCTGGAGTCAAGGGTAGGGGCAACACTTACCTTCCTGTCTCTACCAGGACCAAATGTTCCTTCTTGTCTGGGGTATCAGCTGCCGAGACTACACCTGGAGGAGAATCATGGAGATTATCATCGTCTTCAGTATCATGACTAATATTTACGAAACATTTGAGGTAGGTAGGTGCCGGCTAGGAGCCTTACAAACAGTGCTGCATTAAATCCTGTGAGATACATATCATTATCCCCATTTCACAGGTGGCACATAAAGCTCAGAGAGGTTGAGTAACTTGCCTCTGATTATTTGCTCTGAAATGGCAAAGCCCAGCTTGAACTCAGGTCTCTTGCCTCCAAAGCCCTAAAACAGTACCCTACACTGTTCCACTTTTAAGAGAAAGTGAGAGTACACAGTGTCCTCTCCCAGTCCCCAACCAGCAAGTGACTCCCAATAATGATGATAATATTTATAACATATAACATTTACTGAACACCAAGAGATCCCTAGGCCCTGTGATAAGTGTTTTACATGCATTGCCTATTTAAAATTCACTGCAACCCTGTTTTGTGCCTGCTGTAAATAGAAGGAAACCGAGGCACAGAGCAGTTAAGTAACTTGTCCAAGATCACACAGCTAGGAAGTGATGGAGTGTGGGGGTTCTAAATCTGGGAAGTCTGACTCCAGAGCTTGTACCTGAATACACTATGTTCTGCTGTTTCCCACAGGGACCCCAGACAGATGATGGTCCATTCCCCCCCCACTCCATGGCCACCCTTCATCCCTGTCCCCATCCCTGCTCACTGATCTCCTGTAGCCGCCGAAGATGCACCATGTCCTCAGGGACTGTGGGGCCAGGGCCCGGTGCTGGACACAGGAAGAGGTGGTCTCCACGAAGAAGTCCAAAGCCTGACAGCCAGAGGCCTGGAGCCAGGGCTGTATAGGATGGGGACCGCAGCCACAGGCGGCCCAGCCGCAGCAGCCCAGGGCCCAACAGCTGGTGACAGCTCAGCGGGGAGAACCACTGTGCGGCAGGAGGAGGACATAGGGAGAGAGGAAGATGGGGAAAGACATGAGAGGTGGGGAAGAGAGAGTGGGAGGGCCAGGGAAAAGGCAGAGAAAGATGTGAAGAGGAAGCAGAAGAAAGAGGAATGAAAAGGGGTGGGGAAGGAGTGAAGGAAAGACCCAAAGAGAAGACAGAGATGGGTGGAGAAAGACAGGAAAGAAATTCAGTTCAATTCAATTTGCTCCAACCAACACAGAGGCTCCCCACGTGACAGCCTTAAGTCCTTAACTGGGATGTAGGGGTAAGAAGGAACAGGCCTGTAACCAGAGTCAGGATGCCCTGGGCAGTCCCACCATGCCGAGGGGCCAGGGACAGGCTTCGTGGAGAAAGGACTACTTGAGGTGGTCCTCAAAGCACTACCTCTCAAACTACCTGTGAGGAAGGACAGCGAGTTTTTTTCTTTTCTTTTTTAATTTCTTAACTGTGACTAATCAATACTTTAATAAAAATAATAAAAATGAACTACTAGAGCCCTGGCTGGTGTGGCTCAGTGGATTGAGCGCCAGCCTGAGAACTGAGGGCTCACTGGTTCAATTCCCAGTCGGGACACATGTCTGGGTTGCAGACCAGGTCCCTAGTTAGGGGCGTATGAGAGGCAACCAGTCGATGTATCTCTCGCACATCGATGTTTCTTTCCCTCACTCTCTCCCTCCCTTCCCCTCTCTCTAAAAATAAATAAATAAAATCTTTAAAAAAAAACAATGCTTAATATGAATTACTAGAAAAGTGAAATGAGAAAAGACATACATATAAAATATAAGCCCCCAGTTTTTATGACGAGAGTGCACACGTAAGTCACTCTGTCCAGTTGTTAGGAAGGTTCTGAAAGCTGACTCTGGAGTTCTGTACTTGGCCCTAACGAAGAGTCCACAGGCCAGGACAGTGGAACAGTCTGCAGCCCACTCGTCGGGCAGCACCACCTACTTAAAGGGTGGGCTCGATTTTTTAGAAAGTGTGGATAATCATAAGAGGAGACTTGGACCCAGCAGGGAGGGCTCCAAGAGAGCCATTAAAGGTCATGGAGAACAACTTCTCGGTGTGAGAAGTTACGGGGGAATCAGGAGACTGGGGTCAGAGGCTGCAGAGACGATCTGGGGAGGCTAGAAGGAAGCCTTTGGATGTTGGCAATAGGAAGTCACTGGCCACCCACAGGGAAGCAGAAGGGTATGGCAGGGGAAGGCAGCTGCAAGGGGTTATAAGGAGGAACCACAGGCTGCCAGGGCAGAGGATTTTCTGAGACGTTGTCGAAAGGGCACCAGGGTGATGAGCAGAGGGTGGAGCAGGGCTGCAGGAGAAGCTGTTTAAGGATGGGAGTGGTTATGATGTTCACCACTGCTGTTTCAGCACCCACAGATGGGGGGCTTGCTGGGTGCCAGGCAGTGTTGGCCTCACGTGTCTCTAATTCTTAGCCTTAGGGAGTGGGTCTTTTATGTCCACTCTACCCGTACAGAAAGCTCACAAGACTGAGAGGTGGAGGGCTCAGGTCCCAGGATGTCTGACTCCAGCATCTGAACTTTTAACTCCAGGGGGTGGGTGCAATGGAGAGAGATGGGCTTGCCTGGCTGTGGAGAAGCTAGGACAGACGAAGGCAGCTTTGCCTCTAGAGAGATGGGAGGCAGGGGCAGCTTCTCCATGGGAAGAGGCCCAGCACAGTAAGGTTTAGGCCATGAGTTTTGGGGACAGAGGCCTGATTTTGGTCCTGTGCTCTGCTGCCTTCTAGCCCTGTGACCTTTACCAAGTGACTTCATAACCTCTGCGTCTCAGTTTCTTTATGTGTGAAATATGAACAGTCCTTACCTCTGAAGGTTGTTGTGAAAATTAAATGAGATATTGAATGGGCAGTGCTTACCACAGGCCCTGGCACAGAATAAGTGCTCAGTCCACCTTAGCTGGTAATGGAAGGGGTAGGAGTGGCTATAGGAAGAGAGAGGACAGGATGGGGGCCAGTGGGGACAGGAGAACCATGAGCTGTCAGGGAGGGGTCTCTGCCATCTCACCTTGCCCACCGCACTGACCCAGGCCTCCAGGCTGTCAGCTCCATCGGTGCCAAAATACTGGATCCTTCCCCCAGTGAGGATGAGCTCAAAGGAAAAGGGGAACCTGGAGAGACGGTGACATCAGGGAAGAGAATGGGGGCCAAGGAGGGGCTCCAGTTTCGGGATCAGGAAGGGAGAAGGGGAGCTCGGTGAGTCCAGAGGGCTGTTACCTGTCAAGGTCACCCGGGTCAGTAGGTGGAGGGCTCACACCCAGACACACAACATCCTGGGGCTGGATGAGGCTGAGGGGTTCAGGGCTGCTTTCTGACACAAACATTTCCAGAGCGGCTCCCAGCACGCACCACAGTCGGGAAGGAGCTAAGGGGAAGACTGACGGTCAACCAGCAGAAGACCTCTGTCTCCACTGTCAGAATTCCTGTTTACCAGATCTTCATTCTGCGCCAAGCCCTCGGGCTATGAATGAGCTCGCGTAATCTTCATAACAACCCTATGAGGTGGGTATTATGTTCACTCCTGTTTTACAGATGGGGAAACTGAGGCTCAGAGTTTGAGTAGCTTGCCCAAGTCTCATGGGTTAGAAGTAGCGGAGCTGGGATTTGACCCTGACAGTCTGACTTCAAAACACAATGCTGCCACCGGGCATAGTTCCTCTCTCAGGCCTTGTACCCAGCCCACTCGTGGGTGTGACCCCGCTTTCCCATGCCAGCCTGCCCTTCCCTGTCCCTCTATGGTCCATCTGCACCCATCCTAGTTTCACCGTCTTCTCCCACCCCTTGGCTTCCCCCTTACCATCCCGGCCCTTGCGAGGGGGTGGGGGCCCAGCTTTGTTGCTGATGGGACCACAGTACAGGAAGCTGCTGTAGGTGGCAGGTACCACCACTTCATTGTACACGCCAAGGGAGGAGTCTGTAAGGGGAAGGTGTAGTGGTCAGGTCAGGCCAGTACCATGGGGTGGTCTGAGCTCCTTAGGGAAGGGACTGAATTGAGAAAGACGGTGGGACCGACTCCACTGGCAGCACGACTCCGCAGAGCCCAGTTTGGCTGGACCACTCACTGCTCAGATTAGGAAAGAGGGTGGGATGAGGCCTCTAAACCAGCCTTTGCCCACTGCCTCTCCTGACTAGCCAGCCTACTAGGCAGAGTCCTGGGAGAAGGCCTCAGAGCATGGGTCATCTTTAAGTGTCTCTGGCTTGACCACTAGAGACCCGTATCTTTAGATGACCATTTCTATGATCAGACTGCCACCAGGGAGATGAGAGTTGGCCTATGGGCCAACCCAGTCAGGTGGAGACCGGCACCAACACTTCAAACACCCAGATCCGCACTCCAAGGCAGTGGCCAATGTCAAGTCATTTCATAACATCGGCAAATCGGCCCTGGAGGGCCTTGAGGTTTAGGAAACCGCCCAGGCTGGGTCCTTGTGACAGATTTGGTCAGGGGTTAACTGCAGCTCCAAGGAAGAGCCAAGGCACGGGTTGGAGCTGAGAACTGTTGAGGGGAGAGAAAGGAGGCACTTGCGCAGACTACCTGGGGGCAGGAGACTAGGGAAGCTGCCATCGACGGCTGTGGGAGACCAGGGCTCCTCGCCCTCAGAGGCATCAACACAGAGAAGCTGGGTCATGTTCTTCAGCAGGTTGGGCCCTGCCACGGCGGCACACAGTGCCTGCAGGGAGAGCAAGGATGCTGTTGGCCCCACGACTCAACCTGAGAGCCCTGGGGTCAGTCCACTGGTCACCAAAAACAGCCCCTTTCCCCCCAAGTCAACTCAGACACTGCTTTGCCCCTCCCCATCAGCCCCAACTGGTCCCTCCTACCTGGAGGAGCTGGCTGTGATCTGGATACTGAGGGTGGGGCTTCCGGAAGAGACCCAGCCGGTACTTCCGGGAGATAAACTCTCCCCGTGGGCCAGGGGTTGCTTCTGGATGCAACCTCTCACCTGGGGGTAGGGTCCCTGCCCAGAAGCGGTTGGCTCGATCATTTCCCAAGACAATGAACAGCTGCAGGATGACAAGGGGCAGAGGTGGGTGACAGAAAACTTAAGTCTCCAGACATTCCAATCCTGTGTCCCTAAGGCCTTTTGTGGATGTTCTCCTTCCAGCCCCCATTTTCTCCCTGTTCCGACTCCTCACCTGCACTATCTCATTACTCCAGACACTCGTGTCCAGCTTCAGACTCTGCACCTTGGAGATACCAGAACCCAGAGCCCGGTGCTGACCTGTCAGGGTACAAGGGGCATGTGACACAGGTGCCCTGAGCCTTCCCGCTCCAGCCCCCCTTCTTCTCCCCGTTCCCATTGCTGCAGGCTCAAAGGCCCCGGCCCTCACCCGCACACTGCTTGCAGATGACCACTCCCAGGTTGACGGCTGCCCAGTCTGGGCGTGAGGCCCCACAGTCCGCACAGTGCAGGTTTGACCGATTGGACCAGATCTTCTCAGCCACCTCGTAGTCAGACAGGGTCTCGGTTACTGCTTCCTGCAGAGCGGCCGCCCAGCTCTGCCGAGCCCCCCCAGACTCGGCTGTGAAGCTGAGGGGTGGACAGCCAGTCTGTGGGCATGGACACCCAACCCCCACTTGTTCCATCCCACTGGCCATTCCTGCAGGAACCACCACAGGCTGGCCCAGACCTTGCTTGAGAGCCTTGACCCTGCTCCCTGGACTCCCATCAGTGCACACCCACTGACACCCTACCGAGGAGGCCTCCGGGCCTCTGCACCCCTGTGCCCCCCTCAAAAGTCTCCCCCCAAGCCTTGCCTCCTGCCAGTCTGGGCCCCACCTGAAGCAGCGATGGGGTGTGAGCAGGTCGAAGCTGCGACTCTTGGTCTCCCGGACGCTGCACCCTTGCAGCTCAATGAAGCAGATCCCAATGCCCAGGGAGAAGGCCTGGTGGGGTCAGGGGGAGGCGCAGTGAGGTGCTAGATTGGGCTAGGCCAGGCCCGTCGGCCCCGGCCGGCCCTCCTCACCTGCTCACTCTTGTACAGTGCCAGCTCTCCAGGGCTCAAGGTGGCAAACACCTTGGCCTTTTGTCCGCGCAGCTCCAGCATGCCTGTGCGGAGGGGTCGGGGCAGTTGCGGGGCTCGGGGGTGACCCCGGAGACGCTGCTCCTTCAGACAGGATTGCAGTGTGGAGCACCAAGTGTCCCGCTGAGCTGGTGGGGGACAGGAAAGCAGGTCAGTGGGCTGTGTGCTCACGTGGCCTCCCCACCCCCACCCCGACCCAGGGGCCCTGGCCCTCACCCTCGCTTTCTGTGCGGAACACAAACACCCTCTGGCTGGTGATGACCTGGAATTTGTTGTCCTTGCTGCTGCGGGTCATCTCGATGGCAGACAGAGGGATCACGCCCTTGGGGAAGGGGTCCTGGAGAGAGCCCAGTGACCCACAGGGGACACGAGGGGCCAGCACCAACTTTTAATGAGATCAGCACTCATTCCACAAGCAGTGGGGTACAGCTGCTAACCTGGCTGCTTTAGATGGTGACATCAGTCAGGTAGTGACTGCACCCCTACCATGGGCTTCCACCTTCCAATCCTGAGTCTCTCAGCCCTCCCTCTCCTTCTCCCTCTCGCCAGGCCCCATGTAGCATCTTCTGGACCCCCACCTTGTCATTGCCGAAGTACATCAGACTCCTCCCGTTGAACTGCACGAAGCGCCTCTGGAAGACGTAGTTTCTAGGGAAGGGAGGGGCCGAGTTCAGTGAATGGTGGAGGCTGCATCCTGTGGGTGCTCCTAGGGTCTGGGGCACTTGGGACATGACCTCCACCCCACTGCCCAGCCTCTCTCCCCTTCCCTTCCCAGAAGCCCCACCCCTGAGGGGAAAGCTTGTCTAGCCATCCACTGAGCAGGGGCGTGGGGCGGTCTGCCTTGGAGGAAAAGCTGGCATAGGGTGAAATGAGGTCATCACTGGTCTCCTCTGTGTCCAGGGTGGGCAGCGAGAGGGTGGAATCCCTGGGCAGCTCAAGGCTGGCATAGCCCACATCCTCCCGTGTCTCCGCATCCTGCCTGCTGAGCCTTGTGGGGAACAAGACAGAGAGACACACATTAGACCCAGTTCCCTGGACATCCCCACCATAGCACCTAGTAGAATGCCTGGCAGGTACTGGATCTGCTTTTCAAATGGGAGAACAGGGAAGCTGGGAACCCAAGGGATTAGCTGGAACTTCTTCCATGGGCACGCTTGGACTTGTTATTGGGAAAATTTCAGTCTCTCTCCTCTGCCATCAGTATTACTTAGTAGGAGAGTTGGGGAAGGGCTGTGTAAATGGCTCCCTGTCATGGCTGCTTATATCTAATCAATATGTTTTATTGGTTATTTCTCCAAAAATTTCTTGACTTTGTCTCCCTGGACCAAGTTCCCATCAGTTCCCACCAGGGTGATGTAATTGCTCAACTGGTCACCTGCTGGTCACTCTGGCCCTCCCTTTCTCATCCCCTTTCCCACCCCCACCAGACTGTTCTTTTTAAAATGCAAATGAGCCCCGGCTGGTATGGCTCAGGGGATTGAGCTCCAGCCTGGGAACCAAATGGTTGCTGGTTTGATTCCCAGTGGGGGCACATGCCTGGGTTTTGGGCCGGGTCCCCAGTAGGGGGTGTACGAGAGGCAACCACACATTGATGTTTCTCTCTCTCTCTTCCTCCCTCCCTCCCCCTCTAAAAATAAATAAATAAAATCTTTAAAAAAACATTAAAAAATGCAAATGAGATCATTTCACTCCCTTGCAGGAAGCCCTGTGATAACTTCTCATTTGCACTTAGGATAAACCCAAATTCCTTACCATAGGCTGTAAAACCTCGGACTGTGAGACGCATGGCTACTCCCTGACCTCGTCTTGTATCACCCTGGCCTTTGCTCACTACAGATCAGCCACATTCTCCTCCCTGTCTCAGGGCCTTGGCACATGCTGTTTCCTCGGCTCAGAACGTGCTTCCTTGGGCCGCCTCTTCTCATCCTCAGACCATTACTTATGCCGTCTTCTCAGAACGTCCTCTCTTATTTTCTATCACCTTCTAGTGGTTCTTAACCTCAGCAGCACAAAATCACTGGGGAAACTTAGAAATACTGGAATATGGGCTACATACTAGACACTTACATTAGAACTCCTGAGACTGGGGCCTGGCATCTGTAGTTTTAAAAGTTCCCTAGATCGAGAACCATTCCTCTGCCTGTTGATTTCCTACTTCCCTGGGAAGCTGAAGCGCTCAGACAAGAACCCCGAATGACTCCCAGCTCCTCATCCACCCAATTTCACACATCCTCTACTTCCCTCCTGTTACTATAATTAACACCCCTGTCTAAAGCCAGTCCCTCCTCTGTGCTCTGAATCCTACCCCCTCACCTACACAAGGATGTCGCTCCAGACTTTCTCCCTTTCGTCCCCTCTACATCCGCTAACGTTCCCTCTCTACCGGGTCATGCATATTCACCTACAAACACACGTGACATTTCAGCTTATAAAAAACCCTTTCTTGATTCCACTCCACTACCAACAACTGCTTCAACTCTCTGCTTGTCTTTGCAGAAAAACTCCTACTAAAGAATGATGTCTATTCATTTCAACTCCTTCCATTCTTTCTCGAGCCCACTCTGATCAACCTCCATGTTGCCAATGCCAGAGGTCAGCTCTCAGTCCTCATCTTACTCTACTCTCAGAAGTAGTTGACAGAGCTGACCTCTCCCTCCTCCTTATACAAATGTTCTTCACTTGGCCCCTACGATGTCACTTTCTCCTCTTTTTCCTTCTCCTTCGCCAGCCATTTCATCTCAGTTCGTCTGGTCGATCCTCCCTCTTGTCCCAAAACTCTCACACTGAAGTGTACCGGGATGCTGAGCTTGGTCCTCTGCTCTGCTGGCCTTCACTCACAGCTGCCACACACCCATCTAACCACTGACAGCTCACAAATTTGATCTCCCGTGTAGACCTCTCTCCCGAACTTCACACTTGCATATCCCATGGCCCGTCTGTCATGTCCTCTTGGGTGTATGATATACACCCAGATTCTGCACATCCAAAACTGAGCCCTCAGTCCTCCCGTCTCGGACCACAGCCACCCAGCGCTGTCCAACAGAAGTCGGTGTGAAAGCCACAGAGTAGGTCATTTTAAATTTTCTAGTAGCCACGTTAAAAAAAATAAACAAGTGAAATTAATTTTAATAATATATTTTATTTAACCCAACATGCCCAAAACATTAAGTTTACTATGCAAGCAGTATAAAAATTATTGATAATTTATACCTATGTCTATTATATTCATCTAGTATTGCCTTTTCTTGTACTAAGTCTTTAAAACTTGGTAGTTGTTTTGCTGCTGTAGCCTCTCTCACCGCAGACTCGCTACGTTCGGCCAGCAGTCATACATGGCTGGTGGCGGCCGCACTAGACAGCGCAGGCTCAGACCGAAACCAAGCCTTTCACGTCACCCTTAACTGGTCTTTTTCTCACCCACCCCAATTTACTAGGACAGTTTACCTTCAAAATGTAACAAAACCCAACCACTGCTCACCACCTGCACTACCCAGTCTCAGGTGTCTCACCTAGGTCACTGCAATAAGCTCCTAAGGGGTCTCTGTGCCTCTGCTCTTGCCCTCTACAAACCATTCCCAACCCAGCAACCAGGGGGGGGGGGCGGGGGCGATCCTTAAACTGCAAACCAAGCCCTTCCAGTGGCTTCCCATTTCACTTAGAGCAAAATCGAAAGTTCCTACAAGGTCCTGCGCCACAGGGCCGCTTTCACCTCTCTGATGTCATCTCCTCCCACTCCTCCCACCCCGGCCCACTCTGCCCCAGCCGGTCCTGGGCACACGGCCTCCTTGAAGCCTCTCTTCTGGCCTCTTCCCCCTGCCTGGGACACTCTTCTCCCAGACAGCGTTGTGACGGACTCTCTCACCCCCTGCATGTCTTTGCTCAAATGTCGTCTTAGCATTCTGGTAATTCTTAATGAAAAATTGCAGTCCACGCTCCCCCTCACTGCAGCCTAGCCCTCTCACCCTGCTCTGCTTTCTGCCATGCCGCTTTTTAACCTATGGTGTAACTTATTTATTGTATCCACTGTTAATTGTCCACCTCCCCACCAGGGCAGGGATTTCTGATCAGAGTTGTTAAATGAAAGAACGAAAAGCACTGCTCCCTATTTTAAATGATATGTCCATTTGTCAACTTGTTTTTATTTCCTCTCTGCCCCACTGAGTCACAGCTGCCTGAGGCAGGGACTAGGTCTGTTACATTCGTTCTGTATTTGAGATGCAGATGCAGACGCAGACCCAGTGGCTGGGGGGCCCTGGACATTCAGTGCACTTTTGATGAGTCACTAGATACATGGCCACCACCCGCTCCTCAAGCTTCCCTACTTCCTGCCATCACCACCCTACTGACTACTGACCTGTGTTCAGCCCTGTCCTGACAGACACCTCTGCCTTCTCTTCTGTTGGACGCGCCTACACCTCCCACAGGCTGGACACCATAGTACAGGCAGCCAGGGTCCATGATGTGCACTGTCCGGGGAGGATGGGGGAGATGGGAAGAGGAGATCAGGTGGGAGTGTCTGAGGCCCTGAAGGACACTGTCCCTTCCCCCCCTCCCCCCAGCCCACGATAACACACCTACCTGTGCCTGTGGTGGGCCTGAGGACAGGGGTGGGGGCAGCTGTCTGGGAGCTGTCTGGGGCCCTGAGAGGAAAGGTCTAGTGGTCATTCAGGGAGAAAAAAGGAAGAACAAGCCCTCATGCCCTGCTTCTCTCTGCCCCCACCCAGCATTGGATCCCCAGGGACACAACCCACTCACGTGTTCTGAGCTGTCTGTGCCCCTCCTTTTAAGTCCAGGCCGAAGTAGATGGCATTGGGCATCATCTCCATAGGATTCAAGGCTGAAGGCTGCTCAGAGATGGAGGTGGGGAGAGGGAGGGACCTCGGGCTGGACTCTGGGCTCCTGGGCACTTCTGGTCTCAAGAGAGCTGGGCTCAACCCAGGCCTCTGGGTGATATTGGGGCCACTGAGCCCACCAAATACTGTCCTGGGCTTAGGCACAGGCTTGGGGGCCTGGGTTTGGGGGTCAGGGCTCGGGGATGGCTCCATGGCACTCTCCAATTGGGGATCCAGGGTGCCCTCTGCAGTGCCCGCCTGCAGAAGCAGGCGCAAGATGCGTTTCCGGTGCCCTGTGGCGTTGATGCCCAACTGCTTCAGCTCCTCGTGGCCCAGGCCCCGGACTGCACCCGCTGTAACCAGGCCATGTTTCCGGAACGTGTCTGCATACTGCTCCAGGTGCACCGTGGCCAGCCACACAGTGATGTCCAGGTCCTGAGGGGCAGCCATGGGGGCTCAAGCCATTGCTGGGGGGAGGGGCAGGGTGAAGGGAGGGCTCAGGCTGAGGTTCCCCTTCCCTGTCTCAAAGTCTGAGGCTTGGACGGGAGTACCAGACTCCAGTCTTCCTCCAAAGAAAAAGGATCAGAGGCCTGCGATCTGGAGGCAAAGCCATCCCAGGACATCAGAAAGGGCTTTCTTATTCTGGGACAATCCCTTCGTTTGCAGATGAGGAAACTGAGGCCCAGAGAGGGGAAGAGACTTGCCCCAGGCTCGCAAGTACGCATTAGTGTTGGCCCCCAAGCTCCTGCCCACCCTGGGTCTAGGTCCAAGCTCTGCCCCTGCACAGCTGCACAGCCAGCTAAGTCAGAACAGGATGAGATGCTAGAACCCTGCAGGGATGAGGAGGAGTGGGTTGGTGGGGAGGAGGGGCCCATGCTGTGACCTGATCCTGCTGTAGCATAAGGTGGGGACCTGGGCAGCTGTGGCATAGGAGGAGGTGCAGATCCCACTCCCCCTAGTTTCCAGAACTGAGGTACAGGCTCAGCCATCCTAATCCTGGTCATTCCCAGTTCCTCCTCCCCTTCCACCTATTGTCTCAGCTCAGACTTCCTTCCTGTCCCTCCTGCCCTGGCTTCCCACACATCCTGCCTGCCTTGGCCAGGCTGCCAAGAGAGCCTTAACTAGTCCCATCGTGTGGGATCCTGGCCCTGGGCAGAGTGGGGAGGAGAGATGAGGGACCAGAGCCCAGGGCACAAGTCAGCACCCACCCTGCAGGGGGTTCAGCAGTGTGAAACGACATCCCCCTCGCCTCTGCTTTCTCCAACCCTTCCTTTTCCTTGCCCATGCCCTCAGGCTCAGGTCTGAGGTTTGGTCCCATTTGCCCAACTTCGCCTTGACCCTGGTCTATTCCCTGCACTTACTCTGATTCTGCCCTCCCCCCTCCCCCCAAGTTTTATCTCTGCCCTGCCCTTGTCTCTAACCCAGCCCATTTCCCTCTCTACCTCCAAATCCATCTCTGCCCCTCTCCTTGTTTTGCTCTTTAAGCCTCTCCGTGCTCCCGTCTCTAACTTTAACTAGACCTTTAGTTGCATCCGTGTCTCTGACTCTAGTTTTCTGTCTTTCCCTGTTTCTCTCGTGCGGAGTCCTAACCAGGACTGCCCTCTTGCCCCAGCATCAGTTCTGGCTCCTCTCCGCCTCTCAGTGGCTGGGCCCTAGCCCCTTGCTGTCCAGCCCTGACTCAGAATCCAGTTTCCCGGTGACTCAGGCCCCGCCAGGGCACGAGACTGGGGACCAGGAGGTGCGCGGGGTAGGAGTGCGGGGGCGGGCCGGGCAGCTCGGGGCCGCGCGGGCTGCGACAGGGAGGGGGTCAGGAGGGAGGGGGCAGAGGCCGGGCGCCCGCAGGGAGGGGGCGGGTCGCGGCCGGGAGCTGTGGGGGAGGGCCGCCGGCGCGGAGCGGGCTTGGGATTCCAGCGAAGGCCCTCGAGGAGGTGATGGGGAGGAGTCTGGGCAGCGGGGGCCCGGGGGCGCGGGGGTCCTCACCTCTCTGCGCGGCCGTCGTCCGCTGCCCGGTGCCGGCCGGGCTGTCCGAAGCTCCGGGTCCCGCCGCGCCGGCCCCGCCTCCCTCTGCCCTCCCCCGATGGGGCCCGGTCCCGCCCCGCGGGCCGTTCCCCCCGCGGGGCCCCGGCCACTCCTTGTGCAAGCGTCTGCCTTCAAAAGCTTTGGTCTCCTCACCCAACCGCAGCGCTTATCTTGGGACTGGCCCGTTCAGCTCCCCTGGGGGCCGAGAAAGGGACTGGAACAGGGCTGGAGGCCAGGACAAAGAGGCAGAGACCAGAGCAGAGAGGGGCTTAGGGCGAGACCTGCGAGGAAAGGAGAGCGTGGCTCGGGGCGGCCGTGCATCCCCTTGTCCTGCAGAAAGGGGAGGGAAAGAGGGTCGGACCCTAAGCCCCCAGGGCACTTCGCCCAGCGGGGTGCCTGGACCCTGGCACCCAGTGAATGCAGGGCCGAAAGCTGGCCTCCAGGAGGCAGGGATGGCCGCAGCCTTCCCTGCTTGGAGCCCTGCAGCAGCCCAGCGATCTGAGCTGGGAGAGTAGGGACAGAGGCGCGGCACAGGAGACCCCATCTGCTGCTCGCTCCCCAGGGGCCCGGCCTAGGTTTCTTTCCAGGGATGAAGGTCGGCAAGGCCCCCTTTTTTTCCCCAACCAGGGTGAGGATGAGGCGGGCATCATACCCGCACAGTCAGTCACCCAGCAAATAGCCTTTTCATCCTTGGGAGAAGCCCCTTCTCATTCTTCTGCAAATTTGTGTGTGTTGGGGGGGAGGGTACCTGAGGAGAAATGGCTCCTTCCCCTCCCCCATCTATCCTGGAGCTCCAGCCTTGAAACCTGCCCCCCAGAGCCTGAGGCACTTCCCCCTAAGAGGCCGGCCGGTCTTCAGTTTTGTGTGGTGTTGGGGGGGTAGGGGGTGGCTGCCGGCCGGCTGTGTTTTCCTGTTTGTAGGAGAGGAAGTTGGCTGTGAGTCAGCAGACGCAGGAACTGCCAGTAGCTAGGGAAAGACCCCTGCCTCCGGGGAATGTGGAGGGAGTGTGGGGAAGTGGTCCCCATCTCGGGGGAAAAACTCTCATCTTCAGCCTCCTGGAGCCCTTCCCTCTGAGAAAGAGAATGATAATAATAATCAGTCATTAAAATGGCTACCAATTATTGGGAACTGTTATCCCAGGCCCTGTGCAAATATTGATTTGCAAACTTCCGTTAATCCTCACAACGACCCTTAAGATAGGGAATTTTGTCCCCTCCACTTTAAAGATGAAGGAGACATTTCTCTAGGTGGGCAACTGTGGGGCCAGGAGGGTGTTCCTGACGGACCTCCAGTTCCAGGGATGAAAATCCACCAAGGGCCTCAGCTGCTTCTCTCTGAACTCCTTCAGCTCCTGCTCTCAGGCCAGCCTCCCACTGGGTTGCTTCCAGCCCATGACAAGCTCAGCAGAGATCCTAAGGCAGGCCACTCCTGGGAGACAGGAGACTTCTGACAGCTGACATTGGCTCAAGGAGTGGCGGTGTAGCATGCTTTCTCCCCATCTTCCTTCCCTCTCTCCCCACAGGTCTCCCAGACCCGGCTCCCTTCCTCTCTCACAGGCAGTGCCTTAATCAAATCCTTGCCTGCCTCGTCCTGCCTTGGCAGCTTCTTCTTGGAGGAATCGGAGTAACCCCTCAAGAGAGGGGGGTTGGGTAAATTAGTACAGGGCCCAGTTTGCTTGCTGGGGTGGGGTTCTGGGGGTCCAGGTCAGGGGTCAGGCGCAGGAGTTCTAAACCTTTTTGTCATGTTCCCCTTTGGCAATCTGATAAAACCTACCGCCCTGGTCTCGGATAAGGTTTTAAAATGCATAAAATGAAATATGTGGGATTGCAAAGGAAACCAATTATATTGCAATATAGTTACAAAACTATTTTAATGTGTTATATGGTAATATATGTGCTTCTTGATAAGTGCGTTAAATAAGGTCTAGCAGTAGGTTGGTAACTCACGTAATTTTGAAGCAGTGATGAACATAAATGCTCTTTCAAAATTCTGCAATAACGTAATATGATACAAAATACATGCGATTTCTTTTGGGGACATACCCATAGTTATGGCTAATGTGACTGGCTTATTGCTATTATCATAACTGAAGGAAATGCTAAATTTATAGCTAGAGATTAGTGAAAATAATGCAGTTTCTCCCCCATCCAAGCTCAGTGACTCCAAGTTGAGGACACCTGGGCCAGAGAGTTGGGACAAGGCTGCAAAGAGGGACCCAGCCCCATTCCTTACATGACACTGCTTTCTCTGACTTAACCTTTGGGGAGTCGGGGTGGAGCCTCCGAGGGGCCCTTCGATGGTATCTGGTATCGTTCATCTCTCCCTGCTTCTCTTTTTCATTTCTCTTATTTCCGTCTCTGTCCCTGTCTCTCTCCATCCTTCACCCACCAATATCTGTCTCTTTTTCTGTTGTGGTCTTTTCTTTGTCTTTCTGTTTTTCTCTGAATGTATTTCTGTCTTTACTGAATCTTTGTGAGATTTTCTCTGTGTGTCTATCTCTGTCTATCTGTCTCTCTCTGTACCTCTGTCTGCGTCTGCATCTCTCTCTTTGTCCCCATAATCTGTCACGGAGGAGACAGGACAGACTTGGGATTCCGGTAGCCTGTGTACAGTGGAGCAAAAATAACTCGTCGATTCTAGGGTCATTGGGAGCTAGAAAGGGAGTGTCCCTGGGCCTCGAGCCCTGGCCAGGAAGGCACAGGTCTTTCTTTCTCCAATCCCGCTTGCATTCTCAGCTTGCTTTCTTTTTCTTTTTTCTTTTTCAATTGTTTTGTTTGTTTAAAAGAAGATATATTCATAAGAAAAAGCTATATAGTTTTGGAATTTCACACCCCAGAGTTTTTCTCATAACCGAGCCACAGTTCCAAAGCCTTTAGGCTGTACTTTTAAGGTTTTTATTTATTTATTTTTAGAGAGGGGAAGGGAGGGGAAAAGAGAGGGAGAGAAACATCAGTGCGTGGTTGCCTTTCACACGCTCCCTGCTGGGGACCTGGCCTGCAACCCAGGCAAATACCATAGACTGGGAATCCGTTCTTTGACCCTTTGGTTGGAAGGCCGGCACTCAATCCACTGAGCCAGGGGCATTCTCAGCTTTCTTAAGGACAGAAACAGGTCAAGACAGGGATAACTGAGGACAAAGGCAAGGAGTTGAGCCATCCCAGGCTACCAAAGACAGGGCTAGAGCCTCTGTGACCCTGAACTTGGGTATAGTGGCTCTTTCCCCAAACTCCACTCTGTGGAGCTGTGGTCCCGGAATCCAGGTCTTGAGGCTGTCCTCTGCCCTCCTCCAAGCCTACAGCAAGATAACCCATGTCAGGCTGAGCCAGAGAACTCACACCAGTGACAACCTTGGCTGGTAACCTGGGCTGAGCTGCCTTTTTTGTTTTAGGGTATCATCTGTGACTTCTTCAGGGCCTGATGGGCAAAGGGTACTAGGAAGGCACCCTTTACAAACCTTAACTCTGGACCCTACCAGTTCACTCTGGCCAGAGAGACTACATTATTGATCATTACCTTTCAATCTCCCTGCTCTGGTCTAATCCCAGTATAAACATGCATGGAATTACAGTTTAAAAATAAGGTACGGTCCAGAAACCAAAGAGAATAGACAGGCTCTCCAATATTTCATGTCTCAAAAGACCTCATAACCCACAGCAACACTTCCATGTGGCTCACAATCCTCAGTTTCTGGGACGTCTCCCTCCTCAATACCCAACCTCCCCAAAGTCCTTCCCATTGCCAGCCCAGCCTTCCTCTGTCCCGTGCTCTTTCCTGGGCAGTTTGATTCATCCTCTCCAGACTTTTGCAGGGAGGGAAGAGTAAGGAGGAAGGTGACATTCATAAATCTTAAACCCAACACATGGGACAAAAAGTAGTGAGCAGAGCAAGGTGCAGAACCAAGCAATGAGGGGTGTGCAAGGGAATTTTCCAATACCGCCTTCCATATCTCTCTTTGCCCCTGTCCCTCCCCACCCAAACCACAGACCACTACAGCCACAGCCACTTGGGAGGCCACTGTGTTTGCCTAAGTAATGAAGAGTCTCTAAAGTCAAAGCCTGACCCTACCTCTACCAGCTATGGGACCTGAGACAAGTTACTTAATCTCTCTGTGTCTCAGTTTCCTTTTCTGCAAAATGGAGATGATAATTGTGTCCACTGCACAGAGTTTTGATAAAGATTAATCCATGGAAATATGGATACGTGGAAAAGGGCTCGATGCACCATAGTGCTCAATAAATAGTTCTCATTCCTTGTTATCAGCCACTTGCATGGTGACTCTGGATTAAAGCCAGCTTGCCCTCATCCTGGTACATCCCATGATCTTGTGTTAACCAATCATCCCATGGGATCCTGTTCTCAAATTAGACCACATTACACTCATTGTAGCTCTACCATCTCCCAAGTTCCCTGGCTGTCATCTTGTGAATTCTGCCACTTGTCACTCTTCATGCAATTTCCTGTCGCCCAGGCAACTCCTGATCACCTCCATTGTCTCTGAGGCCTCCAAGTCCCACTCCTTCCCCTGCCTTCTCTCCTGGAGTGGTGGAGTGCACAGCCGTCACCCACACTTGCTTCTGATGATGCAGGCCAGTGGGGGTGGGGGTGGGCTCTGAGGAGCATGTTTCTTGCAGGAAAATACACTTTAATTCAATCATGAGAATATTTTTATTGAGCATCTCTTCTGGACCAGTCACTGCTCAAGGGTTTAGAGATATGACAAGGAGCAGAAGCAGACTGTGCAGACCATGGTCTGCTAGAGGAGGGAGACATTTACCCAAGAACCCCAAAACAGAATCACAAACTGAGATGAGTGTTCCGAAGGGAAGCTCTATCAGAACATGACACAGAAGCAGCTGACCTGGCCAGGGTCAGGTTCAGGGGATTTGGGAAAGCTTCTTGAGGAAGCTGTGCTTAAGCTGAGATCATAAAGATGGATAGGAGTTCATTGGGATGGGAAGGAGAGTGTTCTAGGTGGAGGAACCACAAGTGCAAAGGTCCTGAGGTGAGTAAGAGAGACAGAGTAAAGAGAGGGGAAGTTTGGGGCCAGTTGAGATTAAGGGACCTCAGGGCCAGGCCATGCAGACCCTTACAGTTTTTGGTTGGGGTTTGGCCTCCGGTACCAGAAGAGTTTAAGACTTGGGTTTCAGAAAGATGGCTTCGTGGAGACCGGTTAGGATCAGCACAGCTCTCCCCACCCCCAATTTCTCAGGCCAGAGGACTGTGCCACCTCCCCTACCACCCCCCACACCTAGCTTCCTTCCAGGCAGCCTCTCTCCAATGCCCTTCACACATTTTTGGGGGGAGGATGAGGTCATCTTGGGGGAGGGAAAGGAGTTTGAGGCCTGTAAGCCTCCTTTATCCTGGAGGGTGGGTGGCCCTGGGGTGAGGGAGGGGAGGAACAAACACAGAATGTCTCCCTGTCCCCACCCCCTCCCCTACAACTAGAGCCCTGTCTCCTTGCCTCCTAGGCTGCTGATGTGAGCTGTATGTATAAGAAGAAATTTTAATGCAACTTTACTGCAAGACGTTTATGAAGGGCATCTAATCCTGCTGCTACCACTGACTCCCCCTGGGGCCTTGGGCAGGTTACCCCCTTAGGCCTCAGTTTCCCCGTGCCTGAAGGTATGGGCAGGGATCTAATTCCAGCGCTGTGACTGTAGTTAACAATGCTATATTGTATACCTGAAACTTTCTAAGAGCGTAGATCTTAAATGTTTTCACCACATACACAAAAAATGGTAAGCTATGTGAGGTGATGGGTGCGTTAACTAATTTCATTGTGGTTATTATTGCACTATATATATATGTATATCAAATCACATAGTATACTTTACTTATATTTATTTTTTAATAGATTTTATTTATTTTTAGGAAGAGAGGAGGGGAGAGAAAAAGAGAGGGAAATATCAGTGTGCCAGGGAAACATCCATCAGTTGCTTCTCGAATGCTCCCAAATGGGGACCTGGCCCACAACCCAGGCATGTGCCCTGACCAGGAATCGAACCAGCAATGGTTTGGTTCGCAGGCCGGCACTCAATCCCCTGAGCCACACCAGTCAGGGCCACATGGTGTACTTTAAATTCATACAGTTTTATTTGTCAATTGTACCTCAGTAAAGCTGGGGGGAAATTTAACCTTCACGGGAAGTGCTGTCCCATAGAACTTCCTGCACTGATGGACAGGCTCTGGGTCTGTGCTGTCCAACACGTGGCCGTTGCGACATCACAATGTGGCTGGCGAGCCAGAGGAGCTGGATAACTTTATTTTATTTTATTGGAATTCACTTAAAAAGCCACATGTAGCTAGTGACTCCCATACTAACAGCACAGGCAGATCTTACACTTTCACGGGAACCCGATGACTGTTACGGACACCTCCTTAGAAAAATCTGCACACGCTGTCACAGATGGTCCCCTGCAGTCCCACTGATCTACCCCAGGGCAGCAGGGCCCAGTGTCTGGGGTACCTCAGTGGGAACCCATCTACTCTGCCTCTCCCTTTGCCTTGAAAATTTTAGGAAAAGTGGGGCCTTGCCTGGAAGTAGAAGACTGGACGGGGTGACTCCAGGAACTAGCAAACCACAGTCCCAGTTTTAAGCTGGGACTTTTGCCCCAGCCTGGGCATCCCCACACATCTAAAGAAAGGCAGGGTGGTGAAAGGCAGAGTGGGTGCAGGGGTGACATTAAGGACATTTGGTCTCCGTCTCTGGCTGAACTTCCTCCTGCCCTGCCTCCCTGCAAACCACCAAATTGCCACCCCGCCTGGCCCTTTGGGGGCGCACATCTCCGCTGGAGTGTGAGGCTGTGCTCTGGGGGCGGGCCTGTGCCCTGGGCCTGCGGTGTTCATGAGCTGGGGGTGAGGAGGAGCAGCCAGAGGGGCCTCTTTGCCCTGGAAAAGGGAGCAGCCCCTGCTGCTGCTCTGGACCTTCTGCTGGGGGGCTGCCTCCTCCTGCCCCAGCACCACCCACTCACTCCTGATGTTTTCACTGTCCCATTGCAGAGTCAGACCCCCAGGAATTCAGAGGTCTGAGGGGGCTCTGACCAAGAACTCACTCCTGGTCCTTCACTGAGGGGTGTATCCCTTCAAGTCAGGGGAGGCAATATTGTCCTCCCTTCTGACCTGCAGTATCCAGCCATTCCTTTCCAGAAAATTCCCTGTATAGACCCATTTATGGGGAACATTTTTACCGAGACTTTACTTTCAACCCCTTGCACTCCTCTCCCTTCCTGCCCTTTGTCTGCCCTCTCATCCTTCATCTCTCGGATGTCTACCCTCTTGGACCCTCTTCTGGAAAATATCTGGTTGGTTCCTTCTCCCCTACCCTCCCAGGTCTCTACCCCTTGGGCTTCAGCAGCTGTGCTGGCAGTGCTGATGTGGCCCGACTCAGGCTCCCGCTGTGAGCATGGTGTGGGACACATGGGGGGAGACAGCGCTCAGAAACCCCTTGTCTCGGGTCCTCTAGAAGCCATGTCCTCTTTAGGTCCTCTTGTGGTCAGGGTTCAGGGTGAGGAAAGGGAAATATAGGCAGGGAAGACGCAAGACGCGGTGGAGCAATGCCTTGCTGTCCTGACCACACTTCCAACGGGCCACAGAGAGACACTGCACGCTGCACAGCCCAAGTGCGGGCCATGTGGTAGGACTTCTCCAGAAGGCTGCAAGGAGGAAGCGCACCTGGAGCAGCCCTCAGCTCCCACTCACCTCCTACCCCCAAGGGTCAAGGTTCACCCCAAGGTCCTGGGTTTTGTCATCCAGCCCTGGGTGGCAACCAGGAACCAGATTCCACATTGCACAGTGTGTCCCCTTTCATCCACATCTGAGAGTGCAAGGTCAACATCAAAGAGAACCAGGAAGTAGTGAAGGCATTTGAGAAGAAAGGCTTGTGTCTCAGTATGGTCCGCTCCTCACGAAACTTACCCTCCCGTTATATCTGACTTCTGTACCACAACACAGGGCCTCTGTGGTTTTGTTTGTTTGCTTGTTTTTCAGGAGAACAAAGTTGTCATCACTTTTTGTCTCAAAAAGGGATGGACAGTCCACTGTAAACAAGTCTCTTTCCAGATAGCGCCAGATATCATCTTAAGGAAGATAACGACAAGAGGCAAGCCACAGCCCCCACCGCTGCAGCGCGTCCTGGGTCCGTATTTGATAGTATCTCCTTCCTCCCCTTACCCCCCGCTAGCCCTTTGCAGATCTGGGCTGTTTGCCTGATGGGATCATACAGACTTTTATCCCAGGAGGTCTGATCCTTGCCTTGCCTACCCTTTGGGGATTGTCATTGTTGAGGTTGTCTGTTGTCAACGACCCCTGGGTGGGAGGATCTAAGAGATGCCCAGTGACTGCCTGGCTGGGTCCAGATGCCGCTGTCCCTGACTTCATTGACTTCATTGTATCTGCACTCATCTTCCAGCCCTGGTTCCTCGTGGCCATCAGGATGAATGACCTTGATCAGGACAGCCGCGCCCTTTGGGGCTATTGGTCCACTGGCACAAGGAGGCAGCTAGGTGGCAGCATGGCTTCCAGCTTAATGGAAACCTCACTGCATGCCCTGGTATGAGTCGTCTCTTCCTGGGACCTAGGATCTCTAGGTGGCAGAGCCTAAGGATTTGGGGACAGGAAGCAAAAAATGTGCAAATCTGACAGTGAGGTGGGCCACTTCCACTTCTACATTAATTCCTGTGGGTTTTAGGTATAGGGGACACAGTGCTAATTCAAAACAAATACCGTGTCAAGGAGTTCAGGGTCCAAACCATAGGCGCCGTGCTCTTGCCGGCATCTTCTGGGTGCCCAGGCTCTGCCGATGCTTCTGGGTGATGAGGTGCAACTGAGTACGACCAAGGAATCTGTTGATCGACATCCCATTATTACCTCGTGCCATATGCAAACATTAAGTCAAAACAGGCCAAAGACATAAATGTAAGAGTTGAAAGTAAAAGTCTTAGATGACCTCATTATTGACTTTGTGGAGACAGTGTGAACAAGGAAGACAAGCCCAAATCCCGAGCACTCACTGTCCCCTCCAGGGTGGAAGGAAGGGGTTCAGTATAATCCACCTGCAACCAGAAGCTTGCTGGTCCTCTGAGGAAGAGAGCTGCGCTAAAGGTTTGGCATAGGCATCACTGTAGGCACGTTGGACTCTCAAAGTAGCACACCTAGCTCAGCCTGGATGGGGGTGGGGGCATGCTGTTGGGCCTTTGCATCCCCTCCATCCCTGGCACCATAACCACGGCCACTCTTGGTTCGAGGGCGATTGTGCAGGCATTTGCGGCGGGGGTGGGGGGTGGGCAGGAGAAGATTCACTCCCCAAGAATCATTCTGTCTGCCTCTGGTTGAGAGCTTCCTGGCAGTGAATATTCTGCAGTGTTTACCTGAGACCAGGAAGTCTGCACTCGATGCCCGCTCCCAGCGGTCAGTCCGCCTGCCTCTCCCTGGCCATCTTTGTTCCTTCCAGGCTCCTGACCAACCAGCCTCGCCAGTTACTACTTCCCAGGAATCAGGGAAGATCCACACCTCAGGTTACCTCTACTTCTAGACAACGCTGATGACCAAGTGTACTGTTCAAAGCTTTGCGCACTGGATGGGACTTCCCTTCACCACTGTCCTTTAGGGTCACCCCAAGAAGGCTGTAATGTGGCAGCAGTCCACATCAACAACATATCGCACTGGCCATCTGTGAACCAGCCTGAGCCCCTCCCTTGCCTATCAGTCGGTCACAGGGAATCTGAGATGCCACAGAAGGCTTGTGACCCAATATCCCCCTCCAGTGCTATCTGCCTGTGACTTCCTCTCTATTCCTGACTCATTGTGAAGTGGCCCCTCGCCCCTCTGGCCTTCAGTCTCATTTCACACCCTTGCCAGAGCAGGCCAGATGGTAGCCGGGGCAGCACTTCTGTCCAGGCCTTGGGGGTAGGGTACCACCTTCCCAAGGCCTTAGTGTCCTCAGAGTGGTAACAACTTGATAACATCAGCCGTGCTCTCCTCGTGTGTCAGGCTGTGTGCTATTAAGCAGGGCCAGGACTAGGGTGAAAGGAATGAGGAGCCTAAGACACAAATTTTAAGGCCATCACAGGGCCCTGCAAGTAAAAAATCCTTAAATTTTGCAACCCAGGCACCTCACTTGCTTTACTCTAGTCCTGACCCTATTAATAAGCTCTTAACATATATTACTCCTTCCATCCTCACAAGTAAATATCATCACCCCCATTTTACAGATGAGGAAACTGATTCAGGGGTTAACTTGCCAAAGTGACACTCTCAGTAACTGGCACAGCCATGTTTTTGTGACTTTAAAGCCTAAGTAAGCATCGCTTGGCTGTTTTAGCCCATCTTAGCCTGGCCCAAGCCTTGTGGGAAGCTCCCTGCTGTTGATCCTCCTGAAAATCTCAATTCCCAGGCCCACTCAGACCGGGGGCTGCAGGACCAGGTTCCACCACGTGCTTCTCTGTAGAGTCCAGGTAGACACGGGTGTTGTGCAGGCAGCCAGCCTGAGGAAGGGGCTGCGCTAGAGTAGGCAGGAAGGAGGTGCTTTCCCGAATATTTCCACTAGATGACGCCCCAACACCGAGCCACTGAGCTCCGGAGGCCAAGTAGGCGGCCCCCCAGCGGGGAGACGCAGTGCAAGACCTTCCCCTCTCCTCCAGACAGCCTTCCCAGCACCTGGGGCCCTAGGGGCAACAGAACCAGGCCTGGGCCTTCCTCTCCACCGCTGCCCACTGACCCAGGGCCCAACCCTCCTCTGCTCTCCTGATTCCTGAATACCCCACTCCCTTTCCTGCTGCCCTCAGGGGATAGGTACTCGGAGGAGAATTTTCCTGCTTTTTCCTGGAAACTGCTTTAGCAGTTAGTGCCCAGCACCTTTCAGTGCCCCCACAGCACTGCTCCCCTTCGTTCCCTTTCCGAATTCCCCAGGCCCTTCCTGTCACTCCCACCCTCTTCAGCTTCTGCCAGTCTTCAAAGGCAGGGACCATTAAGGCCAATTCCACAGATCTGGTGATGCAAATACATGTAAATGTATGCAAATCTCCATGCAAAGGAGGCTTGCCACTGTGGTTCTAAGTGGCTGTCACAGCTTCTCTGACACCTGTTCTGAGAGACAACCGCCCTGCCCCCTTCTGCTCAGATGTCTGTCTGCTCTTTGCTCTCTACCCTCTACCCCCAGACTCTGGCTTCTAGCCCCCTTTCCTGCAGGGACGCTGGCTGCTTTCTGGTTCTGAAGAGCCCTTGGGGTCTTCTCTCCAGACTCCCTAGAGGAGACGAGGAGGGAGGCACATCTTAATGGGCACGGACTTTGCCGTCTGAAAATTACAGCATTTCCTGTCGGTGTGGCCTTGGAAGAGCAGTTTAATTTCTCTGAGCCTCGGTTTCATCATTAGTAGAATAGGAATAATGATAGTGCTCACTTCAGAAGGCTCAC
The DNA here is from genome assembly GCF_022682495.2 of Desmodus rotundus. Lineage (NCBI taxonomy): Eukaryota > Metazoa > Chordata > Mammalia > Chiroptera > Phyllostomidae > Desmodus > Desmodus rotundus. The sequence continues at coordinate 52,399,431 of NC_071396.1, forward strand.
TTTGCAAAGATTCCACACGACACTCCATGCAAAGTGCTTAGCACAGTGCCTTTGAACAGGAAGCACATCGGCCATTTACGGTATGACTGCCATCGACCCTGTCGGTCGTCATATTCCGAGGGCTTGGGCTGGGAGACAGGCCTGCAGGCGATCACAGCTTGGGCACGTGCACATGTGGACGTGCTGCCGTGCAGGCATGTGCGTGCACACGTGCACAGCTGACAGCCTCCCGTGCTGGTGGGGCGCATGCTCAGGCACACACACACATTCAGAAACACGCACAGGAGGAGGTTGTAGGAGGTGGAATCTGAGTCATCGAGACCAGAGCTGTGGGTGGTGCTTTTGTCCTGATTTCCGGGGCTCCATGCTCCATCTCGAACAAGGAAATATAGGGGGGATGGCACACCCAAGCCTCCAACTAAAGGGCCAGTGTGTGGGACCCTTTCCCAAATCAGCCTCCTCCCCAGGCCTGCTGTCATCCTAGTCCCGACTCAGCTCTGTCATCTGGGCTTCTCCTTCCTCTGACCTTGCCCTTGGCTCCACTAAATCCCTACAGGTGGGGCAGGGTAGGCCCACTGGGGCCTGGCCCTGAGAGCACAGGACCTTGATGACATCATAAAGCTAGTGGTGCCTGCTCCCTGGAGGACACCCTGGGAGCATGGTGAGTGCAGTGGGGAAGGAGGTTGGAGGAAGGTGACATACGGTGGTAGTTAAGAGCTTTTAGTTGGGAAGGAGGTAGATCCAAGTTCAAGTACATCTGACTCTATGTGACCTTTTATAGTATCCTTAACCTCTTTGGGTTTCAATTTCTTTCTTTTTTAAAAAAAGATTTTATTTATTTATGTGCCCTGGCTGGTGTGGCTCAGTGGATTGAGTGCCAGCCTGCGAACCAAAAGGTCACCGGTTTGATTTCCATCAGGTCTCATGCCCGGGTTTCAGGTCAGGCTCCCAGTTGGGGGTGCATGAGAGGCAACTGCTTCTCTCTTGTTTCTCTCTCTCTGTCTCCTTCCCTTCCCCTCTCTCTAAAAATAAATAAATAAGAGAAGGAGAGAAACATTGATGTGAGAGAGAAACATCTATCCCTTGCCTCTTTCATGGGCCCTAACCGGGGACCAGGCCCTGCAACCCAGGCACGTGTCCTTATTGGGAGTCAAACCAGAGACCATTCACTTTGCGGGACAATGCCCAACCAACTGCCCGCACCAGTCCAGGCTGGGTTTCAATTTCTGTACCAGTAGAATGGACTCAGTCATACCTAACTCCGAGGAGTTTTGTGACTTTTCGTTGAGAAAATGAGCATAAACATGTACTTCACTCAGTGCTGCGTGGACTGAAGTTTCACGTGAGGTCATCATTTGGGGTGACACCCATTAAAAGTGGGAGCAGATCCTGTGGGCACCTCCACCCCTTGCAGTTTCATCTCATTCCCAGGAGCTGTCCCTTCTCCCCCGCCACTCAGGCCAGGAAGGAAGAAGACAGGCAGAGCTGCCTGATACGTGGGGTCACAGAGAGCCACCTCCTGGGTCAGTGTGGGCTGGGATGTCACCAGGCGCTTGCATGTGTCTCAGGAGGCATGTTCGGCCAGCTTCTCTGATTGGGAAACAATTGGCCAAGATGGGACAGAGTGTTGAAATTCCTTTCCTTAAAAGGAAAGGTTGCCATTCACTGTACACCTACTGTGTTTGAGGCACATGCTAGGTGCTGCTCCACACAAGCTCTTTTTACTCTCACAACAACCCTGTGAAACAGGTACTAGCATACCTGATGGATAAGCCAAGAAGAAAGGGAGTGAGTTGCGCAAGGACACGCAGTGGGTAAATGGAGAAACTAGCTCTCTACCTAACCACATCAGTGGTTTAGACTAATTTTCGTGGACCCCACGGGCATGGCATCAGGGAGTTCAGTTCCCTGGGTGTGCAGGGGAGGGGTCTCTATGTCTCAGGTCAGTCCCTTGAGGTCAATGGCAGAGCTGTTATGATTTAATCTACTGAAAGTGTCCCCAGGTGCCATGCACTTGGCTCCCAGCCTGCAGTCACATGATATCAGGGAAAGGACACAGGTGCATGGGACACAGGTGCGTAGAGGTCGAGTGTGGGGGAGGCGGCCTAGACACCTGCTGAAGGCTCAGGCCCTCTGCTGGTGGGTGGGTGGGTGGGGAGGGGGAAACAGCAGATGGATGGGTCGGGGTGGGGGCAGGGATGCTGACTTGGCTCTGAGGCCCAAGGTGACTCGAGAATCTGCCAGGAAAAGGAAAGTATGAAGGAGAAGAAAGGAAAGGATGGGAGGAAAGCTGTAGTGGGGGAGAAACTGAGGCAGCCCAGGACCATGGGGGTGGAGTGGTTTACAGAGAAGGGTTAGGTGTGCAGGCTCTGGGGTCAGATGACACAGGCTTTTAGCCCAACTTCAATGTCAAGAACTGTCTTTTAGTTTCTTCAGCTGCAAACCAGGGTACAAATAACACCAATCCTGAGAGGTCCTAGTCCTCCACCATTAGAATCTAAACTCCATTCTGGCCTGGCTGCCACGTCACCAGCTGCAGGGACCTTAGTCACTGTGGGGCCCAAGAGGACTCCGAAGGCCGACTTCCTGCCCCTGTTGAAGCTATGGTCACCTTTTCCTCTGACTCCAGGTCTATGGGCCTGCACAGTAGGGGTTCCAAGAATATTCACTGGAAAAAATGAAATAAACAGGTGGCTGGTACATTGTTCAATAATTGCACTTTAGCTGATTTAATAATGTCAGCAAATATTTCTGGAGTATCCACCCTGCTCTTAGCAAATAAGACCCGGTCCCTTCCCTCATGATGTCATAAATCAGTGGGTGAAGAGTTTAAGGTGGCAATGAGTGTTACGGGGATGACTTCAGGGACCTTCCCAAACCACGGCCGAGAGGAAAAGGTGGCTAATGCTTGGAGGAAAAAAATGTGTGTGGTTAGGCTGGCTTGGGGAGGCAGCCCCTGGAGCCCTCAGAAGCAGGCCCTTCCCGGCCCCAACAGTGATTAAAGTCCTCGCGGCTGGTTACTCGGCAGCCAGGCCGGAAGAGAAAGCCCGTAATTAACAAGCTGGCACTCACACAACCACATGTCAGCACGCCCAAGTGCTGGGATAGCTGTCTGTCAGTCGTAGCTGCTGGTGGAATTTTTTAGACAGCTGGGCTCAAGCCGGGAAATGAATATAAGTTACATTTCTATGCATCGTTGTACGTGGTGGTAAAAAAAAATTAATCAGTGACATAGCTGTGACACATACTCATTTAAGAGTCCACAGAGAAATGTTCATTTGTCAGAGGCAGCAAAGAAGAGATTATGTGTCAGCTGGGGAGGGGTGAGATATTTATACAATGGCTAATAAACACCGGTGTGTAAGGGGGTCAATTGATTGTGTCAGTGGCCACAAGACAAATGCACCGTTGAGCAGCCGTGGGCACTACCCCTGTGCCTGGGGGCTCCATTCCGATGACAAATACACAACGTGTTACTGTTAGCGCTCCCCGCCTAGCACCCGCTCGGCCCTCTTTGCCGGCTGGGCAACTGCAGATTGCTAGGAAGCAGAACTCCCATGGAAGCTGCCTACCTCCAACTTCATTAAGTTGAACTCAAAGTTGGTAAATGACTCCCCAAATGCCAAAACAGCTGCAAAAAGCATTTTCTTGTGTGTGTGCGCTGATTTTTAAAATTTCACATTTCTGAATTTCAGAAGGTCTGGAAAGTGACCGGCCTGCTTCCTGCCTCCACCAAGATCACACAACCAGCGCTCCTGGTACAGACCTCGGCCAGCCCCTAGCTCTGCACCCCCACGCACTGGGCAGGGGGGGCCTTGTTCAGGCCTCCCTGCGGCAGATTTGAGCTTCTTCCCTGTTCTCAGCTGAGGCCAAGGCTCAGCCTGTTCCCATGCTGCAGTAAGAGGTTCTTGCACCCTTGTGGGCACAGTGGTCTTTCTGTGTCTGGACCCCTACTTACCGTTAACTAAGAGGATAGTGGTCTCATCAATGGGACATGTGTCATCCTCAAGTCCTGGCCTCTCGCCCTTCTCCATGGGCAGCCTACCTGGAGCTGTCAGATGGATCATCAGGCTTCTCAGAAGGAGAAGTGTCCTGTCGTCAACAATGACCATGACTTGCTTCTGAGCCCTGATCATGTGTGAGGCCCCGTGCCACGCGCTCCACCTGCATTATTCCTTTGAATCTTAACACAGCCTCTGAGGTAGGTCTATGACCAGTGCGAGGAAACTAAACTGAGAGAAGTGGCTTGTCTAAGGCCACAGTTGAGTAGACGGGGCTGGGAGCGGGGTAGGATTCCAACCGAGTGGGACTCTGTCTGGAGCGTAGCCCTCTCGGCCCCGGTTCGCCTGTCTCACCGTGTTGGAGCTGCGTGTCTCATGGTTAGCACCTGACAGTGTTCCTCCCCAAGCTTAAACAATTCAGATTCGAAGAGGTCAATCTGTAACTCTAAAAGATTGTCAACTTCCAGAGGCAGGATCTGTGTTCCAGATCCTGTTCACAGCGTTCGCTCCAGAAAAACTTGCCTGATTCTAACACTCATCTTAACTGGGGCAGGTAGAGCTACTCCTGGTCCCCAAAGTGTCCCCCACCATCCCATCTCAGGGAACGTGTCACCCCTCCAGGAACTGAGAGAGGCCCCCTCCCCTCCTCTGCACCCGCTCCCAGCCACGAGTCCACTGTCAGTTCCTATAATGCTGCAATATCCAACAATGTCACTTGATTTGGGATGGGATGACACCCTGAGAGAGCGCTTGCAGATGAAATTTCACGGGTATCTGTGAATGTGGAGATTGCAGATAAGCACACGCTGCAACTTGCTTTTACTTTTTAAAATGAGATTCCTTCCCCCCACAAAAAAATAAAATAAAATGAGATCCCTTCCTTAAGAAGTGGTGCTCCACTTTTTATCTTGCATTAACGAAAATATTAATGCTTGTGATGATAATACAGGCTGTCTTTATTGAGTATTTGTAATATCCTAAGTGTATGGTATTATCCTCACAACAACCCCATGTTACAGACTAGAAAACTGAGAACCAGAAAAACTAAGTAATTTGCCCAAGGACACATAGCTAGTAGGAGTTGGGATTTGAACCTAGGTGGCTATTTGCAGAGCCCCTGGGCTCTCACCCATTAAGGCCTAAGTTCACTCCTACTGCACACTAGCAGCTCCACCCAGCCTAGACCCTGGCTTCAGCTGTATTTAACTCTAGGTCCACAACTGGTCTTGCTCTCTTTTGCCTCTGTGCCTTTGCGGATGCTGTTCCCCATTGTCTAGAATGCTCTTCCTTCTGCCTGCTCTCAGATGCATACCTCATGGAGGACCACTAGGAGGAAGCTTAGGCTTTCATATTTTACCCCATTCACAAACTACTCCCCTCCGTAACCCCCAGCCTCCAAAGTCTCCCCAAATCTCAGCCAAGAGTGCCCTGGAAGGTGGTCCTCCCACATCCCCACATCCTGCAGGGCTAGCTCCAAAGGTCTAGAACAAGAAGTGACTAAGAAAGATGTTGTACTAGAGTGGACAGAGTTCCCATTACCGACTCCACCCTCCACACAGCCTCCACAGCATCCTTAACACAGACCCGTCAGGTCACTTCCCTGAAACGTATCCCTCTCCAACACAGCACAGGGTTAAAGTCAGATTGTTCAAACACACTAGCATTTGTCTTGGATCTGAATGGCCTGTGTGACCCCAGGTGAGTTACTTAACATCTCTGAGCTTTGTTTACCTCATCTGTAACATGGGGACTAATAATAGGTTTTGCCAATATCATAGGACTGTGTTTGGAGCTGAATGAGATAACATAATTCAAGTCGTATATATATGCTCAGCACTGTTTGTTGTGCTGTATGGGCTACTCCAGGACCCTGGGCACGGGGGTAATTAAGAGCCGTGCACTGTTAGGAACCTACGTCCCGGGCTCCTCTTTGGCCGCCAGACCTCAGCTGTGTGGCCTCAGACAAGATTCTTCCCTCTCTGAGTCTTGGTTTTCTCCTCTGCAAAACAAGGACATTAATTTCCTTCCCAGCAACTACCCAATAGGATTATTGTGGGAGATCATACAAGATAATATGTGTGAAAAAGCTTTGAAATGTGTTCAGGGCTGTATAAATGCAAGGGATTATGCTTATCTACAGGCAGTTTGTTGGGGCTTAATTATTAGTCAGCATTCACAGGCACCAAAGCTTTGGTGCATCTCTGCAAATATTCCCTTAGTAGCTCCTTTAATAAAAAGGGCCCTGTGGGGAAACTGAGACTGGGGTGTCAGTCTGTGTCCAGAGGCCCTTGGCAGTGGAGGGAGTCTGGGGAGGCAGCACTGAGATGGGACAGAACTGGTAGTTCCCCCCTGGCCTATACCCGGTTCCAGGGTCTCCATCTGCCCTTGCAGAGGTGGGAGCCTGCAGAAAGGGAGCAGATACTTTTCGGTTTCAGTTGTGAGCGCTTCAGATGTTGCCAGGGGCGGCTCTGCTGGGTTTGCTCCTGGCAGCTCCTCAGGCTGGAGGAGCTGGAGACAGGCAGCCGCAGCCGGCAATGACTCGGCATTTGCTGGGCCAGGCTGCCTGGCAAGGGGAGGAAGGTGTCCGCCCTTACTATGTCTGCAGACCCAGAGCTGTGCTCTTTGGAAGGTGGAAAGGAGGTGGACCCAGGGTGCCCAGGGCCAGGCCTGTCCCCAGAACTCAGAGCAGGCCCTAGTCTCCACCAGGGAGGGGCAATCCAGGCTGAGAGGGCCCAGCCAGGGGGTGTCCCCAGGAGCCAGGGCGTGGCTTGGGAGTGGACGGTTGTGGAGGAAGGAGATAGGAGGAAGAGGGGCTGGGAGCAAAGACCCTGTGGGAGAAGCCAGAAGCCATTCCTCTGCAGGTGGGGAAGGAGGGCCAGTGGGAGGGGCTGAAACAGGGGAGTGGAGTCTAGGTGCCACCCTTCCTTTCATTCGCCTGCTCACAGAGTTTCTTGAGCACTGACTACCTGTTGGGTAATTGAAGACAGAGCAGTAAACAAGAACGAGCAGACTCTGGCCCATGGAGTCTCGTCTAGCAAAGGAGACAAACACCAAACACGCCCATTTCCCCGGGGGAAGTGCAGAAGACTTCAGGAGGTGAAAATAGAGGCTCTTCCCAGCCTCCACGGTGGGGTGGGTGGGGGGTGGGGGGCGTTGCTTCTCCTGAGAAGTGACGTTTGAGCTGAAGCTGGAACTGGTCAGCTGGGATGGAGGTGGCTTCATTTAGTTCAATTCAATAAATATTTACTGATCATCCCCTTTAGATGAACCAATAGACTAAGCCTGTCCCCAAGCAGTTAGAGTTTGAAGGGAAAAGTGTCCCAGGAACTGCATGTGCTAAGGCAGAAGGAAGAGGGGCCCAGTATTCCATAGGAGTCACTGGGAGCTCCGAGTACAAGGGGCAGTAGGTGTGGGTGACAGCGTGGGAACAGAAGACACACCCAGGCCATGGAGGGCATTTGGGGCACCAGGGAAGATGAAAAGTCACATGCGGGTGCTTCTGTCCCACATTCCTTGCTATTAGGCCAGGTGCACAGGTCGGGGAGGGTGTATATAGGCTGCATGTCTAAACAGCTGTCGCACTGTGTCACTGACCCAGCGCAAGAGTGACTGAATATGTGTCTGCCTCATGCCTCCTCACACCTTGATTAGCGTGGGAGAGCTGGCCGGGGATCCTCCCTGGGCCTGGTGCCTCTGCCCCTTGGGTTTCACAAGAGCTCTGACCAGGAAGCAGAGCCAGCCCTCCTCCTCCTGCGTGCAGATGACGACATTAATAACAAGAGCTGACACTGAGTGCTCACTGTGTGGAATGGCACGCACTGCCTCATTAAATATCCTCAGGAACCACCTCCATTGTAAGGAAGGGGAGAAATGAAGCGATTGCCCAAGGGCACACACTTGTAAACAGCAGAGCTGGGTCCAGAACCTTGTTCTGCTGGCCTCCTGCCTGACCTCTGTTCCCCGTCCCAGGCCATGTCAGCCTCTCCTGCCTCCTTTCATCTCTCCCCTTGGAGCTGCAAAACTGCCTGAGCAGAGAGCAACCTGGTGCTGCTGGAACAGCCCTATCTCCTGAGTTCAAATGGTAGGCTTTGCCCCTTCGTAGCCACACCCCTACACCCTGGTCGCACCCCCACCTTTCAGGGCAGTGCCCTTGAAATCCTGAGCATCTGATGCCTGAATACTGCAGACCCCGGCCTGCAGCCAGCACCAGTGCTCCCCTAAATCTTTCCAGACCACTCCCGCCTCCGTCTCAGAGCCTCACTTGGTCAGAACAGCCAGGAGAGGCAGGATCGATGTGCAGAGAACTCAGTAATAATCCCTGCGCAGGCAGCCAGGCTTCTGTATAAAGACAGATTAAAAACTCATCCGGTTGAGATGAGGAAATAATTCAGCCGGTTGGCCACGGTGGGAAAGCCTGGGGCTGCAGGTGCTCGTGGTGGATACATGTGAGGGGTGCCGGGGTGGGAGGAGGGGGAGAGCTGATCCTGGCCTTGGGAATCTGCACCCCACACACACACACCTTAGTTTCGCCTCCAGATCCACCTTTCTTTGCTGCCTGCCTTGAAGCCGAGGCTGACAAATCCCAGTCCCCAGGGAGAAGTGTGGGGGAGGCAGGCTGGGGGGAGCGGAGAGCACAGTTGCTGCCTAGCTCCACACCCTGGTTTATTTCCTCCACAGCACCGAGATGATTTTGCTCATTTATTTGTTTACTTGTGTGCTGTTTCTTCACCTAGGCTATAAGACCCAAGAGGCCAGGTGACTGTAGGTGTTGTGTAGTGCAGCGTTCCCATCACACAGTAGGGTCTTCTTAACAATTGTTGAGTGAATGAATGCATGGGTTGGACTCCTGGCTTTCGCTACGCACGTTGAGCTGTATAATCTCGCTGGGTCTCCGTATCCTTTGCTGAAAAATGGACACGGTATTGTCCTCCAAAGGAGGCTCAGCCCAGGGCCTGGCTCCTGGGAAGCACTCGATCAAGGATTTTATTAAACTGATTGGAGAAGAAAATGGAAACCGTGGCTGACTCACGAGGCGCCATCAGGGGGCGCCATTGTGCAAGGCGCTCAGCGTGCTGCATCCTCCGCAGGCTCCAGGGTGAGCGCCTCCAAGGCCACCCCCACTCCCCCGCGCCCTACCTTCGGGGTCTTACCTCCTCCCATCTGAGACCTGCTCACGCGCCTACCCCCAATCAGCGCGCGTCCCCGCTCCCGGGACTATCTCAGCAGCCCTGTGTCCCCTCCCCCACGCCCGGCCCGGACTCCTTCCACCCACGGGGCCCCATATGCTGGGAAGAGCCTCCCACTCCCCATCTGTCGAGCCACTTCCTTGTCCCCATTCCCGGTTCCGTCGCCGTCCTCTCCTCCGGGAAGCCGGTCGTGATTGAGGCGATGAGGAGGGCGGACTTTCCGGACAACCGCCTTCCATCCCCCCGCAAGCCCCTATTCCTCTAACCACCGGGCTTTGGGGAAATGCCCACTGCCTGGTGCAGACGACCCTCGAGGCCAAGCTCTGAGCCTCGAGTCAGGATGTGCGAACAAACGCGAGCTAGAACTCTGTGCGCTTCAGCCCGCGGGCCAGCAGGCTCAGGCGGGGCTTGGCGAGCTGGAAGGACCCCTTCACAGCAGGCCAGCTGGTGGCGGCCGGGGTAGGGGCTGGGGTGGGGGTGCGGACGGACTGCTCCTCAGACCCCGCTGCACGCCAGTGACAGATCCCGGGGTCACAGCTTCAGGGCAGTCAGCTAAGGGACGCAGCCGGGCACGCAGGAACCTGGGGAACAGAGCTACTGTCACCAGGGGGCGGACACAGGGCCGGGGAAACGAGATGCGGAGGAACACAGCCTGCTTTTCTCGCTTGAAGGACCGTTTTCATTTCGCAGATTGATTATTGCTCTGTGTGTGTGTGTGTCTTTGGGCGTTGTTAGTTTAGTTTTGTTTTTTAATGTACCTTGCTTGTCTAATGAATGTTTGATTGCACCTACATCCGGAGGCTGTTTTAATGAAAGGTGACGGTTCCGAGGGGGAAATAAATAAATAAAGGATCGTTCCCGGCCCTCGGCACACCACCCCCCTTCTCCCCGACAACAACTCTCCATCCACAGCTGTCTTCTGAAGCCTGTGCCCTCGCGGAAGAATTCTGTTCCTGTTTGAATGTTCCCATGTAAATGCTGCTGCTCTCCCGAGGAAATCGCACCCTTCCATCGGTCACTCTCAAGGCTTTTATTAAGGGTTTGAAGGGGGAGAAGGGAGACGAGGGAGGCCTTCCTCTCCAGCTGAAAGCTGGGGGGTGGATCTGCTCCCTGGTTGAGCCAGTGCCCACTCTGTGCCGGGCCCTGTGCTGAGAACCATGGACACTGAGACAGCAGGCACAGGTTAGTGCCAATGTCATCAATTCCATTCAGCAACTATTTGTGTAGCATCCCAGTACCACATTGTGACCCTGGGGAACTTGACCTCTGAGAGCCAGTTTCCTCACCTGTAAACGGAGGTAATAAGCATGTTTATCTCATACATGCATTGGGGGGATTAAATGGAATAGTGCATGTACAGTGCTTAGTACTGTACCCGGCACAAAGCAAGCACTCAATAAATGTTAGCTATTATTATTACCTATGAAGGTGGCAGTGGAGGGGCTGTGAGAAGGCGAAGCAGTGGGGCACAGGCCCTAGGCATTCACAGAGAGTGGATACAAGGATACAAGCACATCCTTCGTAGAGGCAGAAGATGAGTTTGAGCTTGGTACCATTCATCTATCAACAGATAATTGCTGAGGGCCTAGGTGCCGGGCACTGTCTTCTGCTTTGTGGATACAGCTGGGAGGCAGGTGGACCTGGCCTCTGAGCACAGAGCGCTCATGTCTAGCAGGGAAGAGCAGGTCCCGAAACAGTCCCTTAGGTGGCAGGGTGGGCAGAAACACAGCAGGCACAAACAGCTGCAACTGCTCCAGCTGGGAACTGCACCCTAACTGGCTTCTCAGAGCAAGGCCATCTAGCCAGACAAGGTGTGGAGGGGGGCAGGGGGGCATGTGTGAGGGACAGAAGGCACAGAGATTAAGAGCATGAGCTCATGGAGGAATAGAACTGAAATTTTAACCTCTCATGGTGGTTAAAGAAACAGCTTTGGCATCTAGGATGTCTGGATTCAAATCCTGGGTCTGCTGCTTACCAGCTGTGTGCCCTTGGCCAAGTTATTTAATCTGTCTGTGCCTCAGTTTTCTCTTCTATGAAATGGGTATGTTTGGAAGGAGGGGTTAATAATAGTGCCCCTTTCGTTGAATTGTTGTGGAGAATGAATGAGATGACTTCTATATAGGGCTTGGCCCAGGCCTGGCAGGAGGTCGACAGTCTATAGCTGTTAAACAGTAGTAGCGTCCACAGTTGCTGGGGAGGTGAGCAGGGGGTCAGATCATGAAAGACCTAATAATACATGTTAAGGGGTTTGGACAAATGTAAGAGCAACGGGGAACTAGTGGAGTGACAAGATCAAATCTGCAGTCATCCTTGGCGTCGTTCCTGACTTCTCTCTTTCACACTCCTCATCCAGTTCATTAGCAAATATCATCAACTCTACCTTCATAAATCATCCAGCTCCTGACCACTCTTTACCACTTCCACAGCCAGCACCCTGGCCCGAGCTGTCAGCATTGCCGCAGTGGCTCCCTGACTGGTCTCCCTGGTTCTACCCTTGTCCCCCAACAGTCTACTCTCTACGAAGCAGCCAGAGAGATCCTGTTAGGGTGTAAATCAAATCATGTCACTCTTGTGCTCAAAGCCTCCAGTGACCCCACATCTCGCCAGGAGGCAAAGCCAAAGTCTCCAAAATGGCCTGCAAAGCCTGCAAGGCGAGGCCTCCTGCCAGATCTCTTCTCCTATTCCTCTAGCCTTGATCCTATTCCTCTGTGCACTTCCTCAGACATGAGCTTGCCAAGCACAATCCCGCCTGAGGATTTTGCACTTGCTGTTCCATCTGCCTGGAATTGCCCTGGGCTGTCAGCGAGGCTTACCCCCTCACTCCCTTCAGAGGTCTGCTCAGCGAGCGCTTCCTTCCCTATCTTGTAAATACAAGCCTCTCTCCTGTCTGAGCATTCCTTGTTTCCCTCCTCTGCTCGTTTTCTTTCCACAACAGTTAGCTTTCTCTACATACTATATGTTTATTTGGTATTTCTTACTGCTTCTCCACCTCTCATTGGAACATTAGCTCCATGAGGGCAAGGGCTTTATTTTGTTTATTGCTGTACCCCCAGCACCTAGAACAACACATGGCACATAGTAGGCTCTCAATGACTGTTTGTTGAATGAGTGAATGAGTTGGCATCAGAGAAAGTCAGCTCTGATGCAGTGCACAGGTCAAATGGGGTAGGGAGGGAGCCGTGGAGAACCATGGAGATGGGGAGCGCAGATTTTGCAATCCCACGGAGGCCTGATGGCCAGCTCACCTGGGCCAAGACAGAAGAGCTGGAGAGTAGTGAGTGGTCTGGGGAGAGACCTAGGTGTCATGTGGAGAGTTTGGGGACCTTCTGGCTATGAGGTAAAGGATGGTGATGTTGCCCCCATTTCTAGCTTTGCATCTAGGACAGTGGTGCCAATGGCTGAGCTGGAGAATGAGGAGTGAGCTGGGGAGAGGAGTTTGTGTTGTGAACCTATCTGAGCTTGGCTGACTTATTGGTAGAATAGGGAGGATTCTACAGCCCCGCTTTCTGCTTTCTGGGGTATTGTGGAGACAGAGGAAGAAAAGAAACAGAAGCCCTTTGTATGAGAGCCCAGTGGGTCCCCAGATGTGAGGGAGCATTGTTATTATTATTATTATTGTTAAAGTCAATTTGGGGAGATCTGACAGGCAAGCGAGAGGAGAACCTGTGCCAGAACCTAATCAAGTGGCAGCCTAGGTGGAAGCAAATGCCAGGAAGCACGATTCAGTCGATAGATGCAGTGGGAGGTCGAGAAGGGGAGAGAACACTGCGGCTGGAGCTGTTGGAGGGGGCACCTGGCCGAAATCTGGTGTGAGGAGGGGCGGCAACAACAAGGATTGGGGTTTGTCAGAGACCCATGAGCAGAGAGGCTGCAAGGAAACTTAGAGATCTGGGGATATACAGGGGCCCCCGGGCATAGGATGGCCACCACTGGACTTCCTCCTCCTCACCTCCACCTACCAAATGAGAGAACGGTGGGAATTCTCAGGTGAGGGAAGAAGGAGGCAAACCCTAGGTAATCGGGCAGAAACCCTGTAAGTATAGCCAGTTGGGGTCTGCCTCTGCTATGCCTGCCACCTGACCAGTTTCGTTCATGGTCACACTGGGTGCCACATACAGTAGGAAACACAGAAATTCACCCTCCAATTTAGCAGGCACCTACCAGGTACCGAGGAATCAGACTTGAACTTGTGGATCTGGTCCCTGTGCTCCAGGCATTCAGGGTCCAGTAGGAGACAAGCATTCAGGAGGTACATCTCAGAGCCTCATGGGGCGATTGCAGATGAGAATCTCACGGACATTAAGGTCACCCAGTAGGTAAGTGGGGAGACCAGGATTTGCATGCAGGCGGTTTGGCTCCAGAGTCCTGGTTTGTACCCACTGACCACACTGCCTGTGGTCAGAGTCTGTAACTGGGTGCTTATAGCTGGTGAGGGACAGGCATGTACAATCCTGTCCCCAGGTTCCCTGTGACCTTGGACCCCCGGAAGGATTACCAGAGAGAACTTGAGGAACTGGAGGAACAGAAAGAGCCCCTTAGAGCAAAAAGCGGGTTTTAGAGAGAGGCACACTGGTGGACACAGCTTCCTTCATTCTTTCTTTCATTCATTCGTTCTACACATATTCATTCCAGGCCCTGTGTGAACCGGCAGTAGCTAGGAAATTTATTTATTATTTTGCTGAACAACTAACTATTGAACACCTGCTATGTGCCAGGCACTGTGCTAAGCTGTGAAGATACAATAGGAACATAACAGACAAAACTCCCTGCCCTCTTAGAGCTTATAGTCTAGTGGGCAGACAGAAAATAAACAAGAGAAATAAGATTAAATGTGTACAATGAGAGGTAGTGATAAATGGGAAGGGAAATGGTATGAAGGGCGCTGTGCAGTTGCGATGTTAGACGAGGCAGGAAGACCTCAGCGCCACAAGGTGAGAAAGCAGGCAAGCGTCAGGGCATGCGTGCAAGGCCCGGGTGGTCCTCATAAATACTATGGGAGGCCAGTGGAATTTTTGTTTTGGTTTTTGCTTTATAGTGATTTATATGCATAGGGAGTAGATTGGGGGGTGGCGGGGTGGGGGGACTGGCTTAAAGGCCCAGGCAGCTGGGAGGGCAGACAGGATTCTGTGGAGCAGGAGCGGAGTGGCTCCATGAGGCTCGGTTGGGCTCCGGGCCTATGCACTTCCCACCCCCAGCAGAATAGCCGACGAGTCACCTTGCAATCTGACTGATATCCCAGGGTCATTCTGCGTCCGGAGCCACCAAGGTAGTGGTGGTAGGGGAGGGCACTTCAGTTCCGAGAAGGCCAAGTGAGCTGCACGTGAGGCTCGAATTCCTTTAGAGTCGCGAGTCCCAGCTCTGCCGAAACCCTTTCCCAGCTTCTGCATTTCCCCCTTTTCTTTCTATTTTATTCTTCCTTCTGTTTGCTAGATAAGTTTCCTTGAAATTATTATTATCTTCTACCTTAGCTTAGCTGAACTGAGAGGAAAGGAGATGTGTCTACACTGGTGCAGGCTGGCTGGCAGGCTGCCCCCCACCCCTGCCCCTGAGCCCAGAGTGAGGGTGTCAGGAGCCTGTCCCAGGCGAGAGGAGGAACAGATGGGCTAACAGGGGAGGGAAAGGTTAGGGCAGCTGAGCTTCCTGCCTGGAGTGGAAGGAGTTTGAGGGATGGGGGCTGGAGATTTCCTTGGGCAGCCATTGGCAGGATGAGGGGCTCGATCTGGTTTTTGGTTTCTGCTTAGGTTGGTGGTGGGGCAGGGGGTGGAGGGCAGGTGGCTGGTCCCAGCCTTGCGGAAGGGCTGGTGGACTGGAACACCCAGGCAGCTCTTTCTCACCCTCACTGAATGGAGGAGCTGCACGTCCCACCCTGCCCCGCCCACCTTAGTCACAGGAAAGTCAAAGTTCTGTCAGGGTGGGCCAGACCCCTCCAGGGCGGCAGGCCCGGCTGCAGGAGGATGACTGGTTCCCAGCCGGCTTGTGAGTTGTGAGCACTGGTTATTCCCACTTCCAGGAATTCCCGCCGCCGCCTCCAGCTCATACATAGCTGGCATATTTGCCTTCGTCAAATTTATCAGTCAAATTTATCAGTTCAAATCTCGGACCTGCCCTGGCCACCTTTCTCAGAGAGTCCTCCCTCCCTCTCACGTCATTTGTTGTTTTCCTAAAAAGCACATGTCACCATGTGCTTTACTGAAATGATACCTTTTACTGGTTCACTGCTGTTTCCTTGTGTGCTTCCTCGAACTGGGCTATACGCTCCATGAGGCTGTGACGCTCGCCTGTCTCGCTCCTCTCTGTCTCTGTAATTCCTAGAACAGCGCCTGGCACAGAGCACGTAGACACTGTGTAAATTAGTTGTAAAATGAAGAAACGAAGGAATGCCTTCCCCTATCACTCACCCCAAAAAAGGACCAGGAGAAAATCATACATATGTAAGAATATATCCATATGGCCATGCAGGGACAGTCCTCTAAAGAGGTTGGACACAACCCCAAGATTCCAGGCCCTTGAGCACAGAGTGTGTGGGTGTGGGTGTTGTTGAGAAGAGAGAAAACCACCAGTTGCAAGTTGAGGTTCCGGCTTTATGAAATGCAGAGACCCCCAAAGCCCTGGTCAAAGGCCGCCTTCTTTAGGGGAACAGGAAAAAAGGGGAAAGGGGTTTTGAAAGTGGCCCTGTTAGGTACACGGCCCTGGCAAGGCCTGAGGCTGCCCCCTGGGGGCGCCCAACCAAGTATGACCATATCATCCCGTAACTTCCAGAGCATCTGAACCCCAGCTGCCCCTCCTGCTGGAGAGACGTCAGTGTAAAGAGGAGGAATTTGCTCCATCAAGTGTGACCAGGGTTGGTGATGAATACCAGAGATGGTAGGATCAGCTAGAATAACATGTCACACGGTGGGCTGCGTTCAGGAATGCCGGATTGGGTAACCGGCAAATTGAAAGCCTGCTTCGTACTATAATGGTTACAGAAGGGGGGAATTATCTCATGCCTTTCTTTTCGTCTATCAAGGTGTCAGCGTATGCTAATTACCTGGCAGAGGCTTCAACGGGAAGAGGAAGAACAACTATTATATTTCTGAGTGAAGATTTATCTTGCGTTATTGGCGCCAGGTGGAGGAGGTGGTAGAGGTGGTAGGGGGTCAGAGAGGCAAAGTGGGAACTGTTCCTTGACTGGAAATGGAATTGAAATGCCTTTGAACGGAGGCAGATTAGAAATAATAAGTCTTGTTGAGAGAGGCTTTACTTTGAGCCTGTGTGGCAAGGGGAGGGGCAGGATGGGCAGAGGACTCCAGTGTCCTAGGAGATTGTGGGAGGGGTCAGGCCAGGTGCAGCTGACTGCAGAGGGCGTCAATTGATTGATTATTCATTAATTGACTACATTAAGGGGGAGTTCAGGATGGGATGGAGGGCTGGTAAGGAATACAACCCAGGAGCCAGGCAGCCCTGGGTTTTGAATCCCGGCTCCACACTTCCTAGCTATGGTCCAAGGCCCATCACTTCATCTTTCACAGCCTCTGTTTCCTCATCTGCAAGGACAATAATACCCTCTTTATATGTCCCTGTCACAACTAAATGGGGTCATGTGAGTGAAGTGTTCAGCGCGGCTCAGTCAGAGCAGCCGTGGATATGATTGTTCAACAAACAGTCTCTGAGTACCCACTGTGGCTCGAGGCACTGGGAAAACAAGGGTGGATGAGGGCTCTGCCCTCAAGGAGCTGAGCGCAGAATGGAGGACCTGCACCTCCTGTGGCTCCTGCTCTCCCAGAGGTCCCAGAAAGTGGGAAAAGGGGTCAGGGTACAGGGAATGGACCTCAAGCCTTACAGAAGACTGTGGTCGCACCAATAGTAATAATAACAATAACGGAAACAATAATAGTTAACTTGAATTGAATGGTCGACATGTACGAACTCAAAGGGAGACTTGGTAGGTGGGTAGTGGAGGCCAAAGGACGAGTCCAGAATCTGAAAGACAGGTGAGGGGCTCCCTGGGGTCAGATGAGCTGACTTCTCACCTGTTGACCTCTTGCCTGTGTTGAAGCCCAGCCATCCCCAGGCCCCTCCTTTCAGAATCAGCAGGCCGTGGAGCAAGTGAGCAGGAGAGGGGCAGCCTCGTGCGGTAGCCAGTGCGCACAGGCTGTGGGGGCCGAGAGCTGGGTTCAAATTCTACCTCTGCCACTTATCAACTGGATGGACTTGGACCAGTTTCTTACCCTCACTATGCCTCAATTAAATAGAGATAATAAGCCCTAACTCTGGGGTGTCAGGCAGATTAATAAGGCACTCAAAACACCTGGCACACAACAGGTATTGCCAAATGGTTGAGGTGATCACTAAAATTGGCCATCTTGCTGCTGTGTCTGACTCTGTGCCAGCCTCGGCCCCCGTGGTCCGGAAAGGCATTTAGTGCTCTGGGGATGGCAGAGAAAGGAATGGGGGTGCCACCAGGTGGCTTCTGTGGCAAGCAGAGACTTTGAGCTGGTAATGGCTGTCAGGGACCAGCAAATCACAGGTGTCTTAGAAACAACAGGAGTTACACTCAGACACCAAAGAACAAACATGCAGCACAAGACATTTTGCCAAAGCAAAGCTGTTTTGATCGTTCCCGGATGTGACATGTATCGCAAGAGGAAAGGGAGCCTCTTGCACTGAGGCTGCCTAATTGACAGCCAGAGGCTCCATGCAGAATGACACTGGGGCAGGGTGGGGGGAGTGGGGCAGAGCAGCCCACTCCCATACTGCCCTGCCCCTACTCTCCCAAACCCCCAGGCCAGTCTTCATCAGCCTGGGCACTCTCATCAGGCTATTTGCAAGGGAAGGGAGGCTCATTATTCCCAGGGCCTCCAGATCCAGCCCCTGCCTCCGCCTCTCCAGCCCCATCCTGCATTGCTCCTGGGACCCAGGCTATGTGCCAGTCTAATTGAACTTCTGACTTTGCCAAGTGCACCAGGCTCTCTCTGGCCTCCAGGCCTTTGCATATGCTATTGTCTCTGCCTTGGATTCCTCTCCTCATCGCCCCTCCCGTCCACCTGGCGAGTATTGGCAAACAAAAATAATAGCAGCTTACATTTATCGAGCACTCACTCTGTGCTAAGTGCATCCCAAATGTCATCTTATTCAATCTTCACAACAACCAACAAGGTAAAAATAATCATAACTGACGTGTAAGTAGATGCTCGCCGTTTGCCAGGCACCGACTCTCGTAACCCTTACAACCCCAGCCGGGATGCGTTACTGTGATTATCCCTATTTTACATACAAGGAAACAGAGGCACAGAGCAGTCAAGTGACTTGCTCAGGGTCACCAGCTAGGAGGAGCAAAACCCAGGTTCCAGTTCAGGAGTTCGTCCCCACTATCCCATCTGCCTCTTGTCTACCCTTCAGGACTAAGCCCAGCTGCCTCCTCCCCCCAGAGGCTTCCTGTCTCCTTGTTTGGGTCAGGAGCTTGCTGTGGGCTTCCATGGCTCCTTGTATTCAACAACATCCTTCTCCCATCCCTAGGAGCACCTACCACACTGTGAAGTTTGCTTGCCAGTCTCCCGCTGGATTGGAAACTCTTGACAAGAGGGAGTCTTTGCCTGGCTCACCGCTGTGTCCTCCCAGCACCCGGCACCCTCCAGGGGCCGTGGGGACCTTCCCCAAATGGTTGCATGGATCCTACTCAGGCACATTCCTGCCCTGGCTCCCCTTTGAAATCACAAGAGCTGTATATTAATGTATTTAATATACATCAAATAGAGTCCCCAAATTCTATCACATAAAATCTGGGTTCTCATTTTTACAGGGTTAGTGACAAAGAATATTTTTCACCCATCTGAATTGGCACGAAAAGTAAAGACGGTAAGACTAATGCGGTTCACACCTGACTGTGCTGAACGGAGGAAGTCCCAGATAGTCACTTTCTGACACGCCCATTCACTTCTTTAAAAAAGATTTTATTTATTTTTAGAGAGAGGGGAAGGGAGGGAGAAAGAGAGGGAGAGGAACATCGATGCATGCATGAGAGATACATCAATGGGTTGCCTCTTGGACACCCCAAACTGGGGACCTGGCCAGCAAGCAACCCAGGCCTGTGCCCTCAATGGGACTCATACCAGTGACTTTATGGTTCCCAGGCCAGCGCTCAAGCCACTGAGCCACACCAGCCAGGACGCCGTTCGCTTTTGAGAACCGGGACTGTGGGGAGGACAGGAGCCCCGCCCAGCCCTCCATCATGTTATATCTTATATCTGAATTTCCATCGCTCATGGAGGCGCTGGGAAAGGTGTCAGTCACCCACTTTGTGCCCAACCTTGACCACATGCTCTGATGGTCAAGGAGCTGACAGAGGAGCTGGGAAGCCAGAGGGGCCCAGAGAGGGAGAGGGGCGCTGGTTTCATTCCACACATACTTTCTGTCCTTTCAGCCATGGCAACCGCCAGTGCTCCAGCAAAGGGTACCCATGTTTACTTTTCCATAGGCAAGGCCAACTAGTTGTTGGCTAATACCTTTGTGATGATGCAGAGATGACAAGCTCTGCCCTGCTTTGGGAGGGGCTGCCAAAGAAATGGAAGAGATGGAGAGCTCAGGAAAGAGTAAGATTTCTGAGGTGGGCAGGTCCAGGCTTTTGCTCTGGCCTCTGCCCCCTCCTGGCCTTTCCCCTGTGATTACAGGGAGCCCAGAGATGTCCGATGGGCCTCAGCCTAGACTTACCCTTTGAGCCGGTGACAATCTGGGGAGGGGTCACGCCAGCCTTCAGGAGATGAGAAGGAAGTCCTTATGGTAGCACCACTACCCACACCGCCCTGTCCCCCCCCCACTCCCAGGTATGCAGCCTGCCCAGGCCAAGCTGGGTGGTGTGGGAGCCTCACATTCCTCACCAATAAAATGTAGATAATGATAATACCTTCTTCCCAGGCCTGTGGTGAAGATCAAATGAGAGAATGCAGGGGAAAGCAACTTATATGCTATAAAAGACTCTGACAAATGCTTATTATTTCTCCCCATTCTTCTCCAATTTCTCAAATACTTTATAGGCCCTGGAGGTATTTTTGCCTCCATTCTGTGCGGCTTCCTCTGGCCCACAAGTCTCCTCTCCTCTCCTGCTGTACTTTAAGGGAGGCAGGGTAGCACAATGGTTAAGGAGGGATTGGGGCAGGCTGGCCCAGGTTTGAATCCTGGTCCCACCTCTTCCTAGAGGTGTGACCCAGGGCAAGCCACACAGGCTCTGGAGCCCTTCAGCTTCTCCTGTGTACAATGGGTATAATCATTGAACTAACTCAGAAGGTTGATGTGAAGTCTAAAGAGATAATTTGTGTTAAGGTCTTCGGACTGTGCCTACTGAGTGTCTAAGAAATGTCTGCAGTGTTGTGGTTGACTTTTTCTGGTTGGTGGGACTATCCCTCAGCTCTCTGAGTGGTAGGACCAATGGAAGGAGACCCCAGGCACAATTTTCACAGACTTCCTATCTCCACACTCAGGAAAGGGGTAGGTCAGGAAGCATACCGGGTGTTCATTTATCCAGCAAGCAGTGTCTGAGGGCCTATTCTGTGCCAGGCACTCCTGGAGTGACAGGGTGACTGAGTTACAGTTCCGATCAATGGGGAGCTCACACTGCAGTGAGGAAGATATTTATTCGCTCGCTTATTCATTTGTTAATTCAGTTGATTGCTTCTCACCCATTTGCCAGGGTCTCCTGGTGCAGGTTCTGTGTTGGGTTCTGGGGCATGGGGGTGGGGCAAGACAGGGAGCTAAAGAGGCGGAGGTCTGGCTAGGGTCCCTCGAGGCCTCTGTGTCTCCCAGGTATGTCTTCCAACCTCCTGTCACTTGGCCTCAGTCTCCCCATCTAGACATCAAGGGGCTGCTCGAGCTGGTCCCCAAGCACCTGGCCCATACCGACACTCCAGATTTCTGAGCAAGGATGGATAAATGCTGAGTGACACCCCTGTCCCTGCTCCCAGCCCCCACATTCACTCGGGGCTCCAGCATCGACTGGCTTGGAGCTCATTAGCAGCTGCACAGCCATTGCCGCATGTCACAGGCTCTTAAAGTCTCCATTACCAAGAACCCTTGCTCCTTTGTATTTTTAGCCTGCATCTGCAGGAGACGACCAGCGTCTCCTGCGGTTACACATGTCAGGTGCAGTGGTTCTGACAATTCCTCAGACCTCTGGGCACCTGGAGGTGGGGGCCCCCCCAGATCTGCTCCTGGAAAAGAAGCTGGTATGAGATGTGAGGACCAGGGCTGGGGCCAGGGGTCCTTCCCTCCCCTCCCATCCCCCAGGTCTAGGATACCTCCTCCCAGGTATGACAGATTGGAGGGGCCCCCACACGTCCAGGTTGCTCTGGGACCTAGGGAACAAACAATTCTTTAGATGACACTGCAGTGAGGGTGGTGATGCCAACTTGGGAACAGAAACCATGTCAGTTGGACATCCCCAAGGACCAGCCACCAGCTCTGGTTGCAGAGAGGTAAAGCAAGGCACAGAGAAGTCACCCAGCAGTAGGTTGTCATCCGGGGTGATCGGAGCAGGTTTCTGTTGGCCCATGGGAGACAGAGCAAGCACCAGAAGTCGGCCCAGCCTGGGGCAGTCTCCATTCCTCTCCCTCTGCATTGGGTAAGAACTGCATTCCACAGACCCTGGAATGCTGGAGAGAGGGCTCTGAGACTAGTGTCCCTTGCTGAGGTCATCAGCAAAGGAGAGGCAGGCCACAGCTTGCCTGGGCAGAGTGGGAGGTGCAGTGTGGAAAGGAGTGGGGCAGGCATGCCCAAGTCAGAAGCACCAGAGCCTGGACTTGCGGGAAGAATAACAGCCTCCGTCAAGGATACAGTTTAAATCCTCCCTCTCCCTGCAGTCATATACCCTAAGACTTGCTAATAAAATAAAATAATAATGAACAGTTACCACTCCGGTACTCTGAGCCAAAGAGTGTACTAAGTGCTCTCCTTGCATTTCCTGATTATCTTTTTGATTCTTCACATTAAGGCAGGAACTATTCTGATTACTCCCATCTTTTATATGAGGAAAGTGAAGCTCGCAGAGGCTAAGCAACTCACCCAAGTTCACATGACTGGCAAGGGGCCAAACAGACACAGAATTTTCAGTCCAGGGTCCAGCCTCACTTCCACTCTATACGTAGCCTCCAGATGCCGAGGACAGAAACCAGGTAAATTCCCATTCAACAGTCACATTTTACTGGCAATGCAGTGGGAAGAATATTAATGCGAGGCATCAGAAGTTCTAGTTCTGCTGCCAGATTGTGGTTCGGACAAACCCCCATGCTCCCCTGGGCCTCACTGAGGGGCCGGATTGAGGTGCAGATGGATCGATGCCATGTTGCACATCGGTGCTGAGCTCCCATCTGACTCTGAGAAGATGATTAACAACAACAACAGCAATAATATCAGCAAGCATTCATGGAGCATTTACTCTGCGGCAGGATGACATGTGCTGTTTCATTTAATCATCATACGTTCCTTGTGAGGTATTATCCTTAAACAGTGGAAGGAGCGGAGCTCCGAAAGGTTGAGCAACCTGCCTAGAGGCAAACGGCTAACGAGAGGTGGGTTGAAATTTGAAACATGGTCTCTCTTAACCACTCCTCTAGTCTGCCTTCTGTGGGTTCAGTGCAGGGATGCCTGAATGGTTTGAGAAGGAGGGACTTCAGGTGCTGTCTGGCAGAGCTGGAGGGAGGTGGGGGCGGGGCCTCCATTATCCCCAGGAAGCTCTCAGTGCGTCCAGTTATCAAGCTGAGAGTGGCAGCCTCCTTCCTTTCAGGTGGCTTCTCCCTCCCACTCCATTCCACCATCCAGTTTCCTCCAGGTGCTCTTCGAGCTTCCCAAACCTCCCAGCAGAGGAGGAAGGGGAGAGCCTGCGACACCTTTGCCCCCTCCAGAGGGACCTGGAGCAGCAACAGGAGATGGCAGGCCCAGGGACCTGCCACCATCTATGAAGTCAGCAAATATTTACTGTGCGCTTACTCGGTGTTGGGTACATTCCAGGGCAGGGCCACCATACACAGTTGTGCCATACCCAACCCTTGGGGGGCACTGTTCATACTGTGGGCACATTTATCTGACACTTTTACTGGTGCTGGGTGCTGGAGATGCCATGGTGAGCTAGACTGGCCTGGTCCTGAACCTCATGGAAGATGATGTTGCCAAAGGACACCAGTCTGCTGAACCAGGAGTTACCTCACAGCATGACCAGTGTGGTGATAGGGGGGGAGCCGGGGCTGTGAGAGCTTGCAGGAGAAGCCCAGAGACTACATTTAGGAAGTCAAAGAAGGCTTCCTGGAAGAAGTGACTTGTAAACCAAGTCACTGAATGACAAATGAGAATGGCCTACTTGTAGGGGAAAGAGTGTTCCAGGCAGAAGGAAGAGCACAAGAGACAAATTATGATACAAGGTGATGCAGTCTATAATATTAATATGAACAAAAACATTGGGAGCCTTTATTCATTCAATCAATCATTGACTCATTAAAGCAACCATTTGTTGGGGAGATGAAGAGTTGTACCTGGGAGTTAGAAAAGTTTCACCCAGGAGGTAACCCCTGACCTGGACCTTGAAGGATGAGTAAGGGTTTTCCGAGGGGAGAAGAGGAAGAGAAGCATCCAAAGGGAGAAAGCCATGTGAGCAAAGGCACACTGTTGGAGAGTTTGCAGAATGTTGCCTGTGCAAAGTGAAGGTTTAGTACACCTCTCCCAGGCTCCCCAGGGTAGCTTTTTGTCTCTCAGACCTAACCTTGATGTTTATAATTCATTAACTTATCAGAGGTTCCGTTGGGATGCTGGATAGATGTGCATGAGTGCAGGAGTAAATGGATGGGTGGGAGAATTACCATATTTTGCCATGTATGATGCACACTTTTTTTGCCCAAATTTTTGAAGGAAAAATAAGGATGCGCATTATACATGGGTATGCTGATCACACACCATGGGTATAACAATCCCGTGTATAATGTGCACAAGACATGGGTGCGCATTATACATGACAAAATACGGTAATGCATGCATGAATGAAAGAATATAAGAAAGAATGAATCATACCAGAGAACATAACAGCGCTTTCCATGCACCAGGCATTGTTCTCAGGGCTTTATTAAATCATTAAATCCTCACACAATCCTAGGAGGTGGGTATTGTTATTATATGCATTTCACAAACGAGAAAAGTAAGGCAGGCAAGATTAAGTAATGTACCCAAGGCCACACAGCTAGGAAGAGGGGGAGTAGGGTTTGAACTGAGGCGCCAGAGGATGCTACAAGCTGGGTCCCAGGAGCAAACACTGGGAGTTAGGCATTTCCTCATTCATCCAGACATTTATCTCCTTTCTCGCTCCATGGTGATTTCTTGGCTAGGCCTCCTCCAGAAACAGGCTGTTTCCTTGGAGCAGACCTGGGTCCCGGTGGCCAGAGACAGTCTGGGCGCTGGCCTGGCTGTGACAGGCAGAACCTGCAGGCCCCGCATGGCAGCTGCAATGCGTTAAGGATGGGCGGCTTCTCCCTGGCAGGAGGGGTGAGGAGCGAGGAAGCGGGCGTCTGGCCTCTTTAGTGGAGAACGTCCCAGTGCTGGGAGCGCCTCACTGATCACCGCGCAGGAAGCTTGAAGTTTGCCTTTCAGGTTGATTGTATTAGCATTTCGAAAGAGTCTCCCTTCCTGGGAAGTGCATTAAGGATTCACTCCGGCTGGTCTCTCACCTGGGCAGGCTCCTTGTGAAGTGCCGCAGATTTCCCAGGAATCCTCAGAGACGTTTTGACATTCTGGTTGTCACTGCCAACGTGGGCTGCGAAGGAATTAATTGACATGGATGAAACCCTCAATTTCCAAGGGCTGTGTAGTAAAATAAAGGTTATTGTATTATTACAGATTCAGCCACCAATGAAAAAGGGATGAAGACCATAATCACAATACAGTAGGCTTAGTGGGGACTTGCCTTGATTTCCACAGGCAACTATCCTGAACTTCAGGGAATGACAATTCTAGTAGTTGCTATTTGTCGAGAACTTATAATATGCTGAACACTTTACTAAGTGATCTTTATATGCTACATATTCCCGCAACAAGCCTGTGAAGGAGATGCTCTTTTCATGTCCATTTTACAAGTGAGGAAACCAAGGCATGGACAGGTGACGTGAACACGGCTGTTAAGTAGCACCGTAGCAATTGACAACCTTGTGAGTAGCACGTTCTATTTTCTTGGGGATGAGGGAGCATTAAAATACTTGGGCAGGCAGGGTTAAGACTGGCCAAGTACTGTATAGGCACTTCTGGGTGGCAGATTATAAGTGTCTGTGCCCCCTTTCCAGACTCTGAGAGAACACCGATGCCTGTTCCCTCAGACCACATGAAATCCATCCATCCATCTACCCATCCACCCACACAAAAGACCCAGCCAGCCATTCATCTATTCATCATCCACGTACCCATGCACCCTTTTATCTGTCCATCAACTTACTCATCCATTTATCCAGCATTCATCCATCAATTCATTTAGTCATATCTTCATGCACCCAGCTATTTATTCAGATCAGGAGTGTCTCTGATTGCCCTTCCCCAGCTCCCACAGTGGAGGTAGGCGTTCCCCTGCTATGACTAATATAGCAGGTAGGGGAGAAGCAGGGCAAGGAGCCAGGAGATACAGAACAGGCTCCATCATTTGTAAAGTCTCTCCAACTCTCTCATTCCCAGTCTCCCTTTATGTATGAAAAGCGGTGGTATTTTCAGTCTATTGTGAACTTAAAGCAAGCAAACATGTGGCGCGCTTTAGAAATATGAACGCGCTGCACAGTTCCTGTCAGCGTCGTCGTCATCCTCACGGGCGCAGCCTGTGCTCTAAACCCAAAACAGCCTGAAGTCTGAGGAGTCAGCATTTCTGAAATGACCCATTTCTGATTTTGTTTTACAGAAATTCTGTAAAATTTACAAATATGAAATCACAGAAAGTGTGCAATTACTCCGTTTTATAACATTCGGGTCTATTCCACATCCGCCAGGGCCACAGGGAGTACTGGGGAGTAGGAATGGGAAAGGGACAGGGCAGTAGGGGTACTTGGTCCTGAACCGTTGGCCTGTCCTTTCTGGCTGAATGGATACGGCTCCCCAAAGTTCTTCTATATCAGGGTGATTGTTCAAGGCGTACTCCCTGTTAGCTGTAAGGAGAGGTTGTACTGTGAGGAAGTACGTGCCTGAAAACCCAGGAAAAGGTGAACAATGACGCTGCAAGTTCAGCAGGAACTATAGTAAATGCAGGTCTTACAGACACTACGTCAGGGAGCCTAAGTTACACTCCAGTAACAAACAATCCCCAAGTCTCAGGGGCCCATGACAAAGGCTTATTTCCCCCTTATGTTACACATCTGCCATGGGGCAGCTGAAGATTTATTTGCTCCAAGTTTTCTTGTCTCTGGAGCCCAGGCCGACAGAAGAGCATACTGTATCTTAAATCTTCCCCTCACATTTTATTGACCAAAGCAGATCACATGATCAAGCCTGACATCAGTGGGGAGGAATTGTATTCCTCCTTCGGAAAGGGCACCCAATGGCGGGAAAGCCACTATTTTGACCAGTTATTCAATTTCCCATACGTTGTAACTGAATGAGAAGGCAATTGGAACCTCAAAGTGGCTTGGCAGCAAGGACCTCCGTGGGAGAAGGTGGCAGCTCAGGCAGCTTAGCTTCCCTGGGTGCTCGCCTCTCCCATCCACCGCCCACTGACTCTCTGTGCTTCTCCTATGTTTCGTGGCTTCGGCTTTGCTGTCTTCAGGTTCCTGTTTCCTTATGACTTGTCTTCCCCTCCACAGTCCCTTTGCCCTCTTTGCTCCTTATGAACTTTCACTTTCTGATCTTGCCATGAGTCAGCCAGAACTCTTGAGGGGCAGATGCCAGAAACCTAAATCAAAGTAGCTTTATTTATTTTAATTGTTTTAATCTTCATCCAAGGATATGTTTACTGATTTTATAGAGAGAGAAAAGAAGAGAGAGACAGAGAAACATCAACCAGTTTCCTCCCACATGTGTTCTGACCAGGAATCAAAACAACAACCCACGTAGGTGCCCTGACCAGAAATCGAACCCACAACCCTTTGCTGAACAAGATGACGCTCCAACCAACTGAACCATCTAGGCAGGGCTCAGAGTAGTTTTAAAAGGAAAAAGAAAGGAAGGGAGGAAGGAAGGAAGAAAACAGAAACAAGTAAGGGATTTATTGGCTCACACAACCGAAAAATCAGAAGTAGAAGTGGCTTTCAGCAAGGCTGGATCTGTGACCCCCCATAATGTTCTCGCACCCCTCTTTTCTTCCTTCCTCTGAGTTAATTCCATCTTTGAACAGACTCTCCCTTCATGGTGCAGAGGCCTCTGATTGTCTCGAAATAGCCATTCTCCTCTCCTTCCAATGCAGTAGAAGTTTTTAGCTGGCCATATGGCCTCCCTTGCAACTAGATATTCTTTGGGACTAAATTCTGGTTAATGGGATGTAAGCACAAGTGATGTGTATGACTTTGGGGCTGTTCCCTTAAAAAGAAAGGTCATGCTTCCCCTTCCTTTTTCCTGCCTCCTGGCTGGCTGCCTCCTCAGTCCTGGTGTGAGGAAACGAGCCCCCAGGAGCCTGGGCTCCTGAGGACTCACACGGAGCACAGCTACTGCATCCACTTGGGCTTTCACGTGAGAAGGAAGCGAACCTGTATCCTGTTCACGTCACTGCTCTACGCGTCTCTTTGTTACAGTAGCCAGGCCAGTACCTTCATTAATTCACTTTCACCTCCCGAACCCGTCACTGTGGTCAGGGATAAAATCTGCTGGCTGGCCAGACCTGGGGCTCTATCCCCGAATCTGGGGCTGGGACCACTTCCCTAAACTCCAAGGACTGAAAGAGGTGGAAGACTTGCTCCTCAAGGAACATGGAGGTGCTATCACCAGAAAAGTGTGAAATGACTGTGGTACAGGCGAATGATAGTCCTTGTACTTAAGTATTTCGATTCCCTGAAGAGAAAGTCCGGTTGACTCAACTCTCCTCTTTCCTCCCACCAAGCCCAGCAGAGGTTCCTGGGCGTGGATCTTCTCCCAGGTTCCTGGTAAAGGCCCAATCAGCTATGGCTACAGAGATGGGTCCCTTACAGCAGCCCCTTTGGTAGCCTTGCTAGGGCGAGCAGCGTGATTCCCGTGTCTTTAGAGCCCTCTGTCTGCTTGCTGCAGTGGGTGGGGTTCAGGAGGAGGCCTGGGGGAAACTCATGAAGCAGACCGCATTCGCCAGGCCTGGGGAATGGACTAGGCACGGGTAGGGACCAGCTATGGTCTCTGCATCTACGCTCTCCGCCCCGGCATCCAACAGCCTGCTTCTGCAAAATGGCACAGGGAGCCTAGCTGGGCTGTCTCCACGGTGCCAAAGGCAAGACAAGGCCTTTACACTTACTGCAGAAGCTCAATGGGGATGGACCAGCGTGTTTGTTAACTCCAGATGCCAATATATTTTGATAAATAATGCTATTAAAAATGTATCATTGCTCTGACGCTTTGTTATAACATCTTTCCTCTTATTTTCCCCCATGTAACATTTACTTTAAAAGGCCCCAACCAAAAGCCAACAACAATGAAACTGCACCTAGCCTCCCAGAACCTCTTCGTTTATGAAACTCTCAAAGACTCAGCACTCGGGGGAAAAGCCACTGAGACATTCCACTGTTTTGTAAACTTTGCAAAAATCTGTAGTTCTTGTGGCTGAGGCCTAACTGCATGTTAAATTTGAAATTTTGAAGCTTCAATTGCTTAAAAATGTTGTAACTGCCTCTCAAACAGGAAAATTGCATTTAGATTTCCCTCTGTGTTTAACCTCAGACTGGCAAAAGATAGTCTTCAAATTTTCCCAGCAAATGAAAATCACTTTAAGATTGAGATTGCATATGGATAGTTCCTACCTCAAGACAAAGGGAATCTTCAGCAACAAATACAGTCATACATTTCTGTGCTGGGCCCGTAACGTGGAGAAATAAATGACCATTTTGTTCTATAATCCACAGCATGAAGGATTTAGGACAGAGACAAGGAAGACATTCTTGAATATGAGGTTCAGTCACATGTGAACAGTTACTAAGGGAAATTGCAGCACCCTGCACTCAATTTTCTTACGGCCAGGCTCCTACGAAATTGTATGATCCCTTTGGCACCTTCCTTGTCAAAATTTCCTTCCTCCCCGCTGAGGCTCTACTGCTTTCAAACCACCTCTCTTTATTAGTCCATCTCATAACTCATTTAAACCCAAGTGCAATTGTTTGCAAGTTAACGGGGACCAATGGGATGAGGGTGTGCTTTACTCAGAGGAATAAATCAATATTGGCAAAATTTTAGGCAGACAGTCTGTTAGATGAAGTAGTGAATGGGAGTCTTTATCGTCTACTCATAAAACTGGTTTTACCTGTGATAAATGCATCTACTTTCCTTTTTCCTTCTCTCTTGCCCTGCCTTCCTTCCATCTGTTCAACAAACTTCTCCAGGGTGCCTGCTCTAGTCCATTCTCTATGCTCTGCTCAGGGATGAAGTCCTGAAGTGGGAACTTCCTTCATCAAAGGGTACAGACTCCAGGAAAGAATCATCATAATCACACACCTGCAGGGACCATGTATTGAGTGAGTGCTGACTCCATGCTGGGGACTCTGCTGGGAGCTTCTCATGGGTAGCATTTCATCTTCACACCAACCCGGTGAGGTGGGCAGTGTGAGTCCCTTTTCATAGACAAGAAAACAGAGGCGCCATCTTTTCTTTGTTTTGGTCCCAGGTCACACATATGAAGTGTGGTGCTGGAATGTCAGCGCAGGCGGTCTGGCTGCAGAACTTTCTGTTCCAGGTGAGAACAGATTAAAATGAGCACATAGGATAAGTGGTGGGCTTTGAGGGGACAAAGTCCCCAGGGTGAGCCGTGCTACCTGAAGACTTGTCTTGAGAGACTGCAAGAAGGGCCAGCCTCTTGCAGAGTATATGTGAGCCCGGGGAGAGAGTCCCAGTGAGAAGCCCTCCCCGCTTCCCCTCCCCCCACTAGCAGACCCCAGAAGCTGGCTGTGCCCCAGGCATGGCTCTGGTCAGGAAGAGAGGATCTTTTGTGAGCTGCTGGCCTGGTTTCTGTTAATGCCAATTAGCATTCCTGCCTCCTTGGAACTGTGGGGTCAGCAGGCTTCTGTGATCTTGGTGGCTAGAGGTTCTGGCCTAGAAATGCTCAGGATGTGGGACAGAAGTCAGAGAGAATCTGAGGCAGGGACTGGGTCACCGAATGGAGAGTAAACAAGGATTCCCAGAGGCTCATGGGGCCCAGCAGCTGCAAGGGCAGGACATTCTGGAGCCAGACAAAGAGGAAGAGGAGAGAAGGCACCATCTAGGACTGCCTCCTCCCCACCCCCAGATCTCACTGGGTCTTGGGTGTGATCTGGGAGACTGGTTCTGGAGACAGGAGGAGGCACAGAGTGGGCTCCGACATTCCTGGGCTTGCAGGGGACTGCAGAAAGTTCTTCCAGGAGCCCCTCTATCCAGGGTTATTTGGGGAGTAGGGTGGAGCACCCTCCTCCACGTTAAAGTGAGTCCAGAAAATTGGCCTCGCACCCCCTGGTTGTTGGTGATCAGAGGCAGGTGGTACAATAAACTTGAGTAAATGCTGCCAGGTTAGCAGACTGAATACTGTGAAGGGCTGTGGGAGGGGCTGTCAAGAAAGACCTGCTTATCCCTTAGTGAGGCCGTCACTGGGCTCCCAGACCAGCATGGCTGAGGGACTGCTGAGTCCCTGGGGCTTAGAGATGGCCCCATGTCAGCTTGCCCCAGCTTTCTCCTGTTTGTCCCCCCGAACTCCCCTCCCTTGCCCTCTGGCCCCCTTTGTCTTGCCCTTTCCATTCCCCATCCACATTTGTCCAATTGTGGGCATCCTCTTGCCGTTCCCTCCCCACCGAGCCTGAGCCTGCGTGGTGGGCCAGCCCTCCCGCAGGAGTGATCATCTATTCTCCCACACGTCCTGCCCTCACTGGGGCTGGACCACCTGCCATGCTCTTGGTTCCTGCAGGGGGGCTGCCTCTGAAGTCACTGAGGAGGGAGCAGCCGCAGACGATGCCCAGGAGCCGGTGAGTGCTCACCCGTCCCTGGCCTTGTTCTCCAACTCCACCTGCCTGCCCAGCTGCTCTTCAGTGACTCACCCGGGTGCCCCAGGGGACTGGCTTTCCAAAACCCTATCACTGCACCTTTACGAAAACTGCTTAACCTCTGAACACAGAGCTTGTCCCTCTCTTGCCTGCTCCCCACTGGGGCGTTTCTGAGCGGCATGACAGGACAGGGGTGGGACATCTGCAGGAAGAAGGTGCTCAGGCCAGACTTCTCATGCTTGAACCCCAGCCCCTCTCCTCTTCCTGGTAGTCCCCACTCTCTTCTTAGTGGCTTCTCCAGGCTCCAGGGACATCCAACTACTTCCTGGCCAACATCCCTAGGAAATGGACAATTTCGAGGTTAGAGAGGAGGCCTTTAGGGTGATGGAGGCCTTGTATTTGCTTTTCGAGCTCCAGACTCGGCCCTTCTCTGTCCTTGCTGGATGAGAGAACAGATTGTCCTTTTGCACAGTACCAACACAGGGGGCTCATCACCTCCCCACCCTCCCTGGTGGGGACAGGCACTACTTCCCCCTCTTTCTTGCTGAGCTGTTCCTCACTATTGTGTGGCCAGTTCCTTAGGGGACCTTTGGTGTCAGGGCTGGGGACTGGGAAGGAGCTTTGAGAGGTTTCCTGTCTACCCACTGGCCACCCACCCCAACCCTGTCCTTGGTCTGACAGGGGCTACCTTGCCAACTGAGGTGGTACCGAAGCTTCCTGCTAGCTTGTTACTTACCTCTGCCAGGGAAGGAGTGGGTGAAGGGCCCAGTCATTGCGCTTGACCCTGCCCTTCCAGCAGGTGTTGCAGCTACCCACACCTTCCCAGCTTCTGAGGGAGGAGAAGAGACTTGCTGGGGCAGCCCCCATGCTAACACAGCTGGAGGTGCCCAGTGCTTCCCTGCACACCGCCCCCCCTCCCCGCCCAGAAGTCTGGGTCACAAGACTCTGCAGAAAGAGACTGGGCTGCCTGAATCCGGAGATCCTCAGCCTGGCGCTTCAGGCCTCCAGCATCTAGATCTCCCCTCCACGCTCCAACCACTATCACGGGCTCCTACCCTCAGACTGGACCCTGAACAGACCCCTGGGCCTTTACACGTGCTGTCTTGTCTCCTCTCCTCTCCTGCCCTCTCCTCTCTATCTGTCTAAATCCTGCCCACACAGGAGGGCTAAGCTCAACTTTCACCTCCCCCAGGGAGCCTCCCTTGACTACTTCCAGCTCATAATAAAAGCTCCTTCCCCTAAGCCCTTAGCTCACAAAACAGAACTAAATTCTATTGTATCTTTCATCATATATTAGTCTTGTTTTTCCAATTAGCCTGTCAGTCCCTTGAGGACAAGAGGCCATAGGTGACCCCTTTTTGCCCCCTCCCAGTGGACTTAGGAAAGAGTTGGACTGTTTTGGCACTCAGTCATCACAGGTTGACCAATTGGAACCTATTGGACTCTGTTCAGGGCCTGGTATTTGTGTGTCTATATACATTCATGTGTCTGCCTGATTTACACATTTGTATACACACATAGAATGTATGTGTTCTTGCATGTGAATATGACTCACATATTTGTACCATGTGTAAAGTGGTTTAATTTATTCAACAAGAATTTATTGAGACCCTGTCACAGCCGGGCACGGTGCCAAGTGTTGGGGATACAATGATGAGTAAAGAAATAGACTGCTCTAGCCCCACCGAGCTGGGAAGCCTGGCCACTGAGGAAGCAATACCGCAATGTGAGCTAAGTGTCAGGATGGAGCAGCATGTGGCCGGAGCACCTACTTTGCCTGGCCTAGGGAGACAGGCCAGGGCGCTTTGCTGTCAGTGCCTGTGTGTGGGTGACCTGTGGGTGTGCACCGAACCCACGGAGAAAAGAAACGTTTGACTTAGAGTCTGCTGAAGGTCGAATTGTGTCCCCCACACCCCCCAAAATATGTTCACGTCCTAACTCCTAGTTCCTGTGAATGTGACCTTATCTGGAAACAGAGTCTTTGTTGATGTTAGCAGGTTAAGATGAGGATTAGGCTGGGCCCCAGTCCAATCACAAGTGTCTGTATCAGAAGAGGGAAATTGGGGCACAATGTAGGATAAAGGCCACATGACTTCAGAGGCAGAGACTGGGGTGATGTGTCTGCAAGTGGAGGATGGCACCACCCGGAGCTAAGAGAGAGCAATGGAACAAATGCTTCTCCCCAAGTCCCCAGGACGGAACCGGCCCTGCCAACACCTTGATTTGGAGCACCTGGCCTCCAGAACTATTAAGAGAATAAATTTCCATTGTTTTAAGCCATCCAGTTTGTGGTACTTTGCGATGGAAGCCCTAGGAAAACACTAATCAGAGGCTTGCTGGGCTAATTAGGTATTTGCCCAGTGAGGAAAAGAAGGGAAGAGTGACTCCGTCACAGGGAACAGACTATGCAAAGGCAAGGAGGAGTGAGACAGCATAGCAGAGAGAAATAGGAATGTTCCCTAGGAGGTGGAAATGGGAAGTTACATGTTAGAGTGCATGCCTGTACATATGATTTGCATGACCATGATTGTGTGTATGTGAGTAGTTTGTGTTCATGCATGCACTTTTGGGCATTTGACATGTTTCATCTTGTTTTTATTACTTGCATGTTTCCATGTGCTCTCACATGGTTTGTATGTGTCCTAACCTCTGTGCGCTTTGCTGTCAGTGCATGTGTGTTAATGATCTCCAGGGTGTGCACTGCACCCAAAGCGGTGGGCTTGTGCTTAGTCACAGAAAGTTGTGAAGCCAGGCAGAGCCCAGAATCTGCATGAAGCTCCTCCTTGGTATACACTGTGGATGGCAAAAACCTGGTCAGACTGTGTCGTGAGTTGCCAGGAGCTCAGAGTTCACCTTCCCTGGTTGAGGAAGCCCGTGGCAGGGAGGATAGTGCCTGCACTGCATTGGTTAGCACCAGGCATGTGCGTGACAGAACTGCTGAGTCCTCAAGTTTGAGAGCTGAAGGTGGCCTTGGAGATGGTTCAGAGACCTCTTGCCCCTTAGCCTAGCCCCACTGGCACTGATCCTGAGGGTCCCCAAAACTCAGTCCATGAAAGGGCTCCCTGTGATTTGGCCAAATCCTCACTTGCCTGGAACACACCTTCTTAGGGGACAAGGGCTGCTGCTGAGGACAGGAATCAGGGGAAGGGTCACCACTATCCCAGGCCTTCCTAATAAAACATGCAAAAGATTGTGTGCATTTTTCTGGGCAGAGGGTGCCTGGTTTTCATCAGGGCCAAAGGTATGTGACTCAGGAGATGTAAGGACCCTTTCTCTAGTCTAGGCTGACATTGAGGGTGTGAGCGTGTGCATAATATGCGCAGGTGTGTGCAAGCATGCGGAACTCCCAACCTGCTTCCTCTCTGAGAATATGGTTGGATCAGGATGTCAAGTGCAGCCCCGGGCCCTGCCAGCTGCTGCCATGGTCAGATTGTAGGGGGCTGTCCTTGACGGGGCTGGTAGAACAGACGGAGTCAGTGTTAAGGACAGGAAGGGAGGGGTGGAGGCTGCTGCTCTCAGGAGGAGGTTTGTAACCTAGAGGAGCTCCTTGAGATCAGCTACCTAACTAACCAGCCCTCGTTTGGTTCACATTTAAGCCTCGGAGGTGCAGCCAGGTGTACGTGTGGGTGGAGATGGGAGAAGAAGCGTGCACAGGGAGAATTGTGAAGGTTCTGTAGAAGGAATTGGAGCTATTCAGCACCTTGGTCAGTACCCTCTGGGTTCTAGGGACACCCACTTCCTTAGCCTGTCCCCAGCCTGCCTTATGTTAATAACTCTGGGTTTGGTGGAGATGCTGAATACAGTGGACCTACAATTAAAGTTCAGATTATATCTGATGGTCTCATTGGGGCTACTTCCTTCTCAGGAATCCCTTCTCAGAAATTTCTGAGAAGCCAGATGGATCTAGGAGGGTCACTCATGGGTAACTAAGTACACTGATCCCGAAAAGAATGAGAGACAAAGATCTCCAAGGACTAAGGCCTGGCAGTGGGGTGGAAGTATGGTGGGGGAGCCCCTGGCTTCAGACTCAGTCAGTGGAAGGAGGGGAGGGAAGAGCATGTGGCTGGGATTGTTTCTCCTCCCCACCCTGCCTCAGATTCTGGGCTGAGCCAACCTAGACCTTGCCACCCCTGCCCAACCAACACTTCCCCTCCTTTGGGCTCCCCAAGCCCTCCAGGGTTAGGGGATTCCCTGAGGCTGTGCTCTGAAGCCTCTTCCACGTCCCTTTCCTCTGTTTCCCCACTCCCCTGCTGTGCCTGCCTGCTGCCACCACAGCCCCGTACCCTGCCCTCTGCATCCCTGTTTTAGGCCACGGGACTTCACTGCTAGCACTGTTTTGGAACCATCTGGGCTCCAGACTTGATGGCTCTCTTGCTCCTTCTCTTCTTTCCAAAGAACTTTCTACAAGTAATTAATTAACCTCATCACCTCCTTTCTGTGAAGCCCAGTGCAGGGAGGGAGGAAGGATAAGTGCCTTGTCCCTTGAGGACAGTCAAGTGGACACGTGGCTGCCAGGGGTCCGGGAGAGATTCCCTTTCAGAGCTGCCACCCCCCTCCCCACTCTGGAGCTGGCTGCAGTGTAAGCCCTGCTCCAGGAAGAAGCGAGGGTCACCCTGTCTGCTCTCAGCCCTGGCTTAGTTTCCAAATGGTCTGACAGAGGCCTTTGTCATTTGCTCCCTCCAGTTGCTTCCACCCTTTTCTCTAATCCTCCCCAGGCAGTTCCTGGGGTCGAAGATCAGGCACAAAGGACGTGGGGAGGAATGCAGATGAGCAGAGGAGCACAGCCTGGGGTGGCAGTGATAACCTTTCCCCCTGGATGCTGTGCCTGCCCTGTTGGTACATCAAAGGACATGCAAATGCATGGAAATGCGGAGTGTCTGACTGCAAATGTGCCCAGGCAACCAGGTCACCCCAGGAGCATCATGCAGCCCCTGGGGAGTCCCCTTGTAGTCTGATCTCTTGCCTCCCAGGAGGTTATGCTCACAAATGCTGGGGCACTGGCTGAAGGGAACACTGGACCCCCCTCAGCTAGTCCTGCTGCCCGTGGACAAGGCCCATCCCCTGCTCTAGGAGCCCAGCGAGGCCCTGGGTGCACTTAGTGTGTGACAGGTGGAGAGAGGGGCCTAGGCTGAGGCTCAGAGGAAAGTGGGAGTGGGAGGGACACAGTCTGGGACACTAATTGTTCACCTGCTGACACCAAGCCCTGAACTAGACACACCGTGCATGTTAACTCATGTCACCCTTCTGACTCCCCAAGAGGTTCTTAAGGAAACTGAGGCTTGGTTTATTAATGCAGAAAGGAACTTGGCCCAAGATCACACAGTGAGTAAGTAGTAAAGTCAGAACTAGACCAAGGCTTTTATTATCTGAGCAAAATTTAAAAATGCAAATCAAAGAGTGCCATCCCCTACCTGAATCACTGCTATGGCTTCTCAGTGTCTTCAGCATGAAATCCTTTTCCTTTCTGTGGATGCCAAGACCCTGTGCCTCTAACACTGTCCCCTCTGGTCCTCATCACTCACTCTACCCACCCCCTGCGCACCCCCTCGGCCAGCCATTTTTCGGTGCCTCTAGCAGGCACACTCTCTCATTCTCTTTATAAGGCTCTTGCACTTGCTGTTCCCCCAGTTTGGAACACTTTCCCTCCGGATCTTCATGGGGTGGGTCCTTCAGGTCAAATGCCACCTCCCCAAAGAGGTCTTCTTCCCTGACCTTCCAGGCCACGGTGGCCTTCCTCTGTCCCTCTCTATACCGTCACCCCAGTTGCCTTTCTTCTCAGCACTTCGCAGCATCTGAAGCTGTTTATTTGTTAACTTGTTTATTGTGTTTCATCCACTAGAACTCAAGCTCCTTCCAGGTTTGCACGGTTATGTTCCCAGGGCCTGGCACTCAGTAAGTGCTAAATAACTGTTCGGTGGGTGAATGACCTCAGAAAAGCTTCCCTGAGCAGAACTTGGCTGGTGGGTTACAAATTGAAGCCTGATCACTGAGGCTCTGAGGTTCATAAAAGAGTCTATCTGTCTGTCTGTCTGTGAGCTGGCCTGGCCTCCCTTTCCACACAGGGAGTATGGTGGACACATTTCTTAAGACTTTGCATGAGGCCAGGTGTGAAGGACAAGGTTGCCTGACATCTGTGGACCAGGGGTTGGTGTTCTCAGGTGCCCTGCCTGCTCTCAGCCTTTCCCCAACTTGGGAGAGGCTCCTGCCGAGGATCCCACCCTGCCTGCCCCCAGGAGTGCGGCAGACGTGGCCGGTGAGGAGGGAGAGACAGATGCGGCTCAAGGAACCTGATCTTTTGCATTCACTGACATTCTTGGATTTGACATTTACAACCTCAAGGTTCTATTCCGAGGAGGCCTTTTGCATTTGATGTAAATATTATGGTGATGAGAGGTGACATGGAGAATACCCTGTAGGAAATGTAATTCCACCCCCACCAGGCTGGAAGCTTTGGGTTGTTATCCAGGGGATTGATCCTCCCAAGTCTTGGGTTAACCCAGAACAACCCCTTCACTCCTAGGCAGCAGGGGCTGGAAGTGGCACGTTCGTTATTTTTCCAATTTGTGGAGGCGCACTCATCCACCAACGTGGGAAGCAATAGGGGTGAGTTTTGAACTCATTGATGTTACAGCCATTGTGGGGGGGAGGTGACCCCTCCTGGAGGAGGCTTGAGCCATCCTCAACTCTAGAGGGGTGGGATTGGGGGATCCAAGCCAGTGATGGGTGCTGTAGTTCCCAGAAGTCAGCTGTGCTCCCAAGCACTTCCTCAATGACTTCTGGTTCCCACCGATCTCCCAGCCGGGTTTTAACCCTTGGTTTGCGTGCCTCTCTACTCTGCTTAGTGTTGGGGACTGCCTCCCGCTGCCTTGTGACCCTTGGTGCCATATTCCTACTCTTTTTCCAAGCCACCAAGGAAATGATGTCCATAATCTCCACATGTGGTCCGGGTGGGGGACTAGGACTGGAGCAGCTGTCCCCAGATGGTTTGCAGGACCAAAGAGAGAGGTAGCACCTTTGCAATGATGTCTCTTTGATACACTGTGT
This sequence comes from Desmodus rotundus, assembly GCF_022682495.2. Classification (NCBI taxonomy): domain Eukaryota; kingdom Metazoa; phylum Chordata; class Mammalia; order Chiroptera; family Phyllostomidae; genus Desmodus; species Desmodus rotundus. The sequence goes on from NC_071396.1 coordinate 52,437,753, forward strand.
GGCCAGGGACAAGGGACTGAATCTCTCTGAGCTTTGGTTTCTGCATCCCTTAAATGGGGAAAACAATATCTATGTCACAGGGTTATGTGAAGGTACCAAGGAAGGGTGTATACAGGGCCCCAGCACAGCGCCTGACATGACGTGCGTGCTCAGGAAGTGTGGGCAGTTATACCAGGTACAGAGGGGTTTGCGAGGCAGGGTGTGAACCCAGGGCCAGATGCTGGCCTGGAAGCCCAGAACTTACAATTTCTTTGCCCAGCCGTGCTATGGACCTTATATCCACAGTGACCAGTCATTCAACCAATCAACATTGATTATTTGGGTGTGTAACGAGTGTTTGATATTATCATCAGAAAGCCAGCATAAGCTAGAGCTCAGATTCTGGAGTCAGAGAAACAGGTCAAATGCTGGCTCAGCCACTAGATGCTGGACTTTTCAAAGGTTCAGTTTCTGCATCTGTAAGAAGGAAATGACCATAGAACCCATGTCAGATGTTGCGGAGATTAAGTGGATGGTGCTCGGCATATAGCAAGCCCTTCATGGGTGTCACTACAAAAGTCATGTGTGGCATAGACAATGGAAGAGACTCCTGATCCGAGATTAGAAGACCAGGGTTTGATCTACTTTTATCTCTTATTTACTGTGTTGTCTCGGGCAAATCGCTTTACCGTGAAGTCTCTATGTCCTAATCTGCAGAAAGGGAATAATGTCACCTAGTTTTAGATGGCCATGAAGAAAACTTAACATTTAGCCTAAGAAGGAGGCTCAAAATTTATATGATGACTGAATAAATGAATGAATGCATAATGTGAAAAATTTTAGGATTTGGATTCAGAGGACTTGGATTGGTGTCCCAGGTTTGTTACTTACTTTCTGTGTCATTTGAGACAAGTGACGTCACCTTTCTGAACCTTGGGTTCTCCCAGTATAACATAACATAACACCTGTCCCTAGCATTATTGCAGAATATTAAAAGGCTCCATATACCACAGGGTACTGTGCTCTAGTCCCTCTGGGTGAGGGACTGTGAGGGTCCCAAAGATATGCCAAGTCCTTGGTCCTAGCCCTAGAGGAGCTGTGATAGATTTGGGAAGAGAAGGCACAAAGCAGGGGCAGAACAACGCAGAGTTCCACCCACTCACTGATTGAACACATATTTATGAAATGCTAGGCATATTTTCATATGCCTACTGGAGGTTTATAGGTTCGGCCTGATGGAGGGGCCTTGAAGTTCAAGGTAAGGCCCCTGGATTGTCTCTCCTATGGCTACGGGCCTCAGAACGCTTGTATGCGATCTATGCTCTTGAGTCCCCTTGTGGGGTAGGCCTCTGGCTCGCTGAGTCACTTTTCTCAGTCATTCTCTGAGAGAAGAATGTGCACTGTCCATTGTAGGGAGAGCGTTTGAATCAGCCATTCAGTGAGTGGTCCCTCCCCAAGGCCAGTGGCCTATCTGGCCACTGCAGCTGGCGGCCACAAAAGACCTGCTGAAAATCCAATCTAATGGGGCAGCTAAGGCTCTAGCTGCTCTTCCTGGGAGCAGGAGGGTGAGTTGCAAGGTGATTTCGCTGCTGTCGCAATCTCCCTTTAGACGCAGGCTGTCCTCGAGGGCAAAAATAGCAGCTTCAGAGGCAGGAGAGTGTTGTGACATCATCCCCAGGGTCAGTGAGCAAACACCTCTCCAGCCAGCTGATCCCACTTGCCCCTTGGAGACTTGGGCCAAGGTCCTAGGAGATGGCTTTAGTGGCCTCAGATCCCTTTCCATGCCCCTGGCTCCTGTCTGGGCTCTATGAACAGGAATTTCACCCCTACTCTGATGTTTACCCACCAGGCAAAGAGGAGTGCCCTCAGCAGGGCACAGTGGCTGGGCTGGGACCCACTTCCACTTCCCCAGGGCTGAGCGCTGCAGGCTTACAGGGCCCTGCAGGCTTTCTGGGCCAGGAGCACGTAGGCTGGGCTGGAGATGCTGAGGATGGCAGCAGGCCAAGGGGAAGGAAGATATTCTGCAATCCTTGGGAAGTGGGAGGGAGGGCTGGCAGGGGGAAGGGCGGGGGGGGGAGGGAGAGGGTTTGCAGGGAGAATAGAGGAGTTTGTGCACAGCTGTGTGTGCATGGGCACGAGTTTGTGTGTGTGTGTGTCCTGCAGCAGAAGATGGCAGGAATGGGGACTCTACAGCCGCTACTGATTAGAAGGGTTTTGAAATTGATAAATTACTTTGTATTGGGGCAAAATGATTTGCCCAGATTTCAAATGTCTCAGAGAAGGGAAGCTTCTCTTGGGCCAAGTATTGATTGCATTTAATAGAGCTGGGACTTGCTCACTTAAAAACAACAAAATAAACATCTAGGAGAAGGCACTAACTCTCTCTCTTTCTCCCTCTTCCTCCTTCTCTCTTCTCCCTAAGAACAGCAAGGGGTCCAGAGACCCACCCAAGGCTGGGGTGAGGGGGCACAGTGGGGGCAGTGCTGGTGTCAGAGCCATGGGGTCCCTTTGGGGCAGATTGATGGTGGGGGCTCAGGAGAACAGGGGGTCCTGGGTTGCTCCCATTCTTCACCAATTGATTTTTGCCAAACAGGGCTGTCGGAGCCTTTGATAAATCACTAACCCAAGTGATGAATGCCCTGAGGCTGGTGGGGGTGGGGGAAAGGATGCTAATCCGGGCGAAAGCCCAGGGAAAGAAAGGGGTGAGGATGGAGGGCTGGTGGGCAGAGGGGGCCAGCTGAGTTGAAGCTGAGTTCTGGAAACCCTATGAGATACCCCCAGATAGCTAACCCTAGCCCTTTCTCTCAACAAGATTTGAACACAGTCATTAACTCAACAGTACTTCAAAATTCATTTTCCGTCTATCTTTCGTCTGTCTCTTGCTGTCTGTCTCACTGTCTGCCATTTTATCTGGTTTCCAAATGGACTCTGATGGTTTCCTCCCATGAGAGGACTCTTTTGGGCCTCCTGGCATATGGGAAGGCATGGGGGGAAGGCTAGTAGCAAGCAGGAGCTTGGCAGTGGGAAGTGGGAGGAGAGCAGTAAAGGGGTCTCTTGAAATGAGTGGAGGTGAGGGGCCTGCTGAGCAGAGAGGGAGGGACTGGGGGACGCAGATATGAGTTTGTAAGACAGCCGTGGCCTGAGAGAAGCCAGTTTCCAGCATGGCCTATTTCTCCTGGAGGGTAAGATCACATCATGGGGTTCTCTCATGCCTCCTCCCAAAGCAGTGTGAACACAGACTGCCTCAATTGGGCTCCCTGGGGAACAGCAAGAAGTGCAGAGAGGGACAGAGACCAACCCAGAGCCGCAGACTGATCTGTCACCGTGGCCAGAGCCTGCCTTGGAGGCAGCCCTGCTCACAGACCACAGTCTGAACCAGCTATGGGTGACCTTGGATATGTGACTTAGCCTCATTCACCTTCTGGTTTCTCGTCTATAAAATGGTATAATACAATAGGGCTGCATGAGGTTTATATTAATTCAGACCATGTGTGTAAAGTGCTTACCACAAGGCCTGGCCCATACAAGCACTCAGTAAATGTTAGCTGGGAACATTATCATTCTCCCTGGTAGCAGCATGGCAGATTCTGAAGTCATGAAAACCCAAAATGGGTCAGCTGGAGTCAAGAGAAGGGACTCCTGGCTCTGCCTGAGTCGGATAATTCTACCCAAATTACAGATCTACAGGCCAGGCTGTGTTCTATGCTCTGTCTCCACTTTCAGTGCTGATGCGCCATGGGCTAGGGCTCCACGCTCTCCTGTAAAGGCAGCTGGAACCTAGCCCTGGAGATGCCTGCCAGGCATCTGCCTACGCGAGCTGGGCTTGCCTCCTCCTTACCAGGACGTCCAAGCCGCCACTTCCAGGCTCCCAGCCCTGGCCCTGTCCATGGTGCTAACCCGCATCCCAGCCTGAGACTTGCCCACAGTGCAGAACTTCTCACTCCAAATATCACCCCCTCCCCCACCAACTTTAACATCTCTGATGATCTCCCCAGTCACCAGGAACGAATTCTGAGCTCACGTTCTGGACCGCTGCCAGGAAGGAGGAAGTGGCCTTAGTATAAAGAATCACACAAAAGGCCGCAGGTAATTATGTCTCTTTTAAGCTGCTAACAGGATTGGCCATTTGATAAATGGAAGGATTTGAGGCTGTTTTGTCACTGACAAGCTGTTGTAAGATCATATTGGAAGCTGAAGACAGTTTATCTTCATGTGTGTGGTGGAGAGAGGGGAATTCTCCGTGGATTTTGCACCCTCTTCAAATTAATGTCATTTCCTAGGCCGATCCTATGCATGGGAGTGAGTGATCTTTATGACTCACCCCCTGATTAGATTACCTGGTTCAGCAGGCACCTTCAGCCCCCTGAGTGCTCTCTCCCTCCCGAGGCCCCTCCCTGCTTTCATCTCTCCAGCTCCCCTCTGACCTCCATGCTTCCCTCCTCTAGCCCTGCTCTCAGGTCCAGCTGCTGAGCAAGCCCACGGCTCAATTACTGCTGGCTAGCCCAAGACGCAGAGGGATCTGGTTTCTTCCCTTTCTCTGGAGGGAGCAGAAGAGATGGGGGTGGGGAGGGAAGAAGAGGGAGGCAATGGGAGGGAGGGGGAAAACAGAGGAGGAGAGAACAAACGAGACAAAGAGAAACAGAGAGCCAAGCCAAGGTAAAGAAAAGAAAGGAAGAAGAGAGACAAAAGCAGTAGCGAGGGGAGAGGAAGGGGTTTTTTTGTCTTTCATTTCAAGAGCCTTGTTCTCTACAAGCACCAAGGTAGCCTCCTTACCTGAACCCCTGAATTAAGCAGGCCCCCTTGGGCATTTTCTCAGATAACCCCGTTTTATTGTCTTCAGAGCACTCACAATTATTGTCTTGTTTGCTTAGGTATTTGCTTCTATAATTTGTCCTCACCCCTAAGTTAGAAGACCAGTGAGGGCAGGAGTTATGGCTGCCATGTTCTCCCCAGGGTTTCAGCACCTAGCACCTAGTACGTCCTTGGTAAATGCTTATTGGCCATCTGATATGGCAGGGCTGAAGGGGCAGGGCTGGCCCGCCCTCCTGCAGAGTCTGGTGGTGAAGAGGAGGGTGCCAAGTCTGGAGATGGCTGGCCCATGATAACATCACTGTCTGGTTTGGGGGTACGTTTCCAAGGAGGGGAGTACTTCAGTCATTTTTGGACAGAACTAGGTGTCCTCCAGGACAAAGCTTTTCAAAATGTGGTCCACGAACCACTACATCAGAACCTCCTAGCAGCCTGCATTTTCGCAAGCCCTCCATGTGACTCTGAGGGAGTGGGTCTGAAGTTTACAGTTTGTGAAACTCTATTCTGGGAAATGGGAGATCTCAGCAGAACCAGGATCTAGGCTGCTCGCTGTGTGTGTGTGTGTGTGTGTGTGTGTTTGTCGGGAGGGTAGTAGTTGGAATACATACAGTGGAATGAGAAAGCTAAAATCCATTCTTTTCAGCTAGGTGCCACCTCAGTCTATACATATACTGGGAGGTATTTGTAGGAGAGCCCCTGTGTTCAAAGGAAGGGTTCAGCCTGCTGGGGACAGCTCCCCCACCCAACCCAGGACCCTAGAGGAAGAGGAGCCCAGCAACAGATGTGAGGAGAAGGAGCCCTCCCTGCCTCATGCCCAGGGGCCTCTCCTCCCCTACCCAATGTAGTCTCTGCAGCTGGTAAGTCATGCCTCATTTCCCAGGCAAGCTGTGTACCCACCCCCAAGCCCCAGGCCAGGCTCCCTGCCTCTTCAGGGGACCTCCCCCAGACTTGTCAGCAACATGTGCTCCAGGATTGATTGACTGCTCTCCCAGCCTGTGCCCCCACCATGCACACACACACGCCCCAAATGTCACAGCCCCACCGTATCAGACAGGCAGGGCATCGCAGGACACCTGAAATAGATCCAGTGGGTGCTCAGAGGTGAAGGACGGTGCGCCTGAGCAACGGGACAGCCTGGGTTACTCATGCTCGACCTCCGCCCAGGCCTGAGATCAGGAGGAAGTGTGGAAGACGAGGGCCCACCAGTTTAAAAGGATAACCGCCCCCCATGCCACTTCTGCTGAGTAAAATCAAAGCACATAGACAGAGCTAACACCATATCGCAGCCACTCTATGCTCCAGCAACTCTGTCTTTAGTTTATGCCTCGAACACTCTGTGCTCTCTTTGGCCTCAGCATCTCTCTCACTCATGCTGTTCCTTCTGCCTGCAATGCTCTTTTACACTCTTCCATCCCTTTTATCTGATAGCTCCTACCTCCCTCAGTGGTTCTTTCCAGATGCCCCAGCTCTGTGCTCACAGCTCTACATCCCTTAACTCTTTGCAATACTTCTCACCCTTGTCATTATGTACTCACTGTCCATCTTCCCCACTTGACTTTGAGCTCCACGGCAGGAGGGGCTACACTTCTGTGTCCTGCCCACTGCCATATCCCTGGCCCCACCACCCACAGTACTTGGCACAAGGTGGGCACCCAGCCAGGAAGACTGAAGCTTAGACAGAGTCGTTTGTTTTCATAAACGGTCCCTGGGCACCTGCTGTGTGTCAGGCATGGTGCTAGACCCCGAGGACGCAGCGGCAGGCAGGAGGCACTCACTCCCCTTCCCTTTCTTCTTCCAACCTCGCAGAACCTGCAATCTGTCAGGTGATCATACAAGTTACTGTACATTTGCAACTATGACAGGTGCTTACAGAGGTTCATGAGCACGTAAAAGAGAGGGGTTTAGTGAAGTTGAGGAGGTCAGGGAAGTTTCCTGAGAGAATGCTATTTCCCTGAGATAGAGGAGGTTCTGTAGAGTAACAGTGGAGCAAAGAGCGTTCTGGAGAGAGAGAGAACAGCATGTAAAAAGACCCTGTGGCAGACAGAAAGCATGGCTCCCACCAGGAACTGAAAGCCCTTAAGTTCTAGAGCGTGGGTAAATGGGAGGCTGGAAAGCCAGCAGGAGCCAGACCACAAAGGACTTTATCAAGCAAGGTAAGGAATTTACTTCTTTATCTAAGAGCAAAGGGTTTAAACACTGAAGAGTTTACACAGCCGGGCTGGGGCTGGAGTGGGGAAGGCAAGAGGCAACATAATCAGAATTGCGTTTCGAGAAGGTCACTCAGGTTTCAGTATGAAGAAGGAAGGGAGAGGATCCCTTGGAGGCAAAGAGACCAGTAAGTGGGGTGTTGCGGCTATCCAGGATCAGGCCATGAAGGCTGGTGGAGGTTGAGAATACTGCACAGTTTTGAGAGGAAGTTTTCACGCAATATCACGGGTTGGTGGCAAAACCAGGACTAGTAAACATCTCTGGCCTTTGTACCTTCTTGTAGCTGTTGGCCTCCTGCGTGGATGTCCGGTGGGCCTCCCCCAGAAGTATCCCTGCTCTCTGTCCCCCGCCAGATTCCCACAGTCTGTGCTGTGTTCCCCTGGGGGTGCCCATATATGTCTTCTCCCAAGTTAAAAGACTCTGACTGGACACTGTCAAGGAGATGAATTTCCCTCAGGGCCCTGGGTGCTCTGCATTCTGGGAATTGTAGTTCTGGAGCAGGAAAGCTGGATCTGCCTCTGACTGTGGATCTGGCAGGCAGCCCGGTTACCATGGCAGCAGCTGGGTTGGAGCCACCGAACCATTTCATCCACAGCTCTGCTGGCTCTGAGAGCCTCGCAGCAAGAAAGCTCGGACTCTGGGGAGGAGGAGGAGGAAGGAGGAGAGTGAGAAAGGGGAAAGGAGGGAGGGAAGACCTCATGGGCCTTCCCCAGAGGCCTGAGCTCAGCTTCCCCTGGCTCTGGGACTTCTGGGCTCAGTAGAAGAGAAGTTACCAGCTCATCCTCAGAGCAGGACACCCCAGCACTGGGATCCAGTTCTGCTGCTCCGTTCTTGTCAATCAGTCAGGCCCTGTAATTCAGATCAGTGAATGCAGAAGGCTGCACCCAACACAGAGGAAGGAGAGGGCAGTCCCCCATCCCCCGGGGATCTTGGGGTCTGGGTAGAAAAATAAGAAGGTCCAAAATAATGACTCAGGAAGGAAAGACTTCTGTCCATTTTCCCTCCAAAACGTCCCCAGAATCCATTCCCTTCTCTCTGCCCCTTGGCCACAGTCCCAGCCCATTCTATGTCCCCCAGAGAAGGCTTTCTAAAACACAAATCTGGTCCTGTCATGCCCCTGCTTAACATTCTTCAATGGCTCCCCTTTGCCCACGACTGGATCAAATCCAAACTCTCTAGTAGGACCATTCATGGCTTTGCAAATTCCGGCCCGAGGCTCCCTGTCCAGTTCTCCTTCTGCCTCCCCTCTGCTCCAGCCCTGCAGAAGTTGGCTGGTTGCTCTTTCATGCCCCTGCCTTTGCACACTCTCACTTCTGCCTGAAATGCCCTTCCCTCCCTCCTCCAACCTCTGAGCTGACCAAACCCCGCTGAAACACCTCCTCCTCAGTGAAGTCTTCCAAAGTCCTTTTCCACCACAGGGAGAATTAATGGCCTGGTGCTCCGAGCTCCCAGAGCACTTTGTACATCCTTCTCAAACACTTATCACCCGTGTTGTGATTATTGTCTCTGTAGCTGCCTCTCCCTCTCTCTCCTGCATCTGAGCTGTCTTGGGGTCCCCAGCGCCCAGCATGGCGTTTGGCACAAGGTAGGCACTTGACAAATGGTGAGTGCGATTGAATTCACAAGAGGAAGGCTATGGGCCTTCACCATTTTCCTGCTCCCCCCACTCTCCTTTCCCGCTTCCCTGGGCCCTTCCCCACTCACCCCCGGCCCCACCCCCCTCCTCCCATGGGGCTGCACATGGTGAGCACAGCAGCTGAGTGGCAGGCCCTATCGAGCAGTGCCTTCCGTTCTGGGCCAGGGTGGCATGGGCACCTGCATGTGAAGGCTGAAAGCCTTCCCATGTCACTGGGAAATGACACCTTGGTCCCCAGAGAGGAGGCACCTGTGTCTTAAACAGAGCCATGATTTATGGACCTAGCTCCAGGAGCTGAAAAAACCAATTAGGCCTTCCTGCTTCTTCACCTGGAGGCAGGATGATTCCAGGGAAGTCCTCCCTCCTGGGCAGAGGCTCCATCTACCTGGACCTCAGCCCTGAGTCTTGCCCATCCAGCCTCCCACCCCACCCTGTCACTTACTCCTTGGTCAGTAGTCCAAGCCCCCTGGACCAGCTTTCCCTGCGTTAAAATCCCAACTCTACCACTAAACATCTGGGATATCTTTTCCAGGTTTTCATCCTCTTTGAGTCTCCTTTTCTCATTATAATAAGAGGATAAAATTGATCTGCGTAGATCACTCATGCATTTACGTATCCATCTATCCACCCATTCATTCCCTTCCATGAAGATTTCTAATGTGGGCCAGGTACCGGGTTAATCACTAAGGATGTAGAAGTGAATCAGAAAGACGTGATCCCTGCCCTCTGACAGCTTATAGTCCGTGGGGAAGACCAACCTTGATGCGTTTCAAGGCAGAAGTGCAGACTATTCAATATAGGCCAGGACTGATCTCAAGATTTAATTCTTCAATGACTGTTTATCGTGCACCTGTGACATAGCAGGCAGGGAGGATAAGCAGGCCGCCAGGCCCGCCCCTCACTTGGCCCCTGTTCTCAGTGGCACAGAGAGAGGCAGAGTGCAGAGGGTGGAGAGTGTAACTGCGAGAGGGCTGAGAGGGAGAAGGATGCGGACTCTGCAGCTGAAAACAAGGTGTCCAGACTCCCCAGGGCCCCAGAGATGGGAGGTCCTTTGCACCCAGCAGAGGTAAAAAACTAATGGACACAAGGAGTGGCCTTCCCTGGTTAGGGGATGGGGATGATGGAAAGGGGCTCCCACAGAGAGAATGTGAGAGCGGGCAGGAGGGCCAGCCACACAGGGCCTGGGGAGGGTGGCAGCTTCCCAGAGCTTGTGGAGGCTACTGTGTTGCTGCCACAGCCCACGATCTGCCACTCAGCCGGACCTTTATTTCTTTCTTTGGAGGTGGCAGGAAGAGTCTGTTCCAGGTGTCAGTCCAGTGAAGAGGCGGGGAGGGAAGAGGCTGCATGGAGGCACTGGCTCCAGCTGTTCTTGCTGAGCCTCTCATGCTGGGCCCACAGCCCTGAACCTCTCCCTCCCTCTGTCCCCTTGGCTGCTGGAAATCAGTGTCTGGATTCAAGAGGATGCAGGCTCCAGGGCTTGCAGGAAGAAAGGACGTAAGAGGGAGTGAGAAATAGGGAGCCCATTACTACTCCTCAGTGTTTCCAAAGAAAAAATCACCAGCTTGCTCTGTGAGCATGGGTCTCAGTCCCCGCACCTATAAAATGGTGGTCTTGGACTAGCTCTAAGGGCCCTCTGGCTTCTGTTCCTTCTGTTGTTGGGAAAGCGGAGATGGTGGAGACGGGCTCTGCAGAGAAAAGCTGGCTCCACCCTCTGCCAGGGGACCCAAATCAGCATTTGTTGACATTTCCCAGGATGTCCTCAATGCTGGTGACATTTCAGAGACAGGGCTGGAGGATACACGGCTGACCCTGCTCCAGGCCCAGACTGGCTCAGGCCACAGGCCCCACCCAGGGATGAGCCTCACATTCCAAACAGCAGCAAAAGATCGTCCTCTGGGGTTGTCCCTGAACTGCCACAGCGAGCGAGGTCCCTCCATGAAAATGCTGGCTGGGGAAGAGTGAGGCAGCTCTGAGCCCAGAGCTCCCTTCACCAAGCCTGATGTCTGCACCTGGGAAATGGAGCCTATCACACCTGCTGCCTTCAAAGAACAGCTGCGGGGCCCAACTACCTGAATGTGAGGGGGGAAAGTTCTTAATATATGTGGGCTACTGTCCCAGTGTGAGGGCTCTGACGGGACATTATGCCCTAAGGTAAATAGGTGGGGGTGGGGGATGGGGAGGATGGAGCTTGGAGAGAGAGGAACCAGGTCATTTCCTGGCAATTTCGCAGAGTGTAGAAAGCTGTTTGGAGGGTAGAAGCCGGCAGAGGAGACCCAGGGAAGCCCCTGGGGCCCCAGGTGATGCCGACAGATCCAGTGGCAGGACCAGCCCAGACAGAGGAGACCCAGAGCCTCTCTCTCACTAGTTTTACTCTGCAGTCCCAGGACTGGGAGGCAGATGGCCTGAGAGTCCACGACCGGGTGGTGGCAAAGAGCCTGGAATTTGGAGTCAGGAGAACTAATCCTGGCTCTGCTGAGCAGGAGCTGTGTGGCCTTAGGCAAGTGCTTTGCCTCTCTGAGCCTCATTTTCTTTGTCTGTAAAATACAGGGAGGGGTAGTAGTAATGCAGACCTTGCAGGCTTGTTGGGAGGATCAAAGAAGCTAAGTAGGTAACGTACTTAGCACGGGCTATCACCGAACAGGTGCTGAGCCGTTATTGGTGGCATCAGCACTCAACCCAGGAGACAGGCTGGGCCTCTCCAAGAACCTTTCCCACCTCTGCTCAGCCTAGTCTATAAGGAGGAGAAAGGCCCTCCCCACAGATTTTCACACATTTAAATGTGTACCAGGCACCTACTGTACACCCACCCCTGTGTGGCAGGAAAGAGGAAGAAAACTTGATTTCCATTCAGCGTCCTAATTTGCTGATTGTGTGAGCTTGAGTGGCTCTCTTCCCCAATCCCAGGCTCAAGTTTCCTTATCTTTAAAAATCAATAATCAGGCAAGGATTATGGATTAGTACTAAACACCTTTAGGGGAATGGTTGGTGGGGAAATCAACATCAGTTCGGTGGCAGGGGAACCCTCAAACAGTAGTTTCTAGAAGCAAGGTGGGGAGAAAATCGTACCTGTCATCGGCTGAGCATTTCTCCTGGTGGATGAACTCAGTGTTATGTCTTCTGACGCAGAGCAAAGTGAGGCATGAGCCATCGCTGCGCATGTGTTCAGGCCAAAAACATTTCATGTGAACCATCCAGCCTTCGGATCTCACTTCGAGTCTACAGGAGGTAAACTAGCCCAAGGAAGAAACCAGGCATCTGGAAGGAGGAATATTCTCTAGAAAAACCGGGTGTTTCATGGGTCAGTGGCCAACAAAATGGGGGGATGCACCATCTTAAGCAATTTAATGCACACGAGCGTATGCCACGCGTGGCCCTGTACTGGGTTTTGACAAACCAACTGTAAAGGAGCTTTTGGGGTCAATTGATCTGGGCATTAAAAGGGATGAAAATGTGCTGAATGGAAAGGTCAAGATTGTTGGCTGACTGAAAGGAGATCCTGAAGCTCTGTGTATAATGCGATCACATTTTGGTAAAAAGATTCTTATATATAAGAAAAATAGCTGGAGGGATATACATAAGGTGTTAATGATGGTAGGAATGTGATGTTTTTATCTTTTATATTTTCCCTTTCTATCTTTTTAAATTTTGTACAATGCACATGTATTGCTTCTATAATAATGAAATGTTATTTAATAAATAAAGTGGGAACAATAACAGTGTGTACCTTGTAGGGCTGTAATGATGCAGTGAGATGATGCTGTTCAGCATGGAGCTTGGCATAAATGCATGCTCAATAGGTAGGTGCTGCTAAGATGTTCCACCTTCACCCACTCCATTCAGACAGACCTGGCATATTGGAGATGCTCTCCCTATCCCCAGCTCCTGGCACAGAGCAAGGGCTCTGCTGCTGTTTGCTGAACGAATCATGCCCCTTGGTCCAGCTTTTGTTGTTGGATGTGGAGGGGAGCATGATGTGCTCTTATAGGTAGAGGTCCCTCAGAGCCTTCCCCCACTTCTCTCCCTGAACCCCCAGTCTTTACCACAAGCAGGAGGCAATCCTCTGCCACTGGAGTAAAGCTGCAGTGGTCTCAGCCAAAGGGAACAACCAGTTGCATCCCATACCCCCAACCCCAGCCCCACTGGCCAAATTCCCTCAACCAACAAAGCTTATTTAAAAGCTTTCACCTCCCTCACTGTCCTAAACCCTGGGGCTGGGCTCAGGGCTGGAGGCGGGGTCTGAGTCTGTTCCACAAACACAGGCCGGGGTTAAGGCTAACCCTAGCACAGGAGCTGGGTCTTGCCGCGGGTCTGAGGCTAGCTCCCAGGGACAGCCTCAGGGCTGGGACAAGGCTGCAGCTGTCTCCACTTCCAGGGCCTAAGATTTAGTCCAGGTCTGAGGCTGGCCCCTGCCGGGGGCTGGGTTGAAGACTTGGCCTGTACCTGGGTCTGAAGCTTGATGTTGACTAAAAGCTGAAGCTGAAGCTAAAGCTTTCTTTTATTATTTTTAAGATTTTAAAAATTATTTTTAGAGAGAAGGGAAGGGAAGGAGGAAGAGAGGGAGTAAAAAAACCAATGTGCGAGAGATACAGCTATAGGTTGCCTATTGTATGCCCTCAACTGGGGACCTGGCCCGCAACCCAGGCAGGTGCCCTGACTAGGAATCAAACTGGTGACCTTTTGGTTCACAGGCCAGCACTCAATCCACTGAGTCACACCAGCCAGAGCTAAATCTTTTTTAAAAAAAATATTTTATTTATTGCCCTGACCTGGTGTAGCTCAGTGGGTTGGTGTCATCCTGCAAAGCTAAAGGTAGCCGATTGGATTCCCAGTCGTGGGTTGTGAGCCAGGTCTCTCTCTTTCTCCCTCCCTTATAAAAATAAATATTTATTTAGTTTTAGAGAGAGGGGAAGGGAGGAAGAGAGGGAGAGAAACACCATGGATTACCTCTTGCATGCCCCCAACCAGACACCTGGCCTGCAACCCAGGCATGCGCCCTGACTGGGAATTGAACCAGAGACCTTTCAGTTTGCAGGATGATGCTCAACCCACTGAGCCTGTACCAGTCAGTGCCTGAAGCTAAATCTTGTCCTTGAAGACGACTGAGGTGACTGGCCCCTGACTGAGGGATAAGAGCTGAGCTAGTCCTCTACCTGGCCAAGGCTGGGAGCTGTAGTTGGAGGAGGAGCTGGGAAGTAGATAGTCGGATGTGGGGCTCGCCAGACCTGGTGTGGGAAGAGAGCTCTCCGTGGATAAGGAGTGACGCTTTTGAGGCTCCAGATCTGGCTTCGTGTCCAGAGAACCCGAGTCGGGAAGAGAGAGAAATGTCCCCAGCTGGGGATGGGGGCAAGGGCTTGTGCTGGGGGCCCTCTGGCATGGGCATAGCCGTAGTGAGAATGGAGAGGGGCACCGGCGCAAAGGAAGGATATGCTGCCGAGGACTTAGAGCTGGAGGGGTCCCCAACAGCTGGAGAGGGGGCCCTGCGTGCCCGAACAGCGCCCCATTACCCCCAACTCGCTGGCTGGGCTCCTCGCTCATTAGGCCGACAGCTCTTCCTTAATAAAAAAAATACATGAATAAATAAATAATAACAGCCATAACTGAGCGGGAACCGCTTTCCTCTCTTTTCTGCTTCCCCAGCTCTTTCCTTCTAGGCTCTGTCCCAGGAGCTCCCATGCTGGGTCGGTCTGTAAGTGCCCTCCGTCCCTCCCCCCAGTTGTGGGGACCCATTCACCCTGGAGGGGGCTGGAGGTGGGGACGCCTTTGCGTCCCCTCCCCCCATCTGCTCTTGGAGAAGCTCGGGATGGGAAAAGCCTGGAGAGGGGTCTCCTTCTCTCAGCTTTCAAGAAGGAGGCAGCAACAGCTGAACCTTTAGGGCCAGGGCTGGAAGTGGTCCTCAACACAGCGGTGCACGGAATCAGGGATGGGAGAGAAACCAAGGGTGAAGAGAGGAACTGGAAGGTGGAGTGGCTAATGGGTTCAGAGGCAAAGAGGAGCTTCCTTTTGCATAAGGTGGGGAAGGAGGCCCTGGCCTACCTACAGCAAAGTGCCCATTAGGAAGATTATGTTTCTTAGCAGGAACAAACCCCCAAATCACCTTTTCCTCCTCCTGGCAGTCACATGTTGGTGCCTTTCTCTCTGTCCCTTTGTGTCTCACACTCTTTGTCTCTGTGGCCCCTCTACTACCTTCTCTTCCACTATCGTCTGCCTAGCCTGGGTCAGCATGCCTTGGAGATGTTGGCCAGGAGTGACCCATTCCTCAAGGTTAAGAAGTATTGAACAATTCTGCGCCAGACCCGGCGTTCAGGACCATGGAGAGCATCCTGAGAGGTAGAGGCCCTCTCCCAAAACACTAAAAGAACTTGGATGGCTTGTGGTGGGTATAGAGAGCTGGCTGAAGTGGAAGTAGGGAAGAGGTGACGTGGAAAGTAAAGAATATAGGGAAAGATCATTCCCAGCCTGGCCTTCCTAGGCTGGGTGACTCTGAGCTGGGACTCAGAAGTTTTGCTTCCCTGCATCAAAGGACCCCACTACTGGCCCCAAGGAGAGTGGGAGGCACAGCAGCAGCAGCCTGTGCTCTGCGTGCGCAGCTCTGGAGTACAGCTCTTGCTAGGGAGCCCTGAGAACCTCTGTGTACAGAATGCAAAACTAAACACGTGAGCAGATAATGGTTTTAATTTTGCTTTTTTTTTTATTATGGTAAAGTACACACAATATAAAATTTACCATCTTAATTATTTTTCAGTGTACAGTTCAGTGATACTAAATTCAGGTTATACTTTTTCTTAAGAAGAGTGGAGTGACCCTTGGGCAGTTGTCGGGGAGGCTGCGCAGGGTGTGTTATGTGTGCACGAGGGCGTGCCCATAGGGCAGGGGAAGTGGGAGTTAGGGACAAGGGTCCTGTTAGTCTGGTTCATTCTGGCAACTGCAGGCAGGGAGAGACGGTCAGGCAGAGACTCCCCTGGCCCCAGCTCAGGTCTAACTGGACTCAGGAGTCTTCTCTTCCCTCTAGCATCTCCTTCTGGATGGAGCCTGAAGCCAGATTTCAGGAGCAGTCCAGATGTTCAGGGGAGACGCAGGGAAGTGGAGCAGATGGGGCCTGGGATTCCTGTGGGGGCTGGAGGGAGGAGGACAGCAGCTGGAGGATGTGCTGGGGCATATGCTGGAGCCGAGGTTGGCTCCCCTGTGCCGGGGCATGTGTCGCAGAGTGTGCCTGGGACCTGGGCAGAGAGCAGGCTAGGTCGGCTGGCCCTCGGTGCTTTCCCCGTACTGGCTACTAAGATCTGTCCCGAGCTGCCTCTCGCTGTTCGCAGGGTGGTGTACCCTTTGCCACATGCTATGCCAGGATACTGAAGTGAGCAAGACAGACCCTGCCCGTGGGGAACTCAGTCTTCCCCCCAGTGCAGAGCTTTGGCTTGGGCTCAGAGAACTCACCCCTCTGTCCCGAGTCCAGAGTGGCCAGTCCCTCTGGCCCGGAGGAGGAAGGCCTTGCTCGGAGGCCTGAGTAAAGTGACCCAACCTGTCCCCTCACTTTCTATCCCAGAACCCCACTCCTCATCTTCTTACCCAGAGCCTCAGGTTGCCCTCGCTTGGGCTGGCAGTTCACGTGGTTCTTGGGAAGGTGTGGAACAGGGCAAAGGGCTGGAGTCGAGAACTGGCATGTGCCTGCCTGTCCATGAACTGGGGGCCCACCCCCTTTGCTGCCTCTAGCTGTGGTTGACTCACCATCCGCATGCTGGCCTGGGACCATGGTCACGAGTGCAATTTTGTGGATGGGCACACGGACGTGCTGAGCAGGAAAGCACTCATGGAAGGCACACCCCTTCACCAGAGCCAGGATTTGAACCTAGATCATGTGGCTCTGGTTTTCTACAGTTCCTCCTCCAGGTAACGTGGTCACGATGGCTCTGCACCCCAGCCAGCTGTGTAGCTCTGGACAAGGACGCACTTTTTCCTGCGGGACCTCCATTTCCCCATTTAAAAAGTAAAAGGCCTAAATAGGATTATCTTGAGAAGAGCATGTCTCTTTCTGCTATCCTGTGATGATGTCACAACTCCCTCAGCACTGGGGAAGGGGGCAGTGGCCCCAGACTGCACTCTAGATGGAACTCTGATTGAGGGTGAGGCAGTGACCAGTCCCCCGCATCTGAGACCCTCAAGGCATCCCAGGATGTCCAGGTGGCTATAGTGGTGGGGCTGCCATGGGCAGGGGTGTGGCAGGGGGGAGGCCAGGCCCTGAGGCGAGCTCTGCCTGCTGGGGAGAGAGAGTAGAGGAAGGTCTGGGCCAGAGAGTGGGGCTGTCTGGGTAGGCCAGCGCCAGGCGGCCAGCGCCAGGCAGCCAGAGCCAGGCGAGCACAGCAGAGCGAGGCCCAAAGCTCCAGGGCTTTACAAATGGATTTTGCTGAAATGGAAATTTCCACCCATCCCTGAAATGAGCCTGGCAGTGAGGCCAGGTCTGGTGGGGCCGCAGCAGCTGGGGACTCGGACAGGGACTAACGCCACACTGTGGAAGCCCCTCAGATGTATTCACCCCTCCCCCTGCCGCCCCCACGCCTCGCCTCCTCCATGCCTCTCCCCTGCTCAGGGCCTCTGGATCCCCAGGGGCCTTCACAATCCTCTCACCTTTTCATACTTCTCACTTTCTCCCTCAACTACTACTTCGTGCCTCTTACACCCCTACCCACCTGACACTCCCTCCACCTCCCACTTGTCCTCACGCTGCCTTTTTGCCCTTTACACCCGCCTGCCTCCCACACCCCACCTCACACACCCACACATACCTGGCACTCTCCCCACCTCCTACCGTGTCCTCACACTGCCCTTTCACCTCTCACCTCCTCATCTCCCTCTTACCTCCAGTCCTGCCCCACTCCCCATGCCCCCCGCCCCCCCCATGCACCCTCTCACATTCTTCACACTCACCCACCCTCTTCTTTCACCCCCTCACCTCACCCCTCCCTGGCTCACCTCCTTCACCCCTCCCACACTTTCCCCCTCCACTTGTCACCCCCATATTTACACTGCACATGCTCTGCTCACATCCGTTTCTGGAACCCTCTCCTGCTGCTGATACTCCCTCCCCTCCCACGTCACTCCTCATTTCACCTATAGGAGCTACCTCCCTCCCTCATCCCTGAGCCCCTTCTCACCCACTTCTAGCCCTCCACCAGTGACCGTGGGAGCCCAACAGCTCCTGGTGAGGAGCTAGGCTCTAGAGTCAAACTCCTAACTCGCCCCCTCCTGGCTGGGTGAGCCAGGAAATTACCTAATTTCTCTGGGATTCTGTTTCCTTATCGGTAAAACGGGGTTGACTACTTCCCCTACCTGCGGAAGGCTGTGAAGCCTGAGCAGGCCACGGCTTGCAGAGCCCTTGCCCAGCTCGCAGGACGTGCAATGCGCTCCACGGAAGCATTGACCTGGTTTGTTGTCGCGTTGTGGTTAACTGATCCTTTGGGCCAGGCCCTTTGCTGGACAGTGCTGAGTGGGAGTGTGTGGGTAGAGTGTGTGTTAAATCGAAAGAGCAGGTGAAAGTATCACAGATAGTCAGTGGGGGTGGGGGGTGGAAATCAGGGGTGAACCCTATCAAGCAGGTCCACAGGTGAGGATAAGGATTATGGGATAAGCACTAACTGGGCGCCTGGGAAGCCTGGGCAGCTCCCAGCCCTGAAGATGTGTCTATGAACGCCTGGCAGGGGCGTGGGCTTCTGCTCCCAGATCCCGCCCCAGACGGACTGGACCGGACACATTTCAAGGAGCCCGGATGCCCTCTCCTCCCTGGGCCACAGCCGGCCACAGCCAGCCACAGCCACTGGGGTCAACATGCTCTGTCTGTGGACAATGGGGTGTGGAGAGGGGGGAGGGGTGCTGCCTTCTTATCACCCCTCAGGAGCTGGAGAGGCAGAGGACAGGGGGCTAGATAGGTTGGGGAGAGTCCCTGGAGTGGCATCACTGGCCACCTGCGGGGCAGGTGGGGAGAAAGGGGTAAATGCCAATGGAGAGGGACAAAATGTAGAAGCCAAATGGGGGAGGCAGGAGAGGTGTGGGGCTTGACTTGCCATGAGTTCCTTTGGGGGACTTCTTGCTCCAGGTACTCAAGGCCAGGGTGGGGGTGGGGGACTAGCCTGAGCCCTCAGGAAGTTGTGAAACTGGGAGAGTGTGGGGCCCCCTTGTGCAGAAGGCCTTCTGGAAACCGGGACAAGAAGCTGGGGCAGGACTAAGTGGGGATGGTCCTGAGAGCTGAATAAATGGGGACGCCTTGTCAGAGAGCTGGTGACAGGACCCCATGTGGACCTGGGAGGGCAGGAGAGAGGGGAATCCGGCAGGAGGGGGGCATCTGCAGGCAGGTGGGAAGGAGCTCCAGCTGCTCCCCAAGGGCAGCTCCCATGGAGCACAGCCACGTGCCTGCATCCTCTAATTACATGTTGACTTATTACTCATTATTAATTAAACAGGAACTTCCTCCTGCCCCAGCCCCAAGTGCTGGGCACCGGGCTCAGAGCCTGGGCTGAGTCAGGCCACCTGGTGGAGAGAAGAAGGTGTGGGGGTGGGGTGGAGGTGGCAGGTGAAAGGAGACGCACGGGAGCAGTCATTGGGTGTCCACTCTGATGAGAAGTGACCCTGGGTCTGGGGACTGGGAGCAAGGAAAGGGAGAGTCAGGGACATAGAATTTCCCCAGGGGGGTAAGGGACAGGGACAAGGAGCCTGGACATGAAGAGCTGGAGAAAGGGTGGAAACTGTCAAGGCTGGAGCCCGTATGAGAGGCTGGGGCAGCCAGGGTTCCTGTGCACCAGAGGCGCGCGTTCCCCAACACCGCACCTGGGGCTCGCTCCTCTGAAACGGGGGCTGTGTCATCAGGAACGCCCAGCGCTGCGGGGGAGGGGAGCGATCGCGGGGGATTGAATTACCTTTCAAGTCTAAAGCCCGGATTCTTGCAGGCCGCCAGGTGGGCGTGTGCACACTGTCCCCAGAGCATTGTGGGATGCGAGCTGTCACTAGGGAGCCACAGAGGCTGGTGCCAGCTCCTTCAGTTCCAGTTTCCTTTCTACGGGCAAGGAAAAGAGGAGCCTATGGCCATGGGGATGGGCAGAGTCAGGGGAGGGGACAACAACTGACCCGGCTCTAGCCTGTAGCCCCCCCCACAGGACTGGGGGGCCTTGGTTAGAACCAACTCTGCCATGTTCTAGCCACACGTGACACCTCCTTGGTCTCCTCATCTAAAAAGAAGAAAATAATAATGACAACAGCAGCATGAGCTAGCCTGATTATAGCACTGTGCTAAGCACCTTATTTCTTTACATCGTCACACACCCCTATGTAGTAAGTATGATCACTCTCCCCATTGCACAGATGAGGAAAGAGGCTCAGATAGGTTAGGTGATTTTTCTACAGTCACACAGCTGGTAAGTGACAAAGTTGAGACTCTGACCCCAGAGCATTACCCTGAGTTATGTATGGTACCCATGTCTCAGGGGCCCTGTGAGGGGTAAAAGGATAATGCACATAATGAAGTATTTAGCCCAGCGCCTGGCACACAGTGAGTGCTCAAGAAATAGTAACTGTTAATGTTGTTACTATTTATTCATCTCTGCAGGTGCTCAGAGTTTGCATTTTATGCTGCTTAGGTACCTGGGGGCTGAGGAGAGGATGGAGAAGCTGGTCATGGGGGTGGGGGCTGGGAAGGCAGCTGCAGGGAATGTGGGTGCAGGGGCAGGTGTGCTGAGGTGGGAAGGGGGTGCTGGATGCAGAAAGCAGGGGAGGGTGGGGCAAGCCAAGAAGAGGATACAGAAGTGAGTGTGTATTTACACAAAGATTTTTGCTGGCCTTATTCACATCTGGTTTTCCCTGGCACCCTCTGGGAACTGGGAGTCAGCGTGACTTCAGAGGCTCTAGTGCTACCACCCCAGCTCGCCTGCACCCACTGGGCTCAGAATACCACCCTGTAGAATGGGGCAGAGGGTGGGGGTCTGCCTCTGGAGGTCACCGGAAGGGAGTGGGAGTCCCTTCCAGCTGCTGGTCTGTCTCCTCTGCTCAGAGCTACAAAGAATGGGGTTTGACTCCTCCATCCGGTCCACCTCCACATCCTGGTCTTCCCTCCCCCGTAAGAGGGCAGGGGAGTGTGAAGAGCTGCAGAGGCTCTGAGTAGACCCCCTCCTTGCTGCTCCTTGACATGGTCACCCAGAGAAGCCCTCCGATGGAAGGCAGCTCACAAGGACCACCAGGAGGCTGCCTGGGGCACCCATCTCTGAGGGGTGCTAAAGCTTCACTGGTCACTTAATGAATTGGAGAAAAGAGTATTTACCAGGGACAAGCCTCAGGGTGGGATAGGGGTTGGCAGGAACACTTCCATAAGCTGCTGGGCACAGAGGTGGGATCCCCAAGGGGCGCTCAGGCTTCAGCAATTGTTCATTAAGCTCCTTTCAGAGGAGGGGGACCTGGAGAACCAAAAGGCTTTGGTGGAACTTAGTGGAACTAATGGTGAGGTTAGGGCCAGAGCTGAATTGTTTGGGCTGTTGGAGGAGAGGCTGAAGGCTGCCGCTGAGGAGCACCCACCTCGCCCCAATCCTGCCCAGTCCCTGTGCAGCCTCTCCTCCAAGTAAATATTGAGCAAACATTGGTTTGAAGAGGAACTGAGTTATTAGCCTGCCCTTGGCTTTCTCATCTTTCAGCCCAGCCCTGTTGCAAAAATGCCATGATGATGGCTCTACTGACTCCTTTTCTGTCCCGGGTGGTGGCTGCCTTCTGTTCACTCATTCATGCATTCTTTCACTCACTCGCTCGGCAGACATCGCTAGGCGCCTGCTAGGGTCCAGGCACTGGGGATGCAACAGCAAACTGCTCCTCTCTCCCACCGCCCAGCACCCCATGTTCTGTTGACCCAGCAGAGATCTAGGGTCTCTTCTGCACCCAGATGGGATCAGGGTGGGGGTGGGGGATCAGAATAGGACTCAGCCTTGGACTCGGACCTCAGGCGAAAACCATCTCCTCGGATGATACAGAACCAAGGCAAAGGTGTCTTCTGTGTGCCTGTCCCCAGCCCAGCAGCGGCTCCTCACGCCCTCAGGACCTGGCGTGTGCTTATTTATATGTTCACACTCTGTCCAGCAAGTGTGTGTGTGTGTGTGTGTGTGTGTTTCTCTCCAACCAGAGCTCAGACTGGGCAGCTGGCCTGGGGTGGGCATAGCAGAGGGGAACAGCAGGGGGTGCCGGGCTCCTCCCTCAACCCCACAGAGAGCACTCCTGGGCCTCTCTACTGGAGGGGTGTGTGTAAGGGGTGCTGCCTACCAGAGCCAAGCACCCAAACAGGAGTCTAAATCAGCCATGGTTTCTCTCAGTCACAGGAGAAGGGGACCTGCAGGAAGACCAAGAGGCAAGAGGGACTCTGAGGCTTGAAAATCATCCTCAGAACTGTAAGAAAGACACATGGAGAGCACGTGATCCCCTCCCCTGCCATTGCCTCCGAGATTGCTCCACTTAGCTGCCGGGGCTTCCGGGCGTTATTCCAACACGGAGAGGTATGGAGGCGCCCCAGTCCTGGAGCCCTGCCCCTCCCTTACATGGCTTGAGGGAGAGCCCTGAAGTCAGGTCTTCCACTCCTCCAGACAGTAGCCCTGCCCTGGACCCTCCTGAAAGTCAGAGACCAATGAGAACATTCACTGAGACTTTGGGGGAAAGGAGCAAATGCCCCCCTTCCCCTCACCCCCGGCGCTGCATCTTGGGCCAATGACAGCCACAACAGAGGAAGGATGTGGGACGCTGCTGTGGCTGGCAGGGGTGTATATAGGGAAAACTGGGGGCTGGGTCTCACGTGCCAAGAAGTGGGGGCTATGTCTGCACAGGCATCCCCCTCCATACTGTCTGACAGCACGAGCTGCGTCTTTGCTGTGTATATTTTTAGTCGGAACTGGAAGGAAAGGAAGTTTGGGGGCCATGCCACCAGCCTAGCTCCCACTTCCAGCACCCATGCCACGTGGTGCGAGGGTGCAGGAGGAGCCCCGAGGCCCAGCGCCTCAGGAGGGTGGGACGGTACTCCCGCCCACTGCCAGCACAGGTGCTGGGCCTGATGGCTGTGAGGAGGGGACAGCCTCTGGATTGAGGGCCGGGGCGATGGGCAGGGGTTGCTGCCTCCTTTCCCTGCCTGAACATGCAGCTCTGCACTAGATCTTTGGCAATGAAGGACAAGGTGGAAAAGAAGAAAGACCCAGTTTAGTCTCCTGAAAATAGAACTTTGGTAGCTCTGAGGTGCTTGCTTTTGTGGCTCTTTGAGTGGAACCCCCTGCTTCCTCCTTCAAGGTTTAAACGCCCTGCCCTCTATCACAAGGTGATGGGGGCTGGCTCTTCCTCAGTAGGAGACTTGGATGAGGCATGAGCCCCTAGACCCTCCTCTACCCAACCCTAACCGCAGAGCTGGGGGCAGAGAGGGAGGGCCTTTTCCATGTCCCCACCTCCCCAGCAGTGGAAAGGCTCCCTGGCTAAAACCCTATTGCTGCTGCTATTATTTCTGGGGGTCAAAGAAAGGGAGTTCAACTGGCAGGAGGGCATAGTTGTTAGAGCTGAGGCTCTGCGTTCAGACGGACCTGGGTTCAAATCCTGACTCTTCTACCTACTAGCTGTGCGACATTGAAGAGGTGGCTAACCTGCTCTACATCTATCTTCTCATCTGCAAAGTAAGAATAATTATAGTGCATGCCCCATAGGATTGCTAAGGATTAAATAAGATAATGTGAGAAAATGCACACAGTAAGTGTTCAACTGTTAGTTGATGGCATTTAAAGAGCAGATTCAGCCCTAGCCTGGGCCTGAACCAGACTGTGGCTGATTTTAGGCCCATGTCGCAGAGATTTCCTCTGGGATCTGACTGACTGCTCACCCCATTACTGCCCCCAACGTCCCAAGCAAAAGGCAAATATGTAGGCCACCTTGTACCTTCAGAGCTGAAAACGTTGTTCCCTTTAGCCATCAAGGGCAGGGCGGGGGAGAGAAGGCCGGGGGGCAACTCGGGTGAGGCTGCCACAGGGGAGTGCGCACAGATGAAAGCGGGAGACTCACTGCACATTTTGTAAGAGTTTTTGTGGGTGGTAAAAACTTTGGAGGAACAGCTGGGCGGGGTACACAGACAAATTTCAGGGGTGCCCAGGAACCTCCAGTATGTGTATTCCAGCAGAGGGTAGCTGTGAGCAGATTCCCCAAGGGATCGAAGACCCCGTGTTGATTAAGAACTACTCTGGACTCCGGTCCGGAGGTCAGGAGGCCTGGCTGTTAGATTTCAGCTGCCTCTCACTCTTCAGGCAGCAAGCTTCCTCCTTAGTTTCCCCACCTGCTCCATGAGAGGTGAGACCAACTGAGGTCTGGGGTCCAGGTGGGGCATCTCCAGGTTCTCTGGAGTCTGGTGAGAAGTAATGGAGAGGAGCCTGGGAGGCGGGTTCCCAAGAAAGTGGGAGGGGGACCTATCTCACCCCTTCCCAGGAGCCGACTTGGTCCATCAGCCAACATGTCAGCCAGCCAGCCGACAGAAACTGAGCTGCATCCCTCCGCCAACCCGGGAGGCTGTTGCCATAGCAACTTCATATTTATCCACTTTAGCTCCTAATTAAGGGGAAAAGCATATAACATATTGGATGTCAAGGAGGCTTTGTGAGCCTCAATTTAGTGGCCGTGCCTGGATGTCAAACTCAAGCGTGATTGCTGTTAATCACCTTCCAAATTACCAAGACAGGTCACAAAGGGAAAGGTCCCTCAGTCATGGGGACAGCTGGGCCCAGGGGAGATGATGTGGCGGGGGTGGGGCAGGAAGAGGGATCTGTTCTGCATCATGACCTAGGGGTGCTGGGTGAATGCTGACTCTGTGGGTGTCCGATTAGAAGGTCTGTAGGGACAGTGGGTAGATCTGTTCCCACTGACCCTGAGTCAGGGATCTCCACCCTGGGGACTCACAAGTCAAGGCCCTTGGTCTATAGACAGGGACTGACCGATGGATGAACTAAGAAGCATGTAAGGACCATCTGGCGGCCTATGATGTCAGAAAGGAGACTGACAGCTGACCAGGGCTGGTAACTGCAGCTGAACGGATAGCCGGATGCGTGGATGACTGCCACATGGTAGGTGGGCGACGAGGGGGCTGCGTAGGAGGGACTGGCAGGGTGGCTGAATTCACTGGCGCATCTGCGATCTCTCCAGGGAGCGCCTGGCCTCTCATCCCGACTCTGGACCCAGGGCGTTCTCAGGTGCCAGTTAGAGCAAGCCCTGCTGCGGGGCATCTTGCCTGCCATTGGAGCTGTGCCCAGAGCCACGTCCCTGGGAGAGGCTTCAGCATGTCCCTGTGGGTGTGGGAGGTGAGGAGTGCAGCTTAGCAGAGTAGGGTTATGGGTGGGGGCACCGAAGGGAAGATGTCAGCAGAGTGGCTGAAAGCATGAGTGATGGGGTCGGGAAGACCTAGGCTGGAGTTTCACCTTGGCCAGGTACAGCTGTGTGACTTTGATCATGTCACCTAACCTCTCTGTGCTTTGGTTTTCTCATCTGTCAGGCTGGGGTGATAATAACTCATGCTTCCCAGGGCTTTGTGAAGATCAAACAAAATGATACAAGTAAGAAGCTTTAGCAAGGTGCCTGGCACAGGGTAAGACCTCAATAGCTATTTACACATTGTTATCAGAAGAGGAAGGCCTGGAAAGGAGGGGCAAGGATGTGGTGGCTGAGGGCCAGGCCTGGGGTGGATAAAGAAGCACTTTCCCTCTGTCCCCAAGAGAAGGAACTTGAATAAGGGAACACCGATGAAGGTTGGGAGCTGAGCATGGGTAGGGGATCAACTGGAACCTGCTGGGCCTGTGTGGGTTGGTTTTCAGCCCCAGAGGGGGTGATGGGAAAGGAAGCCTTTGTACTCAAAGTCTTGCTGTCACCTAAGGGCCCGAAAGGACCTTAGTGGAGCCCGAACCTGGAAGATTATTAGAACTGCCTGGGATGAGTTCACAAGATCTACTGTCTGGGCTCACCCCAGATCTGGATGAGAGCCTCAGGGGTGGGGCCTAGGAAATGGGCTTTAAAACACTCCCAGGAGAGTCTTAGAATCATCCAGGGACTCGCCTGGTCAAAACCAGAGGCCACTGAGGACCAGAGTGGAGAGGAGCCGGAAGACCCTCTTGGTCCAGTGGTGGACAACCCCCCTGCCACCACTTCGCCTTTTTATAATCCTCACACAGGGATATTTTTATTGATTTGAGAGAGAGAGAGGGAGAGAGAGAAAGAAACATTGATGTGAGAGAGAAACATGGAATGGTTGCCCCCTGTATGTGCCCCAATGGGAGGGTCGAACTTGCAACTTCGGGATGTGCCCTGACGAGGGATTGAACTGGCAGGTGTATGGGACGATGCTCCAGCCAATTGAGCCACCTGGCCAAGTCCACTTCACCTTTTACATATAGTATTGGGGTTCTGCTTGAAAACTGTATCTAAAAAAAGAAAAGAAGTCCATAGCTACAAAGTTTGGGAAATGTCTATTATGGTAATAATAATAATTACAGCTAACATTTATTGCTTGTCTACTGTGAGCTTGGCACTATGCTAAGTGCTTCCCGTGGATTGTCTCTTTTAATTCTCTCACTTGGTGCTGAGATAGGCCAACCCATTTAGAACGTTGAGTAAACTGAGGTTCCAAGAGGCATGTCCAAGGCCACACAATTAGTGGCAGATCCAGGATTCACACCTAAGCAGTCTGAATCCATGGCTGGGCCACCTTCTCATTCTCCAGTTGGGGAAACAGGAAGCCCAGAGAATTGAAGTAATCTTCCCAACAGCACTCAGCAAATTGGAGGCAAATTAGAACGCAGGAGTTCTTCTCTTCCTCCTGCTCTCCATCCCCACCTTTCAGGTGGTTTTGCAGGGAAAGTTAGGACAGACTGGCCTGAGCGGGAGGCCCCCGCTCTGCTCCCCCTCTATAGGTAGAGTTCTGGAAACTGTGGGTGGAGGGGAAGGAGATTGGAAGATTCCTGACTTAGAGGGAGAAGGGGAAACTTGGAGGGAAAGGGGAGCTCAGGACATGGTGACCATGGCCGTGGCAGTCTTGCTGGCCGGGTAGGAGGAGTTGCCATGGCCTGGTTTCCGCAGATGTGGGCTGCAGCCATCCTGCTGAATGGGAGGCTATTAAGGGAAAATGCTTTGCAAGGAGCTGAGCAGCTGGGAGCGGAGATTGTCAGAGGACTTCAATGGGTGGCTTTGTTTCTTCGAAGGACTGGTAGGCACTCGCTCCCGGGGTCTGTGTCTGGGACACTGGCTGGTCAAGAGGCCAAGGGGAGCGACCCCCAGGAAGACTCCATTTTCTCCCCTGCCTTCCTGTCCCTGGCTCAGTCTCCCAGCACTCTCCTGCATCCAGGGCAGCCTGGTAGTGAAGAACATTGGTCACAGGGACTGGCGCCAGGGCCACATTCTGCAGTGTGAACCCATGGGCATGTTACTGAGAATCTCAGTGCCTCAGTTTCCTTATTTGTAAAATGGAACTAGGAAGCGTTCCCTCTTGTCATGTTAGGGAGATTGAGCAGGGAGCTGGAGTTAATGCTTTGGTCTCTCTGGCTCTTCATCCCAGCCTCTGTCCATCCCAGGCCCTCCCAGGGTGTGAACTCCTCATCCTGGCCTCACTGCCCTACCACAGCCAGGCAGGGGCTCAGGGCAGGATGGTCCTCCTTGTTGAGGCAGAGGCTGTGTGTGGAAAGAGGGCAAAACATCAGGCCAGGTCTGACTTCCGAAGAAAGAGCTCTGAGGACAGAGTGCAAACCCCAGCCAGTGTTATGTGATCACCTATGGCTCCATGTCCACTGTGAACACCCCCAAATCCCTAAATCTGTGTGTTCTCTCCTACACAGGCCTTTGCCCGGGCTGCTTCTTCTACCTGCAATGCTCTTCCTTCTCTTTCCGTGGCTACTTCCTGTCTGTCCTCCAGAAGTTAGCTTGGACCAGCTCCCTTTCAGGAAGCCTGTTCCTTAGGCCCGGGGGTCCTCCTCTGTGGCCCCCACTCCAGTGCTGACAAGTGTCTGGCCCCTTCCCCTCTAGGCTATGAGCTCTGTGAGGGGAGGGGTCAGGACCTGTTTACTTATCTCCTAGCCTGAACCAGAGCAGCCAATCTGTCAACATTTGTTAGATGAAGCTGGGAATGAGTGAATGAATGAATGAATAATTGGATTCCCTGGCCCTAGGTATTAAGGGGGAAAGGGTATGTCTGGTGGGACGAAGAGAAAGGGCAGTGGGTACATCAGATAGGACTGTAAACATATCGAGTTGGGGGTCTCCCCCAGGAGGATGCAAGCTGACCTCTTGGAGTCCTCCTCTCTCCGGACTCTGCATAGAAGTTAGACCACCAGGGTCTGTAGCCATAGCGTAGCATCGCTAGTGTTCACTGCAGAACTACTACGTGTCGGCTACTATGCTCAACACTGTATACACACACACTTATTGTCTACGGTGTACCTTTATTGAATTCTCAAAGCAACTCTGTGAGACAGGGACCATAATTATCTTCACTCACAAAATAGAAAAGTGAGGTTCAGAGACATGAAGACACCTTGCCTGAGGTCACACAGCTAGCAAGTGCTGGGGCTGCAAGTGCTGTTAGCGCCCAGGCATGTCTGTCTGACCCTAGAGCAGGAGCTCTTAACCACCGGGCCATCCCTGCAGGATGGAGCAGAAGTCACCATCCCATCTCCCAGGAAGTGGAAGTTGCTGGGAAACGAAGCTGGAGAAAGTTCAGAGCAAACGATCAGTGTTTGGTGAGCAACCACAGCACACTGGGCCTGGCAGGAAATGCAGAACTGGCGGCCAGCCCAGCCAGCCAGCTCTGCATCTGAGCAGACAGACAGACGGACCCCAGGAAGAGGGGTGGGTGATGACAGCAGGCTGGGGGCGGGGGGTGGGGTGCCAGCCCATGCGGTGGCAACGGCTGGCACTCATCACCAGGTGGCTGGAGGGTGGACAGTGGTGGGCCCCGGAACAGGGTGCGGGTACACAGAGTTGCCCTTGAGGGGGCTGCTTGGAAGGCTTTGCACATTGGAGGCTTAATCACTAGGCATTTGCTGAGCTCAGACAGTGGCTCCTTGGCACTCCAGCCCCTAACAGGGATGACTTTTATGCCAGTCCCCAGAGAGGAAGTTTTCCTGCTTCTCAGGGCTCAGCAGAGCACTTACTTGTTGGTTCTCTCCCAGTGGCTGCAGGATTCCCAGCTTTCAATGTAAATGTCATCCTTTGAGCGGAGCTCAGCCACCCTCAGTCTATGGGAGACCCTGGGGGCTGCTCTCTTTGATTATCCTGGAAGCAGGCGGCCCATTTGGCTCAGCCTTGGGCTGTGTAGAAATTACCCAGAGAGGGGTGAGGGGTGGCCTGGTGGGGCTGCTCTGCAGAGGGCTAATTTCTGCCACTCCTCGGAAGAAGCCTGGCTCCATAGCGGAGGACCTGTCACACCCCTGCCCATGTCCTGGTGTCATCAGGCTGGATGCAGGGAGCTGAATGCAGCAGGAAAGGCCAAGACTCCTGCACTCAGAGCAGGGACCTCAAGCACCCTGGGGAGTGGGAGACACCACCTCAAAGCTCCCGTGACTTGGTGCTTTGGCTCAAGGTGGCAGCCCTCAAACTCCCATTCGGCCTAGTCCAGGTGCCATGAGGCCCATCCAGGGGCCTGATGTAGTGTCAGGGTGGGGGACTGGCATCAGCTGCAGTTAGGAGGTTACCTGGGCTGGAGAAAGGGCTGGGTCTGGTGAGAAGTAAGGACTGGAAAGGAAGTTGGGGGTAGATTCCCATCTGAGATGGGCATTAAAGTAGATGGAGTTATGGGATAGGTTGAGATAAGAGGTAGGCTGAGGTTGGAGTTGGAAGTAGGATTAGGATCATTGCTGCTGTTAGAGTGAG
The DNA here is from genome assembly GCF_022682495.2 of Desmodus rotundus. Classification (NCBI taxonomy): domain Eukaryota; kingdom Metazoa; phylum Chordata; class Mammalia; order Chiroptera; family Phyllostomidae; genus Desmodus; species Desmodus rotundus. Next base: position 52,467,262 of record NC_071396.1, read on the forward strand.
GACTCAGGGGGACTGCAGCTTGACTTGGGTATCAGGGACAGGGCTGGGAGCGAAGCCGTAGCTGGGATGAGGTGAGGGTCAGTAGGATGGTAGTTGAAGTGTCGGTTTGGTGTTGGTGTGAGGGTTGGGGTCAGAGTGAGATGATATTTGGCTCCGAATTAGACCAAGAATTGATTGGGAAATAGTGGGAAGTGAGTTTTCTTCCCACCGACACGAGCGTGCACTTTCTGGGTGGGTGGGAAACCCAAAGAGGACTGCTGGGGCTGTCGCAAAAGTTCCCGCCATCTACCACCTGTCTCGCTCACTTACCTCCGCCTTCCCATGCTTACCCCCGTCTCCTTCGCCTCCCATCTACCCCTCTGGGCAAGGCTCACATGTGGTCTCCTTTCTGATTACAGCAGATGTGACCGAGGCCTGTGCTGTGTCCTTTTATTGCAGAGTCCTCTGGGCTAAAGAACCACGCTGGACCCAAGGCATTCTGGGTAAGGCTTCATCAGCTGGACCCTCATCCTAGGGGTGAGTGGGGACAGGCAACACCCCTCCCCACTCCTTCCTGGCCCTTGCCAGGGCCCTGACCTCTCTCCTCTTTCCTGCAGAGGCCCCAGCCCCTGCGGGGCCCCCTCACTTCTCAGCGTGACAACCTGACATCCTCCAGCACTCAGCTCTGGGGTCAGGCTTTTAAAGATGTCATTGGGGAGGCCATGGCCCTTCTCTCACTTGTTCCCTTGCCCCAGTGTCCCTTCATGCAGAAACACACATCAGGGCATGAAGTGCTGTGATTCCTTTTAAATGCAGGCAATTAGTGGCTGAATAAAATATAGAACAAGCATCTCTGCCTGCTTCTGGCAGGGGTTACTAAAGGCTGGGTAAAGGACCCTGGGATCTGGTTGGGGGAACAGAAGATGGTGGTCCCAGTGCCCTGGACTGGAGCCTCTTGCTGGGATAGGGCTGCAGAGAAGAGAAGCTCGTGGACTGTGAATTCACTCTTTAGCTTTGTTAGCGGGTTGGGCATGCAGGGCAGCTGTGGGGGCCTTGAGGGAGCTGAGGGAAAGTCCTAAAGAACAGTGAGAAGCAGAGCCTAGTGGCTTCAGGACGTGACAACCCTGGATGTGCACCCTGGCTCTGCCACTTCCCTGCTGTGTGACTTGGGCGGGTAGCTTACCCTTTCCAAGCCTCAGTCGCCTTGGCTATAAAATGGGGATGATAATAGTCCTACCAACCACTTAGCCATGTTGCTAGATTTAAACGAGGTAATAAATGGTCCACACTGCTCAAAAAGAGGCCTCCCAGAAGGCAGTGAGGCTGAGGCCTGAAAGGGGCAGGGGTGTTGCAAGAGGTGCTGCCTGCATGGGGGCGCGGGGCCCAGGAGGGAGTTGGGAGCCCAGGCGAAGCTGAGCAGACCCCTTCCTGGGCAGGGGCTCTTCTTTACTGGTGTCCCCTCTCAGGGGTTCCAGGGAGAAACAGGTGGGTAGACTCTGACCATTGGAGGATGAAAGAGGAAGAACTTAGTCTTAGTGATTCTGGGAGTAAGTTCCCCATTCAGTCCTCCTCCCTCGACCCCCCTCCTGAGAAGCCACACATAGAGAACCACCTAGGATGACTGACTGAGTGTCCTGGAGCCTCAGTTTCCCCAGCATGTTCCTTGACCGCAGTGAGCCTTTAACAGACACAGATCCTCACAGACCTCTGGTACCTTCTTTCCTTTGCCCGTAGCTCTCTCCCACACCGCTCCATGCTGAGCACCCCTCAGGGCTGCCTCTCAGGGGAGAGGGCAGCGGTCAGGAAGCAACTCAGCAGATGGCAGTTGGGGGGGCGGGCAGAGAGGCTGACCCAGGAGCTGGGGCGGCCAGTCCCTTGCCTCCTGCTCCCACGTGGACTGTGGACTCCCGTGCTGAAGCTCCAGCTCAGCCCTTTTCTTTAAATAAAAGGGATGACGTCATCCTCGTGCTCAGCCGCTGAACTGAGCGAGAGGGAGGTGGTCTGAGATACTGTGGAGGGAAAGCGAGAAATGCTGGGGCAGCGGGTGGGGCTGCCAAGGCCAGAGCAAGGACAGATACCAAGCCCCCTGGGAACACCCGTGCGTGTGTGTGTGTGTTTCTGTCTCACGGGGCTCACCCACGAGTGTGTAGTGTGTGCTGGGGAACTGCAGGGTCACACAGTGTTAGAGCAGAGATGGAACTTCTGGTACTGCTAGGAAAGAAGAGGCTCATAGCTAACACAGTGGCATTAGGTCTAGACAAGGCCCTTTATGTTCCTGAGTCTCAGCTTCCTCATCTGGAAAATGGGGGTGACCATGGTGTTGGCCTTGCAGGCATGTTGTGTGGAGGGACTGGAAGAGATCATGAATGTAAGGGCTTGGCGCACAGCAGGTGCACCATTAAATGGGGGCGGGGGCTACTGTGAACGTGACTGGGCAGAAGCAAGGCCGGCAGCAGAAGAGCACTGGCCGGCCTCAGGACAACCCTTCCCAGCCAGAGTCGGGGGTACGTGGCCTTCCCCATCTCTTTGGGTTCACCTGCCAGAAGCTCCCTTCTGGTCCTGGGGGGCCTGTTCCCTCCGGGGGGCAGCCCTGAGTCCTTCTGCAGAAGCCCTGGGTTCCCTTTCCCCTGAGCAGCTCTGAGGCCTTCCCCGCCCCAGATTTGCTCAGGCTTCTGACAGCTTCTTCACACCTGAGCTCTGGCTGCTATTCCCTCTCAATGTCCCTTTTATTCTCCCCCACCCCCACTCTCACAAGTGCTCACTTTACTTTCGCTCATCTTGGCTTCCTTTTCTCTGTGTTGCCCCCTCAGTCCCTCTCCCTTTCTCTCTGCCTCTTCCAGTCTCTCTGTGTCCCTGTCTCAGATGTCTGTCTCTGTTCAGTCTCTATCCCTGCCTGTCCTTCCCAGTTGTCCCGTCTCGGAATGAACTCGATGGCTGCCTCTGCCTACCAGTCTCTCTGTCTTTCTCCATCCCACGTGGCATTTTTTCCTGCTCTTTAAAAGGTGAGTCCTAGCCTTGAAAAGGCCCAAGGGGCCAGGGCCAGGCCAGTTACCCAGAAGGGGAAGGCTCCCCCAGCTTCTCGCCTCGCCAAGTGGGGTGCAGCCCTGGCTCTCCGCGCTTCCTGAGCACGGGTGTGTGTGGGCCGAGGGCAGAAGGCCCATCTTGCCTGTCATCTGGAGAGACGCGTGTGCAAAATGTTAGCTCTGTGCTCTGATTCAGCTCCTGGCGGCTGGCTTCAGAACACAGTGACAGAATGGGGTGATGGGGACCCAGAAAAGGGAGCTGGACTGGAGAGGGAGTCCCGGCATTTTGGCAGAGGACTTGGGGCTGCCTAGAGATGACTTTGGGTGGCAGAGTAGAGGGGTTGGGGGTGGGGCGGTCATGACACCACTGGATGCCACGGTGCAGACTGGACAGGGTAGAAGTGAAGGGGGTTCAGAGAAGGGCTGGGGTGGGAGAAGGGGGCATTAGGTGTGATGAAGGGGACCCTGGGTGGGTGGAGGACACATAAGATGCAGTGATGGGACATCGGGTGAGGGTCCTACGGCTGGTGAATGGGGGGAAGAGGATACGGAATGGGTAAAAGGAGGCATTACATGAAGCATGGACATGGTAAAAGGCTATGAAAAGGGGCTCCTAGGGACCTCCCCCACCCTTGGCTTGCCCTTCACCTGTCTCCCCACTCACACCTCATGTTAGGACCCCCTGTTCCCATTTCTCATTGTGTTGCTTCCAGCCCTCACTCTTGGGCCCTGGGCTTCCCCATCTCTCTTCTCGCGCAGCAATGTTGAGTTGCTAACAGCCCTTCCCATTTAGGGGCCTGCATGTGACAGGCTGTTTCAGGGCTGACACTGCAGAGACCTGTTTATCCGCCTGTCTGTCTGCCTGTTTGTCTATCTGGTCCCGAAAGAAGAACCCCAGTTCCCACTCTCCCTGGTCTGGTGGAATCAGCAGTTCTCCCCCAAAAAAGAGCAGGTGAGAGCTCCCGAGCCCGGGGCGGTCTGTGGGCCGGAGGCTCTGCGGGGGAGGGTCAGAGCAGGGAGGAGTTGCCAGCATGTTCCGGCCAGCACTGCTGGACTCCCAGTGTGTGCCCAGGGCCTGCGTGTGTCCAGGCCACAGACTGCACACTCGGTAACTCAAGGCCAAATCTGCCTGCTGCTTCTCCTCCCAGGACCTTCAGCCCCTGTCTGTATCCATGGGGGCCTTAAGAGGGACACTATAGCCTCTGGTTTGGGGGAAAGGAGACCAATTTCAAAATATGTCTTGATAACAATAGTAATATTGGCAAAGCCATCATTCATGGGGAACTTCCTCGGTGTGAGGCTGTAGGGAAGCTCAGTGTGTGAATTGAAATAACATCTTCACAACTATCTGTGAGGCGGATGTTATTTTTATCCCCATTTCCCAGAAAAGAAACTGAGGCTCAGAGAGTTTGTCACTTGTCTGGATTCTTACCGGGGCCCATTTGCCCCCACAGCTTGTGCTTTGAACCCCTGCAGGCCCCGAGAAGCGCCACCCCCCCACCTCCAACTCCTACCACGGGACCCTGGGAGGTGTGAGTGATGTGGGGTCATAGTCTAGGGCCGCGGCTGTGGGAGGGGCTGTGTCCTCCACGCTCCTCCACCAAGGCCTGGGACAGTCTTCCAGTCCTTCTTCGGCCTGAAGACCCTCCTGCTTCCACCAACATCCTCCAAGAATATTAACTGGTTGTAGCCAATGGGGAGGAGACCCCAATTTAGGCCCCCTCCCTGGGCTGTGGATGGGAACAAGGGGGCGGAGGGAGAGACTGTCCAAGGTCCAGTCCTGCTCAGCTGCAGTGCCCTACGAGCCGCAGGGCCCCCTGCCGGGCCGTGGGGGTGCATGAAGACCCTCCTCCACGTCTCTGTGTGGGTGTACTGTGCTGCTGTGTTCCCGTGGCGCTGGTGGGTGCGTGACGATGGCAGCTCCCACCCGGCAGATCCGTGAACAGAAGGGGCGAGCTGCCGGCAGCTTTAAATAGCTCCTCGCTGTATCTCACTTGCCAGAAGCCCCACCCCCACCCCCAAGTCTGGCCGCCCCAGGGAGGGGCTGCGTGAGCCCCAGAAATGAGGCCAAGACAGAGGGGCTTAGCTCCCCCAGCTCGGAAACAGCCTCCAGTCACAGAAATGCCTGCCAAACACACCTGTTCATCACGATGTGTAAGAGGCTCGGCCTGCTTTTTTCTTGGGTACCGGGTGTCCAGGAAATTGCTTAAGGGACTGTGAGTTGTCAAGGGACAGGCTCTTCCTGGGCCTGTTATCTCGGCTGCAAGGTTGCAGCAGGCAGGTTTTCATTCCACCCTCCCTAAAGAGGGTGCACTGGCCCGTGTCTGGCCCCGCCCCGCTGACTCTAAGAAGCAGCCCACCAGGCAGTGCTGCGGAGAGCAGTCAGTGCGGACCCTTGGGCATCAGTTTGCCTCCCCTTGGCCTACATCTGTCTACACACCTCCTTGAAGATCTGCCCCTGCCACCGGTCCCTGGCCACTGTTCTCAATCCCCCATCTCACTGTAGCCATGGGACCTTCCTTCTGCTCCTGGAATCTGCCCAGCTCATTCCCACCTCAGGACCTTTGCACTTGCTCGTCCCTGTGCCGGGAATGCCCCTCTATGGCTTTCCCCATAGTTGGAGCCAGGTTCACATTAGGGTTTTCATGGGCCCTAAGCACTTCTTTTGTGGGTTCTTTCATCTGTAAAAAGATATCTGTTATAGTTTTTTACAAATTATATTTTGTGGCTGCACTAGTAGAACCATGGATATATTAATATTGGATATCAAAATATTTTCTTTAAGCTAAAAGTTCACTTTTTTTAATTTTAAAAGAAATTGAAACGTCTTCATGGGCTGTAGGGACTGTGCTACTGTCCCTGATGGAGCAGGTGATCCCGGTTGGAACCTTCTCATAATTTCAGCCTCAGCTCCAATCGCTTCCTCCTAAAGGCCTTCCTTGACACTCCCTTTGAAATACTGGCTACAGCCGTGCACTGGCTCATTACCCTGATCTATTTCCTTCACAGAATTTACAATGATTTGACAATGTCTAGTTCATAGTTTACTTGTTCTCTGTCTCCGTAACAGAATGTAAGCTCCATGAGGGCAGGGACTTGGCCTTTTCACTGCTGAATAATCAGCACCTCCAGTTATGGGTCTGTAGAATGGGTGGATGAACAGGCTTGAGTCACCTGACCCAAACATAGACTCCCTCCTCTCAGCCACCTTGACATTGATGTTCTCCCTTATAGGCCCCCTCAGACTCTTCTGAGGTTCGAAGAAAGAAGGAGATTCACACACAGGCCTACACACAACTCATTTTGCCTCTCAGAGCCTCGGTTTCTTTATCTGGAAAGTGGGAAGAATACCGCCGATCTATTCTGAGAATGAACTGAGGTGGAGTATGTCAAAGCAAAGCATCAACCGTAAAAGGGTGTTCAGTAAGTTCAAGTTTCTTCTGTCCCTTCTCCCTGGCCACCCCAGAGCTTGTTCTTGTTCACAGCAGAGGAACCTCACGGCACCGAGGCCTACATATTTCTAAATACAGTAGGTGCTCAATAAACATTTGTTGGTCACCGGGTGACTGTGTCTTCTCTCCCTCCTCCAGCAAAACCTTAAACAGAAGCCCAGTGGAAAGTCAGAACATCTTTCCTTCTTGCTCTCTTTCTACAAATATTTACTGAACCCCCTACTCTATAACAATAGGGATCAATGATAAGGTAAAAATTAAAAAAAGAAGAAGAAGAAGAAGCTTGGTGTCTCTGCCTTCCTGGAGCTGCGGTCTGGTGAGCTGGACAGGAGTTAACCAAATAATCAGTTACACATCACTGCACTGGTGCTAATAACTTCAAAGAAGAGAGCCTCAGTGGGCGGTGAGGACACGTGATGGGGAATTTGGCCAGGTCAAGGTGGTCGGGGACAGTTTCCGGAGGAAACAGTGACTAACCTGAAATTTGAGGAAGAAGTTGGAGTTTACTAGGCAATAAGCAAGACTGGTAGTAGGAGTGAGTATGCTAGACAGTGGGGACAGCATGTGCAAATGTCCTGTGGTCAAAAGGATGCTGCCAGCCAATGAGGAATCCAAGGGAGACAGAGGTGGTCATGTGATGGGAAACAGGGCTGGAGAAGTGGCCAGTGGCCACACTGTGTAGGACCTTATGGGCCACATATGGCATTTGGTCTTTTATCTGGTCGTCCTGAAAGGGTTTTAAGTGACACGATCAGGTCGGCATTTTGAAAAGATGACTTTAGCTGCATGTGAAATAAAGAGGGGGATGGCAAATACATGTCATACTTGTCACAATCCCCAGTTCTTGCACCCATAGCTGACAGTGCTCGTCAGTTGCAGCAGGGGTTCTCAAAGTTTGGTCCTCAGACCAGCAACAGGAACGTCACTCAGGAATCTGACAAACGCAAAAAATCAGACCTCGCACCAGACCCCGTGAATGGGAAACCCGGGAGTGAAAGCCAGCGATCAATGCTTCCACAAGCCCTCCAGGTGATTCTGCCCGGGCTGAACTTTGAGAACCACTGAACTATACTGCTTCCTACTAAGCCCAACGAGCATCAGAAACATCCTCCCCACACACTCCAAACAGTTACCACGGATCAGTTCCAGCGCCTCTGTGAGGCCAGTTGCACTGAGCACTGGGCTGGGGGCTGCTCGAAAGGGGCTGCACAAACCCAGCTCTGGACCTCAAGAAGCTGAGACCCCGACAAAGCCCTAAAGGCAGCCAAGCAGCCAAGTGTGCTAGGCAAAAGAGCACTGGACACAGAGTCTGGAGATCCAGCCTCAAGTCTCTACTCAGCCTCTGCCAGATGGCGGCACGGACTTAGGAGCCCATTCTCCCTCCCGGGCCTCAGTTTCCTCATGTGCGTTGAGGAAAGTGGCTCTGAGTTCTGAGTGGTGGCCCCTTTTCCTGCAGCTTTGGAGCCAGAGTGAAGCTGAATGCATGCGCGCCACCGGGAACCCCCTATAAATCAGTCTCCCCGCCAGGAGCAGGGAGCTTGTAGGGTGCAGCACATGACTCAGCCCTGGGAAGGAGGCACCCATCACCCTGGGCAGCCAGTAAGGGCAGAAAACCAGGGGAGGAACAGCTTGGGAGGGATGGAGGGAAGGAGTGAGAGAGCTCTTCACCCCTCTGCTGCTCCACCCCTTTCTCAGGCTTTGGACCCATTAACACCCAAGGGAACTCTAAGCCCAGAGGAGGATGAAACCCAAGACAGAAGGAGAGTGCGAAGAAGGCTGGAGGTCAGTTCTATGAAACGTGCAGGGTACAGCCAATGCGGCCCTGAACTGCTTATAAATCCTGAGATTAATTGCCAAAATCCTGCCCCAGATCTATTTATCTGGGTGCTTCTCAGAGCGAATATCACTTCAATAGAGAGGCCTCCTCAGATCAGCCATCTGTCCCCCACGCTCCCATCACCTCTGTGCTCTCCACATACTTCCGCTCTTCAGAATCCCTGTATTGGCCTGTTTCCTAACCTGTGGTCATCTGCCCACACCCTCCTGGCGCATAAGCTCCCTGAGGGTGGCAGCCTCCCCGTCTCCCTCCCAGTTCTCCCAGGAGTCACGACTTACTCCATGATACTGGGAACTGTTTTCGGTGATCTACATACATTATTTCATTGTGTCCCAGTCTTTGAAAGAGGCAACATAATTATTTCTCATTCTTCAGATGGAAACACCAAGGACAGAAAGATTAGTGACTTGCTCAAAGGTCACACAGCTAGGAAGTCATAGAAGCCCTATTTGGACCCAAGGCTGTCTGACCCCAAAACTCAAAATATTTGGAATGTGAAAGCAAAGGAGCTGTTAGAACGCTGGGCGTGGGGGAGAGTATTGATCCAAACCTCCCCAGTTACTGATAAGGATACGTTAGCCCAGAGCCGGGAGGTCCCTTCTGAAGCTGGAGTTACTTAATTTAGGATTTCTAAAGGGAAGTTCTGCTTTACACAGCTGCTGTCCAACTTCCAGAATTTGTCACCCCCAAGGGGGTCTTCACCAGCTGAAAATAGAAAGGAGTTCAGAAAGGGTTGCACAGGATTAATGGATGACGTTCCCCAGCAGTAATTAAAGGAAGTGAGAGATGCTGGGGCTGGGGCTCAGACATTCGAGGTCAGCATCAGGCAAGGGACTGCCACAGTCTCCCCCAAACGGGTCTGGGATGCTCCAGTGGAGAAGCTGGGGGGAGGCACGGGATCTCAACTTCCCAGCGCCGCCCCCTTGAGGATTTGGCTGGTGGCCAGCCCCTTCCCCTTGCCCCCTCCATCCCCCAGGCCCAGCAGGACTGTTAGGGGCTGGCTGTCTGCGCTTGCTGACTCATGCACCTGCCCAAGATAGGCAATTTGCATATACTTTTGTTTTCTGAATATTTGCTTTCATTTTTTAAAGAAAAAGCTATTTTTTTCAAGATTTTCATTATTTCCTAATTAATCACATTTCTTCCATTTTTTGTCTTGTTAAATATAAAACTTAACAAGCAGCTCATTCTCATTTGTTTCGGGTTCGTAGTGAATTTCATGCCCACATCCTTTCGTTCAGGTGAGCCTGGGGCTACAGAGCCACCACCCCCACTCCGTGGGGCACCCCCACTCTCCAGCAACTTGCCTTTGGGAAATACCCCTCTCATTAGTTTGCCCTCCTGACCTGCTCGCCTCTTCTCCCTTCCCACCTCCACACCTCCACACCTCCACCTTTGCTGCTCTTCCACTTTCTCCTCCCCTCTACCTTCTTCCTTTTCCCCTCTCAGTCTGCCACCTCCCACAGCTTCCTGCTCTCTGCTTCGCCCATCTTCCTTCTCCCCAGCCCCATCTTTAACCTCCTCTTCCCCTTCCTCTCCCTCTCTCCCGCTGCAATATTCTCACACCCCAGAGCCACCCTCAGAGCCTCCAGGGCCTTTTAGCCCACTCCATCTCCCACACCCCCTTCCCCAAACATCACCCATGGGCCCAAGTTGTGGCTGCTCCTGCAGGTGGGTGTTGTACTCTTCACTCCCAGTTGCTAATTCATCCTCCTCCCCAACCCAGCCCTACATGGTCCTCCTGAAATTGCCTAATCCCTGAAAACTCACTTCCACAAAGCCCAACACCAGTGGCTCTTGGAGGGGAGGGGCAGAGACAGGTCCCTAGGATTCCAAGTCACTGGGGGTGGGGGCAGGGTATGGCCCCTCTTTGAGCCGTGCTGGGATGTCAGGGCTGAGGCCAGCAACTCTCACCAGATCCTGCCCTCAAGGTCACTTTATGGAGACCCTGGTAGGGATGCTGGCCCCTCTCACCCGCCTCAGGCTCCCCAGGCATGGGGTCCTGTGGCTACCCAAGGACAGTGGATAGCTGGAGCTGAAACCCCTCTGCACAAGCAGAAGCCTGGGCTCGCTGCTGGGGCCTGATTTCTGTGGGGGTATTTTCTGGCCTCTGGCTGGGGTCAGTGGTCTGAATGTTCCCACAGGCACCCTCCATGCACATGCACATGGCCATGCCCACACAACACATGCATCCGTCTCACACAGCTCTACGTACTCTACACGCCAGAGCCAGGCATCGCACGTGGGGTGCAGCAGAATTACCTAGAGGCTTATTGGAGTGCTAGGCTCCACCTCCACCCAGGTTTCTGATTCAGTGGATCTGGGGTGGGACCTGAGAATGTGCATTTTAAGCCAATGCCCAGGAACGGCTGATGCCACTGGTCCGGGTATCACTCTTTGAAAACTACTGACTAGAGACGTCCGCATGTGCACACCCAGGAGGGTGCACATCCATGCGTGGAAGGTTTTGTAAAAGTGAGAGCAAGGCAGCTGGGGAGGACTGGAAGCCAGGAACGCCGGCTGCAGTAGCATTCCCTTGCTGTCTCCGGCTCTTGCTGTTTCTTCACTGGTCTCCACATTTCTGTGCACCTCTTTTCCAGTCTCCCCACCATCCCTGCAGCCTCCAGGTGGCTTCCCAGCCACTCTGCGCACGTGAGCTCATCCATCTCTATCATCCTGTGAGTGAGTGGCAGGCAGGTGAGAGAAGAAGATTACAGAAGAACAGGCTCAGCTCCCTGTGAACAGGGAGCTCGCTCACAGCGAGAGCACAGCCAATTATTCCCCCTGTTCTGGGGAGTAATCATTAATGCCACAGGAAGTTCTAAACAAGCGATTAAATCATTCCTAGGGAAGGCGCAGCGAGCCCGTGCCACCGTCAAGCCTGTCTTGTACCGCTGGTCTGGGGAGGGCTCCCCTGGGAGGAGGGGCGGAGACAGGGGAGATGGGCGCTGTCCCCACCCAGCAGCCAGTCTGGCGGGGTCAGCCCCGATCCACCTTCCTCGCTCTGAGCTGCACACTCAGCCACTGTCCCCAGCGTCCCTCCTGACCCACCCTCAGTGGAGGCTGTGTTCTGGCAGCTCTTCAGGATCTCATGCCTTCTAAAACCTCGCCCAGCTGATGAATCTATTAATTTGTCACCTACTTTGCACCAGACAGTATTCCAGAGCCTGGGCAGATGCGGGTCCAGAACAAGACAGATGAGGTCCCTGTCTTTGGGGAGCTCACTGTCTAGACAGGGACCTCATCTGTCCTGTTCTGGACCCGCATCTGCCCTGGCCCTGGAATAAGTAACTAAGACAGTAATCACAATTGTGGCGAATGCTGAGGAGAAAGTAAGCAGGATACTCAGTGTTCTGAGTGGAGCATCTTCCTGGGCGTCCCTGCGCACCTTAACAGGCAGGCCTCCCGCGCTGGCCGGCAGTCTGTGCCATCTCCTGGGCCTGCAGACCGTGTTTCCTGTGAACATCTGCAGCATCGGAGCAGTCCTCTTCTTACCTCCAGTCCCCGGCACGCTATCTTTAGAAAGATAATGAGTATCTGTGACAGTTACTGTTTTTTAACACTTACTATGTGCCAGGCATTGCACTGAGCAATTTATGGTCATTACATCATTTCATCCATAGAACAATAATAACGTTATGAAGCAGGTGTTTTAAATCCCCATTTTACAGACAAGGAAATGGAGCCCTGGAATATTTGGGCCATTTGGCCAAGTCACACAATAAGCAACTGAGGGCTCGAACTGAGGTCGGTCTGTCTGAGTCCTGAGCAGAGGCATTTAACTGCCCCCCCGCCCCGCCCCCTAATCCTACTTCCAACCAGCATTGATTTCAGGGCTGAGAGACCGTGTAGACGGGGGTCCCTGTGGAGATGCGCTACATCGGGCTGTACTAGTTACTAAAATATCACAAGAAGGGGCTCTCCTCCCCTCCAAGTCTCCATCCAACGTGCAAGCGCAGAGAGGGGAACCCGAGATGGCTGGCTGCAGGATCCCCTCCCTCGGGAGCTCTAGGACAGTTCCCTTTGGCTTCCTCAGCCCCTGGGTCTCTGTAGAACCCAGAGAGACCACGAACCCTACCTCCCCTGCTGCCCCCCAGGCCTCTGCAGCCTGGGGGGTGGGGGGAGGGGTTCCTCCAAGTGTTCCCGCACAACCTCTACCTCCTGCACCTGCAGCGGGGACACGGTCCCCAGGGCCACTGGGGCAGCCAGAGGCAGAGAGGACTGGAGCCTGGGTCTGCGGTGACTAATCGGCTGGTGCTTGGGAGGCCATGGTGAATTATTCACATGGATCCTGTGAATTATTCAAGTTGTTATTATTTATTTTTCAGATGTGCCTGCAGCAGAGCCTCCAGGCCCGTGTTCAAAGGGTGACATAACTCTGGCCCTTGATTGCCTCTGTCTGTGCAGGAAGAGTCAGGCCAGTCTCCAGCCTCACCCAGGAGGCCCAGAGAGCAGGCTGAGGGCAGGCAGCTACTGCCTTAGGGGCAGATGCCTGCGGATCCCCAACCCTAACCCCAATTACAGAAATAATACCACTTACTGAGTCCTCACTGTGCCCTAGCACTGTACTTTCCGCGCACGGGAGCAAGTGAACGGCACAGCGACCCTGTGAAGGGTGTTATCAACCCCATTTTACAGATGATGGGACTGAGGCTCGGAGATGGGATGTCGCTTGTCCAGGCCCACCAGTTAATAATTGGGATTCAGGCCCAGGTCTGTGGATGCTACGGCCAGTGGTTGCCACGTTCCATGTGTCTGTGGGTGTTATGCCTGACAAAGTCGCAGCAAACCCCTTTGCTGCCCAGCTGTGCCCCCACCCCCACCAATGGCTTCAAACCAGGCTGAGGGCAGGCCTGTGCCTCCAAAGCTCTCAGGAGCCTTCCGTGTCTCCATGGCAACAGGACCCGTAAGCAGCCAAAGCTGAGCTTGGTCTTCTCCTGTGGAGTGAAGTGGCCTTTGCCTGCAGAGTCTCCAGGTGTCCAGGCTCAGAGCAAGTGTGACTCAGGGCTTCCCCAGTACCCCCAACCTCACCAAGCCCCCTTCTGCCCCAGACACAGACGGAGCACACCTCCCTCTCAGAGCTCTGGTAGAAGAAGCCACGCCAGCCTCCCTGCCTCCTTCACACAACTCCCCTGCTGTCTAACTCCACCCCTCTGGCTGCAGCTCCAGTCCTTGTCCCTGTGGAATCCACTCCCCCTCCTGCCATAGCTGACATCTGGAGGAGGCAAAGAGGACACGCCCAGGGGAGGCCCTGAAGGCCCCTTCTCAAGGTGACTGTAATTTTACAGAAACACGCTCCTGTCCTGGAAGGACACCTGTGTCTTCCTGCTGCCCCATTCATTCATTCAGTCAGTCAGTCCTTCGATGAATACTTATTGAGTGCCTACTCTGTGCCAGGCACTGTTCCAGGTGCTAGGGGAGTGGCCAAGAGCAACAGGCCTCCCAGTCAGGGTCCCTCCCCTCCCCTTCCCTCCCAGGGTAACCTAGGCCCCTGTCCCAGGACCCTATCTCTCCTGTCACCAAGGACACAAAATCACAGGCAAACTGGATTGGAGCCCAACTCGACCAGACCCCAACTCTGGATGACCTTGGCCAGCAGCTCCCCTCTCTGCCTTTCTCCTTTTAAAAAAGGGAGTGCGGCCAGAATCTGCTTTCTAAGTTCGTGCCAGCCCTGCTTCTCTCTGGTGTCAGTAACTCAATCACCACGTCCAATCCACAGCTCAGAAAGTCGGGGTGCTGCACCTGCCTCACCTCAGGTGGACTTAATGCCTGCCTTTCCCCACCTGGCTCCTGCATTTTAAAGGGGTCTGGGATGGCTCTACTGCAAAGGTGGATTTTGCCAGAGAGGATTGGGGAGGCTTGGGGGCTGGCGAGAAAGGAAACAAACATTATTTGCAGAATGCCTATTCTTTCCTTGCCAATATTTTTTAAGATTTTATTTATTTTTAGAGAGAGGGGAAGGAAAGGAGAAAAAGAGGGAGAGAAACATCAATGTGTGGTTGCCTCTTGTGCATCCCCTACTGGGGACCTGGCCCACAACTCAGACATGTGCCCTGACTAGGAATCAAACTGGCGACTTTCGGTTCGCAGGCCAGCACTCAATCCACTGAGCCACACCACACCAGCCAGGGCTCCTCACCAATGTTCTTAATTAACCTTTGGGGAGGTGGAGATGATTATCACCATTCTACAGACTGGGACCCAGGCCATACAGCCAGTAAGTTGCAGGACCAGGATTTGAACCTAGGTCCATGGCTGCCCATACTCTTGCTAGGACACCAGGCTCTGCCTTACCTCAGCTGGGCCCTGGAGACAAGCAGAGTGCCTTCCTCTTCCAAAAGCCCTTGGGGACAAGAGCTCTTCACTGAAGTTAGTGGGTTGGGTGCCTCTGATTTCTACCTTCTCCTCCAAAAAAGGAGAGGAAAACTTTGGGCCCAGCTGTGCTGAGTCATCCAGGGCCCAGGAAATCCAGGTTTATATTTACCCCAAAGCAGCCGCCTCAGCAGGTCTGGGGCTGTACTCTCAAAGCACCTGGACTCATTCCCTGGCTGGGCAGGCAGGTGAGAGGGAACCACAGAGCAGGAACGCGCTGGCTGGAGCCGGGCTGTCCGCAGCCCTTGGGGCACCACCTCTGGCCCAGTCAATGACCTTGTGGGCTGGGCCCCGGTCTCCACCTCAGCCCAGCCTGAGGTCGGTCTGGTCCTGTCCTCAGTGGTCCCACCAGGGTCTGACCTGGGCTTGTTAACGCTGCCAGACTGCCAGCACAGGGGAGAGCAGACCCAGCAGGGGTACGTGCAACACAGGTTGGTGCCAAGCTTCCCCTGAAGCTCAGAACTGCTGGGCTGACCCTTCAAAGCCAGGGGGTGGTTGTGAGGGTGACACCAGGTGACATGAACAAAGTGCTCAGGAAAGGCCAGCTAGGAGGAGCATGGCACCCCACGCTTAACCCTCCTCTCCCTCCCTTTCCTGCCCCGACCCCTGGGAACGGAGACTGGGCCTGGGGCTGCAGTTCTGAGAGGACTGAACTTGTCCAGCAGGTTCTCAGCGCCACACAGCTGCTGTGTATCTGGTGGCAGTTTCTGAATAGCGCCCACTCTCTGGGCCGGCCCTGTTGGCCCCTCTCAAAGCTCCAGCAGAAAGCCAGCTCTGCAGGCCTTTGTCTTGGACACACCGGGGTGGCAGGTTGCCTGCTGGAGCCCCTGAGGTCAGAAAGAGCTGTCTTGTGGTCCTGGGCAGAAGATTTGGGTCTCAGGGGGTGGCCCCACTCCACCTGGAGAGCCACCATTTAAGGAGGACCTGTGTCCCAGGCAGCGTATGTCCCCTATTACCCTTCCTCCCACCCCTGGCCAAGGTTCAGTAGTGACCTCAGTTCTGCTTACAGATGACAGACCCGGGGCTCAGTCTTTGCCGAAAGTCAGGGAGCGGCAAGTGGAGGAGCTGGACTTGAACCCAGTCCCCGTGACTGCAGTTTGTGTGTGTGTGGCTGTGTGATCCTGCCTCCCTAAGTCTGCCCCAGCATGGGGGCCCTTGGTAAGGGCCAGGTGCCGCGCTCCACCTGCTTTTCCTCGCTTAACTTTCACAACTGCCCTCTGAGATGCAGTCCATTATTATTATTTCTGTCTTACAAGGAAGGAAACCCACTCAGAATGCTGGCAAGCTAGGTTAACTTAGCTTGACTCTTTCACTGTTACATCTGGGGTTGTGGAAAAATACCCCACCCCATTCATCTCCCACAATTGTGCTTCAATTCCAAGGTGCCCCTCTGGCTCACTACCCACCCAAGTCTCTACTTCCCTTCTTTTTGGGGATCTCCTTACCACACCCATGCCCTCACTGTGGTCCCTCTGACCCTGAGCCGGGACAGGCAGAGGTGGGACCCCAACCCCAGCTCCAAACAACTAACTGCCCTTCCCGCTGCCTCAGGGCCCGCTGGGAATTTGCCCCTAATTGCATCTCAGGCTGGGAGGCTATTAGCCTGTGATTGCATCCCCAGTGCCTGCCTTGCCCCCTGGGTACCCACTCACAGCTTCCAAGGGGGTTTGAGATGATGTAAATCCCCAACCCAAGAGCCTGGTGCGGCTTGGCTCCCCAGCACCTCCATCACCTAGTCCTGGCTGGGCTCCTCCCCAGGGAGCTGGGTCCCCTCACTGAGGGGCAGCAGCGAGGCTTCCCAGCCAGTCAAGTGCAGCACACAGCTGAGCACTCACTGCGAGGGCTGCTGCAGGAGCCTCAGACTGCCCCCTCCCTACTGTGTGCCCCTTCCCACCAGCTGCCTCCATTTCCTCCCTGGTCCCTCCACCAAAGAGCAAGATCCCGGGAGTCTGGACTTTGGAGTCCTTTTCCTGGCTCAGTCATTCTTTCCCTGTGACCTTGGACAAGTCCTTTCCACTCTCTGGGCCTCAAAAATAGGAAATTCATCTTGGTGACCTCTAACCAGCTTCTGGTCTGAGAGATAAAACCATTTTGGTAATTCCTGGGGTGCTCCTTCCAGTACTATCTAGTGAAGGCTAGGCATGGTGCCAGGCATTCAGGACTCTAGAAAAGCAAGTTTCTGCCCTCACAGAGCTCTCGGGCTCCAGAGGGAAAGGGCTGGGCGGAGGTGACATCCAGTGCTCAGAGATGGGCGGGGCCCAGGCCACAGTGGGGATGGTGGCGGCTATTGGTGCCCCGGGGCACCCAAAGGAGGAACTTTTTCTAGCTTGGCGGGTGGGGTGGGGTGAGAAATTTCCTTGGGGTGAGACCTAAGAATGAGGAAGAAGGGTAGGGTGTGGGGCTGTACCAGCAAAGGAAACAGCAGAGGGAAGAGCCTGGAGGCTTTGCGGGGGAGCAGGGTTAGTTAGTGTGGAGGCTGGAGGGTGGGCAGAGGCCCTGGTGCCTTGTGGGAGAGTTTGGACTGTATTCTGAGGGCACTGGGGGGCTATAGAAAGATGTGGGGCAGGAGGGTAATGTGGCTGCAATATGGAGGAAGGACTAGGAGACAAAGGGGTGAGGGTGGGAGACCTTCCAGCAGGCCCCTAACCACCTGTCCCACCTCCACCATGTGTGGCAACAGCCCCCTCCTGCCGTCATGGAAAAGGAAGGCAAGACCTTTCTTCTTCCTCTCCTCTTTCCCCAGACACTACTGCCTGCCGGCTCCCAAAGTGCACGCACACACAGAGCCAGACCTGCTGCAGGTCACCTGGGGGATGTATAGAGGTTGGGAGGTGATGCAGAGGCCTATGTCCTAGGAAGGAGCTGGAAGGGCAGGGGGTCTGGAGGTCTGGGGCCCAGCTGCAGCTCTGGGAGGAGGAGCTCCTGGCCACTCGGAGCACAGTAGCACCCCTTCCTGTCCCCTGAGGGGGGACCCTCTGCCTGAGCCACAGACACTAGAGCTGAGAGTAACTTTCATTTGCTGCCTCCCCGTCCCTCACTTCTTCTCCTTCCTCCTCTGACCTTTCAAGATCGATGCCTGCCCCCAGAGGCTGGAACTCACTGAGAGAGAGAGAGAGAGAGAGAGAGAGAGAGAGAGAGAGAGAGTGTGTAGGGTGGGGTGTGAGTGCATGAAGCCCCAGGGAAGGGCCACAGGACCACCATAGGAAAGTGAGCCCCAGGGACACTTAAGGCTCAAAAGGGATTTCAGGAGGATTCAGAGATTAGAGAATTGAACTTCCTACCACAGCCCCTGCGCCTGGAATCTCTGGGCCCCACTGCGCTGGGCGGAGTGCTGACCTGGGCTGGGCCACAGTGCCAGTGGACACCTGGTCTCCTCCTCCTCACCGGGTCTCCAGCAAACCCTAGGCACCTTCCCAGACAGGGACCTGGGCCCCATGCACGCCCCCCCTCCTCAGTGCCCAAACATGCAGGATGCCCTTCCCCCCTCAGTGCTGGTGCCTCTTCCAGGTGCCCCAGGGGGTTGGGTGCTCAGGCCAACCTCCAGGCAGCGACCCCCCACCAGATTGCCTCTGCAGTGCCCATTTCTGCTTTTCTCCGTCTTCTTAGCCTTCGCCAGCCCGCCCAGGCCGCCTCTACCTCCTCCTCGTGCAGGCCCCCACGTCCACCATTGCCCCTCTCCCATCTATTCCCCACACTGCAGCCAGACAGATGTTTCTCTGAAAAAACTCAGGTCACTGCTCTCCTCAGGGTCCCTCGAGGGCTCAACTCCACACACCCTCCGGGCAAAAGCCAAACTCCCCCTGTGGCTTACAGGCCCAGTTTGCAGGGTTTACCACTCTGGCCTGGCTCTGGACCTGCCCACTCCCGGCCTCCCCAGAAGGGCTCTGCTCTCTGGCCACCTGGACTTCTCGCCTCCAGGCCTTTGAACTGGGGATTTCCAGCGCCCGGCTCCTCCTCTCCAGGCAAATCCCTCCTCATTCCTCAGGTCTCAGCGCAGAAGTCAGCTCCTGCCCAGCCTCTTGACACCACTTGGGCACTCCCTTTGGGTTCCCAGGACCCCAGACCTCTGCCTGTCATGGCTCTGCCCACACTACACTGTCAACGCCTGTGAGCATGTTCATTCATCTCCCACACGTCGCTGTATCAGTAAAAGCTCAGTGTATTCCCAGTGGGCAACAGAATGAATGAGGAGAGATAAAAGGTGGTGAGTACCATGTTGTAGGATTCAAATGCCGAAGATACTGTAACTACTGCTGCACTTGTAACAACAGTGACGCTGTTGCACCGCTCCATACCAGTCACTGTGCTAAGCACGACCTCATCTCATTGCCCCAGTGCCTTGCGGGGGGGCATTATTGCCGGCGTCCCCATTGTACAGATGAGAACGCTGAGGCTCAGAAAGATTCACTTACTCAAGGTCCTAGAGCCAGGAGGTGGTACAGGCCAGATCCGCCCGAGTGCTGGGGTGGGGCTTGCGGTGGGCCCTTGCTCTGTGTAAAGTGCAAATGAAATCAGAAAAGGCCGCTAATCCACTCTGGAGCCCCTGGCAGCCCCTGCAGAAGAGGCCGCCAGAGCACCCCTCCCCCCACCAGACCAGGAGAAGGTCCACTTCTCTGGCCGTGGGGTAGGGGGATCCTGAGTCCCTAGGATGAAAGTGTGTCACCCCACCCTGGAACCTTCCAGGAGGTGTAAGGGAATTAAGCCCCTCATGATGCAATTGTCCCCACTCATGTCTCTTTTAGAAGTAGGAGACGTCCTGGGAGTCCGCATGCCTCCCCTCATCCTCCCTCGTCATCAGGGCAGAAGGTAAGGTGCTGAATTGAATAGCAAAGCCAATTTGGCTGGAGAGAAAATGAGATTTTTTTTTTTTGGTCAAGGTGAGTGTGTCTGTGCACATGGGGAGTGGGGTGGAGTGGGGGGCGGGGGCACTTTGAGGGGCTGCAAAAGGGGGAAATGCGGATCTGGAACCATTAGAATGTTGATTATGTCCTCTTGATTGTTAATGAAATTCTTCACCTTGGATTTCTGGACAGGGGGAAAGCTCCTGGAGCTCATTTTCCCGCTGATGAGAGCAAGAGAAAGGGCAGGAGGGGGCAGAAGACTCTCAGCTTGGGGAGAAATGAAATTCCACCTAAACAAATGGGGCTGAGCGAGCCCAGCCGCTGCCGTTTGGAGGCAGAGCCCTGGGCTGACCCGAGGTTCCCTGTGGAAATGGGATGGAGCCCCTGGGTGCGGAGCACCCCAGACTGGCCCGGGCAGCAGAGCACAGCTCCAAGAATAATAATTCAGTAATGTTAGGAGTGTGCATGGGTTGTCCTGTTTAAGCCTGCCAACCACCCTTGGCGGTAGGGACTATGGTTGTGCCCATTTTGTAGATGGGGACAGCGAGGCACAGAGAGGACACTTGCCCAAGGTCCTGTAGATGGTAAATGGAGGCACCTGTCCTCTGAGATATGAAGGTGCCCAGATCTACCACTTAACGTCACTCCCTGTCCGAGCCTCAGCCCCCGCATCTGTAACCTGGGGCCAATAACAGTCGTGACCATAAAGAGCTGCTGTTAGGAATCAGGGAAGTTTAAAAAACCAAGTAAAACAACGCAGAGCTAAAATAGTACTCCCTTTGGAGCCTTGCCGCCTGCATCCCAAAGCGGGGAGGTGTCCCTGTCCCTTCTTACCCAGCAGACTGTGCACCCTTGGTGTGAGGCGCTGTTCTAGGCCCAGGGGCCATAGCAGTGAATGAAACGGGGAAAGATTCCTCACCTGGTGAAGCTTACATCACTGAGGGGAGGCCGACCACGAACGAGATAAATAAGTACATCACAATGTATGTCAGAAACGAGAAGGGCATTTGCACAAAACCAAGCAGCCAAGGAGGCGAGGGAGTGCCGATGAGAGGCCTGCAGTCAGAATAGGGTGGACACAGGGGGTCTCACAGAGAAAACACTGGAAGGAAGTAGAGGAGGCAGCAAGCACATACCTGGGCACAGGCATTCCAGGGAGAGGGAACAGCAAGTGCAAAGTACAAAGGCCCTGAGGTGGGACCATACCTGGCGTGTTGTAGGTATAGCAAGCTGAGCAGAGTCGCTGCGTGAGCAAAGGTGGCGTTGGAGTCATGGAGTAATGGAGGAAGTACAGACTGTCTAGGGCCTTGTTGGCCTTTGTAAGGACTTGCTCTTACCCAAACGAGACAGGAATTCACCAGGGGCTTTTGGCTGGATCTGATTTATGTTTTGAAGGTATCGCTCTGACTGGGGTGTTGAGAATAGACTGTAGGGGTCAAGGACAGAAGCAGAGAGAAGTATTAGGAGGCTGTTGCAATAGTCCAGGTGAGAATAGATGGCGGCTTAGTTTGGGGAGTAGGGATGGAGACAGTGATAAGAGGCCTGATTCTGCACGCACTGTAGAGGTAAAGCCAACCGGACGGGCTGATGGATCAGACGTGGGGAGTGTAAGAGAGAGCGGCGAATCACAGACGATTCTGAGGGTTTTTGCCATCTTGTCTCTCAATTCCCTGAAAACCCATACCCTCCTTTTAAGATCCAGCTACATCCTCCCTGACCACCTCCCAAGTCCGCTGAGATACCCTCCAGTCACAGGGCCTTATTTAAGATCTACTTCCCCCACCTCCCACCTCCATACCTCACTCCTGTCTCTCACTGCCCGGGACTTCGCCGTGCAGGGTCGAGGACCCTCAGTGCATAAAGCTTGACCCAGAGTATGTATCTGTCTCAGAGCCTTCAGCTCCCCAGGTCCTTACCCGGCTCAGGAGCTCCCATCAGGTCTGCTGCAAACTGTGGCAGCCCCTTAAGGCCCCTGGCTCCTCCCAACTTTGATGCTCCCTTCTCTTGCTCTCTGCAGATGGCCCTGCCTTTCCTCTCACCCAGCTCCCTCCCATGCTCCCCTTTGATTTCAGTTGGAGCATCACCACCACCACCAGGAAGCCTTCCCTGACCTGCCATTCTAGATGAAGCCCTCCATTCCAGCCCTGAGCCTCTATGATAGGGGCAAGTTCATCTTGACTTGCATGATTATTTGATGAGAACCTATCTCCCCACCTGACTGTAACCTCTGCAAGAGCAGGGGCCCACCTGTTTCCCCAGAAGCAGGCAATTCACCCAAAGAGACATTCAGTGGATTTGACAAGAAGCCTTAGGCTTTTGGTAAATTAACTTTCATTGACCTAAAGCCTCCAGCTGCTAAGGAAATGCCTGGCACATAGCAGGTGCTTGACACTTATTTATTGAAGGAATGAATCAGTCAATGAATCAGAGTTCTACAAGATCTTGGACATGTAGCAAATTTTCTGAGCCTCAATTTCCCCATATGTGAGGGCAGGACTAGGAATGCCTGTTGCATGAATGAGGATGGAAAACATAAGGCGTGAGTAACGACTAACACCAGTAGATGCTCAATAATTGTTCTTCCAATGCATGTTCAGACAATTACCACCTTACAATCCCCCCATGGCTCCCCACCCCTCCTCCACCCCATCCCTTCCTCCCTTCCCTGGCCTCCTCCCCTCTCCTAAAGACTCCCAGTCATGGAATCACCACAGCCTCCAAACATGCCCCTTCTCCCCCCAGGGTCCCCCAGTTCACCACTGGTTACATATTGATCCTGTTTAACTTTCCCAATGGATGATAAACACGAAATTAAAATGACTTCCTGGAATATTAATGTAGTAAATGGCCCTATTAAAAGAAAGAAAATACAGCTGAGGAAATTTGCTTTGATGTAGCTTTTCTGCAGAAGGCTCATTTATCTGCAGCTCAGACTCTTGAAATGAGATTCTGAAGGTTTCTCTGATGTCTCTTATTTTTCCCTCACCCAGAATTTAAACAGAAAATAGAATCACAAGCTGGTGTCATAAAAACATGGGCCCTTTCCCTTCTCAACCAAACAAACAAATGTAAACAGGGCTGCGTAGAGGTCAGTTTCTGCAGACACGGGCACCTGCCCTTACCATTTTTGACCGCATCTTGCCCACAAGGGCCTGGTCCAAGCTGCCAGGCTAGCCTCTGAGGGCCAGGGGGGGTGCTTGGAGGCCTGTCTTGCTGCTATGACTGCTGCTGACATTAGGAAAGGTGACTCAGGACCACAGGAGGCTTGTCCTGGAACTCAGATTTTGGTGGACTTGAAATCTTGGGTAAGTACCCAGATTTTGGTGGACTTGAAATCTTGGGTAAGTACCCAGATTTTGGTGGACTTGAAATCTTGGGTAAATACCCAGATTTTGGTGGACTTGAAATCTTAGGTAAGTACCCAGATTTTGGTGGACTTGAAATCTTGGCTCTGTCACCCATTAGCTATTGGTTCCTGGACAAAGAACTTCCCCTTTCTGGGCCTCAGTTTCCTCATCTGTAAAATGGGAGTTCCTGTACCAAACTCATAGGTCAGTTATAAAAATTAAAAATTAGCATGTGGTAGGTTGCTCAGTATCGCTATTAGTTGTTACTCTTATTACAAATAATAATTCGTGTTATTCAGGCTGAAATGTCACCTCCTTCAAAAGCTTTCCCTCGAGCTTCCCTGGGCTGGGTCACAGGCCTCCGCTAACAGCCACAGCTTCGCTCTTCCCAGCACTGGCTACTCCCCCGCCCCTCCCAGCAGCCTGCCACTCCAGGAGGAATAGCCTGGGTCTTGCTCATGGTTATATCCTAAGGTAGTGGTGACGGATGTCCCTGTGCCCACCTGGCCTGGTCTGCAGATTTGTGTCATGGCATGGGGTCCTTCCACACAGTCACAAGAGCTTGGAGTGCCCTTCTTGGAGACGGGCTGTTCATTCACTGGCCCCAGGCCCGGGTTCCCTTGTCAGCACCTTGCCTGGGGCACACCTGGACTTTCTGGAGCCCACGCCTCCCTCCTGGCCTCAGGCAGGTACACAGACCAAAGTCCTCTGGGATTCATGCTCTACCCCATTTACCCTTCTCTCATCTGTCTCCCTGCTTCCCCTCTCCTTCACAACTTCTGCTGAGATCCTGGCAGGTGGAGGGGGCTACCTGCCTTGTGCCTACACTGAGCCTCCCTAGGTGCCCTTGGATAAGCTTAGAGAGGACCCAGGACTTCCCTAGCTGGGCAAAGCCATGTCCCTGCCACCTGCAATTCAGGCTCTTCTGACCCTTCAGGACCAGAGGGGCTCAGGACCCCTGTGCTGGGACCGGTAGCAGCCCCACCCCCCAGACAGCCAGGGCCCTATCACAGTGCTCTGAACCTTCCCACTCTAGCCAAAGCACCCCCCAAGCACACATACACATACGCACAAACACACACAGTCACACAACCAATGCTAATAGATACCCAGTCACACAATCCCCATTGTCCACAGCCTAGGAGACTCTGGAGAGAAGAGGAGTCCCTGTGGTCAACGGGTGGGGGCAGGGTCTTTGAAAGATCAGCCTGCCTGCTGAGGGCACTGCCCTCCAGGGGCCCTCCCCAGTCAACCCATGGCCCCCTAGCAGGAAAATGAGAAGCTGGAGCAGAGGGGTTAAATCTGGGGGAAAGCAGCAGCTGCTTGAAACAGTGAGGGCAGGCCCCGGGGAAAGAGCTGCTCCTGCTGAGATAATGATTGTGAGGGATGGTGGGGTGGGGGCCACATATACAGCCCCCCCCCAAGCCAGCACACCCCCGTCAAACGCCTTCATGCTCAGGCGAGTTGTCTGCCTGGGCATGCACACACACACACACGGAAAGAAGCATCATAGCCATCTGTGCAGAAGACACAGTCCCTTACACCCAATTACACAGGCACTGCAGTTACTCCCTGTGTCTGAGTGTAGCCCTGTAAACCCATTCAGAGACAGGAGCTGCAGGCAGCCCTGGCACGGAAAGGCCCATCACACACAAACACACACACACGCACACGCTCCACCTTTCCAGTCTGTGTGCCAGGGTCTGACAGCGTGCCAAGGTGACCCCATCACTGCCCAAGGACGCCTCCCTGTGAGAATGAGCAGAGCTGGGGACCAGGGAGGGGAGGGCTGGGCATTGCTACCAGAGCTCAAGGGACTGTCCAGGGCCATCCCTGGACTTACTTGGTTCTTCTCACTCCTGGAGGCTACACCTCCCATGATATCAAACACAGTAAAACACAGCCAGACCTCATTACACGCGATTTGTATAGACCCATATGAGCTGAGCAATTTTGCAGTTGGCACAATGGTGCATTTTGTAGACATATAATTAAGCTTGCCTTACTTATGATTTCTTCATGTGAGTTCTCTTCATATTTGAGGACATCGATATTTTTTCAGCAGAATCCTCGAAAGCACTTAGGCCCTGGGTCTTGGGCCTAAGGTGCATGATGGGAAACAGGGCCCTGGTGAAAGGGGTGTAGGGCCTGGGGTAGGGGGCACGCTACCGCTCGGCCCAGCCCCTCTGTGGAGACAGCCTACATAGATAGACCGGGGACTCACGCACAGGAGATCCTCTGAGTCCAGGAGCCGACCTGATCCTCACCAGTTACCGTCTCTTAAAGCCAGAGCCTCTACTCTGAGACTCAGACCTCGCAACGCAACACCTTACTGACCCGCAAACATGTGCCGCAGATGTGTCTGGACAGCCGCCTGCAGGCACCAACGCTAACACTGAGAGATGCAGGCCCGGCACACACTCTGGTGCACACCATCACCGCCCAGACACGTGCCCCAACGCATAAGCATTACCCCACACCTGGGCACACACCTGGACAGACACATACTCCCCAAAAGACTGGCTCACAGACTCGGCCCCGGGCGGATCTGCCCCCGACACAGAGGCCTACTCAGTGTGGAGCAGAAGGACGCCCTGGCAGTCTGTGGGCAGCCCAGTCTGGCACTTGGGTCTCCACAGCAAGACACACCCAGACACATCATGACAGACACCCACTTTGACTATCATCCCTCTCCCTCGCTCTCACACTCAGCCACACGTGCTCCCCGTCCTGTCATGGGGAGACAGAGCACCCCAGCCCCACAGAGCCCAAGGGGCCTGATTAACAGGACATTCTACGAATGTCAATTAGAGCAAAGTTTACTGAACAAATTGTTTGCAGTTGTGCCCCGGAACCATCATGAATTTTAATCTTGCATTGATTTGCGCTGATGGGAGGTTCGTGGATGCCAGGGCCTTCTGTGCCTCCTGCTCCTCACCCCAACCTGGGAGGAGTCCTCACCCAGCCTCAGACTCCGGAGCCCTGGGAGCTGCCTTTATCCTCTGCTGGTCCAGAGATACCAGCCTGGGGCCAGCACAACCAGCCCTGCCCGGAGAGACCCAAGATGCCCAGAAAGTGGGCGACACTTCGGGAAATGCACAGGCTATACACATGCGGTACAGCTTTTAAGGACCCCAGTAATCTGGGAAGAGGCTGGGTCCCCAGAGCTTCTGAGGCTGAACACAAAGCCAGGGACCCTGATATGAATATGGATGGGGACAGAGATGTGGCAGAGACACAGAAACAGGCACCGATGCTGTCAGAGTTCTGTTACTGCCTCCACTCACGTAACACCCAGGCTGTATAACCTCAGTCCAAATGACCCCTTCCAAAATGAGCTTACTCACGTCCTCCTCTTCCTTCCGCCAAACCCTCTTCCCAAACCCTGCATAGCATCCCAGTGCTTTAAAAAATCCTTGCCTGGCCTCATCTCACACTTGTCCCTCCACTATCCAGCCACTGTCAACCCCCTTGTAGGAGCCAGGGTAACTTCCAGCCTTAGGGCCTTTGCACATTCTGTCTCTTTGTCTGCAGGGGTTTGCCTGGTTAACTGTCCGTCCTAAGGGTCTCAGTTCAAGTGTCACTTCCTCCGGAAAGCTGCTTTGACCTTCTGCCCAGGTCAGCCCTCCCTGCCTCTCTGCCGTTAAATACTCTCACGGCCCATTCCTGATTAGAAGTAGAAGCACCATGAGGGCAAGGACTGTTTCTGGTTTTGCTCATCACTGTGCTTAGCACAGGACCTGCCACAGAGTCTGTATCAGTCAGCCTCTGTCAAAATAATGCTGCATAACAGCCACTCTAGAAATCGGGTCATACAACAGCAAGTATTTCCCGGAGGCTGGCTGGGTTTTGGTTGATCTCAACTGCGCTCGGCTGGTCTTGGTTCTGAACTGTGGACTGGGTGCAGATCTGCTCCACATGCCTCTCACCCTTGTTGGACCAGCTGCTCCCTGAGGCATGTTCTGCAAAAGGCAGGAATTCAAGAGGGCTTGCCTACTCATGCAAACACCTGGTTGGCCAAAGCAAGTCGTGTGGCCACGGCAAGGGTACAAGTATGGTAGGGGGAGAGAAGAACTGGGACCAGATGCCACTCCCACTTGCTCCGTAAGTATTGTGGTGTGGAATTGAGTACTTGCTCTGTGTTAGATGTTGTGCTAAGCACGTTACTTGTATTACATATATTCATTTAATCCTGAGTCAACCCCAATATTGTAAGTATTATTAACACCATTAAAAATTTTTTTAGCACAGGCCTGTGTGGCTCAGTCGGTTGGAGCATCATCCCATAACCAAAAGGTTACAGGTTCGATTCCTGGTTAGGGCACATACCTGGGTTGCAGTTTCAATCCCCAGTCCAGGTGTGTACAAGAGGCAATTGATCGATGTTTCTCTCTCTCCCTTCCTCTCTCTCTAAAAGCAGTGAAAAAATTTTATTTTAACTAAAGAAAATAAAGCCTGCATAAAGTAAAGAATTTAAGTACGGTTGACCCTTGAACAGTGTGGGCGTTAGGAAGGCTGATCTCGTGTGCAGCTGAAAATCCACATATAACTATTGACCCCCCGATTTAACTACAAAGAACCTACTGTTCGCTTCTATTGGACTAGAAGCTACGATCGCTTCTGTTGACCAGAAGTGTTACTGATAACCTAACAGTTGATTAACACAGTATTTTGTATGGTAAATGAATGATAGACATATTCTTCCGATAAAGTAAACTAGAGGAAGGAAAAGAAAGTGTTATTAAGAAAATCATGAAGAAGAAAAAATACATTTACAGAACTGTACTGTATTTATCAATACCATAAGTTTACTTTGTCTGTTTACAAGATGAAAAAACTCTGTGTGTAACTGCTCCTAAGTGAACCTGTGTGAAACGGTGCAGTTCAAGCCTGTGTGGTTCAAGGCGCAATTGCAGCACCGACTGCAGTCAATGAAAACCAGCTCTTCTTTCTACCCCACACTGTTCCGGTTGTTCTGTGGGCTTTCTGATGTAATCTGCGTATACACACGAGCGGCTGCACACACGAGATATCTATTTTTAAAAGTTCGGTTTGGTGCATAGTATATTAAAACTGTTTGGAGAAGTGGGAGGGTAGGGGCAAAAAATAAAAAATAAAAATAAAAAAATAAAAATTAAAAAACTGTCATTTTTGATTTTAACAAATAATATTTTTAGAGTTCCTTCCCTATCAGTTGATTTGATTTACATTATTATTATTTTTATTTACTTCCACTTTACAGATGAGAAAACTGAGGCTTAGAGCAGTTAAGAAACTTGTCAGGGCATTAACAGCTCCAAAGAGACAGGGCTGGGACGGACATTTAAGTCTGCCGGACTTCAGAGCCTGTGTTCCTGGCAGCTCTGTTCTACTGACAAGGTGTGTGGGGGTGGGATCCTCAGCATGGGCAGGGCAGACCTGGAAAAACCCTGGGGCTCCAACTGGGGGCCCTCCTGGTGCTGGGCCTACCCAGAGTCAGCTGGGAGACCACTGAAAGTGGTTCTGTGGGGCCAGGCCCTTGGTCCCAGTCACCCCCCCTTAGATCACCCCCCACTTTTGGCAACCCAGCACTAGCCCTAGGCAGCTACCCGCCATGAGTCACACCTCAGCTTGATTGCCATCCCCCTGAGCAAGAAGAAAATGCCTTAGGTGGGGAGATGGGGAACCTGGGGCCATTCCTGGCTCTGTCTCCAACTTACTTTCTGCCTTTGGGCAAGCCACCTCCCCATCTGTGAAAGGGGAGAATTGCTCCCACTGCCTGCTTTCAGAGGAAAGCAGGGAGGCCTATTGAAACCAGAATGTTAATGCAGCACTGTGACCAGAGGGTGGGGTGTGGGTGCTGACTCCCACGCTTGGTCAGGGCTCTAAGCCCTGTGCCTGGGCTGGGTCCCACCAGGACACCCACAGAACAGCTCATAGCCTCTGTGCTGTGGGAAATGAATCAGGTCAGTGGCTCAAATCCTGCCTCTGCCACTTACTGACTCCTTGGGACCTTGGGCTCTGCTAATGGTAGGTATAATATATCAAACTCTTAATATGTTCTGCATGTGGGCAAACCCGCCTCCTTGAACTCCCCTGGCAATTCCATGAAGTAAGTACAATTTACTTCTTAGTAAAATCTTTCACTTCTCTGAGTCTCGATTTCCTCTTCTGTCAAGTGGGTGCAGTAACATCCATCTCTCACAGTTGTGGTGGATTAAGTGAACTAATGTAAACCGATGAAACTGGCATAGACACAGACACATAATAGATGCTCAGTAAATGTGAATTCCCCACCCCCACTCCCGGGGCCATGGAGGCTGTGCAGGAACGGTAAGTATGTTGGAATCACCTGGGAAGCTTTGAAAAAGACCGGTGCTGGTTCCTACCCTCAGAGACTCCGATTTAAGTCTCTGGGGTGCAGCCTGGGCACCAGGGTTCCTAAACCTCCCCACATGATTCTACTGTTCAGCCGACGCCCAGAACCACTGTATGCTAGACCCTGAGAGGGTGGAAGGGGACATCGTGGGAGGCCCCCTACCCTGTAGCTCCTGCTTACTGGCCTTGCTACTTCCTCTTTCATCCTCCTTCCTAATCCATTCTGCATTCAAGTGTCAGAAAGATCACTGAAAACCGGCATTGGATCACCCTCCTTCAATAACTTCCTGTTGCACTGAAGAGTAAGAAAACGTTCCACCTCCTTCCATGGCCCTGCCCAGGGCCCAGGCCCCGCTGACCCACCAGGCTCCTTGTAGCTCTCTCTGCCCAGTCTGCCCCTGGTTAATTCCTACTCCGCCTTTAGATCCTCTCTGAACCAACATTTTCAGCAAGGGGTTTTCTCTGGGCCCATCTAGAGTTGGCCTCCTTGGTTTTGCTCTCCCAGGTATTGTTGATGCCTGATGGAGTGAACAAGTCACTCTTAAGATTATTTCTTCACTTGTGTGTTCACCTGTGTAAAGTCTGTCTCCCTCACTAGAGTCTAAGCTCCGTGAGGGCAGGTTCTGTGTCTGTTTTGTTTCTCTTATACCCCAGCGCCTTGCTGACTCGATGCTTAGTAGAACCAGGCTGCAAGTGAAGCTCACCTAAGCTCCGCCTCTTGTCCACCACCCCCACCCGCATTCTTCCTTGAAACCAGTCTGTGGTTCCAAAAAGGCTGGAGACTACTGTCTTAGAGGGCAGAGTGCTTGGGAATTTCTTAATTACTTAAAATAGATGTATACAGTTGACTTTTGAACAACGCAGGGGTTAGCGGCACCAACCCCACACGGTTGAAAATCTGTGTACAACTTTTGACTCTCCAAAAACTTAGCCAGAGCTGTCCCTCTGTATCCATGGAGGGGTTGGTTCCAGGACCCCCTGCAGATACCAAACCCCATGGATGTTTAGGTCCCTTATGTGTGTATGAACACTGACTCCCACATGTTGAGTTCCTACTGGATCTCACTTCAGTAGGAGGACTATGGAGAGAACTACAGGGCTGCCTCCTCTTACATTTTCCTCCTTATCCTGATGAGCTTCTCTGCCCTCTCTCCAACTCACCATCTTGAATTATACTGGCCTTCCTTCCCAAATGGCCTTCCAGACTCTGGTCAGCACCACTCCCACCTCCTAATGTCCTCCTTTGCATTCCTCAGGGGTCCCCACACCCGGCAAAGTACAGGGGACCCTCCCCCAAGGGAACAGAGAGAGTGGCAGGTGGGGCGGCAGCAGAGGGTGCAGCCAGTCAGCACCTCCAGCATCAGTTAGGGCTGCAGGCGAGGCTAAAGGCAGTGGGGAGAGAGCAGTGGGGGGATTAGAACGCGAGCCTGGTCTCGTGGGCCTGGGGTGAGGATGAGGTGAAGAGCAGATGCCTCAGCCGGGTCTCTAGACCCCTTCCCACCCAAATCCCTAGCCTGCCAACTGCCCTCGAGTCTTGTCCAGGCTGTCCGAGCCCTTGAGGGAGGACAGGCCTTTAGCAGAAGCTCTAGGCATAAGGGCTCTGACCGCCCATTCCAGCGTGGGAAGGGCGTTTCCCCACACCAACAGTTCTCAGGCGCCGCTGCATGTCCCACAATTCACCTCGATGCTGACTCCACCTACCCGGAGATCGCCTCGGATTCCACAGGTTAAGGGCTCAGTCCTACAAGGTGGCCCTACCCACCCCCCTCCGCAACCCCTCCGCTTCAGTCCACAGCAAGTCTGGGTTGTCACCGGTGCTCAGGACCAGCCAGCCGTGGATTGGAGTTTCCAACGAGCCCCTGCTCACCTTCGGTTAATTTGCTAGAGAGGTTCACAGAGCTCAGAGAAACAGTTTATGTACTAGATTACTGGTTTATTGTAAAAGGATGTAATTCAGGAACAGCTGGATGCAAGTGATGGGCAGGGCAAGGTATGAGGGAGGGGGGAGGGGCTCCCTGCCCTGGCTGGGATCCCCGCTCTCCCAGCACGTCCTCCTGGCCACCAACCCGGAGGGTCTCCAATCCCGTCCTTTTAGGATTTTATGGAGGCTTTTCCACATGGGTGTGATTGATTAAATCATTGACCACTGGCGATTGAAATCAATCTCCAGCCCCTCTTCCCTCCCCAGAGCTGGGGGAAGATGCAGGGTGGCAGACACTAAAAGTCCCACCCCTCTAATCTCGTGGCTAGTTCCCCCTACAGCCAGCCCCCACCCTTAGGTAACTTAGGGTTTTCTAAGTCACCTCATTAACAACAACAAAGACAACAAATAAAAACACCTTAATGGCTCTCATCGCTTAGGAAATTCCAAGGGTGTTAGGAGCTCTGTGCCTAAATGGACAAAAACCCAATACTTGTTTCGTATTCTAAGTCACAATAGCACACCATATCACCAGCATCTGTATCCCCTCCTCCTCATCTTCACCATTTTCATGGCTGACTGTGCCAGGCACTTCACTCACACCCTCAGGCATTCACAAAAGATAGTCACTACCCTATCCTCAAGCAGAGCAGATGAGGAAGCCGAGGCGCAGAGGGGTTACACCATTTGCTGAGGTCGCCACATTGTCTGATGTCAGAGCCCAGCTCTGGATGGCAATACCCCAGCTGGTCTCCGAAAGGCCCAGAACCATCACAAATCTCTACTCCCGGAACGGCAGCCTCAAATAAGGCGGATCTGCACGCCTTCTTCTCAAGGTAATGACGGCAATACCGTTAAGCCCTCCTGTGTGTGTGAAGTAGCTTTCCCTTCACATTTAGTAAAGGTGCTGTAATTACTGTGGCCACCTCTGGCAAGAGAAAATTTAAAGGAAGACAGAATCACAGGATGTCAGGCTGGCAGAGACCTAATGCCACACCTCTCAGCTCACAGGTGAAAAAAAAAAAAAAAAAAGAGGTCTGCAGAGGCTTCCCACACCCACCTAAAAGCGACCATGTGAATGGGCAGCGTGGGTTCTCGTGATTTTTCTGCCCATGTTCTCACGTCGGGTCCTTTGCAACCAGCCTGGCTGCCGCTTTGGTAGATTTCCATTTTCAATTTCAGCTCTCTTACCCGCAAGCCCCTGGGAATCTCCTGTTTCCTCTCATTTCTTGTGTCTTTAAAGAAAACTCTTCTTGCCTGAGTTTCCTCTCGTTGGATTTTGTCCTTTGGAGCTGGGTCTTCCTCTCTCCCTCCTCCTACCCAGACATTTTCCTCTTCCTTATTTTGCAGGGGGAGCAGGACCCCCTGAGACCTCCAGCCCCATGTGCCCCCTCCCCAGCAGTGGTCGCTTGCCCACCCTGTCTGGTGGTGGGGGCGAGGAGTGTGGGGGTTCTCCGGCTGCACTGCAGTGCCTCTAGCTGCAGCTTCTCCCCCTCTCTCAGGGTTGCTGGAAGATTATTAGATAATTTTCAAATTTGTAAAGCGCCTTAAGCTCCTCAGAGGAAAGGTGGTATATGAGTGTAATAACAATAACAATCCTATCTGTCAGAGCCATTGAGAAAATGAATCTTGTTATCCTTAGGAACCAGCAGTAGGAACCTCAGCGAGAAACATGAAAATAAAGCAAGGAGCGTGGTCTCCTGACCAATCAGAGGAGGGGAAAATGCTACCCGGGGGCCAGGGTGGCATTTGCGATGTCCCCCTCCCACTTCCCTAGCTCAGCACTGGTGAGAAGGGGCTCTCAGAAAGTTACTCAAATTGCCTCTGATGCTTCACCAATTAAAATGACTTTAGGACAAGTTGAAATCAACTTAGGGAGCAAAGCATTCGGATTTCCGAAACTCTCTGAAGGCAGTAGGGAAGGAGAGTGACTGAGCAGGTTGTCACTCACTCAGGAGCAATGATGGGAAAATCCATCACAGTAACATGATTGAGTTTGGTGAATTAGTAAGGATGTTTACGCTGTGCGCTGGAAGCCTGAGCGGGGCTGGCGGGGCGGCCGGGGGTTTTGACATGTGTGGCAGCTTCACTCCTAATGAGGTTCTCAGACTCACCACTCACCCTGGCTGGACTCACTGTCGCTGGCTTCAAATCAGTCCATCTCACTCTTCACACAAGTGGCTAAAGGCAGGGGTGGGCTCTGGCGTTAGACAGGACTGGCTCCTGGCTCTGTCCCCACCAGCCCCGTGACCTGGGGCAGAGCACTGGGCTCCGCCAAGCTGTTTTCCCATGTGTGAAATCTGCAGGATGATAGCTCCCAACTTATAATGCTCTTGCAAGGAGAAAGTGAGATGAGCTATTATTTTTATTCTTAATTCACCTCCCTAAGCCCAGCATGGTCATGGAGGGGAAGGAAAGTCAAGTTTCTGTCCTTCCACAGAGAGTATTCATTCCCTAAGAACTGAGAGCTGACAAGGAAGATAGAGTCATGTAGGGAAACACAACCTTCCAAGTGCTGACACTGCATCTTCATGGCTGCGAGGTCTCAAGCAAATCACTTAACCTGCCTGACTGAGCCTTGGTTTCCTCATCTGTAAAATGATAATAAAACTTCTTTGTGGGTTTCTGAAGAGAATTTTTAAAAATTCTGCGCAGACATCTATCTGCCAGTGTGCAAGGGGACATAAACTCTAGGGAAGGAGGATGAGAACAGGTTGCCCTTGGGTCACCATGGCTACCTGGTGGGAAAAGGGGACTCAAAAACCAACAGGGGAGATCGTGACACCTGGGGAGAGAAGGCAAGGATGGGAACGGCCCCTGGAATTCATGCACCAGGCTTACTGGGAACTCACCAGAGGAAATCACACAGGGCTGCAGCATGAATGACTAAAGTCAGACTGGAAACAGACTTCCAGACAGTCGGGCAACAAATAACAAGCTGCTCCTTCCTCAGTCTTTGGCTATGCCTTAGCAGAATTTCCCTGAGAAAGGCTCAGCTTGACTATGCTGGCAGGAATGCCAAAGGATGGGCAGGGTGGCCCTGAAGATGCTTCCGCAGGGCCAGCGGTTGGCGGCACAATGGTGCGGCAGGCCCTTCCTCAGCCTCTCTTTGAGCAGTATCCTCTGGAGACCTTGTCAGTACCTGCTGTGACCTTGAAGGGAAGTCACTGGGCCAGTTCCGGAGCAGGGGCCAAGTCCTTACAAGCATGCCCAGGTCAGCGCCAGGCCACAACTCTATTATTTAAGGGTTTCACAAAAGCACAAACCTCCGGGCCTGGACGAATGGCCAGGTCCTGACTCTTCCTGCACAGGAAATGCAGCAGCTGTGCCCGAGGCCTGGCCTGACCCGCGGAGGACCCAAGGACTCGCAGCCCCTGCAGAAGGTCCCCAGCCTGAGAGGCCCCGCTGGGGTGGAGATGAGGACACCTGGACCCAGACTGGGCCCCTCCCCTGCAGACTGTGCTGAGACCCACCCCCAGGCGGACTGCTTGTGGACCCTGCAGTGATTTTATTGTCATTTCCTCGTTGTCGCAGTTAATAGTATTAGTTTGTTAATTACTGTATATTTTAAAAGTAAGAGGAAAGGAAATTCCCACTGGAGACCGGTTCTCGGCTGAAACAGTGTGATGTGAGGGAAGGGAGAGTGTGCATGGAGTAATGAGCTAGCTCGGCTGGTTTCCGCTTCTCTTGACAGGGCCTGGGGCCAGAGAGGGGGCTGCCTGGAGAGGCAGGGCCCCTGGCAGAGCCAAGCTCCTCCCTCCTCCACAGCACCACTCCTCAGCCCCCAAACTTCTGCCTTAGTCCCCTACGCCCCAGCCCTGCACTGTTATCGGAATGAGGCCTCAAGCCTCAGTGTGCGTCTCCGTGTGCGGGTAGGGGGAGGGAGCCCTGGAAAGCGCCCTGGGGCTCCGGGAAGCCGACCAGAGTGAAATAAGACACTGGGGAAACCAGCCTGTGACAAGGGGCAATTGATTGAGAAGGATAGGGTTTTTCATTAGGAAACAGCTGGAATTTGGGGAGAGGCTCTTATATTTAAATTCAGCAGGAGACTACAGCCGAGAGAGAGAGAATGGGGGAGGGGAGAGCACAGGTCTAGGAGGGGCTGGGCAGAGACCTACCTGGCTGAGGGAGCAAGCAGGGCCTGACACTCAGCACCCAGGCTGCGGGACAAGCCTGGGATCTGGTGGGGCCACATCAGGTCAAAGGAAGGATGCCTCCAGGTAATTCATCCACCTGTAGGGCCCAAGTGCTGCCAGCAGGGTTCTGAATGTTCAGGCTTCCCCGTTCTTCCTGCGAGAGCCAAAGTAGGATGAAAGCTGGGACTGGGCCAAGGGATTCAGAAGGAGTTGGGGACAGGGAGGGAGAGGGAGAGAGGTAAAGACAGAGAAAGATGGAGGGCTGAGAAGGAAGTTCATACCATCTAGAGGGCTTGATTAAAATGCTGAAAGAAAATGTGATGGAAAGATTTTCTATCCTCCTATTGAGACATTTAACCTAAAAGAAATGAGTTAAATAATTTATACAAAGAATGAGTGAAATTTGCTTTGATCAAATTAAAAAATATGAGTCTGGAAGTAAAGTGTCCACCGCGTCCTTTCCAGGCGGCAGAAAGAGCTGCTGAGAAACAAAATGACAAAGACATAAAAATAACTAACCCTAATCCAGCGAATATTAGCACCATATTTTTTGGGAGATTACACGGCATCACTGTGGGCTACGCAGAGAAATCCTCTCCAAGCACCAACAGGAGAGGCTGTGCTCATTGAGGAAGCCCTATAAAAACGAGCAAATGGGTAAAATTTTCCTTCGCAAAAGCCATCTGACTTCACTCGGGGTTGGCCCAGAAACCACAAGGGATCAAGTTAAATTTCCCACTTGTGCCCTTCAAAAAAAGAAGAAAGCTGCTCACCTCTTCTCCTCAATTCTGTGTTTCTTGAAGCCCACCCCCGCTTCTCTCCCACTTCCTCTCTAC
Organism: Desmodus rotundus; assembly: GCF_022682495.2. NCBI lineage: Eukaryota > Metazoa > Chordata > Mammalia > Chiroptera > Phyllostomidae > Desmodus > Desmodus rotundus. Next base: position 52,503,363 of record NC_071396.1, read on the forward strand.
ACACACACACACACACACACACACACTATCCTAAAGAAGAATCACAGTCAAGCTCCAATATGTTTTTTTAATCCTCACCCAAGGATATGTTTTTATTGATTTTAGAGAGAGAAGAAGAAACAGAGAGAGAGAGAGAGAGAGAAACATCCAAGTGAGAGAGAAACATCGATCCGTTTTCGCCCACACACACCCCCACCAGGGACCGAACTGGCAACCTAGGTATGTGTCCTGACCAGGCATCAAACTCACAACCTTTTGGTGTATGGGACGATGCTCCAACCAGCTGAGCAACCCGGCCAGGGCAAGCTCCAAGGCTCTGGAGCAGGGGGTAGACATGAATACCATTAACTTAACCTCTCTGAGCCTCAGTTTGCCACTGTTTAAGATGGATTTAAACAGCCCTTGCGCAGAGGTACGGTGAGGACGAAAGGAGATGACAGAGCCTGGCAGTAAGGGTGTCCTCCCCTCTATCTGAAGAAATGTGCGACAACTGCAGGTGGAGCCACCAGAGACCCTCCCCCATCCCCACCGACCTCCACCTCTCCCTGGGAGGCCCATGGTGGGACAGTCAGGCCAATCCTGGAGAGTGAGTTTAGCTTCAGGGACACTAGTCCCTCTGACTTTGGGGACCCAGTGGACCAAGAAAACACTTTTAGTTCCAAATAGTTGGAGAGAACATCTGACGTTAGCTCTCTAGGGCTGCAGTCTCCTGCCGAATTTAAATGCTTCAGAGTCAGACAGTATCAGGTTCAAGTTCTGGCTTTACCATTTAGCTGTGGGACCATGGCCAAGTTAACTTAATTTCTGCAACTCTGTCTGTTAACCTGCAAAAGGGGATAGTAGTATTAGAATGGACCTCATGGGATTAAGATAAGGTATATAAGGGATATAAATGGTGTGCCTAGCATGTATTAAAAGTGCTATAAATGATAGCAGATATTTTTTGCAAATGACCTTGGGAGAGACATTCAAGGTCAGAGTGAATTTTCCTCCCAAGCCTTCAGCTATGGTTTCTGATCTCCAGATGGGAGGAGGGCCCAGCTGACTTCTGTTCTGGCTGCACCACAGGAAGACTGGTGGTTAATTTGGGGGCCACCTTCCATAGTTCTCTGACACCCTGGTGGCCCAGAGCAGCAGAACCAGGATGAAGAGGAAACTCAACTCACTGACACGCGAGGCCTGGAGGAACGTCAGCAGCGAAACTGGAGGCATCGGGGGATTAGAATGGCAGCCTTCAAATCCCAGAAGGCCTGTCACTTGCCAGCGGGGATCTGAGGGTGAATGTGGGCTCCTACTGAAGAGTTCCTGGATAAGAGGAGCTTTGCAGCAATAAGAGAGGCTGCTTCGTGAGGCAGTGGGTTCCCTGTCCCTGGGGAGTATGTAAATGGAGGCTGGGGATAATGCACAGGGGCCCCGAACACCCTCCTGAGCCCCTCGCTGGACATTCCCAGCTCTCACAGTAGATCAGGAGGGCTCAGGGTGAGAGCACACCCAGCCTGCAGGGTCCTGGGGTTTTCTGGACACCTCTTCTTCCTTCTCTCAGGAGGTCTTCTCCCTTCTCCCACCCCACTCCTCAGAGGCCCCTGAGCAAAGCCAAGGCCGTATGGGGATAGGGTCTGTGAATGGTGGGTCTGTTTGGTTTAATGGCGGGAAGGTAAAGAAGGGAGAGGCAGGTGACATACCAATGTGTGTATGGGATTAAAGGAAAAGGAAAGATAAAGATAAAGGAAAAAGAGGATGCGGTGAAAACAAAGAGAGAGAGGTATACAAAGAGAGGGGAAAAAACAGATAAAAAGAAAAAGAGAAAAATGTTGAAAGGGAGAAACCAAAACGAGATAGAGGCGATTCAGAGAGAACAGGCAAGATGGAGAGCGGGGCCAGCCCCGCACCTGCGCTGCTGCCTGCTGCCCGTGACGCCACGCGGTGGGCGGGACCAGGCACACGCGTGTACGCTCACAGGCCCAGCCACTGAGCCACCGTGTCAGTGCAAGCGTGTCAGCCCCGGGATGGGGATGAGCGGGCTTTTATCTCTTCCAGCTGTGTGGGATTTACAAGCTTCTGAAATGCAGGATTAATAAGAAGAGGCTGGTGTTTTAATCTATAATGGAACAGAAAGTATCATTATTGTTAAATAATGCACAGCCTGTCGTTTATTAAGAATTAATGGTTTATCGAGTGCTCAGGTTGCTGCTGCTGCCTCTGCCCTCCCCAGCCTGGGCTCCTAGCTGCTGGCCTGGCTGCCCTGCAGTGTCCCCCAGAGCCCGACTGGCACTGGCAATGGGCAGGCTGGAGGGGCAGCAGCCAGTCCAAAGGGGCCTGGAAGGCTCTGTGCACTTGTCCCCAGACTTGGCCTGCATCACTGGCCTCTTCTGTCTGGGCTGGGGATGGGAGGAGGGCTGTTGAGTGGAGGGAGATATGATAGGGCAGAATCCCCCCTCTTGCCTTCAGCTTGGACGCACCTACCCCTTTCTGAGGGGACAAAAAGTGTCTGCAGTGCCTGGGGCTTACCCATCCCACCTCTTTTTCTAGACCTACAAAGTTCAGTTTCCACCTCTTACACTGAGTCCTCCAATGTAGACACTAGGGAGGCAGGGGGTCCTTTCTCCCTGGTCTTCCCCTCTGGGACCCAGAAGAGGAGGCAATTCTGTGGAAGTAACCTGGTCCCAGGAGCAGGGAAGCAGCATTTACTGAGAACTTCCTGTGCCAAGCATTTGCCAGCTGTCACCCCCTTGCAACCTGCATCACCATGCTGGGAGGCGTTTACTCCATTTTATAGATGGGGAAACTGAGGCTGGGGAAAGTTCAGAAGTCTGCCCAAGGCCACACCAGAGATGGCAGAGCCAAGTGATTCTATTTTATTCCAAAGCCCTTTTCACTCCAGGCCTTGGACACTGGCTCTGGGCCACCCCTTATCCCAAAATGCGCGGTCTCAGGCACAGTGTTGGGAGAGGGGCTAGAGGGTCTCTGTGTCTGTCACCAGTCAGGGGGTGAGGGCAGCGGAGAGGGGGGCAGCTGTGAGTGCAGTGATACCCCCAGCAACATCGAACCCCGCATCTTCCCCAGCTGGGAAAAGAGATTCACAGGGCCAGTGAGTGGCCCAGGCAGGGATGGCAGCCTGGGAGCCTGGCACTCTGCTCAGCATCGCGGCCAGACTCCATCCTTGAGCCCCTGCAACACAGCGCTCCCTGTCCTCCCCAGCTGCCAGTCTGTGTGGTTGGGATCTCCGGCCAGAAATACCATGTCTGGACACAGAAGTTGACCACGTGTCCATCATCTATCTCGGAGGCGGGATCGGAGTGTGTCCTTGCACAAGTCACCCAAACTCTCTGAACCTCTATCAAATTGTAATAGTACCTGCCCCAAAGGCTTATTGAAAGTACTGAATGAGAAGCATTCAGTGTTGACACCTGGGGGTGAGAGTGGGCTGCTGTTGCTGTGGTCACCGATTCCAGCACCAGCATGCTTCCAGCATCCACAGCCCACCAGGCCCGACCCCGTTCATTCATTCCACAAACACATTCTGAGCACCAGTGAGATAAAAAGCACACACTTCCTGAGCACCGACTCTGGCCAGGCTGTGTGATGGGGACTGTGGTGAACAGGCCAAAGGCAGTGCATATCCCCCAATGCTAGGCAGCTCACCCTTCCCTGCCCACTGCACCCCCATCCCCACCTCAGCTCCTGTCCCAATCTCTTAGCCTCCCCTGCTACCTTCAACCCCTTCTCCAGCTGGTACCCTTCACCAGCATCCTTTCTACCTCATCTCAGCCTCACCTCTATCCCCAGCATTCTACCCTACTCCACCCTCTGCGTCATCCAATTCATTCCTTCTTCCCCAAGCCTCAATCCCATCTCCTTGCTCATCTTCATCTTTTTCTCCATCCCTCCTCCAGGTCCCACCTCATCCGCATCTCACCCCAGCCCCCTGATTCCCATTCTGATCTCTTACTGTCATTTCTCTCCCTCTGCCCCCTTCCTCATCCCCAGACCCAAGACTCCTAAATTTCCAGTTAGGGGACGCAGTGGTCCTGATGGGGGAGGGGACACTGCCCCCAGAGGCCACTGCAGGAAGGTACACTTCAGGGACCGAACCCCGACTCCCCTAGGGCCAGTGCTGCCTCAGAAATTGCCATGGGTGGAGTCCCCCCCTGTTGGCTGGAGCAGAGAGGGTGCTGACTTGGCAGCAAGCCAGAGCCTCACTCCCCACCCCCACCCTTCCCTCTGTCCCCTGGGTGGGCCACCACGCTGGGACCTCGGCCCACGGCCGGGTTCCTCACACGGCTCCTGTTTTATTAACCTGCCTGTCGTTGCTCTCGCCACTGAATAGGGCCTGTGGAGCGAGGGGGGCTGGCAAGGGGGGCCTTGGGCTTTGCTGAGGATCACCATGGAAACAGCAGCCTGGCCAATCAGTGGGCTGGCAGCACCGAGTGCGGCAGGCAGCTCTGTCTCCGAAGCCTCGTGCAGCCTCAGGCTGACTCCTGCCTGACAGGCTCTCGCAGCCCCTGCTGAGGGAGAGGATGGGGCGGGGAGGGCTGGCGTGGGGGGGGGGTGGAGGGAGAACAACCCTGGGAGAAGGGGCACAGGCCCGAGGAGTGGTGGGTGTGTGGCCAGAGGATGCTGAGGGTCTGACGAGAAGGGACTAGAAAGCCAGAGTGTGTGAGGGAAAGCAGAGCCACTTGGGGTGGGGATTGGGAGGTTTCACATCTGGAGCCTGGGGAAGAGGGCCAAACTTCAGCTCAGCTTCAGCTCTTGGTCTAAAGCAGGTTCCTCAGCACTAAGGACATTTGAGACCCAGTAATTCTTTGCTGTGGGGGCTGTCCTGTGCCTTGCAGGAGGTTGAGTAACACCCTGGCCTCTACCCACTAGAAGCTAATAGCACTTCCCCCAACACACCCAGTCATGACTCCTACAAACGTGCCCGTGGCTGAGCTAGACCCTCCCAAGGCAGCTGGTTGCCATTTGTGCCACTTGCTATCTCTGAGCTGGCTTCCCTCAGGGGAAGAAGGGAAGAGGAGAAAGAGGGAAATAGTGGGAGTGAGAGAGAAAGGAAGAAGAGGAGGGGCAGGAGGAGGGAGCTCAGGGCAGGGTTCCTGGTAAGCAGAAGAGCCTCTGGAAATTGGGATGTAAGGAGAGAGTCACCCCAAGGGAGATTCGAGCTGCCAATTTGTACTGCAAGGATTAAATAAATAAAGCAAGAGCTCTAAATGCTTTTCCCCATTGAACTTCCTTCTACGTGCTTCATCCTTCCTGGCCTTCCCCAGCTACAGAAATCCTACTCTGCTTCAGGCTCACAGTAGACACCACATCCAAGAAGCCTTCCCTGATTGATCTTCCTTTTCCCCATGCTAGTACTTCTCGTGGCTCACCCTAATCACAATAGCTGCCTTCATTAAGGGCTTTCTATTTGTCAGATGCTACCTCAAAGGCTTTAAGCATGCTTTCTCATTTAACTCTCCCCACCTCTCCGTGAGATAGGTACAGATGAGGAAACTGGCGTTCAAGATCAGAAATGTGTCTGAAGTCGCCCAATTAGAAATGGCAAAGTGAGGACTGAAATGCAGGTTTCCATGACTCCTGAGCAGCATTTCCACCCCCCACTGTGCACTGGGTCAGCATCTGTCTCCTCCATCACATCTGACTCCCTTGCCACGCCCAGCACAGTGCGGGGAGCAGTAGGCGCTTGAGAGCTGTTTGGAATTGGCTGGTGCTTCTAGAAAGGTCTGAGTGGGCGGCTGGACATCAAATAGGAGAAGGCTGGGACCAAATTAGCACCTGCAGCATGCTGGGCGCTACCTAAAGGCCCTCAGGTTTCCCTGGAGCCCGAGTTAGCTGGGCCAACCCTATGAAAGGCAAATGCCGCTGAGGCCACATCTCAGCCACAGTGCATCACCCGGTTGGGTCTCAGAACTGGCCTGTGTCTCAATTTCCCATGGATGTTGGGCGTCCCCCTCTAGTGACCAGAGGGCCAAGGACGGGGTGGTGGTAGTGAGCGTGCAGTGGGAGAGCTCACACACAGCCCACTGGGCTTCTCTCTGAGCCCTATTCGCAGGCTTCAAGGCCCTCCTTGGGGGTTTGGAGCCAGAAGCCTCAGGTGGCAGTGTCATTGTGGAGCCTGGCCCCTAACCCAGGCCTAGAAGACAAAGCAGAGCCCCTGTTCCCCACCCCACCCCTTCTCCCTTCTGCCTTATTTGGAGGGGCTAAGTATTGGCAGAGGACTTCCACCACAGCCTCCTCCACAAAGTAGATTTTACCCCCACCCCTGCCTAACACTCAGCAAGAGAGGGTTGAAGGCTGAGGGGTGTCTGCCAGGAAGCTTTTCTTGCTGCTGTTTCCCTCTCAGGTTAGGGTTTTGATCTGGAATCCAGGAGCTGGAGTCCCAGGGGGCTCACATCACAAATGCTCCCCTACCCCAGACACACATACGCCATCTGCCTCCCTCAGGAGCCTGCAACACTCACGCACCTCAGCTTTGAAGGCAGGGCTCCTGACAGGCTGCTGTTCCCATGGCAACCCCATCCCAGGCTGCCCTGCCCAGTGCTTCCCTCTACCTGCTTTTTTCCACCCTGAGCCCATTATCACCTCCATTCATAGAACAAGAACGGCTTAACATAGACAAAGTGGACACAGCTCCCCCTAGCTCTCTCTCCCCCCACTTCCCCCTTTATCTCTCCTCTCATTCAGTCGAGATTTGCGAAACAGAAATGGCTGAAAGAACAGAAGTGCAGGTGGGAATAGGGCTGGACCAGGGTAGATGGAGGAGTAGGATAGAATGGGAAGAAGTCATGTCTCAGTGTCCCCCCAACTTGTGGTACCCCAAGGCTTGGGCCTCTGTTCCTCCTATTTCCAGTTCTGTCTCAGTTCATGGACCTGCGTGTCTTCCAGCTCTAGCTCTGAAGATCCAGGGCCCAAACTGGCTCCTTGATAGGCATAACAGAGCTGGGTCTCTGCCTCCTACTGGTTTTCTCTCCAGGATCAGCCAAACTGTAGCTCAGCCCTGGAACTCAGCCCAGGAACACTGAGGCTGCTCCTGACCCTGACGCCCCTCCTGCCTTGCAGAAGCTGTTGGTAGATAGTGATAGTGGTAGTGGTAGTGGTAGTGGTGGTGGTAGGGTACTCCGATTTACGGCAGGATTATGGGAAGGGCTGGAGGGGAGTCTCAGATCCCAGCCCTGGTTAAACAATATGACTCCCCGGGCTAGCAGAAGGAAATTTGGCTTTCTGGTGTTGGAAGGGGCTTTTTGGAAAGTCAGGAGAGGCCTGCTCAGAGCGGCCATCAGTCCCATCTCTGCAGGAGGCCCTGAGCAAGTCAGCAGCTCAGCTTCAGAACCAACCAGCCTGAGGTAGAATTATAATGCCCTAATTTACTCACTGTATGATGCTTACCTTCTCTGAGCTTTGATTTCCTTACCTAAACAGCAGATGGTAATTCTATACAGGTCTGTGGCTGACATCCATGAGCCCCTCATCCCTTCCAGACACACTGCTTTAGATGCATTATCTCTTTTAATTCTCATAGCAGCCCAGTGAAGTAGATGGATACCATTATCGTTATGTCTCTTCTGCAGAGGGGAAACTGAGGGTCTGAGACAGTAGGTAAGTCAGCTAGTGTGAGAGCAGGGCTTTCAATCCAGGCAGTATGTGCTACTGTGTGCAATAAATTGGGATAGTCTCATTAGTGAGGTTCTGTGACTGAAATTGGGGCTGCATCTCTCATTTCCGTCATTCTGAGGATGCCCAGCCTCCCCAGCAGCCAAGACTGTGCACTGCTGGGCAAGAATCAGGGGCTTGGGGAAGACCCCTGATTCTTGCTGGCTTCATGAGGATGGGGATGTGGTGGGTATAGGAGGGAAAACTAGCTTTGGTCCAAGGAATGTCTGAACTGGTGGTAGTGTTACAGAGCAGGGGAGGGGTGGTTCACAATAAATTATTACAGAAAGGTTTCTCCCCTTTCTGTCTCTGGAGGTTCCTCCCCCCCACGCCCACCTGCTAGGTTTGAAATGCCCGCCGCCAGAGGAAAGACGTCTCTCAATGCCAGAGACTGGTGAAAAGGAAAGGAATTGTTTATTTAAAAGTTACACAGACTTAGAGTAATGGCTTAATGTCTTCAATAAGATACTAAAGTCCTCTAGAATACCCAGAGATGCACAGTCCTTCCCTCTCCCTGTGTCCAGTCCAGGGTACCGTATCTCAGGGAAAGAAGTAGAAGTCCATGGTTCAGGCTCCTGGCACCATCAGCTGTGTGGCTGCCACAATCTCCAGTTAATCCAAAGCTGTGTGGCACCTTCTCATGGCCCACCAGCAAGAGTCCTTTCTCCCCTTTCTTCCTGGCAAAGTCTCTCCTGCTGCCTAAGCCGCATGGTCCTTCTCTTTCCCTCAGAACCACATGGTCCTCCTCCTTTTACTTCAGAACCTCATGGCCCTCTTCATTCCCTATTCACTTCATCAGAACCACGTGGCCCTCACTCTATCTACTTGCTTCAGAACCTCGTGGTTCTCTCTCTTTATGGCTGCCGCACCTAGGTTTAAATCCCAGCGCCCACCTTCCTTTGCAGCCCCATTTCCAACTCCTCCTACAGTCAGTTACACCTGCCAGCATCCCCGTATTCTTCCAGCTTTACTGGGCTGCCATAGTAAGTCTGGGCAGGTGTGGCCCCATGGCATGGAGCCAATCATCTCCAAGCTCTCACGCAGGCCCTGTAACCAGGGGGAGTTGCTTCCCAGTCCCACCTTGGGTGGAATTCGCTTCCATCCCCCTGGCTCAAAGCATGGCCACAGCTATTTAACATATCTGTGAAACCAGTTAAAGGTTATAGATATGTTAAATGACTGTGCCAGGGGTTAGCTGCAAAGCTCTTGCTACCCAAAACAGCTCTGAATGGCCCTGTTCCATGTGTCCCATCCCCCCTGGCTCAGGCTTGTGGGGGTGAGGACATCCTATATATCTTTTTCTAATATTTCCTGGACACTTTGAGTTCTGGACCCCATTACAAATCCCTTCTGGGGGCCCTCCTCTTGGCTGCACCCTGCTTCAGTAGGATTGTGACTTCACCTCTAGGCCAACCCAACTGTGGAAACAGAGCAGGAAGATAAGGCCTCAAGGAGGAAGTGACTTGTACATGGTCACTCAGTAAATGGACAGCTCTTTCCTCCTCCCCATCACATGCAGCCTTTGGACAACAGGTCAAGGTCAGAGGAGGCTTAGAATCCCCTGGAAGTGTAGGGAGGGGTGGGGAGCAATTGTTTCTATTTGGAAGGCTGCCCTGGAACTCAAATCCACCCAACCAGACAGGCAGTTTCACCGCCTCCCTGTGGCCCACCCCAGCTCCCCAGCTTCCATCTTTCCCTGAAAGGGTCCCACATTCCCCAGTAGCCCTCCCCTACAAGAACCTCCAAACACTGGAGCCTAACCATCCCCCCTACCCCCTACCTTGAATGAATATGCTGAACAAACAGCATTGTTCCCCATACAATGGACACAAAGAACTTGGGGATTCACAGAATGGTCCTGAATTTCAGCTTCCTTCCCCTCCAAGCCCTGGAGAGATCCATTGTCTGTAAACTGTACTTAAAATATTCACCATCGCTCCAGCTGGGGAGCCAGTTAAGAAAGGCGGAAGAGCCTCCCCCACCCAACCTCGGTCCCTCCTTCCCCCCTACTTTCAGAGCAAAGCAGGGAGGAGGAGAAAGAGCAGCCACTGAGAATGAAGCTGGAAACAATCCTGCCCCCACACCCCCATTGGTGCCTGGGACCCCCATTTCACAGTGGAAAGAACCGACTAGCAGTGGGGTTGAGGGATCTGATCAGCTGGTACTCCTATTCCCAGTACCTTAGCACTGAAATGACTTCAAGACCCCAATCTCTCTTCTGTCTATTTACAGACCTCCAAGGACCTGTCCTTCTAAGGCACCTTTTTCACTCCAGAAAGTTACCACTATTATAAAACCTTCCTGCCCTGGCCACGCGACTCAGTCGATAGGAGCTTCATTTTGTGCACTAAAGGTTGCTGGCTCGATTCTAGGTCAGGGCACATGCCTAGGTTTCGGAATCAATCCCCAGTTCAGGCATGAATGGGAGGCAACCAATCGATCTCTCTCTCTCTCTCTCTCTCACTCTCTCTCTCTCTCTCTGGCTTCCTTCCTCTCTCTGAAATCAATGGAAATGTGTCCTTGGGTGAGGATAAAAAATTTTCAAAAAAACCTCTTCCTCAGAAGGATCCCCATTAGCTCCCCATAACAGCCCAGTCCTTCACTTTCTGGCTCCCATATTGACTTGGTCTTCCCCTGGCATGGGATAGGCCTCCCAGAATTTGAAGACTCCCATTATAGTTCCACTGAGGTTTTTTTCTCCAGGGCTAAACAACCCTGCCCTCTTTCCCCAGATCCCATTACTCTGTGGGTTTGAGTCCTGAAGGAACTTGGTAATATGAAAGCATATGATTAGAGAAAAAGGGTAAGGAACAGCATTCGAGGTGGTAGGAACAGACTGTCTAAAGGCCCTACGACAAAAGGGAGCTCAAGGAACTGAAGAAGCCAGTGGGGTGTAGGAATGGGGTTATAGTGCTCAGCAAAGAGTTAAACTAGATTCTAAGAGTAATGCAAAGGTACAAAGGCAGATATGCAAGAAGAGCTGATTGAAATTTGCTTCAAAAAGACAGATCCCAAGAGTGCCTGTCCCCCAACAATCCTTGTGAGCTTTTGTACTTGCTGTCCCCTCTGCCTGGGATGCTGTGTTCCCAGGGGTTTCTTAGGCTGAATTGTTCATCAGCTGTTTCTTAGGCTCATCATTCAGGGCTTTGCCCAAACCACTGCATGCCCTGTCACTCTCTACCCCTTTATTTTTTATAATACTTTCACAATCTGAAATTATTTATTTATTTGCATATTTACTCTGCTCTCTGCCCTGAGTAAGAAAAGAAGCTCCATATGGTCAGTAATTTTTGTTTGTCTTAGTGACTACTGCATCATAGCATTGACATGGTGCTGGCACATAGTAGGTCCTTGATAAATAATAAATGGACAAACAAATAAATTATTGAATATACTCCAAGATAAAAGAACCTGTGTTTACCCACCAATATGCACACATAAACGGGTAGATATTGATGAGCAAGTGCATATGTGCCCCAAATCACACAGAGACACCTCTAATCTACACAGACCACCTCTCAAGGGGCCTCTTAGACAATCCATAGGCATGGCCTGTACAGTTCATTGTACTAGTTCAGCTAATCAATACCCACCCCTCTTGCTGGACGAGGACTTGAACAGGAAGGCATGTCACAGGTCAGCTGTTGATTAATCAAAGATGAGGGTGGAATTTTAAGTGCCCTATGGGAGGTGCAATAGAAAGATTGGTCCATGTGGCCTGAAAGAAGTAGAGCCTCTCACAGGCTCCATCTCTTCCCCCCCACCTCACCTCCAACTCCCACCTTCCTACCCAGCCTACTTCCCATTGTTCCCCATGTCCTATTCTCCTGGGAGTGGCTGAACCAGGCATTGTGTGGGAGCTAGAACAGTGAGATTAGAATGTAGTGGGATTTATAGGGTTTGGGAATTTGACATTTGGGCAACTTTTTAAACAAATATTTACTGGTTTAGAACTTACTAAGTATAAGGCATGGCTGGGGCCTGCCACACTCATTCATAGTAGCTGCTTCAGGGCAGACTGTGAAATATGACTTAGGTGGAAACTTCAGGAGTAGAAGCTTTGTGTGGGGGCACAATTATTCCCAGTTGGGGAGCACTGGGATAGCTTACTGCAGTATTATTTAAAATAAAGACCACGCCTGTGGTTTTGGTCCATTGTCTCTGAAAAGCAGCTCAGTATCTTCTTAGAAACAAGACATTTGGAGCTAGTTTTGTGGTTACAGCTGTGCAGTGGGAAGGTGGATGTCACAGTGAAAGGCCCAGTGCTGGACAGCCACACCCACCTGGGAAGCCTGGCCTCACCATTACCCACTGTGTGACCCTTTGCCTTTGGTTTCTGGCCATTCTTCTGTTTCCAGGCCTTAGGGTTCTGATATGCCTATAAACGAGGACTCATTGTACCAACCTCAGGGGCTCTTTGAGGACCACAGGAGAAGATGTGTCTGCACAGAATGAAAATAAAAAAGCTGGGACTTCCAGTCAAGGTGGCAGCATTGGTAATCATGGCTCACCTCTTCACACAACCACATCAAAATTACAACTAAAATATAGAACAACCATCACTCAGAACCATCAGAAATCAAGTTGAATGGAAGTCGGACAACTACGAAATCGAGTTGAATGGAGGTCTCACAACTACAAAATTAAAGAAACCATATCTATCCAGACTGGCAGGAGGGGCACAGTCATGGGATGGGCTGGTCACACACCCATGTGTGGTAGATAAAAATTTGGGAGGAATATCTTAGAAGCAAGGAATCCCAGCCCCATACCAGGGCCCAGCCCAGCGTTCCAATGCCAGGAAGATAAGTCCCCACAACTTCTGGCTGCAAAACCCAGTGGGGATTGAGTCAGTGGAAGAAACTGCTGAAGCCCCAAGCAGTTCCTCTTAGAGAACCCACGCATGGACTCACCTACTCAGACTCACTCTGAGCTCCAGCAATGGGGTAGCAACTTGAAAAGCACAGGTGGTATACAGGGAGAAAATGAAGTTCTGGCATCAAGGTGAGTAGAGGCCATTGTCCCTTTTCTAAACCCTCCCCCCACAGAGCCACAGAGCCCGCAAGCTGGTGCCATAATCTGAGACTCCATCAACCAGGCTAACACTGTTTGATCTGCCTTGGAGATCCCCAGAGATTCTGCCCTACCCAACTCACCAGCCCACCCAAGCTGCTTTTCCATATGAATGGCTGGTCTTGCCTCACAACTTCCTAAATACTACCATAGAACCCTATGCTTCACAACTTCCTAAATACTATCAAACAAGCAACAGCTGGCTTCAGTGAGCCTCAGGCCTGGTACTAGCAGCAGCCAGCCTAGATTCACGCTTGGCTTTGCCTGGGCATCTCCAAACCCAGCACAAGTAGCAGCCATCTCAGATTGCTTTGTAGCTCAGGCAGGGTGCCCCAGGCAGAACATAGGTGGGGGGCTGAACTTGGCCTGCACCAACTGGGAAACCCCAGGGCCAGCACACCCAGTGGACAGCTACAGACCACATCAGACCACTACCATGCTGCCCTTGAACAGCTGATCCTCCACAGAGGGTGGAGGTTGGTGGTCAGTGGTCACAGCCAGTCATGGTAGCTGACTGGCCTGGATAAATCTCTTCCATTGATCTGCCAACAGTAACCAAGGCTCAACTACAAGAGGAGGGTGCACTCAACCCATACTAAGGGCACACCTCTAGTACCTGACTTGGGTGATAGGGTAGGCTGTGCTGCTGGACCCTATAGGACACCTACTACATTAGGCCACATTATCAAGATATGGAGTCAAAACAGCTCTGCCTAATACAAGGAAACAAACACAGGGAGGCTGCCATAACAAGGAGACAAGGAAACATGGCCCAAAGGAAAGAACAGATCAAAACTCCAGAAAAAGAGCTAAATAAAATGGAAATAAGTAATCCATCAGATGCAGAGTTCAAAACACTGGCTATAAGGATGCTCAGGGAACTTGGTGAGGACCTCAGCAGCATAAAAAAGATCCAGTCAGAAACAAAGGATACACTAACCGAAATAAAGAACAATTCACAGGGAAACAACAGTAGAATGAATGAAACTAAGAATTGAATCAATGATTTGGAACATAAGGAAGCAGAAAACAACCAATCAGAACAAGAAGAAAAAAGAATCCAAAAAAATGAAGATAGTATAAGCAGACTCTGGGACAACTTCAAGAGGTCCAACATTCTCATCATAGGTATGGCAGAAGGAGGAGAGAAAGAGCAAGTAATAGAAAACTTATTTGAAAAGTAGTGAAAGAAAACTTCCCTAATTTGGTGAAGGAGAATAGACATGGAAGTCCAAGAAGCACAGGGAGTCCCAAACAAGATGGATGCAAAGAGCCCCCCTCCAAGACATATCATAATTAAAATGCCAAAGGTTAGCCCTGGCTGGTGTAGCTCAGTGAATTGAGCGTGGGCTGCGAATGAGTTCAATTCCCAGTCAGGGCACATGCCTGGGTTGCAGGCCAGGTCCCCAGTGGGGGCCATGTGAGAAGACAACTACACATTGATGTTTCTCTCCCTCTTTTTCCCCCTCCCTTCCCCTCTCTCTAAAAATGAAAAAATAAAAAATATTTTTTAAAATGCCAAAGGTTAAAGATAAAGAGAGAATCTTAAAAGCAGCAAGAGAAAAACAGTTAGTTACCTACAGGAGAGTTCCCATAAGACTGTCAGATAATTTGTCAAAAGAAACTTTGTAGGCTAGAAGGGATTGACAGGAAATATTCAAAGTGATGAAAAGCAGGGACCTACAGCCAAGATTGCTCTACCCAGCAAAGCTGTCATTTAGAATTAAAGGGCAGATAAAGAGCTTCCCAGACAAGAAAAATCTAAAGGAGTTCATCATCACCAAACCATTACTATGTGAAATGTTAAAGGGACTTATTTAAGAAAAAGAAGATCAAAACTATCAACAATAAAATGGCAAAAAATACATTTATATCAACAATTGAATCTTAAAAACAAACTAAGCAAACAAGAAGAACAGAGACAGAATCATGGATATGGAGAATGTTTTGATGGTTGCCAGATGGGAGGTAGGGAGTGTGGAGGAATAGGTGAAGAGATGAGAGGATTAAGAAATACAAATAGGTAATTACAGAATAGCCATGGGGATGTGCAGTTCAGTATAGGAGATGGAGTAGCCAAAGAACTTATACGTATGACCCTCAGACGTGAGCAATGGTGGTGAGATTGCCTGAGGGAGTGGGGGGTGTTTGGTGGAGGGGGCAAAAAGGGAAAAGTCAGGACAACTATAATAGCATACTCAATAAAATATAATTAAAAAAATTAAAAACCTGGAAAATAAAATAAAATAAAGACCACATTGATTGTGTACTTACTGTGTTAGGCCCTTTTCACATACACTTTCTCACTATCTTCGCTATAAGCTTATGTATATGTGATTGCTATTATCATCCAATTTACATATGAGAAAACTAAGGCTCAGCGGGGTTAAGCAACTTGCCCCAATTTTCCACCACCATTAAGTGGCAGAGTGGATTTTCAAGCTCAAAAGGAAGGTCCAGACCCCTGCTCTTAACCAGAATGGTGGTCATAGCTATGTCTGAAGCAAAGGTAGGACTTGGGTGGGCAGATAGAAATCCATTCTAGGAGGAGGCCACAGCTTACGCAAAAGCTGGTAGGCAATGCCGCCAGGTCTGCCTGTTTTGTAGTAGTCTGACATGATGAAATTACCACTTGAGCTAAAAGCTCACCCAAGTCGGCCTGATTTTTAAATCTCTGGCAACCTGAGATCCCGGGAAATTAAAAAAAGAAAGAAAAGCCAGCTATTGCAGACTTTTACCTCTCTCTGGCCTTTAGCAAAGTGGCCTCAGGATGGATTCCTACCCTAGGTATGCCTTTCTTTAGTCCTCCAAACAGAACTTTATGCAAGAGTGGACATGGAGGTTAGGGACCTGGTACTTCAGATGAATTGGTCTTCTGCCTACCCTGGCTGGGGATGAGGGCCACTTGGGGACACTCTCTGGGCTAAGCTGGTTCTCTGCCCATCTGCCTCCTTGCCTCCTGACTCATTTCATTCCAACCAATAGATTTGTAGTATGCAAATTTGATGAATAGGTGAAGAAGTGATTGGCTCATTTTCCCCTGATGTAAGAATGCCACTATTCAAGTAACTCCTATGTACGCTACCCCCACCCAAATTCAGGGCTTTTGATCACGTTTCTGGCAAGAAACTCCAAATCCTCTATTTCCTCTTTTCCCATTCTGAGTTAGCAAGTCACTTAAAAATGCCCAACTTACCTCCCAAGAGATGGGATGCGTGGAGGACCAGGAAACCAGCACCCTTAGGTTCAAACTACTGCAGTCCTGCTGGGAGGCCCCACATGCCTCTGCCAGCTCTGAGTAGCATCAAATCCAGGATTACAGAGCCCATTTACTAAGAGATTTTGCAAGAATCCATGTCCAAAGGCTTCCTGAAACCAAACCCCAGCATATCGGCTGTTCCTTTCAGCCCCTAATTTAGTAATTCTATTGAGAAAAAGAGATTGTGGGTTTTTTTATTTGGTGTGATTTATTCTTTATCATATAAATAATAATAATTTACACAAAGCTCTTCCCCAAACAGAAGAGAATCTGTACATAAAAATAAACAAAAATTAAACTGAGCTGGGCCTGGTGCCCAGAAAACCAGCTAATTCCAAACACAACCAGGGGGGAAAATTCTTCCAGGTCCTGGGAGCTCCAGGGCCTTGACTAGAATTCTGGGTGGAGGCTCTGGTCTGGGAAGCCATTGCCTCCTCTCACCTCGATCCTGTGTAGGACGATGGCACCCCCTGGTAGCCAGCACTCATGGAAAGCCAACCAGCAGGCGGGAGGTAGGTGGGATTTGGACCCAAAGGAATAATCAATTTTTTAAACTCCGGGGCAGTGTTGCTTGCTGCTGTTATCCAGGGACTGTGAGAGCTACTGTGGCTGGGAGCATGGGGGATTGGCCAACACCCAAAGTGAGTGGAAGCTGCATATAATTCCATCTTTCCCCTTTAGCTCATTAGAGGCACAGGTTGGACAGAATATCCTCTGGTCCGTTTTCTCCTGAAGCTTCAACCCCCTCCCCGGAGGCTTGTTATTTCTATAGATATTGAAAGATGACAAGCAATCTCCTTGGTCATTGATTAATTTCCCTCAACAGACATTCT
Source organism: Desmodus rotundus (assembly GCF_022682495.2). Taxonomy (NCBI): domain Eukaryota; kingdom Metazoa; phylum Chordata; class Mammalia; order Chiroptera; family Phyllostomidae; genus Desmodus; species Desmodus rotundus. The sequence continues at coordinate 52,520,175 of NC_071396.1, forward strand.
TTAGCTGTTTGCAATGTCTTTCCCCACCGCCCCTCTTATTTCCAGAAAAGTCTCTAAGAGAGAGCCTGCCTTTCCACATTCTGGCTTTGTACGTTTGGCTGAGGGGGAGTATGTGTAGCTGGAGGTGACTGTAAGCCCTCTCCTTCCAGCCCAAGGCTGGAGTTATATCTGCATCCATCCTAGGTTCACAGTCATTTGCACTTAAGGATTTTGTAGATGGTGAAGGTGATGCTGATAGAGGGCTTGCTAATGTTGAAGATGATGATGGCAGAGATGACAGGGAAGATCAAGAGGAAGAGTGGTGTGCTGGCACTTCAGAGCCTGCCCTATGTCTGGGGCAATTACCTGGCTTAGACTGAAATGACAAAAAGAGGAAAGGATGGATTTTGAAGGTGGCAGTAATGGCAACACGATGGTGAAAGTAAGGAACAGGAGAAGAGGGGGGTGAAGGTGAATGTGCACAGGTGAAGCTTCAGGAGAAGGGCGGCAGCAGAAAGGGGTTAGAGCCGAGATTCTGGGCCAGACACTCCGGTTTCAAGTTCTAGCTCCACCATGTATAGCTTTGGTTAGTTATTTAACCTCTCTGAGCCTCAGCCACCCCATCTGTAAAATGGGGAAGGGGTGTTACCTGCCTCACGGGGCTGCCAGGAAGGCATGAAAAGTGTCGGCTCATGGGAGACGCCGTGTAAGGCCGTGTGATGTCAGGTGGCGGGGGAGGGGGTGACAGGTGCATCCGGAGTGAGGGCCCAAAGCATAGCAGGCTGCGTTGGAAGGTTCAGGAGATCTCAATCACTCACTTCATGTGACTCCCCCTGTCTAGGCCTCTGTTGTGTTCCAGGTGAAATAACTGGAAGGAAAAATATTAGGACCTCTCAAGTCCCCTTGAGCCATAAAACACTGCATGTGTGACTAATACATGGCACTGTGGGAACATCCAGGCCCAGACAAGACCCTACAGGTCCGGAGGTCCAGGTGTTGATTCAGCAGGCATGCCTGGACCTAGGGTTAAACAGAGGAGATGCTAAGCAGGTTGCACCAGCCTCCTTCTAGGGGCAATGGAGAGGTGAGGGGTGAGCTCCTGCCTCGGGGAGGAGGCTCCAGCTGCTCCTCACTCCAAGGCAGCTTCTCAGTCCAAGGCAGCTGCCAGGCCCCCAAGTGCGGCCCTGATGGGACCACACTGCAGGTCTCAGTTACACTGTGACTGCGGCCATGTTGGCGTCTGCTCCCAAGCTGGGCCCAGGTGGGGTTTCCCTAACAGAACCAGCCTTTCCCCGTTGTGACCCTTGTTTACATTCTACACCAGTCTCTTCCTTCCCCCTAGGGCTGGAGGACAGAAACGAGCAACGGTCACTCGTGCAGATGCCTAATTAAACCTTTACGGACTGACTCCTCTTGTTTGGGCCTTGCCTAAGGTCAGAGCCTTCTAATGCCTCCAGAACCAACAGGCGACTCTCTCAGGCTACAGGCGAGGGATCGACCACTGGCAATTCTCCCTCATTCCTGCTCCAGAGGGAGCCCACGCTTTGGGCTCATTGGCCCATGAACGTGAAAGGTAAGGGTGAGCTTGACCTTCAGTGTCTAGAAACCTTCATCTTTCCTTCCCCTTTCCTCCTAACAAGGTAGTGTGGGCTCTGCAGCATCATCCACTCACCCTCCCGATGGAGGAAGAAGAGCCCTGCCGTGCCCTGGGTTCCAGTCCTGAGACTGTCACTCACATCTGGTCTATGGCTGTGGCATTATCTTCATCCAGGAGCGGAGGCCTACCTGGCAGTATCTGCCCTCCAGCTGCCCCCCTTGGCTCAGGTCCCAGCCTAGCTGGGCTCAGTGGGCCTCAGGCAGTCTGTGTGTGCATTTGCATTCGGCTGGTGCTTAGAAAACGTAATACAAATATCAATAATCCACTTATTCGAGCTCTTACTATGTGCCAGTCTTTATGCTAGATGTTCCATGCGCATCATCTCACTGAATCTTCATTTACAGATGAGGAAACAGGGTCAGAGAGGTTAGGTCCCTTGATCAAGGTCATACAGTTAGAAAGCGTCAGAGTCTAGATTTACAGACCTATTCATGCCAAGGCTGTGCTTTTACCAAATAAGCTATGCACTTCCCACCTGGATGGGCATGAGGTCCCTTTCCTACCACTCAGTAAACAAGGTGTGTTATGGACTGCATGAAAAGCCAAGGAGTGGCCAGTCTTGGGCCTCAGATCTATGTATCTGTCCACCTTGATGTCCTGTCTACCTGAGATGGTCCAGGGAGCCTCCTGGGAAAGCTGGAGCCAAGCGTGAAGCTACACAGACAGCTCGAAGAGGCTGCAAAGTCTCTGCTGAGTCAGCAAACTCCCATCTTTAGATCCCACCATGAGCTCACTATGAGAACTACCCCCAATATCTTTTAGCCCGTGTCCCCTCCATCAAAGTGACCCTCCATCCCTTTCTTCCCTGTTACCTCTCCTACCTCCAGAATGTTCTCTGCAGCACCCCCAGGCTTTCTTCCTCCTGCAGCCCCAGGCCTCTGTGATTAGACTGGTCCAGCCTGCAAATCTCCCAACTGGGCTTCTCTTTGGGGTCCCAGCTTCAGACACATGTCTGCATCTTGCCTGTGTTCTATAAATCAAATGAAGACCTAAGTCTCCTCCTCGTGGCTCCTCTGAACCCCCCTCCCCCCTGCACCTTCTCCCAGCTCACCAGCTGCACAATGCAGTTAGGGAAAGGGGGTGGACCAGCAGAAACCAGCTTGTTTCTGAGGCTGGAAAACAGAACCGTAGGAAATTAACAGGCTGAGAAATGTCTGCTCTGCTCTGTGTTTGTTTTGTGCCCTCAGTCTTTCCCTCTGCAGCTCCCTCCTCCTGCCCCTGCCACCTCTGTGGGCTCTATCACCCCCGCCACTCAGAGTGGGTGCCTGGGGCTGGGGATTAGGTGGGGGGGGGTACTTTGCAGGAAGGTGCATCCTATTGTGTGCGCCTGCTCCGTGTGTGTGTTTCTGCGTGTATGTGTCTCTCTCTCTGTGTGTGTGTGTGTGTGTGTGTTTAGGGATGGCAGACCGACCCCTCCTTCTGAGGCAGCTTAGCCAGAAACGCCAGCAGCAGAGACAATTGTGCGGGTAGGGATGCTGAGCGCAGAGCTGGGGGAGCCCGCGGGCAGGCAGAGAAGCACCACACAAGAAATTGATTCCATTAAAAAGTAATCTTAAATTTAATAAAAGTTATGATTTGATTATAGCCACAGAACCTACAGGCAAGAGGGGAAGAGGGTGGATTCTAGTGATGGATAAACAGAAAGGGGAAAAAAACAAGGGGGGAGGGGCAGGACAGAGATGCTTAGGTTTGGATGGATGAGAGGATGGAAAGACCTGGGGGTGGGGAGTGAGACGTTTTCTTTCCCTCAGATGGAGGAAAAAAGCCTGTGGCTGGTTTCCAAAGAGGAAGCAGAGTGAGGAGCGAGTGCAGATTCCAGGAGCTCTCAGGAGACAGAGCGGCTGGGGGAGGCTAGGGCCTGGAGGCAAGGCCTGAGAGAGGGGGTGGTGCAGGAGGGGTGACCTTGAGCCCTGGGAAGGTAGGTGAGGAACACCCAGCCCCAAGTCAGCAGTCAGATAGGCTGTCCTGGGCTTAGATTCCAGGTCAGCCTCTTCCTAGTATCATGACTTCACCGTTTAGAACCTCAGTTTTGTCTTCTGCTAAATGGAGCTATGAAGAAAGCACCCACCACACACGAGGTGGTCGTGAGGGCGAATGACATCATGCAGGTGCAGTATCTGGCATCTTCCTAGATGCCCAATGAAGGATAGTTCCCTTCCCATTTCTCCCCTGCCCAGGCGTCATTACCCCCACCCCGTGCCCTCTTGTTTATTTGCAAGCACTGGTAAATCCCACTCCTTTCTTTTATTCTTTTTGCAGTGGTGGGACTGAGGGGCCTTCATCTCCCACCTCAACATGGAAAGTTGGTTCTCCTGGGTAGCGTCTCATACTTTTTCTTTGCCCATCCCTCTACAGCATGAAGCCACTTTGCCCAGGACCTGCTCCATTATGGGCTAAGGGACTATCTGGAGAACACATTTCCCTGCTTCTCCCCTCCCCGCAGCCCCCAATGCCTCTGCCCTTACCATACGCAGAGAGCTAAAACTCTCCTGACCCCGAGAAGTATCCCTGGGGTGAGACTGCTCAGGCCCAGCCTTCACCACCACAATCAGCTCCTGTTATGCACAGCATTTGGCTCTCATGCAAGCCTCCTGTTTGTTCCTTCCAACAAGCCTGGGCCCTGCCTCCGGGCCCTGTGGAGGGAGCCAGGGGCCTGCAGGTTCAGCACCAGCACTGGTGAGTGGGGCCTGGGCAGGAAGCCAGGACATCACTGTGAGATGCTAAGTGAGGCAAGAGCCAGAGACCTCAGCGAGCCCAGTGCACAGCACTTGGGAACCAGGAAGTACAGTCACGGTCACAGGAGTCTCCAGGGGACACAAGACATCATTCTGAGGGTGGCGGGACCAGTTCTGTGCAGTCGTCTCCCCTTCCAGGCCGTTTTCAGCCAAGTATCTCCACGTGAATTCATTCCTGCCCTCTGACATATTAAAGACACCTGCTGGTTGGAGACATTGAAGAAGCTAGTGGTATTAGTTAGTGTCTCCATTTTACTGATGAAGAAATTGAGGTCAGAAAGGATAAGCTATTTCCGCAGACCACACAGCTTGTAATAAATGGATCTGGTATTGAAAACCAAGCAGTCAGTCTCCAGTTAGAGAGCTCATTCTTCTTACCAGGCCCCCACAGCCTCCCCAAGCAAGCCATCACTCATCAGCACTACTTCCACTGGGGCCCTTGTCACCTCTGCTGTCACCATGCTGCTTAGCTCCACCTCTTTTGCCAAAATCACCACCCTGGGCTCACACACTCCTCCTCTTCCAGGAAGGGCAACCCAGTCCTGTATTCTCACGTCCCTTGTAGACTCCACAAGGATGCACTGACAGCCCTGAAGGTTGGGGAGAGCACCTTGAGATCAGAGTGTGGTGGGACCTGACTAGGGGGCTCCAAGCCCTGTTGGGGATCCAACTGGGACTGTGGGTACAATCTGGCCATTACCCCCAAAGGAGGGCCGCCCCCGCCAGCTTTCCAGACCCTTCATGGAACTACCCTTCCCCTGACTGAGATGAACAGGCCACCCCCGCCCTCCCGCCCAGGGTCACCAGCAGGGCAGCCTGCAGCTTTTTGCGTGCATGCGCATGTTGGCTCTCTGAAGACAGATCCCACTGTGCTGCCCAACCTCAGTCCTGCCTGCTGTATGTGTTCTTCTGTTCTTTGTGCAGAGAGCAGCCTGGCTGCTAACCTATGATAAAATCCAGGCATTCCACTCTTTTTCTTGAGGAGGATTCCCTTCCTCTGTTCTGCAAAGGCTGAGAACATGGAGGACAGTGGCTGGGGTGAAGGGGTTATTTAGTGAAAGGCCCCCCAGTGGCTGTGTTCTCAAAAGCAAGTCCTTATGCTTTACTTGAAGTAGTCCTTGGCTCCAAGAATGGCCTGGGTGACCTTTAGAAGGAGCCACCATGGAGTCCTAACTTCTGCATGGCATTTACTAATAAATCATCTTTCCTGGCCTCTCCCCAGAGTTGCTCTCCCATGATGAATGCAGAAGGAGGTCCAGGCAGGCAAAGGGCACTAACATTGGCCAAGAGCTTCCTGTGTACCAGGCTGGTGCTAGAGGCTTGACCTAGAGGGTGTCATTTGATCCTTGCAACAGCCTTGTAAGACAGCTCTTACAATCCCACACTGCAGTTAAGGAGACAAAAGCTCAGATAGGTTAAGTGACTTATCCAAGATCACACAGAGAAAAGATGTCAGAGCCAGGACTTGAACCTGAACATGTAGACTTTGATTTGAACTTGAAAAGCCCATGTCCTTTCTACCCTGGAATGCCTTTCATCTCTGGTTCAACCCAGGGAGGGCTCCTTCACAGGAAAAAGGTCTCCACTCCAACTTGGCAGTATCTTTCAAAATGAAAAATTCATACACATTTTGAGCCAGCAGCCTCTCTTCTAGGAATGAGTCCTCAAGAACGGCTCTTACATCTGCATAAGGTGTATTAGGAGTTCACTGCACAAAACATGGTAAATGTTCTTGTTTACAACCACAATAAAAGAAACAACCTAAATGTCCATCACAAAGGGAGTGGATAAATAAACAATTGCCATGTAGCTGTAAGAAAGGGCAAAGCACACTGTAACTGGACTGGCATGGAAAGCGCTCTGAAACAGAGTTAAGGGGCCCTGAGCAGTGTGGCTCAGTTGGTTGGGTGTCATCCTGCGAAGTGAAAGAAAGGTCGCCAGTTTGATTCCTGATCAGGACACGTGCCTGGGTTGCGGGTTCGGTCCCTGGTCAGAGCAACTGAATTATGCTTCTCTCTCACATCCATGTTTCTCTCCCTCTCTTTCTCCCTCACTGCCCCGCTCTCTAAAAAATAAATAAATAAAATCTTTTAAAAATAAAAATAAAACAGAGTTAAGGGGAAGGGAATGACAGTACTTAAATGGTATACATATTTATACATATTACATGTTATATGTATATATGTATTTTTATGAGGTTTCACTTTTTTAAGATTTTGTTTATGTATTTATTTTTAGAGAGAGGGAGGGAGGGAGAAAGAAACATCAGTGTGTGGTTACCTCTCACACGCCCCCTACTGGGGACCTGGGTCACAACCCAGGCATGTGCCCTGACTGGGAATCAAACCAGCGACCCTTTGGTTCACAAGCTGGCACTCAATCCATTTAGCCACACTAGCTGGGACTATGTGGTTTCATTTTAAGCCACCAGCTGTTTTCCAGAGGGGAAGCAGGAAAATGTGAGGAGGGGTAAAGAGGGAAATAACTCCCTGGTCCCAGGAACCAACCCTCACCACTCGCTGTCTTTGGGGCTGCATCCTCTTCTCACCCCTGGGAGATGTCAGTGCAGACACCAATGGTCCTGGGACAAGGGAAGGGAGTTTCTTATCAATGGTGGGCATGACTTTCTACTACCATTCCCATCCCTACCTGGCACTGCCTATGAGCAGCCCAGATGAGGTCTGAGGTTGGTGAGGTCATCTTGTCCTCTCTGGGCTGCATCTTGTGATGTGTCTGAGCTTGGACCACGCATGAGTCAAACTTGTGACTTAGTTCCTCCTTCTGTCTCTTGTTTATCACTAAGTTTAGTATCCTCTAAATCAGATAAAATCTAAGGACATCAGATGAGGAAGGGATTGGGGGGATGTGGAGTGCAGATAGTCAGGGATTGGTTGCATGTTTTCATGCGTCTTAAAAGATCTGTCTTGGGCCCTGACTGGTGCGGTTCAGTGGGCTGGGCATTGTCCCGCAAATTCAAAGGTCACCAGTGCAATTCATAGTTGGGGCAAATACTTGGGTTGTGTGCCAGGTCCCTGGTCGGGGTATACAAGAAGCAACCAATCATTTCTTTCCCTCTCTCTATCTCCCTCCCTTCCCCTGTCTCTAAAAATAAATAAATAAAATCTTAAAATAAAAAAAGAAAGTAAGAGAGATCTGTCTTGGGATGAGGTTTACACCTTAGGAGCTATTAGTAGGAACTTCCATTGCAATGATGGTCAAGATAAACTCCAACCGACTGTCTTCCTCCCCACCCCCTGTAGACACACCTTCCACAGACCATGGGCTCAGGCAAATGTCTATCATTATGTAGATAGACGGCCTCTGTAGCAGGAGAAAAGCTTTCACCCAACCTCAGACTGGCCTGGAGAGTCGTCTTTGGTTGTGTGTTCTCTCCCATAAACTGGTATTCCTGTTTCACTGGTTCAGTTATTCTAATGCACCAGCCCTCTCCCTCCTCCACACACGCCTAGTTTCCCATTAGACTCAGTCCTCATCCCTGCAGTCCTCTCTCTCTCTCCCCCTCTCCTCTTTCTCTCCTTCTGTTTCTCTAAGTTGACGTAGAGTCTCTTGGATGCAAATTCAATTCAAACTGGCTTAAGCTTTTTGCTCATATAACTAAAAAACCCAGGGATAGATTTCAGGCATGGCTGGATCCAGGCACTCAGATGATGTCATCTGGCATCTTTCTCCAACTCTCGTCTCTGTTCTTCTTTGTGTTAGATTTAGTCTCTGGTAGCCACTCCCCAAGTGGTTCAAGCAGGTCCAGGCTTAAGCCTACCAATATGGCAAACCTAGTGGAAGAAAGCACTTCTTTCCCAACAGTTTAGCAAAACAGCCAGTGCTGATCTTACTGGATCAACTTTTTGGAATCGTGTGGACCAGGGATGGAAGGCACAGATGGTCCAGGTCCAGTCATGTGCCCAGCCTGAGACCTGGGGTCAAGCCAGGTACAGCTAGCCCTTTCCTAACCACATGGACAGAGACAGGGAAGGATGACTCCCTAGGGAAAATCTGGGAGTGCTCAGCAGCAGAAGGAAGACAGGTGAGTTGGATGGCAGATCAACATGATGCTGACCAAAGCGGGTCTTCACTTCTCTGGGTCTTGGTTTCCTCTCTGGGTATGGGATCAGGGCTGACTCTCTGCTCTTGGACACTCCTGCCGCCTGGTTTCTTTTCATAGCTATGGGCAAGTTAAAGCAGTTCCCAGATCTTTCTATGCCACCACCGTCCTCACCACTCCTTTCCCCATTTCTGCTCCCAGTGGAGACACTGTGGTACAGAGAGGGGCGGGAAGGGAGAAAAGACAAAGGAAGAGATGGGAAAAGCAACAGAGACAGAGGAAAGGAGGGAGGCAGAAGCTCACCAGCAAATTGCCAAGGCTGTGCTGGTGCTGGGTGCTTCAGCCACCCCCTCTCCCTGCCCACATCCTCCAGCCTGTGAGTGATGCATCATGGCTCAGCTGTGCCAGCACCCTGGCCTGGCTGGGCTCCAAGCCCCCAGGGCTTTGTCAGGGCATCATTATCCCCATTCAGTGCCTCTCATCACCTGCAGGTTCTTTCTTCTGCTCTGGCCCACACCCCAAACCTGCACACAGGTGCCTCTGTGCTCTCCTCCTGCCCTCTGCTCTGTCCCTCCTAATTGCCACCTTCTCTAGAGCCCTCTCCACTGATGCACAGTCATGCCTTTGCTCATCTCGGTGCCAGCTCTGCCCCAAGCCCACTTTCCCTTCCTCTTGTCTCCCTCTGTCTGGGTTCTCCAGTCTTGGTATAGAGACAGCCAAGGCCTCTGCTCCAGGGAGCCTCCTTGTCCTCTCCGGAAGGACAAACGTGAAACTGGCCAGAGGGCAGAGGCAGCACAACCAGGGGGGTGGGCACATCCATGGCCCAGAGAGAACTCACCCACTGACTGGTGTGCAATGCATGTAGGCTTCACAGCCTCGGGTTGGCTGCTCCTCGACTGCCTCTCCTATCCTCAGGTCTCTACTGGTTATCCCACAGCAGGATCCACTTTCCCTGGGTCCCATGTCTTTGTGTCATTGTACAGCTTTCACCTGGGTTTTAGGAGACAGCAAGGGCCCTGAGTCTGCCTCCAATTCTCTGTGTAAACGTTGGACAAGTTTCTTCCCCTCTGGGCTCCTCAGCTGTGCCACAATAAAGAGGTTGAAACTAGATCAGGGATGTAAATTCTGGCACAGATGCCACCATTTCTAATCCAGCGCCCATGGCAGACATTGCCAATCAATAACAGCACTCTCTTCTCAGGACATACTCCCGGCATCTGCTACTCATCATTCAGCTTTTAGCTTGTGACTTGAAACATCTTTCCTGTTCCTGGACTGCTTGATCTCTAAGGGCCCTTCCAACACTGACAGTCAAGGATTCTTCTGGCCTGGTTGAATCAATATCGTTTTCCCTGTTCCTCACTTCTCCCTCCAGCTCATCTTTTGATCATCCCCATCCCTCCCTCTCCTCCAATCTTGCCTATTTCTAAGTTCCTGCTGCTGAGTCCATGTAAACCCTAGATGATGTCTGGGCCTCTAAGGTTCTGTTTGCTGTCATTCAGCTCCAGGCTCCTTGAAAGTTACATTTTCTAGGTAGTCACACTTACACGTGTTGGGTGAGTCCGTGGCATTGACTCAGGGGAAAGGGGAGGAGGCTGTGATAGAGACACCAGAGATGGTCAGAGGAGGAGCAGGCCTGATGTGACCAGAGAAATATTAAAAGATAGAGATAACAAGGTGGACAGACAGAGGGGTCAGAGTTAAATTTATGCATCAAGGCCATACTGGAAGGAATAGGGAGGGAGAGTTTGAATGGAATTTATCCTGGACCCCCAAGGTCACAATGGGAGGGAGGACCAGGTAGGACTTAAAAGCCAAGGATAAAGGGAATATATAAATTAGTAGCTCAGCTGTCAGACATGAAAGGGGCAGAGGGATTCTTTGGTGGGGAGGAGCTATCAAGAACTGTGATAATAAGACCTGGCTGGTGTGGCTCAGTGGATTGAGCTCGGGCCTGCGAACCAAAGGGTTGCTGGTTGGATTCCTAGTCGGGGTTGCAGGCCAGGTCCCCAGTGGGGGGGGTGTGAGAGGCAACCACACACTGATGTTTCCCTCCCTTTCTTTCTCCTTCCCTTCTCCTCTCTCTAAAAATAAATAAATAAAATCTTATTAATCTTAAATAAATAATTTAAAAAAAAAGAACTGTGATAATGAGATGGACTTACGGTGGGGGCTTCATGGGGGGGGCGGTTCAAGAGCATAAAAGCATCCACTAGTAATTGATCAGAAGAGTTTGGTATAGAACAGTGAGTGCTGGCCAGCAGCCAATTAGAGGCTTAAAGCAAAGCCTGACCCAGGTAGCCGGACATGTCTATCTCATCAGAGCTGCCTGGAGCAGTTTCAGAACGTCAGGAATTCCTGTCAAGTTTTTCTGTGGTACACGTACACCTGTGAGACATGCCCAAGGGTCCATCAGCCAGAAGCAGAGTGACCGCAAGAAAGTCACTTATCTGCAGGCCTGGGTTCAAATCCCAGCTTATCTACTTACTAACTCTGAGATTTGGCCTCAGTTTTCTCCTCTGTATAATGAGGATAAGTAGCACGGAACTCATAAGGTCATGGTGACTATTAAATAAGAATATGTATAAAGTGCTCAGCACAGTGTCAGGCTTCTGGTCGACAAGAAGCAGTAGCTAGCAGGTTGGTAATGTTAGCATGGTTATCATCCTAGGTGATGCACTTAAGGGGTCCCTTGAGTCACCCCCTAATTCATTCACTGTATATACATGCCAGGTGCTGGCCTAAATGTTTACCTGTGTCACAAATTAATGGTAGAATTCTGCCAGCCATACCATCTAATAATTCATAAGGGATAGATAAATTTTGTCTAAACCAAAAAGGCTACAATTCAAAATGCCTCCTCTTGGGTGGGGCCTGTGTATGGCGCAGGAAGAGCTGGACGGCTGCTGGACCCTGCGACGAAGGGCTCGTTCTTCCCGAGGGTGCAAAAGCCAGGTGTGGGGAACAGCATTAGGGCCTAGTGACAGGCTAGGAAAGGGCCCCCCCAAAGCTGACCAGCGAGAGGGCAACTTCCCAAGTCTGTCTGTGTCTCCCTCACAGTCGTGCTGTGGGCAGCCTCGGACAGGCTGCCAGCCCCAACCAGTCCCCTGATCCACCCAAGGAAACGGTAAGACAAACACAGAGCTTCTCCTGCTGGTGGTGAGGCTGCCTGAAACCAGTTAGCAAGGGTCAGCCGGGCCCATGGGCTGCACTCGGTTTGCCCGTCAGCAAGGATCCAGTGAGGAGGCCGATGGGGCAGCTTCCCAGATGCCCCGAACCCAGCCTCTGTGCTGCTTTCCTGAGGCTTGAACTGTAAGCGGCCACAAGTGGAAGGAGCCAGGGACCCCCTGACCCCCTGTGCTATGCCCACGCCAGTGCCATGCCATGCAGAGAGGAAGCCCAGGCCAGCTCTGGAAGCAAGCCCAGCCTCCCAGTAGGCTTCTCTCCTGGCATGTGAGTGGTGCCCGCAGGAGCCTTGAGACCACAGTCACTTCCTTCCTTTCTTTTTTTTAAATTTTTATTTGTTGATTTTAGAAAGAGAAAGGAAAGAAGAGAGAGAATGAAAGGAACATCGATTTGTTGTTCCACTTATTTGTGCATTCCTATGTTGCTTCTTGTATGTGCCCTGACTGGGGATTGAACCTGAAATCTTGACGTTCTAACTGAGCGGCCCGGCCAGGGCGAGACCAGTCACTTTCAAGATGCCCCTTGAGCCCTGGCTGGTGTGGCTCAGTTGGTTGGCCGTTGTACCACAAAGCAAAGGTTTGTGGGTTTGATTCCCAGTCAAGACATAATGCCCTAGCTTGAAGGTTCCAACTGAGTCTCCCACAGCTGTTCCTCTCCCTCTTTCTCCCTCTCTTCTCCCTTCCCCTATCTATCTTAAAAAAAAAAAAAAGTGCCCCCTCAAGCAAGGAATCATACCCCTGGGCCATAGCACAGAGGCCCAAAGGAAAAGGCTGTACAATCACATAGACATGAGTTCAAGTCCCAGCTTTGCCATTAACTTAGGGCTAGGGACAGCTTTGTGAGAATCTGTGCCTCAGTTTCCTCACCTGTAAGTTAAGGATGACAAAAACAAACTCCCGACAGGATGAAGTAAATAATAATGCATGTGTAGTTTTTAGCACAGGTCTAGCACATAGTAAGTGCTTGAAAAATGTTAGCTATTATTCTTCTAATTAACTATTACTATTGTTCAGATTCCAGCCAGGAAGTCTGTAAGGGTCTGTGTGGGAGTGAATCTTACCAAAGTCCAGTGTGATTTGGTTCTGGTCCTTCTATTGCCCTGAGGAAGTGGCCCAGGCCAACAACGGAGGGCCACTGCGGAGATACTTTCCCCATGGCTACCTGAACGATCGCACAGCTGGAAAAGACAAAAAAATCTCAGGTGATGCTCCTCCCAGACCCGAGTTGGCCTCTGTCCTGGCGAGGGCCCAGGAGGGGGCTGAGGGATGGGGAATAGATGTCTCTGAACAGCGCTGTCCAAAGCGGCAACAGGGGACAGAGATCAAACCTGCTGGAATTTCCTGAATTCCAGTCCTGACCAGATATCAGGACTTGTCGTGGGGAGAGGCAGCCCACCACTTCTCCAAGCAATTGCTAGAAAATAGGAGGGGAGTGATCATTCATGATGACAGGCAGGGATGGTCAAGAGGAGACCCCAGACCTTCTTTGTTAGGGGCCTTAGCTCAAGTGCCCCATCCAACAGAGTGCTGCCCGCCTCCTGTGCCCATCCTCCAATGGTTGCCTTCTTTCTTTTCAGGAACAGACCATGTTCCTGTGTTTACCTGGGAGGGTCGGGGGCTGCTGTCTGGGTATTTTTCTGTACACTGGTCCTTCCTTGCCCCCACCCAGCGGATGCCTGGTCTGGATTGTATATTTCCGGAGTTGCCTACTTGAATCACAGGCTTTTATTTTTAGAAGATTACAAATGCCGGCGCTGGAAGGAGAGGCCTGGGGGCCCAGAGCTGGGCGGGGGAAGAAGCTCTAGGGTCTGACTCTGGTGACTGCGGGATGGGAGTGGAGTTAGACACTAAGGAGAATAAGTGAGACAGTGGGAAAAAACTCCCGAGGTGAGGAAATAGGAGGAATCCCAGTCTCCCAGCACCCAGAGCAGGGATCGGAGTCTTTACCAGCTGGGCTGGGGAGGGCTGGCATGTGGAGGGGGATGGGTCAAGGGTCACCTTTCTGGCATGTAGCTGGATCCCCAGGGAGGCTGAGGAGCCTGGGAAAGAGACTGAGAAAGTCACTCCCCTCCCCCTTCCCGCAGGCCTTTGGGACTGGAAGAGCAGCTTCCTGCACCAACATCTCCTCAGTCCCCTGGGCGGGAAACGTCTTAACCCCTCTGGTGCTGGTATCAGGGAAGACAGAGCAATTCAGATGTGCACACAGGTTCTTGTGGGCGTGGCCCAAATGCTGTGTCCCGCACAGGTGGGCCCTTCCACTTGCCTCGCCGCCTTGCTCAATACACTCACCTGGGAGTCCTGACTCACAGCCCCAGACTGCCTGAAGCCGAATTCCACTGGTTCATGGAGAGAGGGAAACGGGGTGTTCCCCTTAGGGAGGGTTGGCACAGCATCTGCGCCTTCACTAGTGGGTGCTAAGAGGACGTCAGACAGGCTTAGAGCTTACAGGGTTAGAAGTCCTCCCCCTGCAATGCATGGGAGGCCGCTGGGCTGATGAAACTTGCCTTAAAGTTCCAGGGGCCTGGTTTGCCCGCCTGTCTGTGTGACCCTGGGAACTTAACATCACTCTGGGCTTCAGAGGTAGCCCCTGAAAAACAGGAAGAAATCAGATCAGAGATGGTCTGGTGAGCTAAGGGCAGACCCTTCCCTTGGCCCTTCATTCCCTGGAGCCAGGCAGCCCTAAGTGCACCGTGGGGACAGGATGCCATCTGCCTTCTCCATCCCTGCCCAGCCCTCACGGTGCACGCACTCTTACAACAAGCTGTGATAGACAAGTAAACAGGTGCACTAGCCAACCTTGACTTAGGGATGGGATGTCTTTGTTTTCTTTTTCCATTGTCTCCTAAAGAGCTTTCGACAGGGAGTCAGAAAAGCCCTGGCCTGCCGACGCTTCCTCTTACTTACCAGCTGGGGGCTTCTGGCAAGACACACTGCCCCTCCAAGATTCAGTTTCATTTGTTTGTAAAGTAGGGATTAGAAATAAAACATCTACCTTATAAACTTGTCAGGATAAATCCGCCAAAGAGGCTTCGTAAACTCTGAAGTAATATGCAAAAGCAGGAAGTATTGCTATCAGTAAGATTGTTAGTCCTAAACCTAGTTCAGGGGTAGGACAGACTGGTGGTCTTAAGCCGTCTTGATAGTTGTGGGAACTCGGGCAAGTTTCTTAACACCTCTATGCCTTAATTTTCTCATCTGCAAAAAGGGGGCTTTAATAGTACCTGTGGCAAAGAGTTGTTGTGAGTGTAACTGAGTGCGCATTAAGTCCTCACTTAATGCCGGCGATAGGCTGCGACTTTAAGCAAAATGACATATACCACAGCCACGTTTACCTCAGACTAACGATATAAACAAGAGTTAAGTTCCTAGGGTATCTGAATGTCATAACCAAACGATGTTAAACAAAACGACGTTATTCGAAGACTTGCTATATACATAAATAGTTTGCACAGAGCCTGGCGCATGGTAAACTCCACAAATAGTGGTGACTATTATTTTTACCTCCCTCCATTAATTCTACCCTCCCACCTGGAGGAGATGGTTGCTTCCCTCATATCTTCCTTGCATGATGACAGATATTTCCAGGCTCACTTGGATGAAAACGTATCTCACAGAAGCTGCCTTTCCCCCAGCTCTTAGAGGAGGTAGAGCAGGAGTGGGTGTTACTCAGGGGAGCCAGAGGATGAGGGCGCTGTGAAGGGTTGGGAGGCCGCTAGAAGGTACGGCTGGGGGTCAGAGGCCATCCCAGCACCCTCCATCCGCCGCCACCAGGATTGAGGCCACTCCGCCTGCCAGGCTGGCCTCATCGATGTTGGGAGCTGCTTATCAGGTTAGAGCGGAGTCGCTGTCTCTGGCTGTCTCTGCACATTACCCGACCCATCCGTCCCGCTCTCCTGTGTGCGCTGCCTGCCCCCAGCTCTGCCTGCGCTAACTAGTTAATTGGATCTTGGCTAACCTGGTTATGGGCCGAGTCAGCCCAGCTCCTCCTGCCTCCAGAAGCCTGGCTGGGGGCAGGGCAGAGGGACTGTGCATGTGTGTGAGAGTGTCTTTGAGTCCTTGTTCCAAGACTCTCACAATCTGCCCAGCCCATGGGGCCTGGATCTTGGTGCCCGGGGTGAGCCCAGAGCACGCCGATCTGCTGTGATGGCTGAGGGCCTGGACTCTGAGTCCCAGCACCCTATTCTAACGCTCAGCTCTGCCATTAACCTAATGTGCATGACTTTGTGGGGTGGGGGTAGGGCTAAGCCTCAGCTTCCTCCTCTGTAAACTGTATTATAAAATAATAAGGTGTCCCACCTGGGATGGCTGTGAATATTAAGAGAACAGAACATCAATTTCAGTGCCTGGCACTTAGTAGGCACTCTGTGATAATTATAACTCTCTGGTCACTGTCATCATCATTATTAGGCAAAGTTGGGTTCCTGCCCCTTCCCCCCCCATCCTGGAGGGAGGTTGGGAGGGATCTCAGACTGGGGGGGCGGGAGAGGCTTCCATTCAGTGATCCTTGCAGGTGTTTCCTCTGAGGCACGACTCCAATCTCTTCAATTGTTCCTTATGCAAATGATATGCTAATTATCACAGCCCCACACCCCTGTGCCCAGCTCTGGGAAGGTGGAGGGTGGGCTGGTTTCCCAGGTTTCTCTTCAGTCCAGTCATCCCCATCCTCCCTCAAAGAGAAGCAAATGCGGGTCCTCTGACAATACCTGTCCTCAGAGCAGAGGGAGAGGGAGAGAGACCCTGATCGAGAGAGGAACAAAGAAGGCCCCAGTCTCGGTACGAGACGGATAGCTTCATCGTCGCCATAATCATCAACAACCAAAAGGCCTTTGGAAACGTCAGATTCTTCCCCGCCCTGCGCTGGCTACTCTGCAATTACAGAGGCCCAGCCCCGGGCCCTGGGGAGCTGGAGCTGGAGCTGGAGCTGGAGCTGGAGCTGGAGCTGGGGCTGGGGCTGGGGCTGGGGCTGGGGCTGGGGCTGGGGCTGGGGGGGTGGGGGGGTGGGGGGTGGGGGGTGGGGGGAGGGGGGTGGGGGGGAGGAGGAGTCAAGGGAAGGAGAGTGGGAGAGCTAAGGTTTGCTAAAAGACAAGTGGCCATTCTCTGGTTGTCCTTGAGGGCAAAAGCCACACTAAGTCCTCCCCCAGCGCCCCAGCTCCTGGCAGACAGCGGTTTCATGATAAAGTGGGGAAGCCTGTTAAGAAAGTAACCCCAAGTCTGCAACAGACAACAACACTTCTTGTCCTGCTTTGCTTTCACTTTCCAGCAGTGTGACTTCATCTCTTTGTCTTGTTTCCTCAACTATAAAATGGGCATAAGAATTCCTGCTTCTCCAGATTCCTGTGGGAATTATGAAATGCTGGAGGCTTCAGTGACTGATGATCCTAACTGGCAAATAGAGAGGTAGCAAAGGAAAAGCTAAGACCCATCCCCGATCATTGGCTCACATCTGGGTGGTCAGACATAACTGGTCCCACTTTGTATCTGGCAATGTGACGTGTGATCCGTTTTCTAAACCGAGGCGAATAATAAAATCAAATGGTGTGTGCCCTCCCAAATCCAAATGGTGGGTTTGAGATTGGAGTCTCCACTGAACATTTAGCCTTGCCCTCTGGGTGAATATTGGACAAGATTTACAGTTGAACCTGAGTTTTCTGCAGCTGTCCTCTGGATGGTATAAAAATAGAGGCGGGAGCCCTGACCAGTGTCGCTCAGTTGGTTGGGCATCGCCCCGCAAAGCGAAAGGTTACTGGTTTGGTTCCCTGTCAGGACACATGCCTGGGTTCAGGCTGGACCCCGGTTGGGGCGTGTGCAAGAGGCAACCGGTCAGTGTTTCTCTCCCTCTCTTTCTCCCTCCTTCCCCTCTCTTTAAAAATAAATAAATAAAATCTTAAAAAACAGAACAGAGGTGGGAGAGGGGCAAAGATGACAGTGTAGGCAGAGTACAGCACGGGGTGAGGGGCGCTGTCAAGGCCAATGTGGATCCAGCCTCTCCCCTACGGAGAACCCTCTGTGGACACTGCAGGCAGCTCTCTCATGACCCCTCCAGTCCCTGCAGAGCGAACTCCAGAGCAGACCAAGCCCTCGAGACATAGTAGGTGCTCAATAAACACAAATTGATTGGACTGGGGAGACAGCCACGAGGACACTGCCAAGTAAATAACAAACTGTGCAAGCAACAGGGCGCTGTAATTAAACCAAGGACAGTCACTCAGATACTCACCAAGGTTAACAGCCATTGAGGGTGGCTGTCCAGGAGAGTCACCTCCTGAGCCCTCAGGGCCTTCCCTCCAGTGAGAGCCATCTGAAGAGAACTACATAGCGCCAGGTGCCCTCCTGCCTTAGATCCACTTGCCTTCATGGTACCCCAAATGGTCTCTGTCTTGGTGCCCTATAATCGGGGCCCTGGCCTGTGCCATGCCTGCCTTCCCCCTAGATCCCCGCAGCCTTTTATCTGCACCACCATGGAGATGCCTGTCTGTATGGAGCCCAGTTAGAGCTCTTCCTACCCAAGCCCATCTCCTCCGTGGGATCCTCAGCTCCCCATGGCAAGATTTATCGAGTGTCACTGCGGCATCCCCAGTGGTGGAAGCCAGCTCCTGTCCTGTAACGGATGCTTAATAAATGTGTGAAATGGAAAATTAGGGTGAGAAGGAGAAGGGGAGTTAGAAAGTAGGGAGATGTGAAAAAGAACAGGCAAGTTCAAAGAAGCGGGAGAGCAGACCGGCGAGAAGAAGGAAGGGAGAGGGGAAGGAAGGAGGTGATTGGCAGCGTCGTCTGTTCTCCAGATCAGGGGACTCATACCTAGCCCTGTCTTTGGTGCTTAGAGTCCACTTGGAAAGAGAAGGTGGCCACGCAAAGCCCTGGCTGCTACCCTCCTGCCCTGTCCCTGGCTGTGTGGCCCTGGCCTGGACCTGTTCTCTGCGTTATCACTCCCCTGCACCCCTTGGCAACCCACCAATGAGGGTGTGCCCTGGGTGCCATCCAGAGGATGGGGGCCTAGCAGGAACTATGCCAAGCCAGGGAGCATGGCCAGGAAGGAGTCGGCAAGGCAGATGCTGCCCCTCTCTTGCTGCCTTGATTAGAGAAATTGAGATGTTAATAATATTCCGAGATGCAAGGTGCTAATTAAAGTTAATTAATGTTTCCTTGTGAAGTAACCTCTCCTTGTGTTTACCAGGAGCAAGGCTGCCAGCCGCTCCCCTGACTTGTGCCAATCAGGATGCCTGTCACTCTGTCCTCATATGCTCACAGGCGCCCTCAGCTGCCCCAGCCTAGCCCGGTTCAGGCAGGCCCCGCAATCTGAGGCTCCCAGGCCCTGCCTCCTGGCGTGGTATTGGACCAACCCTGTCAAGAAGCATGGGAACGCATGGGCATGAGTAGCCCATGGGGCCCTGGGACAGGACTAGTAGCCTCAGAGGCTGGCCCCCCTGTCCCCTGCCTCCTCCCCTCATGCAGAGTCTTGCTCTGTCTCTTTCCAGTGCCTGCCTGGACCTGGAGCAAATAACTGAATCTCTTAGAATCTCAGTTTTCTTATCTGTAAATGGGGCTAATAACTCCTGCCTTGTACAGTTGTCGTGAAGATCAAAAAAGATACTGACTGTAAAATGCTCACTACAATCACATAGCTGGGATTGAATAAGTTCCCAATTAAGGTTAACTGTGATTATTGTTGTCTTTGTTAATAGTCGTCTCCCTCCCAAATCTCTCTCCTGTGTGGTCTGACTGCAGGGCTGGGGGTGGGTCCGCTGAGTACATACACCCTGTACACACCCTGGGGCAGCACCCCAGGCACACTGCACACATGATACTGCACCTCCACACAAGAGAAACGCACCCCGGTTGGTGACAGGCCTCCACTGCCTAGCCCCCTGACTCACCCTCTTCTCATGGCCCTGGTCCCAGGGAGATAGGGAGATGAGAGAGGAAGCTGATAGCACTCTCAGGAATAATTCTGCAAAGCCCAGAATGTGTGTGTGTGTGCTGTGTGTGTGCGTGCGTGCATGTGTGTGTGTCTCCACTTTTGTGTTTCAGGCTTCATAGGGCTTTCGGGGAGAGGCCATCCTCTTGGGAGCCAAGTCATGTTGCCATGACAACCATTGCAGGTGCACACCTTCAGTCTCTTCTCTGGCCCCCCACCACAGCCACTCTGGCCAGTTCTGGGGTAGACCCTCACCATCTCTCTGATGGGGGTCTCCCCATCATCACTGCAGGCTACCTTCTACCCCTTGCTTGCCATCTCAGGAAGCTCCTGGATCCAGGAAATGGTCAAGGGACAAGGCAAAGCCTGCAAAAGGATTCCTTCTTCAACCCAAGCTCCTCCAGGGGCTTAGTGCTAATGAGTTAATATTGCTGTCACCTTTGATTTGGGAGAACAGATGCTTCTGAAGGGGCCTTCTTGGGTAGAATATGGGCAGTCAAAGCATCAGAACCTCCTGCTGCCTCTGTGCACCTCCCCTGCCTTGGGAGGATCCCTGGCTCTTTCTCGGAGGGTATTAGCACTGATGAGCCCAGCCTGGGGCATTTCCTGTTTATGGGCTTAGAAATGCAAGGGGAGGGGATGTGAGGCTGGGCATCCAGCCCAGATCTGGGATAAGGGTAGGTTGGAGGGTCATTGATGGCACTAGCCAGTCCTAGAAAACCCCCATGGCTCAGCTGTTCCTGCTGGCTTTTGTTCTCCACCCAATCTGGCCCCAAACCCAAATTCCCAGCATAGCCTTGCTGAGGGCAGACCCTATCCTTGGCTCCCTATTCTAACCTTGACCTTCTCCTGCCTAAAGTCCCTCTAGCCCTTCTGGGGGTCTGAATGTCTTCCCCAAAGCCCATGACTGCTGGCTCTTGCTCCATCCCAGCTCCTTCCTCATACCCACCTCTTTCCCAGTCTCCCTCACCCTTATCCCACCCACTCCCCCGTCTCCTTCCCCTCCTTCCCCTTCTCCACTACAGTCCTTCTCACCTACCTCCCTGCACACCTTTGGCCCACCGTCCCTCCATCTGCCCCCCTTCTTCTTGCTCTGCCTGCAAAATCCCAAAGATTTTCTTTCTTTCTTTCTTTCTTTCTTTCTTTCTTTCTTTCTTTCTTTCTTTCTTTCTTTCTTTCTTTTATTCCTTCATACATTCACTCAGCAAACATTTTTGAGTGGTGGGAAATAAGTTAAACAAGATTCTTGCCTCCTGAAGCTTTTATTCTAGTGAGAAGAGACAAATTCAACAAGTAAACAAATAAATGAAATAACGATAGATTGGGATAAGGTCAAGGAAAGGCCAAAAGGGGAGCTGTGACAGAGATTACAAAGGCACCTTCTAACCCCACCTGGGCTATGGAGGAAGAGAGTCATGGAGAGCAGAGGACAGGGGCCAGCTGGAGGCAGAGGTCTGGCAGAGGTCTGGCAGAGGCAGCCCCCCACCCCTCATCTGTAAGCAGTGGACATGGAAGCCACCAGGTCCTGCTGCTATCGTCCCCCTCCCCCAGGCCCCCCGCTGCTCTGATGGATACCTTCCTCCTCAGGAACCATGACAGACAGAGACAAAAAATCGGGGAGACCTCCTCCCTACCACCCCCACCCGTGCTCCTGCTCCCATCCCACCAGCTCTTTTCAACTACTCGGATCTCCAGACAATACTAAGGAGATGAGGGGCGAGGTTCCAGTCTTGGGGGACCTCAAGCGGGAAACTGAATACATGAACAAGAAAAACGTGACCATGTCCAAATCTACTCTCAGACCTGAACCACCTGCTACAGCTGTAAGGAATACAATAGGCATGTGCTGAGAGACCTTTGAAGGGACCGTGGCCAGGAAAGGGCTCATCCGGCAGGTTTCTGTGGGCGCGGCACTCTGAGGGTTGGAGTGCGTGCAGAGGGCACGGGGCACGTGGCAGAGTGCCAGGCCTCTCGGAGTTACGAGCACACTCACAAACAGCGAGGGGACTTTGCCCTTTCCAGTGCTGCAGCCCCGTGAAATATTTAGGCTTCCAGATGCCGCTCACCCGATTGTCCCCCTCAGCAAGTACACGTCCCTACGTCCCTGTGGCTGCCCCGTTTTCCTCCTCTTGGAAGACGCGGAGAAGGGAAAATCAGACCTCAGACTGGAGGAGGGTCTGTCCCCACCCTGTGGGCCAGGGGTGGGATCCAGGCCTAACTTCCCACATAATACTCCCCCCACACACAGACAATACCTTCCCCGATGTGCAGCCTTAGGAACAGGCACAGGGGCTGAGTCTAGGAACTGAGACGTGTCTTTTGGCTCAAAAGAATGGGGAAGCAGAATTAGGAGGGGCTGTGGAAGCTGCAGATGTCCAGGTTCCTGAAGGGCCGGGGAAAGGAAAGAAGCCTGGGAGTGGTGATAAAAGCCGCCTTTTATTGAGCGCTTACAATTTGCTGCGAAGCAGTTTGCATCATCACCTTCAATCCACACTATAAACATAGGATTTATGATTCCCATTTCACAGCAAGAGAAACTAATGTTCAGAGAGGTTAAGAAACTAGTCCAAGGCAATCCAGACAGTGCAGCTCCAGCGGTTAAGCTCCACATACTGTATCCTCTGCAACAAACTCCTTAGAAGTGACAAGGCTTAGTTAGGGGTAAGAATAGAGGGTGTGTGTGTGTGTGTGTGTGTGTGTGTGTGTGTGGCTGGGGAGTCATGCCTGGGCAGGGTCTGCCTCGCTCCCCTTCCCCCCCAAAGATGAGAGGCTGTTCTCAGTATAGTCCCCTCCCCTGCTCCTCCACTCCCAAGTGGATCAACCCCAGCCCCAACCGCTAAATGCTTCACCTGTTTATCAAACAAGCATCGTTGGCCAGAAATTGAGAAGCCACGAGGAAGGGGGCAAAGGGAGGCGAGGAGATAGAGCAGGAGAGAGAGTGAGTGAGAGCCAGAGAAAGAGAGAAACAGAGAGAGCCGGGCTGGAGCAGAAAGCAGGTGAGGGTGAGGGAGCACCGGCGACAGCTGGATGGGGGAGCTAGCGTGACCCACAGCCTCTGGCTAGGGATGGGATGGACAGAAGGTGATAGAACTCCCATCCCCACCTCTCCCAGCTGTCTTCGCCCACCCTTCCCCCTTCACACCCCAGCCTCTCCTTCTTCTCCCCCACTGTCCTCTCCCAGAACAATTCTAATTAGACTAAGTGACTAAGAGGTGGTTTCAGCTTGAACAGCCGATTAGGCCTGGAAGAAGGGAAAGCAGCTCCCCCAAGTCCCCTACTCCTACCCATCCCCCTCACCTGCCTTTTGCCCAGACCAAGTATCATAGCCCAAGACTCCAGTCTATCACTGAAGTTCTCCTGATCCTGCCCACAGTGCCCCCATTACCTGAGTCCAGACAGCCACCAGCCATTGCTTAGTTCCCACCTTAAGCCCCTCCATCCTCGGGCCCTGAGTTCATTCAGATCTTCTTGGCAGGGGGCACAAGGAAAGAGTGGGGGCCTCCTTGTGAGGCTATCTTTCTGAGTATCTTTATGTCTACTGTTTCTCCTCTCTGTCTCTCTCTTGCCCACCCCTCCTCCTCTGGCACTTATTTCTAACATCCATGGACCAGGCCTACTGGTTGCCATGGAGACGCAGTGTGCAGCTGGATGGTGAGTGTGTGAGAAGGGCTGTGTGCGCTCTGTATCTCGGGTGGCTGTATGTGAAACGTACCCATGTGCAAGGAAGCATTCTTCGCGATCTCCCTGAAGTGAAACCCAGGCCGAGGCCACAGTGGCCCTAAACCCCTTGGCCATATTCATCTGGGACACATGCTCTCCTCACCCCCTCCTGAATGACCGCTACTACATTCCGCTCAGTCCAGGCTCTGGAGTGGCAGGTTCTGGAGGGGCCCCAACTGCCCCTCCTGTCTACGGAAAGGACTGGGAACCCCAGGAACGGAACTGGAGTGAGCAGAGACCTTTACCACAGGGAACAGCCGGTGTAAAGAGTAAGCCGTGCAGGTGGGCCGACTGGTAAGAGGCCAGCAGCCACCCCAATGCCACTCTGGGGGCTGGAGGTTGGTCCAACAAGCCGGAAATCCCACTTGTGTTTATTTACCCACTACTTATCCAGAAGATTGGAGAAGTGAGAAGCCTAGGTTCCTGCCCTCAGGAAGCTTAGCATCTTGGAGGAATTGGGCTGGCTTCCTTATGGGCTCCCTCTAAGGGCCTTGGCAGCTGCAGCTTCCTGTTCCTGGAAGGCCCTGATCTTAGCTCTAAATCTTCAGGTTCCCTCAGAGAAGCTTGCTGGGCCACACCGAGTAAGGCAGCCCCTTCCTCTCCCCCACCGCCAGTTATCCTCCTTCATGTCCCACTGTTTGTTTCCTTCACAGCACTTTAACACAGTCTGTAATTATCTCATTTGTTTGTTTATTGTCTGTTGTCTCCACTGGAATGCAAGTCCCAGAGACAATGGAGACCGTGCGGGTCTTCAGTGCTGTAAAGTCAGAGCCTGGCACAGGTCCTGCCACGTAGGAGGTGTCAAACATGGGTTCGATAAAAGAGTGGGCAGATTGTTTCGTTGGAGCCCCACAGTAATCGTCTGTGATGGTGAGCATTGGTTTCCCCATTTTGCAGATAAAGAAACCAAGGCTCAGTCACTTGTGCAAGGTGATACCACTAGGCACTTGTGCAGCCAGAGTTCTAACAGAGGTCTCTGGCTCCAGGTGTGATGGGAGGAGGGGGGGGCCGTCTTTCCTAATCTACACTGCAGCAGATTCCTCTTCCTGCCTGTCTCTGAGTGTGTCTCCACTCCCAAACCAGGCATTGCCAGAGAAACCTGGGGAGAGGAGGAAAGAGGACAATTAAAACCTGTGAAGTGTAAATCTGGCCTTACCTTTAAGAGGCTTAGGATCCTGAAATGGCCCCCTTTAAATCCCTCCTTGGATTTACCAGCAGGGCCTTCTAGTTCTGGTCCCTACCTTCTTCTCCAATTTCTCCTGCCTTCCTGAACTACCTCACCTTCTCCTCCTCAACCCCAGGCCTTTGCACACACCACTCCCTCAGCCTGCAACAATGACTGCTTCCTCAGTGGTCTGTTTCCCATCTAGCCTTTTAAAGTCAGCTCTGGCAACCACCCCTTCCAGGAAGCCTTCTGGACTCCTTGGAGGAAGTACCTAACTTAGGCTCTCCAGCCTGAGTTTACAGCTCCGGGCAGGGCTGAACACGTGACGTGGTCGTTGTTTACCTGTCTGCCTTTCCCACAGAGACCGTGTGACATTCTTGGGGTATTGCAGTTCCCCATGCTAGGCTGGCACAAGGGAGGGGCTCAGGAAATGTTTGTGGAACAAGTAAACCAACCAGGTGCAGGATTCTACTACCCAAGTCCTTGACCTCTGAGATCATTTCCAGGACTGGGCCTTAGCACAAGTTCCTCATCCCCTACGATCCAGCCAAGTCAGGGGTGGCGATGGTGTGGGGACCTTGGGGGTGATTCAGTGCCTCCTCTGATCTGGAGATGGGGCCTGGAGGTCAGGGTGGCCCTGGCCACTGGTAGAGGGAGGGTTGGTGATTCTGTGTAACTGGACGATTAGTAGTGGACACCAGGGTGCATACTGAGCCAGGGAGCTGACCTGACCTGGTGGATTCAGAGACTGCCAGAGGGTTGCCCTTCCTTCCCCACCTCTTACCCCCAAAGCCAGTCTTGAGAGAGTGCCTATCCAGGCCTGATCTTGGCAATGTCATCTTCATTCCCACCACCTCGCTAGCCTGTCCCCACAGGCAGATCCAACCTCGTGTCTCTGCATGTGGGGGGCAGGGTGGGGGAAGGAGGGGTATCTGGAGTGGGCGCTAAGCTCTGCATACGGGAATGGATGAAGGGGCACGTGTGACCCCCTGACGTACCCGCGGTCGATCCGGGTTTACAAGGAGGCTCATCCAGGATTAGTCCCTGCAGTGGCTGATCCCTGCCTCTAAACCGACCGGGTGTCCTGGAGCCAGGCCCGTGCTGCGCCACGGGGTGGGGAGAAGCACACCGCGGAGCAGAAGGGCTGGGGAGGCGGGTGGGGGCAGCCCCGACAGGCCGGGCCAGGAAACCGGCTGATCCAGTCTCCGTTCTCTGACTTCTCTGTGGATCCCAGTGTTTACCGATTAGGCTGGGGGGCTCCGCCAAAAACTGTGGGAAGGGGATAGCAGTCGGAGAAGGGGACTGAGACCTTTTCAGGTCCCCAAATCGACTTCCAACCCTCGTGCCTGAGCATGGGAGGGAGCGACAGACAGACAGATGTCTCCCACCCCTTCTCCCATTCAGCTCAGCAATTCCTACTTGTTGCCAAATGAGAGGGGAGCGGAGATGGCTACGCGCGCCTTAGAAGGCAGCACAGCATAACTCTCCCCAGCTCTGCATCCCACCTCCATCCCTAACCTGCACCTCAGCCCTTGGTGGGGATGGGGTACCTGGAACGGGCTGGGCCCAGCGGACTAGCTGGGAGGCACTTTGAAGTGCACGAATGAAGTAAATGTCTCTTCAGTCTGCGCCCTCTTGTCCCCATCCCTGCTTAGCACCAATTGATCCCAGCGTGGGTCTTGGTCCTTCTCGCGAGCGCCCGTGGCCCCCTCCAAGGCCTCTACCCCAGACTTAGCCCTCAGTCTCTCCGGGACGCAGGACTGAGGGCTCGGAAGAAGCGAAGTGGGGTCCGGTTTTCACACTTTTATTGTAAAGCTTGGGAATAATTACATGGGTCTTCCATTGACAGCTCAGCAAACAAACCGGAAACGAACCGAACCGGAGGGGGGTAGGGGCGGTGCCTGCGCATGCTCGCGGCGGGGGTGGGGGGGGTAGGTCGGAGAAAGATAAAAGACAGAAAGAGACAGAAATCATTACAAATCAACGGGATTGTGCTCGCAGCGCCAGGGACGGGGGTGGAGTGGGGGCGGGGCGGGGGCCCTTCCCGGGAGGAGCGAGGCGGTGGGAAGTGGCACTAACCAAGAGAAACACGACCCCAGTGTGGGCACCTGACGTGCCCAAAACCCCCCTCCCGACCCCACCCCCCAACACACGAGAGAGACACGGCCCCCCTCCCCACTCAGAAAACCGGAGGAGACACAGTCCCCTCCTCCCCACGGGCAAACACACCCGTCTGGGAACCCCACGGGCGAGAAACAGTCCCCCATCCCAGAGAAGTCCCGCGTAGAGACGCCCCTGAAGAGACTTTCTCATGGCCAACGCAAGCCCTCCCACCACCAGGAGACAGCCCCCACCCGGGGAAGAAATGGCTCCAGAGGCCGCGGGAAGGGGTGTCCTCAGGAGAGAGAGGTACCCCAGAGCCCCTAGGAGAAAAGACAACTCAGAGCTGTCCGGTCTCTTCCCAAAGTGCTGCAGGTCAGAGACCCCCAGAGCTGAGATGCAGGGAGGGCCAGGAACATCCCTTCCCAGACATGCTTCGGAGATCACCCTCTTCCCTGGGAAGAGAGATGGCCCAAGACTGACATGCCTTAAGGACTCCCAGGAGCCCTGGGAGGAAAACAGGCTCCCCAGAGAGCCTGGGTAGGGGGGAGACATGCTCCCATGATCCTCAGTGGGAATACATGGTCCCCCCAGAGATTCCCAAGGGGAGAGACATAGGGGCTAGGGAGACCCCAGAGGTGAGGGATGCTCCAGAGACCCTCCCAGGGGATGTGAGATACACTTCAGGGACGCTAGGAGAGAAGTATGTCCCCATATACCCTCCCCCTACCAAGAGACATGCTCTGAAGTAAGGGGGTGGGGGCCGACTAGGTCCCCTCTAGGAAGACACTGACTGGGTCAGGCTGGGTTTGAGGGGGGTCTCCTCTGGCCAAATGTCGCCTATTTGTACATAAAACTGTACGCGACACAAGGCATTGGGGAAGGGCATCACAGACCTAGGACCAACAGGGGTGGTCCCCAATGCTGTCACCCATCCCCTGCCCACCTTTGGTTTCACCTCTCGAGTGCCCAGGTGGTGACAGACTCAGTGGGCCCTGACCCCAACCAGGGGGTCAGGGGCCCTGCCTTCACCTGTGGAAGGGCTCCTCCGCTGTGCTTCTCAGCCCTCCCAGCCACCTGGGCCACCCCTTCCTTCTGGCTTCTCCATTGTGCAAATTGCTTCTCTGCCCTTCCACCCAGTGCTCAGGGGTCTCCAAGACCAGAGCAGGATGCCCAGGCCACCAGGGGCATCTGGGGGAAGTCCCCTGACCCCAGGAATGCCTCCTGTCTAGACAACCCTCTCCACTAAGCAAATGGGCCTCATACAATCTTCTTGCCAGAATCCTGGCTTCCAGGACCCAGGACAGCCCTGGAGGCCACCGCCCCACCAACCGGGCACCTCACGATACCAGCTCCACCACTATTGCACCTGCCCCGTTTGTGCAGGGGGAAGGGACTGTCTCTTTAACAAGCCCCAGCCCACTTCCTGGGCCTCCCCCAGGGAAAGGAGCCTTTGGCCAACCCCTAGACCTGGTTGCTGTCACCCCAGCCCACTCTACCTCCTATACTCCGTAGAAGGAAGGGCTGTGTACTCTGGGGCCACCAGCCTAACAATGCTCTCCTTCCCAGCACTGTTACTCCAAGCCAAGTTAGGGGGAGGAGCAGAGTACAGGGTGATTCTTCAGCCCCCTGGCTTCTCCAGGGTAGAGGTGGGGTCTCTGGGGTTACAGGAGTCAAGACCCCAGCAACACAGCTTCCAAAGGCACCAGACAACCCAGCAGCCTGTACCCACCCCTCCCACCCTTGGGCTGCCCCCCAAGCTTAGACTAAGTCAAGCAAGGGCCATACCCTGAGTCTTCAGCCTCCCAGCCTGGGCCCCTGGGGAGCTGAAGAGGTATGGGCCAAGGCAGTGGGGCTTTCTGGAAGGAAGAGGGACCGAGGCTTTGAGATGGCCACAGTGGGAGACAGGGGCTCTTCAGGATGCCCCTCACACCCTGGCCCCCTGAGGTGAAGAAAGGAATCCCACCTCATCATGGCTGACTGGGCTTCTCTTCCCCCCAAGCTCCCCACCCACTCCCCCACGGGACCCCTGACCCTGGTAAAGGGAAGCCCAATTGGAAGAAGGGGGCCAGGAGCCCAGGGTGCCCTGAGGCAGCCCTTCCCACCCCAAGATCAAGGCAATGGTGGTTTTACAGGCTGACGGGTCAGTCATGGCAGGGGCTGGGCGTGGGGGGCAGGGAGGAAGCAGGGTGCAGGTCCCCCCTACTGGGGGCAGCAATCAGCCACCCCCTGAGCAAACCCTCCTGCTCCCAACTCACCCAACCAGGCCAGAGGCACAGTCATCCTTCCCCTGTCTAGCTGCCCCCCACAACCTCAGGGTCCCTCTGTGATGCTCATCTGGATGTGGGGGGCCAGCCTGAGCGGGGATCCCCCCCCAGGGCACAGCGTAACAGTTCCAAAAAAATAGAGATTTGTATTTTTTAAAAAAAATTAAATAAAAGCCCAGCTCTGCTGATAGGCAAATGTTACCCCAGTCCCCACCCCCACCCACCTGTTGTTTCCCTGGCCTGCACCCCCATCCCACCACGGCCCCAGGGTATTTACAACATGGAACAATAGAGGCCCAGGGTGGGGAGCACTGTGGCAGGGAGTAGGGGACATAGGGTAGGCCCCCCAGAGGGGTCCCCCAAGACAACACAACATCAACAAGAAAAGTTGCAAATCAGGCAGAAATGGGGACATCATTCCAAGGTCCTTATATACAGACACTGCATGACCAGCAGGGAAGGGAGGGTCCCAGATGGGACAGACATGGGCATGTGGTGGGCAGGTGGGTCAGCCCAGGAGTAGTACAGGAAGACAAGGCCTCCGCCCTGCTCCCACCCCCATCCCCACCCCACCTTTGGTAACAAAAGCCCTTCAGGGAGCCCCTGGTGGTCAGGTGTTTCCTCTGGGAGTTCCCAGAGAGAGGGGCTCCCCAGTTCAGCCCTGCTTCAGTGCTGGAATGGGGGCATCCTATCCCCGCGCTGGTCGGCCATGCGGGAAACAATGAGTTAAAAGTGTTGCCCACCCATGATTCCACCATCTGCCCAAAGTGAGGGGGGGCTCCCTGGAAGTCGAGGGCTGGGAGCCTAGTCATTGTAGAAGAGCCCTCTTGGGCATCAGCTGGGAAAGCCCCGTAAAGGGGAAGAAGGGGTTCACTGGGGGCTGGGGGCTGAAGTGAAGGGAGAGGACCTGGACCCTGCAGGGGGGAAGGGCCAGCGTGGTCATGAAGCCAGAACTCCCCCTCCCCTGACTTGGGGCCCTGGCCAAGGAAGTCCACGCTGGAGGGGTCAGGAGTGGGCCCTGGAATGGGCCCATCTGGGAGCTGGCCGGTGGCTGGATGAGGGGTTGGCCGCCGGCCAGAAGGGGGCTCACAGGTAGATCTCACGCTTGGCCGTCTGGGCAGATGCCGTTGTGGCTGCGGGTGGGAAGTCCGAGGTCTGGGTCAGGGGGATTTCCTCCAAGGTGGCCGAGTCCTTGCAGGAATCATGGCTACTGTGGGAGAAGGCACTGTAGGAGGGCAGGAGGCGCACGGGGGCCGTTTTGGTGTTCCGGTCTTCCGGTGGGCTGGGGCTGCCAGCGCCCGCAGGCTCCTGCCCTCCTCGGTCCTGGTAAGGCACGAAGGTGGAGAGTTTGAGGGCGCTGCTCTTGGTCCGGCGGCTGGGAGACGACTGGCCAGGCATCCAGCACGTGTCGGAGTGACCAAACTCGCTGCACTCCCGTGTACATGTGCCTGTCATTGCGACGTCAGGCAAGGGGCGCAGGTCTACGGGACAGAGCAAGGGCAGTCGTCAGGTAGGGCGGCCTTGCAGCGCTCTGCTCCGTGGCCTCCCACCGGCACCGCAGAGCTGGGGAGCACACCCCTTGCTGCCCACTGAGCTCAGAGGCACAGGCACCCTCAGAGAGACACACGCCCTTCCACCATCCACTGCACGCTCACCCTCTCTCACACACGATCTATCCTTAAATAGACACATTCCTTCCCTCCTTACCCACCCTCCAGCTCTGCTTGCACACACCCATCACATCTGCCCTCAGACAGGTGCACAAACACACCACTCATCCGCACTCTCCGCCATCTGTCTCCAGACACACAGATCCACCCTCCAGCAGGGGTGAGGAGCCCCCCACCCTCATTTAAGGAGTCTCTCTCTCTCACTCTCTCACACTCACACACACACATACCTGCCCTCAGATAAGCGTGGACACACAAATCTACTCTGGGCATCTCTATTCTCAGACACAGAGGGCTCATACCTTCCTTCTGAACCCTCTCAAGCCTCACCGTGCCCCCAGCGGTCCTGGAAGCCCACCCTAGCGCAGCAAAGCCAGGGAGAGGAGATGACCTTCTGTGTGGGGAGTTCACACACACACACACACACACACACTCACACACCCAAAAGCACACTCATGCAGCCCCTCTCCACCTCACTCCAGCCCCTGCACCATCCACCACCCCTGGCCTTTCCCAGCTCCCTGCCCAGAACACCCTCGGGAACAGGAGTTGGCCGCCTGACATCAGCAGTAGCTGGTGTGGTTGCTGGGCAGCAGGGTCTCCATGGGAACAGTAAGGCCATGAGCACTTCCTGTCAGTTGCCCCCATCCTGCCCTCGCTCAGGGACAGTACCAGGCGGTCACCCCCCTTAGGGGATGTGACTGAGCAGCGCTGCCTGGAGCAGGGGCTCCCCTGACACCACCCATCCAGACTGGGCCTCCAGCCAGTGCAAGGTGAGGAGGGGACAGCTCTGCTGTTAACGCTCAAAGCACCGAGGCTCTTCAGCTCAGGGCAGAGTCGGGGGACCCACGCTGGCCCGGAGCAGAGCACGGGCACTGGGGGGGTGGGGCCGGGTGCCGGGCCGAGTCCCCCAGACCCCAGACCCCAGAGTAGCTCCCACATACCTGGCACTCCACCTCAGGGCCTGCTCCGACCAGCTGGCTCTGCGCGGGGCACAAAAAGGACGAGATGCGCATGAGACAGAGCATGGAGGGCAGGGTGGGGGCGAGGGCACTCTGCGACCTGGGGCCTGGGAGGTCAGATGAGGGCCCGGCACCCAAGGGCTGGGAGTAGAACTTGGCATCCTTTGCGGATGCTGGGAAAGCTTGGATTGAGGGAGGGGGCCAGACCCCGGGACAGCTCCAAGCTGGGGAGTCTCTCCATCCCAAGGTGAGGCTTATTTAGGCTGCCTCTCCACAGGCTGCTATGGATTCACACACACACACACACACACACACACACACACACACACACACTCTTCACACGTTCTGACAGCATACCTACCACACGTGCCCACATTGACCTCTCCTCCGGCCAGCAGCTCCCTTCTGCCGTCACCCTCCTGACCCCTCCCAGACAAGCCCTTCCTTCCCCTTCCCAGACCTCCCCACCCCTGGCCTCAGCCAAACCCTCTCCTGCTCCTCCCCACAGTAATGCCCCTCTCTGACATCCTCAGAGCACCCAGGGTCCCCTCCCTTTTCTCTGAGCCTGTTATGGCACCCTCTTTCCCTCAAGGTCCCCTCAAGGTTCCATCACCATTACCTGAGCCCACTGGCTACCATTCTCAGGGGTCCTGTCCCCAGGGAGGCAGGATAATGTCTGTCGTGCTGAATGCAAGGTCTCTGGAGTCAGAGAAGCCTGGGTTTGAATCCCTCCCAGCTGTCACTTCCTACTTGTGGTTGTGGGTAAGTGGCTCATCCTCTCTGACCCTCAGTTTCCTCCACTGTAAAGCGGGCACAACGAAGTTCTCAGGTCAGAGAGTGGCCGTGATGATTAAATAAACATGAACCCCAAAGCACTCAGCACAGTAATTGCGGCCGAACATACAGTGAGCACAGTAAATGGAGGAGATATTTTTCTAAGGCCTCGTCACCATCTCTGGCCTCCGCTCATCCCTGGGGTGCCCCGACCAGGCTGACAGTCCTCACCGTTCTCAGGGTGCTCCATCTCTCCTATGCTGCCATCGGGGGTGGTGCGCTCATAGTGGTCCTCAGGCAGAGCCAGGGGACCGAGCCGGGGCCCCGAGGAGGACTTGCTGGATGGCGTCTCAGACTCCTCCAGACCACTGTCGTAGTAACTGTGCTGGGACGGGTCCTGCAGCTCCTGGGCCTGACTGGTGGCGGAGAAGGTGACGCGGCGGTGAGGTAACTGCAGGGAGAGAACAAGTCAGTGCCAGCCCGCCAGGCTGCGCTGCGGGGCCCATCACCACACCAGGCCCCAGCCTCAGCCAGGCCCACCCCAGACCTCTCAGCCCCTCAGCAGCCACCAAGAAGAGGCCCAGCCCCCTAGCACAGCACAGCCCCCGGAAGGCACACACCCCAACAGACGACTTCCCCTTAATTCTAGACAGCTCCCAGTACCGCCAAGACCACCTACTGAAGTCCCAACACAGCACAGGCCCCATGTCACTGCAGCCCCCAGACACCATGGTAAGCCTCATCCAGCACCACCGCCGGTTCCAGCGCAGCCTCCTGACACCAGCAGAGTCCCAGCCAACGCCCCTGGACAAGCAGAGCCTTTAAACACTAGCAAGCCTCCGATTTCTAGAACAGCTCCCTAAAAGCGGGTACCGACTCCTAATTCCAAAACAGCTCACCAACAGTCCCCTAATTTCCAAACAGCACTCCCCAAACTCCAGCTCCTCACCTGTCTCATTGCTCTTGTAACTTCCCATTGCCTCCATCCAAGTGAGGTGCCAACCTCTTTCTGATCCTGTTCCTCCGCCTGGTGTGTAATGCTGCAGGCCAGGTGGCCTCAGGACTCCCTGCCAAAACCGCTCCCACTCAGCCCCCCTGTCCCCACTTCATTCCCCTCCAGAGATGCCCGGGGGAGTGGGAAAAGGTGGGAGGGAAGAAGGAAAGGGGGCCAGATAACAACCAGGCCACCTTGGAGGTGGGAGGGTGGAACAATGGAAACTCCCTCATCCTCCAGATCAGGAACCAGTTTTAAATGTAGGGGGTTAGGGTCCAGGAGGACCTGGGCATGTGGGAGGGGCTTGGCTGCCATCAGGGGTCAGGAAGGCTGGCCTCGAATGACCTCGTAGGAAACAGGAAGGAGCTTCTGGGAAGGACTGTGGGCTTGGTAGAGCCAGAACTTAGAAGCTTGCACTGGGGGCTGGGGAAGGGGAAGTAGAACTATGACAGGATGTCCCCAGCTGGCAGCCCTGTCTGCCTGCCATGGGTTAATGATAACCCCAGGAACCTGGCAACCTCAGCTGGGTTCCCGGCACAACCAGCCAGTCACCCAAACACCCACCTAGGACTGCCACTGGTTTTCCTGCCAACCAGAAAGTAGTTGTGGAGGGCACAGCACCGGGTCCCCTAGAGGGCAGGGGTGAGAGCCACCCAGGCCCAGGGCCCTGCTGAGGAGTCTCTGGGCCCCCTCCAATGCTCTAAGACTTTGTAAGGGCTTTGTCTTTCCTTTAAAGCCCTCACACGGCAGTTTTCAAGATAGCCTGAAGAGGTGGTTCCAGGATGGCAGACCCAACCTCCTGATACCCCACGTAATCTCCATCCCATTCAAGGCAGCTGGAGTGGGGGAGGCCGTCAGGACAAGGAGCTTTGGAGCAGATGGGAAGGCAGCCCAGAATTGCCTCCCATCTTGGCTCCCGCCCCTCCTTCAGGAAAAGGCAGCCCTTCTTGGGGATCCATGCTGTGATCAGAAACACTGAAGGATGTGGGCGAGGACGAACAAGGCCCCCCAAATCAACCCGACTCATTGGGCTGAGAGGCTGTAAAGGAGCACCATCCACCTGGTGTCGGAGTGCATGGGCTCTGGCCGGGGTGGGGGTGGGGGTGGGGGGGCCGTCCAGGAAGCAGGGCAGTCTGGTCGTTGGGGCTTCCCTTCCTCCCGCCCCGCAGAATCTGCACCCGCTAGTCTAGGGTTTCATTCAGTCCTGCCCACTGGGCACGTCACTTGGTCTCTTTTTCCTGACTCTTTTCTGTAAAACGGAGGGTTGGGTTATACTCAACACCAAATATTTCCTTTAATCCCCTACTATTAAATCTTAGAAAGCCTACATCCTAAAACTCTCTCAAACTCTAGCCCTGTAGTTCTAGACATTTGCTGGATATTTCCAATAGGCTGTCTCTACTGGCCCTTCGGAGTATCAGGGCCCAAATTCTTTTTCTTCGGTCAGCTTCTGCATGGGTAATGCTCTGTGTCTCATCACTGCCCGGTCACCCAGACTCGGAAGGATGAAGTCTCTCTACCTGGGAATCCTGCTTAGTTCTCCCCTCCGTCCCCATCACGCTCCACATCCAATTATCCCTGAGTCCTAAAGGTCTTTTCTCCCTAAGCTCAGCGAAATCCATCCATCATCCCCATTGCCACCAGCTTAGTTCAGACCATAGAGTTTCAGTCCTGTACCTTCCCTTCTACTCCTTGTAAGTCTACCACACACTCCATGGAACTTTGTAAAACTCAGTTCACCCAAAACTCACAAGCTCTCCGGGGCTCCCATTTCCTCTTAAGGAACTTCTGGCAAGGTATCTGTGTCCTTTACAACCTATAGGTCTTCCAGTCTTTCTTGTAGCTCTCTCCTACGCCCTCCGCTGCAGCCAGAATACTCCCCTTTCTGCCCTCTCCCTGCCCTGAACTTGGTTGGACTCACTCCTGACTAAGTAGTTGGCTCACGGAGTGAACCTCCTGCCCAACTCCTACTTATCCCTGAGTTTCACTCTCTCCCCAGGAGCCCACCCCACGTCCTATGCGTCTTCCCACACTGTGCTCCTCTAACACAGGGAGGGGGCACTCTGGTCAGATAAATGTGGAAACCACAGAGTAATACAAAGTGTAACAGGTTCCCCCTTTCGTGCAGGCTTCGCGGAGCCTTTAAGGGGACGATGTGATGATGCAGCCCTTACTACCAAGGCTCACTTGACCACGGAACCCCCTTTACAGCCTAATGGCTAACAGCAGACTCTGGAAGTCAAATTTCGTGATGCTTTGTGCTTGAATTCGGACTTCATTGCTAAC
The DNA here is from genome assembly GCF_022682495.2 of Desmodus rotundus. Classification (NCBI taxonomy): domain Eukaryota; kingdom Metazoa; phylum Chordata; class Mammalia; order Chiroptera; family Phyllostomidae; genus Desmodus; species Desmodus rotundus. Next base: position 52,555,644 of record NC_071396.1, read on the forward strand.
TAGTTTTCACTTCTGTAAAATGAGCTTTATCATAATGACCTGTGTCACAAAGAATGATGAGCATTGAATGAGCTAGTTCACATAAAGTGCTTAGCATGGTACATTGCACCTAGTAAAAACTCAAAAAAAAAAAAAAAAGGAAGCAAGTAGTAGCAGAAGTAGTCAGGGGACAAGCTGGGAAAAGTTTTACTGTGGCACTTCTCACTTGACACTTAAGATTCTCAATGGCCTCATCTTCTCACTGGCACGCCTCGTACAGAGAGTCCGTTTTTCCGCAGGGCCTAGCACCGTACTGGGCACATGGTAGGAACTTGGCCTTTGTGTTTTGGTGATGATAGTGGTGCTGCGGTTCGGTCGAGGCCGAATGTTGGGAGAAGGTACGCAATGTGGCTCCATTCGCGGTTTGGATTGGAGCCAAGTAAGGGATAACCCCTCGGACTCTGAGAAAGAAAAGGATGGAGCTAAAGAATAGAAGAGCTGGTGGCAGCAAGATGCAAAGGAAAGAGAATGATTGGTCAGGAGTTGTGGGAGGTCACCCTGGAGATGATAATTTGTCCTGGAGACAGGAAATGAAACTAGATTTCACTTGCCCAGGCCCCACCTCTCCAAAGCCCCCTGGAGTTTTTACTTTGGGGCTACCCCCAGGGGATTGAGGGAGTTTGTGGACAGAATCAGAATAGAGAGCTGGCGCCTCCGACCTCCTGGGAGTGTCTCAAGCCTCTTCAGTCGCCATGGAGACAGGTTGCCTCTGGCCTCAGAGACTCACCCAGGACCTGAGGCCGCTCACCCACACTTTAGCCCTCCTCCCCTCAGACACAGCTAGGGAAGACCCAAGAGAGCAAGAAGTGAGAGTCGGAGAGAGAGAGAGTGAGAGCCAGCAACCCAGGTGGCCAGAGCAAGGAGCTGAAGGGAGGGAGGGCGCAGGTCGAGGATGTCTCTGCCCCAGTCAGCAGCGAGCACCCTAAAAGTGGGGATCCGGAGCAGGTCAATTGAAAGAGCTTGAGGATTCCCTCCCCTCTCTCTGAGCCTTCCCTCCAAGCAGCCCAGGACAGTGATCCCAGTGGGGACACACAGGGAAGGGCCGGCTGATCACTGGGTTGAGCAGTATTGGGATGAAGAGACTGGGAAAGGGACTTGGGAAAGTGTTGACCCGAGGGAAGGTGGCTGGTGTAATCAAGAGGGTCTCTGCCTGCACCCAAGGCAGGCAGGCTGCACTCCACACCCAGCAGGTGCTCTGTGTGAGTTCTGTGTGAGTTCTGCCCGAGACTGCTCAGTAAGGGCGCATTGGCAAGGTCAAGCCTCAGCCAGCGGAGAAAGGGCAGGGCTTAAGTGCATCCCCACCTGCCCTTTCTCGGTGGAGAGTGACATTCCTGGCGAGAAGGCCTCACAAACATGGGGTAAGGGACATGTAGAAGGCTACTGGGAAGGGCACTTTCCCTGGGACAAGGACATGGACACGGACGGAGAGGAAGACGTACATTAAGTTAGAGTTGAGCAGAGGGGCAGGTCTAGGATGCGGGAAGGGGCAGAAAGAAGGGACGGGAAAATTGTGTTGGGGCCTAAGGACAAAGGGCTGTTTCCAGTCTCTCTCACTCCTTCTCTCAGTTCCAGGAAAATAAGAAACCAAAACTCCAAAAATAGAGAACTTTATTGGCAAAGATAAATGTTTGGAACTGGGGCTGGGAAACTGGGGCCCAGCCCCAGGAGCCTGGCGTGGGGAAGAGGGTGACACACGGCACACACAGAAGGCACAAATGAGGAGGCCCCTCCCTGACAGAGTCCCCACCCAGTTACCTGCTAGGACCCCGGTCTCCCATTTCCCCCCAGAGAAGCACCATGGCTGGTCTCAGATGGAGACCCGGGTTCGGAGGGGACCTCGCCACTTCCCCTCCCCTTCTGCCCCCAAACCCTTCTGCTCACCTGCCAGCCAGCCCCCACCTGTAAGACACAGCAGCTGGTCCAGTGTCCCGGGATTTGGCAAGTCACAGGCCTCTCCCAGTGGGGAGGGAACAGGAGATTACACCTTCTCTCAATTTTCACTCCGCCTAACCCTCCACGCCTGGGTGAGGAGACCAGGACCCCGATATCCCTAGCTCTTTGGTCCCACCTCCCATGGCTGCCTTGGTCCGGCCCCCACAAGGGCTGGTGAGCACATAGGCCCGACACACCTGCTCTGTCACTCCCACACCTCAGTCCAGATGGCCCCGTGGTAGGGGTGGGGTGGGGGCTTGGGTGTGCTGAGCCGCAAGGTCTGGCCTACCTGCTTGTTGGGGTATTTGGGGGGATTGGTGCGGTAGCTGTAGTCGGAGTACTGCTCAGAGCCCGTGGACGTGGTGTCCCCAGTGCCCACAAATGTGTTCGCAGGCGGCAGGTCCTGTACCACCTGGTGCTTCTTGGAGGCTGAGGGTGACTGGGGCTGCAGCTGGATGGAAGGCAGTGGGGAGTTAGAGCGGTAGTGGCGGCCCAAGTCAGGGCTGCCTGGCGGGTAGTTGAGGGGCAGGTGGATGCGGGGGCTGTCCCCAGGGGCATCGCTCATCAGGTTGAACTTGAGGGACTTCTGCAGCCCGGCCTCGTCTTCATCCTCCACTGGTTTCACAGGCTTCGGGGACTTGCTCTTCTTGCCTTTGCTTTTGTTTCCCTTAGAGGCTTTACTGCTGGGTTTAGGGGTGTACAGGTCCTTGGTCTCCTTCTTCCCAGCCTGGTAGCCACTCTTGGCCTCCCGCTGCCGGCAATAGCGCACGAGCACGGCCAGGGCGATAAGCAAGGCCACAGCCACAATACCAGCCACCACACCAAAGAGGATGTTGCCACGCTGCTTGGAGCGCTCATATTCTGGATCCCCAGCAATGTCGATGTCCAGTGGCGTATCCAGGCTGTGGCCCAATAAGTTCTCCAGCAGCGTGCGGTTGGCCAGGGTCTCATTGACATAAAGGTGGACCAAGGCTGTGCCGTAGCGTGGGGGCTTGCCGCGGTCGCTGACCTTCACCACTAGACGGTGCAGCCCATGGTGGCGCCGCTCAATCTCCTTCTCCAGGGTGATGGCACCTGAACGTGACCCAATCTGGAAGAGTCCGTAAGGGTTGCCACCAGTAATGCTATAGGTCAGCTCAGCATTGACACCGGAGTCAATGTCCTCAGCTGTCACCTGGCTGACCGTCTCCCCAAGACGTGTCTGGGGGGTCAGCAGCCGGTGCGAGGTGTTGGAAGGGGCAGTAATGAAGGGTGCATTGTCATTCTCATCCAGCACATTGATAGTGACACCGACGTAAGCGGAGCGCGGTGGGACGCCACCATCTACCGCCTTCAGCTGGAAGGTGTAGGTGCTTTGCTGCTCCCGATCAAAGCTCAGGCTGGAGAGGATGGTGCCTGTGCCATTCTGGATAACAAAGTCACCATCGTCCTGCTCCACTGTGAGCTGTACCCGGGCATTCTCCCCTTTGTCCCCATCAATGACAGTCACCATGCCCACTGGACTCAATGCTGGCATGTTCTCCATCACTGAGAAGTTGTAGCCACTCAGCATAAACTTGGGGTCATTGTCATTGCAGTCCAGCACATTGACGAGGACAGTGGCTGTGCCCTGGAGGCTGGGGCTGCCCCGGTCGGCTGCCACCACCTTCAACTCGTAGTTTTCCCGCTGTTCCCGATCAAGGGATGTCTTTACCCGGATCTCTCCAGTCTCAGGTGAAATGGTGAAGAGGCCCTCGGCGGCCGGCTCAGGCTCCAGAGAGTAAACCAGCTCAGCATTGGAGCCCGAGTCAGCATCACTGGCAGTGACCTCAGCCACCACTTCATCTGGTGTATTGTTTTCTGGGAAGGCAACCTCAGTGACGCTCTGGGTGAAGACAGGTGCGTTGTCATTGATATCCACCACTTGCACCTTGAGGGAGTTGGTGCTAGAGAGTGGAGGGTTGCCAGAGTCCACGGCCACGATCACAATGGTGTAGTCTCTGTCTGTCTCGTAGTCAAGGGGGCTGGTGGTCTGCAGGAAGTACTTCTTCTTGCTGTCACTTCCCGTTTCACTGGCCTGGCGTAGCTTGAAGGGCACATCACTTGCCACCACACAGGTGACAGCTGCATTCTCTCCCTCATCTCGGTCAGATACCTGCACCAGGGCCACAGCTGTCTCTGCTGCCACATCCTCTGAGATGTTGGCCATCCCATCTTGATGGGTCACCAGTCCTATGCCCCGGATCTCAATGGTGGGGGCATTGTCATTCATGTCCTTCACAGTCACCACCACCTGGGCACGGGCACTCTTGGGGTTGGTGCCTCGGTCCTTGGCAAGCACTGAGAAGCGCAGAGTGCTTAAGTCCTCACGGTCCACAGGGCCCTGCACAGTGATAAGTCCAGTGTTCCTGTCCAGGCGCAGAAGACGCCTCACTACTTCGGGCGCCTGGTAGAACATGTAGTCGATCTCTGCGTTGGCACCTTGATCTGAGTCATTGGCCCTCACCTACAGAGCAGGGGAGGAAAAGAAGGAAGACAGGGATGGGTTAGTCCAGAACAGGAAATCAAGGGACACACAGGCTGCCTTTCCAACACGCAGGGCAGACGTGACGGGTCTAACGCGACACCCTTTCCCAGAGCAGCACAGGTACGGCCCCTCTCCCAGTCTGGACGCTCTGGCCCATTTTCCTGATCTACTTCCCTAAAGAACACAGATGCTGCCTGCAACTCCACAACCATGCTCCAAGCAACTGCGAGAGCTGGGAGAGGGTGGAGTTAAATTCTACACACCATTCCTGCACTCACCTGCTCAAATACGGGAACGAGGACCCAGTTGTCCAACTAGTACAGCCCTTCCGCCCAGTTAAATTGGCCTGCAACCCCTCTGAATGGCTGGAAAGGTGTGAGCAGTAGAGACGGTGTGTATGCGTGACATGTATGTATAATATGCACACACATACGCACGTGTGATTATGTAAATATGTGTGGTTGTGGGAGAAGGTATATTTGTGCACGTGTGTTTGCACATCAGTGGAGACCCGTATGTCCACCTGGAGGACACAGGTGAGGGGATTTCTTTTGAAAGCAGCCAGATAGGGATATGGGTCAGAGGGAGCTGGCCAGGCCACTGTTCTGTCAAACCGGGGAAACCTGTTTCTCCCCCTCCCACTGGGCTGGTGCTGGCTAGCCACCAGCTTGAGGAATCCAGCAGAGCCTGCAGCCAGGAGGGAGGGGTTGGTGCAGGCCTCAGAGCCTGCTGGCAGCAGGCTGGGCTCCCAGCTTCAAACAATGAACTGTCTGTCCCTTTGCACTGGGCACGCCCTCCCATGGCAACACTGAAGCATGCTCTATACAAACATGGGGGCCACAGGAAGCAGGTAGCAGTGGCCGCAAGTTAGGCACCAAAGAAATGCAATGACAGGTGGGCGGGGGGGGGGGGGGGGGGGGGGCGGGGGATGAGGAGGGAGGAGGGGACAGGCATAACTTGGCAGAGTTCTGGGGAGCAGAGCAGAAGTTTCTTAGGTTCAAATCCAGCTTCACCACTTCCCAACTATGTGACCTTGAGCCAATTACTTAATCTCCCCAAACCTCAGTCTACAAATATACAAAATGGGGACAACAATAGAACGTATTTCATGGGGTTGTGGTGAGCATTAGATGGAACAATACGTGTGAGTGCCTAACACGGCCTGACACATGGCAAGTGCTCCCTAAACAGCACTGATCCCTCTTTCTGTCTATCTATCCATCCATCCTCCTAACTGTCCATCTCTGAAAATCAGTCTAACACAGTGCTGGGCACCACACCCAATGGGCCTTCAAGCCACTGCTAGTCTCTTCGCCTTCCTGTCAGGACTTCTTCCGATACGGTGGAGACACTGGGGCTTGGGTTCCCGGCCACCCTGCTCTCTGCGCACCCCTGTAGGCCAAAGTCTCACCCTCTGAAAACCAAGCAGTTTCTGCTCTCCCACCTATCTATCTGTCCCCAACATTTCCATCATGAGTCCCACTGTCTCCCTGTCTCCAGCTTGGTCACCCAGCTTCTTATCTACTACTCTTGCCATTTTACCTCCCTCTGTCTGCCTTGGACTCGACTTCTGTCTGCTTCTCTCCCATCCCCACTCAGTCCTTTCTGCCTCTTTCCCACTGCTGGGTTCCTCCCATCCTCTCTCCCACTGGTCTCATCTCTGCCCCAGTCTCTGCTTCACCCAGCGGGAGGCGCGTCAGCTGCTACACACACACAGAGGCTCCAAAGCCAGACTGTTGGACACGGCCCAGGTGGAATCTGAACATATAGGCCAGATGATATCAGGCAAGTTTCCTAAACTTGACGAACTAAAGTCCCCCATCTGTAACATGGGGATAATGCTCACCTTGTGCCGTGCGGATTAAACGATATAACACACATGATGTGCTCGGAGCAGTCCCGGCACCTACGCTATCATTATTCACCCTCCCCAACTGTCTGTCTCCCTTTCCTTTCTCAGTGTCTCTTTTATGGCTTCCAGTCCACCAGCCTCTAAAAAAAAAAAAGGGTGGGAACTCCTCCCCATGCCGGACTTCACTTTGAGGACGCAGGACGAAGGGTTTCCTAGGACGGGTGCCTAGGACGGGTAACGGTGTCCAGGGCAGGCTGAGCCCTCCTCAGCTCCCTCACATCAAAGACAGACAGCTTCAGCCCATGGGGAAGAGAAAGGAGCTGGGGCTGGCAGGAGGCCAGGGCCGAGATGACAGTGGGAGATACACCCACCTGTCTACAGGGACGCTTTCTCTGCTCCCTCCCAGGCTCTGGCCCTACCAAGCTGCCCAGCCCCTGGGGCAGTTCCCACGGAGAGGGGTGCTGAGAACTTCAGCAGAGGCTACCGAACCCCCCCACTGTGCCAAGCACCCCACACCCATGGGTGCCCTATGCCTAGTGGAGGACGCCGGGAGGCAGATATCTGAGTACAGTTCTCTAGAACTCTGAGGACTCGCCTGGCTAAAATGATCTCCTCTGACTATGTCAAGCAGGAGGCTAAAGTAAGGCTCTGCCCTCCAGCTTCAGGAAAATCTCATCTGGCTAAAGGGCCCCTGCTTGGGAAGACACTCTCTTCTCTGGGGAGACCCTACTTGGACAAAAGGCGTTTCCCTTGTTCCAGCTCGGCTCACGTGGCTGGGAGGGGAAGATCAATTGACCTGGGAGGGGGTTTTACTTCTCAGAGATTTGACAACTTGAGTCTGCCTTGGGGAAGGGGGAATTACTGGTCACATGCTAAGTCGCTGTCACAGAAATAGCTTGATAAAGTAGTATCACTTGCTAGGGTGGGATGGGAAGGTCTCACCTAGCTGGGGCTGGGGACAAGAGGCCTTGCCATAGTATCCTGGTGTTTTGCCCCCTAAGTGAACAGAATTCTCACCAGCTTAGGGTGGGCTCCCATTTCTAAAGGTGGGTCACCCAGACAATGAGGTGGAGGGGACTCTCACCTGGATGACGGAGTGGCCTATTGGGCTGTTCTCAGACAGCTCAGCCTCGTAGGAGGGTTGCTCAAATTTGGGGGCGTTGTCATTGGTGTCCAGCACAGCGACCCGCAGCAGGGCGCTGCTGGCGCGTGGGGGGTTGCCACCATCCTGCACCTTGATGGTGAGGTCATAGGAGTCCCAGCGTTCCCGGTCCAGGTTGCCCATCACGATGAGCTGCGGCTGTTTCCCGTCCTGGTCCTCTGCCACCTGCAGCCCAAACAGCTCCTGGGCCTCGGGTCCAGCCTGCAGCTCATAGGACGCCACACCGTTGGGGCCAGCATCACGGTCTGAAGCCACTGGGATGGAGAAGAGTGAGCCGATGTTGGTGTTCTCCGGGATGGGCAGCGTGATGACTGGAGAGGCGAAGTTGGGTGTGTTGTCGTTGATGTCCTGTACCTCTATCTGGCCCTCGAGCAGCCGGGGACTGCCATTCTGCGCGAGGTCTGTGATAGACACCTCAAACTCCAGGATGCAGGGCTCACCGGGGAGCTGGTTTTGGCATTCACGGAGCCCCTCGCGGTCGATAGAGGTCTCAGTGGTGAAGATGTCACCTGTCCTGCCCTCCACTCGCAGGTACGGGGCACCTATCTCTAGTTTGTACAGGTGGCCCACATCTGGAAAACCGTAGTCAGCTGTGAGGCTCCCAATGAGGGTGTTGGGCGGCTGCTCTTCCGGCACCTTGTACACCACCTGAGTGCCGTGGCCTGGGGATGCAGCTAGCAGGAGTAGCAGTGCCAGCAGCATGGGGGGCAGCAGCAACTGTTGCCCCCCAGGGCCTGGGCTGGGCCTCAGGGGCCCCATCCTGGCAGGCTCCAGAATCAGGAGGGCTGCAAGGGGAAAAGGCAAAAGAGGTGGTCAGCTAAGAGGAGGAATCTGGGGCCCTGAGGTCTGCCCAGAACCAGTCCCCCACTCTCCCTCTCCCACCTATACACTATTGTCCTGTCAGGAGAGCTCAGCCCAGCACAGAGCCCTGAGTCTGTCCCAGAGCTGGGCGTAGCAGCTGGTGTCTGCCCCAGCTGGAGGAGCTGGTAAGGGACCTGGAACAGGTCTAGAGCAGCTCCCACCCCTGGAACGCCCTGACCCACCTGACACTCCCTCCTTCCCGCCCTGCTCTCTACTCAGGGCTTTACCCAACACCTCCTTCTCACCAGCATCCTGCCTTAGTCACTCATGGTAATTACCCTGATACTGAGATAGAGAGAGGCAGCTAGTGGAAAGGGTGAGGCCTCGAGCACAACCCCCCCTCTCCTACCACCACACACACACACACACACACACACACACACAGTAGGAGAGAGACACAGGTACCCCTTACACTCCCCAGACCCATACTCAGGGTCACTCAGATTGGCTGGAGGGGATGATGTCTTCTTTCTGTCTCCTCTGAGACTCCAAGTCAGTGTATGTGTATGAGTTATGACATCTCAAATCCTTCTTGTCTGACAAAAACCACCCATAGTGCCCAATGTCCTCCACCCCCCATGAAGGGCCAGCTTGAACTGGGCACCAGTCAAGGCCCAGAAACAGTGAGGGTTAAGCAGTTAGCCCTCCCCAGACTCCCTCCCAAACACACATGCCCCTGAGCTGGCAGGCCTGTGTGCATGTACCGTTGCCGGGGCGCCTCCCCACTCCCTCTCCCCCTTCCAAGGCAGATGTGGGGGAGACCCCAGATGCTGTGCAGAAGACAGTAAAGGACAAGGTTTGGGTCAGGACTGTGGTCAGGGCTGACTAGCCCTAGAATTGGAACTGGGAGTTGCCCTGGCCTGTCCTCAGCACCGGGGAGCCCAGCAGGTCTAACTGGGACAGAGGTGCCAATGACACCACCAGCCTTTCCCAGACCACACCCCCTCCAGTCTCTTGATTATGAACATCTGGCTCTATTTGATCCTTATCCTATAAACATCTGGCCCCTATTTCACACCTGGCCCGTCCCCACCTTACTAGGTCCAGTCCCATCTCTCCCTGCCCTCCCCCCGACCCTTCCAATCAGTCCTGTGTGCCCTAGCCAGCCACAGTAAGCCGTTCCTTCGGCCCGTCTCCCCCCAACTTTGTGGCTGTGCATTTGCAGACCCCAGCCAGATCCGCCACCTACTGTCCCAGTCCTGCCTCCCTCCGCCTGTCCCACAACACCACGGCCAGCCCCTCTATTCAAATCCAAAGTCTCTGGGCCAGCATTTTTAGCAAAGGGCTCAGGTTCAGTCCCTTTTCCCCACTTACACCTGGAATGCGTGCCCTACGCCTGGAAATCCCACCCAGACTCTATGACAGACCACACTCACCCCGCTGAAGGCAGCTTGGGTGCCACCGGAATCCTTCCCAGGCCTCTCCAGCCCACGGTGACCTCTCGGCCTCCAACGCACAGCGGCTATTGTCTGCCCCAATCCCTCAGACGTGAATCACTGCTGCTGGGGACACCGCCCGCCCGCGTGTGCTCCAGCACTGTGCGCCTCTTCCTGTGCTCTCTGCCTCCAGCAGCAACCACCCTGAAGGAAGGGACAGGGCTCCCTACATCAGCCCCCAGCTCCACCCATGCTCCTTCACGAATCCAGGCACACAGTAGGTGCTCATTTATGTATTCCGTGGTTGTTCACTGGACACTTAAAATGGGCCAAGCTTTGTCCTAGGTACTGCTGTGGTGGAGCTGACAGTGGTTCTAACTCAGTGGCTGTCAGTTTTGTGTGGTTGTGCCCATCTGGCACATGGACGGCAGCTGGGTGCAGAAGGGCAGGGACCATGACATCAGGCAGTCTGAGGCAAACCCCGGCGGCCCACTTCCTGGCTGCATGAGCTGGAGCAAATGATGTACAGCCTGTTTCCTGACGGGTAAAATGGGGATCGTACCACCTATTTCCCAGGGAGTTTGAAATCACGTGGGCTGAATGCCTAGCACACAGTGAGTCCTCAGCAAATTCCCCTCAAAACACAACTGTAGTTAAGTAGTTGTTTGGGAAATAGTCTGTGAATAGTTTGTCTTTCCTACAAGACGGAGCAGAGAGCAGGGGAGCCTCTGCTCTGTGGACTCCTAAATCCTCAAGATCCCACCCTGGACTCGGTATACAGCAGGCACTCAGGAAGGGCTCCTGAATGACCGATTATTTTAGCTCCCAGGCTTAACCTGTCCTGGCACTTTTGGCGTGGTCTTTGCTTGTTTTCCTGCCCAGTTCCCTTACTGAGAACCTGCTGGAGGCAAATTTAATCTTTCTCTGTTTAGGTCCATAGGACACTCTCAGCAAATGCTCACCGAGCACACAGATTCCTTACGCAAGTCAAACACTTCACTTCCTCCCCAGAGCCTGTCCAAAGCACAGCCCCTCCCTGGGCCTTCTCAGAATGTGCTTAAAGTATATGAGGCATTATCACATTACTGTGCGTTTGTTCCCAGCTGCAATCTTAATCTCTTTAAAAGAAGGGGGCACTTATCTGAAGCTCCATTTGGATTCACTTCCCAGCCGTGTCCCCTCTACCTTCGAGGACCAGGCACCGGCCTCATCTTACTACCATCACGCATGCCCCAACCCACACACCCCTGTCTCCAAAGAACCTTGCTCTCTTCCGGGCCCTAATTCTGCCCCTCCCCCTCCAAACCACATGCACAACACGAGATCACTGGGTGCACCAATCCCATGTGAAAGTCTTGGCAGGGTGGGGGTTACGAGGGAATCACCCTAAACCTGTCAAAGAAGAGAAATAAGGCAGTGACTTCTTGCCGCCACTCACTCTCTTCCGATCAAGGATTCTTAAGCTTTTTGGGTCACGTCCCCCTCTAAAAATTTTATGAAACTATGGTTCAGATTTTTCCAAGAAAAATGAATGCTCACAAATTTTGGCTACAAATCCAAAGGTCCATGGTCTGGCAGAGTTAGGGTGACTTTGACGTGTAGCTGGGGCTTCTTTCTCCACCTCAGGATGCCGATCCTCAGGCCTCCCGGGCAGTACAAACACAGACACTAGTGACCTGCCCCCACGCCCAATATATTCTCTCTTCCCCACCCCCCCCCACACACCTGACACTAAGATCCCTTACCTCCAGCTAGCAGACGAGCCAGGAAAGAACTGTGGTATCCAGCGTTTGAGCTGGAAAGAGAACCACAAAGGGATAGCCAAGACAGGAAGGTGTGGGGGGGAGGGGAGTTCCTGAGAGGTAGTAAGAATTTGGGGGGGAATGGGGATGGGGGAGGGTACTCAGAGTAGGGACAGGAGTTGAAGAGGGTTTAGGCCCTTAAAGCAACTGGAGAGTCCCTTAAAAATGAGGATTTTTCTGGCCCCACCCTTAGGAATTCTGATTCCTGAGAAAGGACCTGGAGAAATCCTCGGGCTGCTGCAATGGCCCCGAACTTCTGGGAACAACTTCGAGATACACTAAACCCTGCTTCAGAAAGAAGTGCAAACTCCATCATCGCTTTTACCGTCATCTTCCCTGTCATCACCAGGTCCGAGGCCACACGCCCTGAGATTTTACTACATTTACATACATTATTTCACCTAATCCTCCCAACCCTCTGAAGTGAGTACTATTTATTATTACACAGCTCCCCGCAGCACAGTTGATGAGACTGAGGCTCAAAAGGAATAATTAATTGTCTTCGATCACAGAAATAGTAAGTGGAAATCAGGGTTTGAGAAAGAACGCCTCTTCATATCCCAGAGCTTGGGGAAAAGGTTGGATGGGGGAAGGGAAGTCAACAGATATCACCCCCCATGGCTAGACTATGATGTTTGCTCTGTACCCACCCAACGCATGCGCGCACGCACGCACACACCACCCATCCATGCCTGGGCTGCCAAGCCTGCCAGGCAAAGAACAGAAAGAGGGCCTAGAGTTCAAGGACTGAAGGACCCCAGGCCTCCTAGGCTGCTTCAGGGACCCTAAACGTGCTGGGAGAGTCAGAGTAGCCATAACAACAGTGAGGCGGCCCTTCCTCACCCCTGCTCCCTGAACTTTGCCCCAGTGGTTAGTTATCGGGAGTCATTAGTGCCTGACGGAGCCTTTGAAGCGGTTAGTACCTTATCTGCCCTCCCCCAAGTCCTGGCTGGCTTCCTGGCAAGACTAGCCCCACCTCTGCCCAGTGACATGGGCACCCAGGACCCTGAGAAGCCAAGGCCTCAGTAGGGACGCTGACTTATCCTTCTCAGGCCTAAGGAGCACAGTGAGGTGTGAGGGGGCAGAGTCCAGGGAAGGCCAAGGAAAAACACCATCTGTGTCAACACCTGGGGAGGGTTCACCTGGAACCTTCATTTTTGGCTCACCTGGGGGACCAGGGTCCACTTCCTGCTGAATGCTGTGTCCACAGAGGAAACACACAGAGGCAGCTCTCAATGTCCCAGTGACCAGGTCAGCCCTGGGCCCCCAAGCCCCCACTCCTGCACTGTTACACAATAACGCCGACACTGTGAGCACAAAACACCAAAGGAACAAAGTGAACGAATGTCCGGGAGGGGAGAGAAGCAAGCAGGGTTGTCGGGGTGGAGCTGTTCAGAGACCTCCCGCAGTGAACAGAGCCAGCCCTCAGCTCCTCTCCCTGCTCCTTCACAACCCTCTATTAGCCTTTGCAGGGCTTCCAGCACCTGCGTTCTTCGATCAGATTGTCGGGGTTCAAACCCTTGCTCTACCACTTCCTAGCTGTGTGACCTTGGCCAAGTGACTTCACCTTTCTGAACCTATTGCCATACTGTGAAATAATAAATTCTGCCTCTTGAAGTTATTTGGGAGAATTAAACGAGTGAGAACTGATGCACCAAGGTCTATTACATTGTAAAAGATATATAAACATATCTATACCTATATGTATATATGTGTGTGTGTATAGATACACACACACACATATCCTTATCACTCACTAAAGCATTTTATTCCCCAGCCTCAGGCACACAGTAGGTGCTCGTTGGTTCAACAGATACACAAACCAATGCCCTCCCCACTGGGGGGGCCTGTGAAGGCGAGGAGGGCATGTATGTCACGACTGCACTGCATCCTCACCACTCGCCATGGGCCCTGGCAGTTAGGTGCTCATACACTGTTGAAAGGATCTCTGCAGCACCGCTCTCCTTGCTCACGGTAGGGGCGGCCCTCAGCCCGTATCCTAAGGGCCTCCTCCTCTGCCCACCCCCCACACCTTTGCAGGCCCTCTCCTGGCCCTTCCATCCCACTCTTCCCTGCAGTTAGCTCACTCTCCCTAGCCCAGCTCCTCTGAAGCAGCAGCCACAGCAGCAGCTCCTCTGCCGGGAAGACGCCAGCCCAGCATGACACCCCTCTCCAGCCGATCCCTTTCGGAACTAGAGTTTGGGTTTGGGCGAAGCGCGGAAACCAGACCCGCTCCACCACCACACTGTCCCTGGCCATCTCCGGAGATCTTTCTCATCCCTTTCCCCTCAGCTCCACCCCGTGCCTTGGTATAGTCGTGGTCACAAATTTCAATCCTTCCAGGCCTCCACGTCAAGAAAGTAACACCCTGCCTCTCCCCAGACACACACTCAGATCTCTGGGCTGCCACCAACACCTCCTGGGTTCCTTCTTTCCTGGCAGTGAACGAGGGTTGGCCCAAAGCAGGTAATGAAAGGCGTCTTCTGGCACGACGTTCTGGACTCTGCCGGCCAGAGCAGCCCCCTGCCTACCCCGACGTGGTCCGTGGGCGCTCCCCGCACACACCCGGTTCGCGGAGAGTCTCCTCCCAGAGAACGCAGGAGTGTTGGGGGTGGGGGGAGAGGGGGTGATGGCTATAGTTCCTCCACCATCCTGAGGCTCCGGAAGCTCCACCCCCACCTGGGCCGCGCGGGGCCTGGGGGAGCTCGGCGAAGGCTGAGCGCCGCGCGGTGAGAAGGCTCCTCAGCCAGCGGGTCCCCCTAATGCGCCCCCAGCCCCAGGGGCCGCTGCGGGAAACCTCTCCTCCTCCTCCGCATCTGGGGCCTCTCTGCCTAGGGTCCCCCGCAAGCCCGCGTCGGCGGGAGCCACGCAGAGGGCGCCAGGAGGGATCCCGCGCCGGAATCACAAAGCGTCGAGCCAGGCCGGGCGGGGACGTTCTCATAAAACCGACCCTCTCGCGGCGGGAGGAAAGGGGGGGCTTGCCCGGCGTTCAGTCCTCAAAGACCTCAACGCCGGCCCAAATTTTCCTGCTAGAAGGAACAGTCGCCGACCCCTGCTGGGGAAATTGAGACCAGAAGTCCGGGCTACCGAGGATAGCCGGGGGGGTAGGGGTGCGAGTTCACCTCACCTACAATTTTGCCCCTGCGCGGGCCGCGACCTCCGGCCCCAGGGCCTTGCGGGCGCACAGGACTCTGACCAGCAGCCGGGAGCCCGCGGAGGGGGCGCCCAGGTGTGAGAGGGGAACAGGTGTGCTGGGGATCCAGGCGGCTCGTAGAACGCAGCTAAACGGTCCGAAGAGGGTCGCAAATACCACCCCAGGATTGCACCCACCGCAGCCCCGGGGAGGCGGGATGGCGCCGCCAGCCAGGTCCAGCTGGTTCCGGGAATATCCGGCCAGACGGCCCCGGAGTGGGGGTGGGGGAGGCGCCGGCGGAGGAAGCCTGTCCCGCCGGCCTCCAGGGTTCCCGCTGTGCCGGTATTTACAATAAAATGTGATTAAGGTGACGGGGCGCTAGGGGCTCGCGGGGCGGCCTCGGCTTCGCCAAACGGTATCAGGCCTCCGAGGGAGAGGGACAGAGTGTGTGTGTTTGTGTGTATACGCTACAAGGTGTAATGTAACACTGTTGGTGTAAGGTGTGTGACACCCACTGTTAGGACGTGTGAAGCAGTGAATTTTGTGACTGTGAGGCGCTGCTGCAGGTGCCACTTACTGTGTCAGGGTGTGTGCCCTCGAGGCGGGTGCTGAGATACTGGGCTGTGTGTTTATGTGGGTGCAGTCGAGGGGTGCCAGACGACCTGTGATGTGTACCTGTGTTCTGGCCAAGGAGAAGGTAACATAATTTGTGTTAGGGTGTGTTCCTTTGAGGAATGTGTGTGTGTGTTGTGTGTGTGTGTGGCTAGGTTTTGAGTGTTCATCTGGCAAACTGTGGCATGACACTCTTAAATGCGGGCACGGGGTTGTGTTTGTGTCCGAATGTCACACCGGTTGTGTTCCGTTGCTCCGTATGGCCAAGGGTTGCCTGTCCCTGCCGCTGAACGTGCAGGCGCTGAAGCGGGTTCTGAGCTAGTGACGGTGCCCCAGTGGGCGCTGGTGTGCGGGAGGTATGTTCACATATGAATGGATGTATGTATGCGTGTACTTATGTCCGTGGTCTGGTCCTCAGGGTGCCCGCGGGGAGCTAGAAGCGCCTGAGTGAGCAAAGGTGGTCGCCCAACAAGTGTGTGTGCCTTGTGGGTGAGGGTCCTTGCTGTTTCGTCCTCGGGGAGCCCCCCCAAACTGGGGGCAGCGCGCTTCCCCAAGACCATCTTCATCCCGCGCGCTCCTAGAGTCTCCTACCCCCGCGGTTTCAAGCGAGCACGGGTGCGGGACGCCGAAGCTGGGAGCCGGTTCAGCACCCCCTTTTCTCCAGTCCGCTTCTCGCCGCGGACCTCGGAGGCCAGGGTGCCCCGGCCGCAATCCCCACTCAGAGCTCCCATTCTCTCCCACCTCTGCCCTGGCGCGCCGAGCACGACACGGCCCCCTCGGCCTCGCTCGGATGGCCGCCCCTCCCGCAGCTCCCGCCGGCCATGGCCGCTCACGGCCGGGAGCCACGGCCGCCTCCATCGCCGCTGGATCCTTACCCGCCTCGGGGCAGCACCGGCCGCGGGCCTTGCAGTCCATGAGCCACCACCGGCCCCGGCCCGGGCTGCGGCTCTGCACGGCTCAGGCTGGCGCTGCGGTTCAGGCTCCGGCTCCAGCTGGCTATGGGCGCAGCAGCCCCAGCGGCTCCGCGTCCGCGCCGCGCTCCCGCTCCCCGAGTGTGCGAGGCGGCGGAGCCAGCAACGAGCAGAGCGCAGAGCCCGTCCCGCCCCCTCCCTCCTCCTCCCTCGCGGCCCGCCCGCCCGCCTCCCGCCCGCCTCCCCGCCCCCCTCCACCCCGGCCGGGAGGTGGAGCTCGGGACCGCTCTGGTCCCACTGGGAGGGGACCCCGAGCACCGCTCCCAAAGCTAAGAGCCCCTTTGCTATCTTCCCACCACCCGGGGCCCGGATACACAGGCCGGCCCCCTGCCTGGCTCTTCCCTTTGCACTTATCCCACCCGAGCCTGCGTCTGGGACCCCTCCCGAATTCCCTTCCTAACCTCATTCAAACACCTGTCCCTACCCTGCCCCCTGGGAAGCCGAGGCTGGAGAAGTGTCTCCACCAGTGCCTTCTTCCATGGGCATCTGTTCCTCCAGATCCATCGTCTTCCCGCCAGGACCCCCAGGTCGCCCGTGTGGCCCTCCCCTCCCACTGCGCTCCGGGCGAAGTCCACCCCTCCCCCTCTGGCCGAAGCCGCAGAGCGGTCAGCCTCTGTGACCGCAGCTAACCGTGGAGGTGGGGCTATGGAGGGGACCGTTGGAGGTGGAGGGTAATGGGACCCTGGGTCTCCTCTAGAATGAGAATGGGGGAAATAAGCAAGTGTGAGAATGAGGTGACGCACCCCAGTCAGGCTATGTGAGGGTCCCCCAATCACCTGACCTCAGGGCGTCGGGGAGCTGTGGCCCCACACATTTAGCAGTGACATACACACATTCGCACAGAGTCACACGGGCCCCTGCCCCGCGAGGCCGCGCAGTGTCACATGCCCTCGCAGTGCCACACGTTCCCTGTCACACTCACACTCACCGAGTCACACACGGTGTCACACGCAGTGTCTTACACATTTGGATACACTTGTTTCTCGCTCAGCTCTGGCTTTCTGGCGCCATCTAGAGGTCTCGGATCACCCAGGGAACTCCCTTTCCTTTGCTCAGGGTTTGGTACCCAGGCTCCGAAGTGCCCCAGTTCAATACGACCTCCCGCCTTTCGCCCCCTAGAGGCATAGGCAAGGTGTTCTAGGTCAGAACAATGAGGAAGGCAAGGTCTGGCGCTGGGTATGGAAAGACCTATTTTGGGATGACTGATTGAAGGGCCTCTATTTGCCATAACCTCTAACTCCTCTTCCTCCCCCACTTTCCCATCCACACCACCCTTTTATCTTTTATTTCTTTCCTCTGCTTCCTCCTCTTCTTATATCTGGCCTCTCTGTGGGACACTCTTCAGGGTAAGAGTAGGATCTCTGACCAGCTAAAGAGGCAAGCAAGGACTGTCCAAGATCTCTCCCAGAGCTACCCCCCTCAACTGGACTCCCTGTCTGGCCCTAATCTAGTCCCCATCCCAAGCCCTCAGCCCCAGGAGCCCAGGTCAGGGACTCTGGATGAGAGATAAGTAGAGCTAGTGAAAGGAGGATCTGTCCTGTAAGTGGCTTCTCTCTGTCTCCTGCGAAGCTCATACTCTCCCCATCACTAAGCACAGATCCAAGGAAGGGATCCGTGGCTCAGAGAGAAGAAATCTTCCACAGAGGAGCTGCCCCAGCCTCCCTGCCCCCAGCAAGTGCCTACTGCCCGCTGCAGCAAGCCCTCCCCAGTCTGCTTGCTAGGAGCCATTCAAAGGCTCCTCTGTTCTCCTCCCTTGCTCAGGGCTGAGCAAGATAGGCAGCCGCAGAGCTGGGCAGGAAATGCTAATCTCCCAGATGTTCTCCTCAGTCCTCCCTGCATCACCGCCATCAAACCCAAATCCTGCACCAAGCGGTAGGAGTAGAACTGGGCCAGAGCAAACCAGGGTGTGCCCACTCTTCTCCCTGTCCCATCCCCTCCTACTCAGCTGCCAGGCTGGGCTCAGTGGGGGACCTGAGCCTGCAATGTAGATGTGAGGATTAGAGCTGACTTCCCCAGGAAGGGGGACTTGGCAAAGGACAGGGACTGGGAGGTGACATTTGAAGAGGAGAGAAGCCAGCCTCCTGGCCCTGTACCAAACTGGGAGGAGGACCTGGTTGGCAAGTAGAGAACTGGGGGTGGGGGGTGGGGGCTCCTGAAACTCATGGTGCCTGAGATTCCAGCTGCAACTGTGGCCTGAATTGAAGCCTGGGGGGTTCTAGGTGTGGGAGTGGGTGGGATGCTTGTGCTCTAAGACACTTGCTGTGGTATGTGTGCACCTGGAATACAACTAAGAGGACTAGGGTGTTGTAGGGCTTGGCACTGTAACAAAAAGGCTGTTGCCTCAGATTGCAGCTGGGATACTATTGTGATACTGTGATACTGTGTGCCTATGCTACAGCCAGAATAATCAGATAACTGGAGAGGCTGTTGCTAAGCTGTGTGTGTGTGTATTTATAAGTGTACATGTTGAGGGGAGGGCTGTAACTGAAATGCCATTTGGCCTGAAGCTATAGGTGTGAGGCTGGCACACCTGAGACTGGAGATAGTTGATAATCGAGAACCTGTTCTGTTATTGTAATATGACGTAAGTGGGGCTGTAGCTGGATCCATTGCCTAGGTCCTAGGAGATGAGAGGCTGTTGCTAGGAGCCTGTAATAGGGAGGAAGGCTGTTACCTGAGATAAGAGCAAGCTACTGTTGTGTATAAGACTGTAGCTGGGATGCTATTGGTCCTGAAGCTATAGCTGTGATGACAGTGAACAGGGATTGGCTACAGCTGAGATGCTGTTGCCCAGGCTTGTGACTGGGCTGTTCCTGCGTGCAGGACTCTAGCTGGGATGCTGTTATTCCTGCAGCCATAGCTCTGAAGCTCGAGTGTAACTGGGAAGCCATTACCTGGTAATATAGCAGGACCACTGTTGTGTGGGGGCTGTAGGTCAGACTACATTGCTTAGGAGACGAGAAGCTGTTCCCTGCGACGCTGTTCTGGGAGGCAGGATGCTACCTGAGATGGGCGCTGATCTGCTGTTGGAGCTGATCTACTGTGGTGCTTCGGACGGTTCCGAGTGGCTGTTGCTGTGTCTGTGGCTGGCTGGGTGGGGGAAGGCAAGTGAGTTCTGCCTTGAGGTCTGGGAGATGCCAGAAGCCCAAGGCTTAGCGGGGGCTGCCGCTCTGGGGAGGCTTCAGCAGCTGCTCTGCTGTGGAACTGGGAAGCCTGTTTTCATTACTATTTTAACTCTTTTTTAAACCTTGTTTTTCTCTCGGCTGCACTTTCGCTCACTCATTAATTTTGGTATTTTTCTCACGGTGTCTCAGCCCCTGTCACGGCTGCCATGGCAACTGGAGGCAGTGTGCACAGTGCCAAAATATCTGATCAAAAAACAACCAAAATAAGCAAACACCAAAACGACTGTGCTGGGGATATGGTCAAGAGAGAGCCAATGGCTCAGGTCCAGGAAACCCTACCTTCCCAAGGGACCCCCTTCATTCCCCCCTCATCCCAGGGAATCTTTGCTTAACCTTCTGATAACCTGGGAGGCTCTGTCCCAAGGGACCCAAAATGCATTCTCCCAGGACTCCAAGATTCCTAATGCCCTGCCCAAGAGGCAGTTTTGCCTGAGGTGGGAGCATTGGGAGGGGGTGAGGGCTGGGACTCACTTCTCAGGAACAGAGTCAAGCCTCTAAGAAGCTCCCTACCTGCCCTAACCTCCGTGAACACATTGGTACCCACCCAGTCCTCTCCTGGCCCCTCCTTTCTTAGGCTTCTTCCTTCTCTGCTTTCAACCCCTACTTGGTCACCTCTGTTTTTTTCTTTCTATGGTCAAATCCTGATGGGACAGACAGAAGGGAGGCAGCTGCCACCTCCAGGCCCACCCCCAGCTCCTTACTGGAGGTGCTAGGGAGGGATGCTGCAAAAGTAGAGGCACTCCTAGACCTCTGGCCACCTCCAGCTCCAGTTGCCTAAGGGACAGTCCTGAACAGCCCTGAACACCCACACCCACTTTGCTCCCCCCCATTTCCTGGGGCCTTCCAGTTTCCCCGGGCCCTCCTTCTTTCAGGTGGGCATGTCCCCCAGGAAGGGTAAAATGGCGGAGCCTCCACACTACCTGTCTCCCTCTGTATTTGCCCACTACCAGTAATTCCCCTCCAAGGAGGCTTGTCTAGATGTCTGGAGCACTGAGAACTGGAGGAGCAAGAAGGCGCCCCTCAAGTCTGCCTCAGTCACATCACACAATTACATCTCCGGCCCCTCTTCCCGATGCTCCCCCACTGCCCACCCCCAACAGTGGAAGTCTGACTCCCAACAAGTTTCCTCCCCTTCTGGGAAAAGCTGGAATTCACCTCCTGCTCCTCGCTTTCCATTCCTATCTACCCCTCCCCCTCAAGAGCAGTACTGGCCTTGGCCTCCCGGCAGAGCCTTCCTGGGCCTGTTTCTATAGAAACCGGTTAGTCTGTGCATTGCGGGAAGGGGAAGGGAGACGAGAGCTGGGAGGAGAGACCAGACCTCAGGGCAGACCCAGAAGAAGAGACACGGGCACTGAGAGAAGGGAGAAAGCTGCCCCATTCAAAGGGAGGGTAGGACCTTGATTTGGGGAGGGGAGAGAAGAAGTAGCAAAAGTTTCCTAGATTCTGTCCCCGTGCAGTTTGCTGTGCTGCCTCCTGAGGAGAGGACACGGAACTGTTTTCTCTCCAGGTACAGGGGCAGCGGTTTCTCTCTCCCTACTCCCACCCCCAAATCATTTTTCACCATGAGCTGCCTGATCCGGATGAATCTCTCCCAGGGGCCACCAGTCTCTAAGACGGGGAACCATAGGATGCCTTCCTCCCCGAAGCGTGCTCTGGAGGCTGGGCAGCCTCAGACCCGGTGGCCACCGCTGACCCCGTGGCGTGCGGCTCTCAAAGGCTCCATTCATCTCTGGGGGCTGAAGGCGCCATTGTCCCCGGCGGGGGCTGGTGGGGGCAGTGGGGGGTCTGCACTCAGAAGGAAGGAATGCGTCTGGAGAAATTGCCCCCAGGGCTCCCGTCTCCAGGTCCCCAGCAGATTTCCATCGGGACCCCTTCACGACCCCATCTCTTTCCCCCACTAGCTCCCAGCAGCCTTCGCGCGTCTCCTGAGGGTAGGGACCCCCGGGGCGGGTGGAAGCCTCGCCCCACCCCTCCGGCTGCCTCCAGAAAAGTTTTCTGGGGCTGGGAGCTGTCCAGCACCTCGGGTTCTGAAGGACCGCCGATTCGCCTAGATGCCTTCGGACAAGAGGGTCTCAGGGGGCTCGTAAGCTCTCCACGCTGGCTAAGACCACAGATCACCCCTGGCCTGGGTCGGCCTGAGCGCAGCTCCAGGCGTGGTATCCATTGGTGCTGAGAACTGACCCAAGGAGTAACTTGACCCCTGCCCTATCTGAGCAGAGTTGAAGGGTCAAGTGCCTCCAGGCCACTCCCTTGCAATTCTGTTTCAAACCCCGCAGAAGAAAGAACCCTAAGAGGTCAGACCCTTGCCTCTCCCTCCCTCATCTCTTCCTGTGCCTTTGTTTCTGTTTCCCTCCGTTTCTCCTCCATCCTCTTGTCTTTTCCTCCCTGCTGGGTTGGGGGCTGCGGAATTATCATTTCTCAGCTCTGCTAATGTGCTTCCTGCTGCGGGGAGGGATCATAATTCTGGGAGATGATTAAGTTTCAAATTGTTTTTCTTTCTGTTGTTGAAGATGAAGCTTTAATATGGTCCCCCCCTAGACAGGGGGCCTAGCCTGGCCCCAGCTGCCTGCTCCCACCCCTCCTCTGCTAATCTTCTCCTCTCCGATAGTCCAGGGTTCCCTCTAAACTTTTGTGTGTGGTGGGGGTGGGGGTATGGACCTACCCTTGACATATAATGTCGTGGTGAGAAGCACTGGTTTTGAAGACAAGTCAGAATTCAAATCCTAACTCTCCCACTTACTTACCTTTGTGGCCTTGGATGAGTTACTTACACTGTCTGAGACTCGGTTTCTTCATTTAGTAGATGTGGATAATTTAATAATTGCCTCAGAGAGTGCTGGTGTGGATTTAAAATGATAGTGCATGTAAAATGCTTAGCAGAGTGCCTGGTTTGTAGCGAAACTTGGCAAATGTCAGTGGTTATTAGTACACACATACTCCTCCGTCCTGTCTGACCCTGCCTCTCCATCCTCCCTTTGTTCTTCAGTTCATAAATATATATGTAATACCTACTATCTCCAGGCACCGTGTAGTACAGATTAACGTATCCAGGACGAGAAGATTGGTTTTCTTGCTTGTCTGCCCTCAAACACCCCTCCATTCACCTCTTTCCCTCCTTTCAATTTAAGTTCACTCCCATTATCCCCTCCCACCTACTTCCAGCGCTTCCTTCTTCCTCCTTTCACTGTAGCCTTCTCACTTCACCTTGATTCTTATCCTCCTAACAACACACATGCATCTGTTACCTTCTGCATCATTCTTCATAACACTTGGGGCCATCGTAATGAATGGAGGTGTTGAATTTTCAAACCAGGAGAGAGAACCCTCCCTCAGTCAGAGTGTGTGTGTGTGTCTGTGTCTGTCTGTCTGTCTAAGGGTCACACATATTAATTCACATTCCTGGGTGGATCTGTGGCCAAGTTCTGAACTCCCACATTTGAACTCTGTGTTTATTTGCCTGTCTGTGCCCTACGTGTAAGTCACACCCTTGAAATGTAAGTTTGTTCCTTTGCCCACCTACCTACCTGCTCTGCCCCTGTCACTGTCTTTGTTATACCCTGAATGGGAAAGCTTGCTGATTATCAGTAAGAGAAGCTGGCTTATGATAATGCATTTTTGTCTCCATTCACTAGCTTCCTCCCCTGCACCAATCTTGCCCTCCCAAACCACCCCCCACCCTGCCAAACTCCAGTTTCCTGAAGAAGCCATTTCATGACTCTTTGATGACTTCATTCAGTGCAGAAAACAGAAACTACGGTAGGTAGTTTAAACTGAAGAGAATTTAATATAGGGAATTAACTCTTTACAAAAATGTCTAAAAGGTTTGTGGAATGAACTCTTAGAAACTGTACCAAGAGAGCTAATTATACCAGGAGAACTATTAATACTTAGAAAAACGGGGACTCAAAAGGCCACCACTGGAACTATTGAATTAAAGGACACTGCCAGAGATTTGCCTTCTGGGAATTAGGAAGAAGAAACCAGGAAGCTGGTGTGGCTTTCACAGGAGAACCCCATGTCTCCAAGATCCTGTTTGCCCATAGAATGCCAAAAATAGCAGAGAGAAGGCCTCTTCCTCCTCTCTGCCTTCTAGTCACACAAGTGCGCTTAATTATAAGGGAGTCAGGGAAATGAATTCCAGCTTTCTAGTCTCTATAACATAATAGAATAGAAGAAAGTAGGAATGGAGGATGCATGCCAATTGACCATATTCGACACTGACTTTGACCCTGCCCTTTAGGAGTTCACAGACTAGAGGAAGTAACACCAGGATCAATGCAGGTTGAAAGGATGAGGCAAAAAGTGTCTGTGACAGACCAAATTTCATCCACATGAGGTCTGGGACCTTAGTAGTCTTAAAGGGATTCCAGTCCTAATTTGGAGCTATGGAGCACAGGCGCTGCTAGTCACTGGAGGAAAGCTGAAGTCAGTGCACTGGGGAGAGAGGGAGAGGCAAAGAAGAGGACCATGACCGAATGTTCAAGACAGTTCTCACTTCCTGGAAGGGGCTGTACATAATACTCCAGGGCCCTGAGTATGGTCCCAGGTAAAGACAGCCCACTGCTCAGTGGCAGCTCCTTCCTCACACTGACTGGCTTTGGTTTCTTCCACCCTATGTAGCTCACCTGTCACCTGCCTTAGTGATGAGCTCCTGGATCCCCACGGGGAGTAGAGAAGTACAGAGGGAAGACTAGCATGGGCTCATCTCTCAAGCAGGAGGGCCTGAGCCCTGGGGTGTTTTGCTGGGGAACACGGAGGAACTGGCACCTTCCAGCTGCCTGTATCTGCTTCTTCCTGTGACTCCAAGTGTTTTGGCATCTCTCCTCTTCTCTGACTCCAGGAATCAAGAGCCAGGTCCAGGTGCTTCTAGGACAAGGAAACAGTGGCAGCTTCCAAGATCCCAAATAAATCCCCAGTCCAAAAATGGCATTGGTTTATATATGGTGAATGAGTAGGAAAGTCTAGGGATGATGGGTGGGCTGGCGTCTCCTCACGGGCTTAACATGGAAGATAGTATATCCTGGTGGCTACAAGCATGGCCTCAAAAGGCCTGTCCTGGCTCAGCTGCTCTCTAGTTGTGTGACTTTGGGCCAATGACATATCTTTGAACTTGTTCCCCATCTGCAAAATGGGAATAATATATACTTAACTTCACAAGATAGTTGGAAACTTAATTGAAATAATTATATATAAATATGTATAAGATGGATGTTTAGCAGTGTCTGATATATAGTAACCACATAGCTGATTGTATTTGTGTTATTACTATTGATACTATATGTTCTCAGCCACATTTTTCTATCTCGCCAGAAAACGTCTAGAAGACAGGGTTCCTCGTGCAAGGCTTGCTCCTGAAATATGTGCTCTTAGTGGGGGGCCAGACCAGGCCAGGATGCCCCTCAGACCTGTTGCCTCCAACTGAGAAGTCTCTGTCCCCTTGATTCCTGGTACTGTCCCTCTGTGGTTCCATTGGGCATCTTAACATGGCCAGAAAGGGGGACATGATATCACTCTGGTGGGTGAGGAAGGGAGAAACTAGTGATATTCAGAGGCCTAAATCATAAGAGTTTGGAAGCATCTGCTGTGACTTTTTGTGCCCCTTCCCTCCTCTGCTTTTCTTTCCCTGCACCCTCCCACTTCATTTAAATTCATTGAATATCTGCTCTGTACCAGGCACTATGCTAAGCACTGTGGGGTACAGTGAAGAGCAGAGAGAAAGGCATCCCTTAACCAACTGGGGTGCTCAGTCTCTAGAAAACACAAACTATACACATATAATCACACAAATATTGACTTAATTACAATGATAATAGGTGCATCCAAGGAAAATAAGAGAGTAATGATCGTGGATAATGGGGGAACTTAACCTCCCTTATTAATCTGGGGGAAGAGGAGTGGCAGAGAAGTCCATGTCTGACCTGAAGAATGAGTAAGAGCCAGGCAGGGGAGAGGGAGGAGGCCTGGGCAGAATGTCTGCCAAAATGTTAGATGATAACTTTATGATGTGTTGCCTTGACCAGAGGTATTTGATTCTTAACTGGGGACTCCCAAAGGGATAAATATTTAATGGTGGGATTTTTGAGAGACATGTGACCCAACTGATAGGCTCAGGAGGCCTTCTCACCAGCATCCAAACCCAATCATGTGGCCAGGAGGCCTATCTCTGTGTATATAGTGAGTGAGTGTGTGTGTGTGGGGGGCATCTGAATGCATGTTCGTGACTGTGAATGTCAGTGCAGGTGTGTATGGATAAATGCAGAGCTATAATTAATAATTTTGACATCTGGGCCAAACAGCAGAAAGACAGCTTTAAATCCACAGAGACGTCATCTCATGGGGGAATTGGGGGAGAGCAGAGAAGGAAAGCTGCTCTCTCACATGCACACAGGAGCCTCCAGCAGTTGGGTCTCTCACATTTGACCTTGGACAACCCAGATCATCTATGTCTGCCCAGTGTGGGGGCCAGGCTAGCCCGGCCTCCTAGGGAAGCACTGGTGTTGAAGGAGAGAGAAGAGGAGAGGCTTTAACATTTGCCTAGTCTTTTAGAAAATTATTTAAAATGTTGGCACCTTCCCTATTTTTGTTCCTGGGCCTCTGGGGAGTGTACCTTTATTGAAACTTTGAACGTATGCGTGCATATATATGTGTGTGGATACTGACTGCACGTGCTTATCTGTATATGAATGGGTGTTTGGGGACTACACCAATTGTGTGACTAAGAGCCCTGTGAGTTTGGGACCAGCACACCTGTTTGTGTGCTCTTCCGCTCCCACTATGCCCGTCTCTGCTGATCTCACGAGAAGCAGAGGTTGGCATGTTCTGCTGGTCAGGGCTGAGTCCCTTCATGTTAAAACAGACTGAAAATGTACTGATTGCAACAAGGCAAACAGAAATAATAGGCTCATACTCACCTCCATTCCATAAAGCAAGTGGAACCTGGGCCCATTGCAGTGAATGAGCTTCAATAATTCATCCCAGCTGCTGATGTGGTATTGACATAAAGCTAATGTAACCCTGAAGGAGCCCTGAAAAGCTAATGTAACGTAAGGAGCAATTACGCTTCACCTGCAGCGTGGTCGCTCTGCTCGCTCTCCAGCACTATGTTGCAAAGCAAAATCCCATAGTGAGAAAAGGGCTGGGGAGGTCACTTGTCCCCTTCCCTCCTTGCAGTTGACTCTCTGAGTCTGTTTGGATGGTGTTCTAGTTTCTTCTTGATGATATTCTTGAATAGAGACTTCCCACCCCCATCTCAGAATTTGAACTTCCCAACAGTGAAGGGTATGTTTCTTAGGTCGGACCAAGTTCTCTTTAGTATCTCTTTCCAAGGAATGAAAACCACTGGAACTTTCTATGGGGTTTGACATTTGGAGGAGTAAGGCTGAGGTTTTTCTCTGGAGAGAGAGCGGCCCTATGGTTAATGTCTTCAACAACATCTGACAACCCATTTGATTTTCTTCTGTCTCAAAAATAAACATCTCTCATTCACCACTCAAAAATGTTTATTGAGTCCCTATCTTCACTTATGCAGTAAATGCTTAGGAAGCACCTGCCAGTACTAGGTGAACCGAACAGTCTGGATCCTTACCTACGTGGGGTGGCTGTATAGTGGGAGAGAGAGACATTAAACAAATAAACACGCAAATAAGTATATAATTGCAAATTGTTGCTAATGCGCCTTATTTCTATTCAGATACTTATGCGACCATCAATGCAATGAAAGGGGATAACAGTAAGGAACAGCTTTGGAATGGGAGGGCCTCTCTGAGCCCTGAAGGATGAGTCTAGCCTGAGAAAGAGCGGGAACACTAGATTAGGGGGAGGGAAAGGCAGGCACATGTTTGACGTTTGTTCCTTGCTGCAAGCGGATGGTTAAACTGCTTGCCTGGAGCCTGGTGGAAGAAAAGGGATTGGAAGAGAAAGATCTGAGTTCAAGACTTGATTTTGCCATTTTATAGTTGCGTGGCCTTGGGCTAGTTACTTCTCTCTTGGGCAAGTTACTTGAAAGTCTTAGTTACCTCATCTATAAAACAGATGATTACATTACCCACTCTACAGAATTGTTAAGAAAAATCAAGTACAATAATATTCTAAAGTGCTTATCAGAGCTTGGCAGATAGTAAGTGTCAATAAATTACTATTATGGCCATTTCGATTATCCTCAAATGCTCCAAGTTCTATATGACTTCCAGGTTTTGGCACAACTTGCTCCCTTTGCCTGGATCACACCCTTTATTTACTTATACTCATCTTTTAAGTAGCTGCTGAAATGTATTTCCCAAAAAGGACTTTCCTGACCCCTAGATCAGTGGCTCTCAAACTCTAATGCGTGTAAGAGTCACTATGTGTGTGGTTATTACAAAGCAGATTTCCAGTTTTGACCAGTACCGTGACAATGTAGGATGATAACATTAGGAGAAACTGGAAATGAATGAGAAAAATACAGAAACTCTCTGTACTGTCTTTGTAACTTTTTTAAAAATCTAAGATTATTCCAAAATAAAAGTTTATTTAAAGAAGCACAACGAGATAGCTCACACTATTAAAAAACAAAAAGAGCCCTGGCTGGTGTTAGCTGAGTGGATTGAGCACGGGCCTGCAAACCAAAGGGTTGCCAGTTCGATTCCTAGTCAGGGCACATGCCTGGGTTGTAGGCCAGGTCCCCAGTGGGGGGCATGCAAGAAGCAACCACATATTGATGTTTCTCTTCCTCTATCTCTAAAAATAAATTAATTAATTAAAAAAATTAAAAAACAGAAACAAAATAACAAGTGTTGGTAAGGATATGGAAGTGCCCTTGTGCACTGTTGGTGGGAGTATAAAATAGCCACTTTGGTAAATAGTATGGTGGTTTCTCAAAAAGTTAAAAGTAGAATTCCATATGATCCAGCAATTCTCCTTCTGGGTGTGTACCCAAAAGAATTGAAAACATGATCTCAAAGAGGTACCGTATGCCCATGTTCACGGAAGCACTGTTTACAATAGCCAAAAGGTGGAAGCAACTCAAATCTTCACTGATGGATGAATGACTAAATAAAATGTGATCTATATGTACATTAGAATATTATTCAGCCTTAAAAAGGAAGAAAATTCTAACACCTGCTACAAAATGAATGAACCTTGAGGGCGTTATGCTAAGTAAAATAAGCAAGTCACGAAACAACAAATACTGTATGATTCCACTTACGAGTAAATGAGGTATCTGTGTGTGCTACATGCCATTGAGTCAGCCCCGCCTCCTGGTGATCCTATGAATGAGTGACGTCCACAGTGCCCGGTCCCCAACACTCCTGCCTGGCTCCTGCAGACTCATGCCTATGGCTTCCTTTTCTGAGTCAGTTGATCTCATACTTGTCTTCCTCTTTTCCTGCTGCTTTCTATTTTCCCAGCATTGTTGTCTTTTCCAAAGAACCCTGCTTTCTTAGGATGTGTCCGAAGTAGGACAGCTTTCATTTTCTCATTTTTGCCTCTGGCGATGTTACAGGCTTAATTTGTTCTAGGACCCACGTGCTCGTCTTTCTGTCAGTCCAGCTATCTGTAGAGCTCTCCTTCATACCATGTTTCAAAAATAATCAAATTCATACACCATTAAAGTAGAATTAGTTGCACAACAATGTGAATTGACACTATTGAACTGCACACTTAAAATGGTTAAGATTATAAATTTCATGTTATGTGTGTTTTACCACAATTTAAAACATTCTTTTAAGCATATTTCTGGGCCCTACCTTTAGAGCTTTTGACAGTGCACAAATGAAAAAGCTTATCCTAAAATTCATATGGAATTACAAGGGACCAGAATAGCCAAAACAATCTTAGAATAAAGTTGGAGGACTCACATTTCCCGACTTCAAACCTTACTATAAATTTACAGTAATAAAAACAGTGTGATACAGGTATAAGGATAGACATATAGATTAATGGAGTAGATTTGGGAGTCCAGAAATAAACTCATATATGTCTGTGGTGAAAACCGATTGGTCTTCCACAAAGATGCCAAGACTATTCGATGGGAACAGAATATTCTTTAACAGATAGTGCTGTGACAACTGGATATTCACATGCCAGAAAGAATAGAAATAAGGAGAAGGAGAAGGGAAAAACCCTGAATCCCTACCTCACACTATGTACAGAAAATTAACTCAATGTGAATCGGAGACCTAGATGTAAGAGATAAAATTATAAATCTTTTAGAAAAAAACATAAGGGTAAATCTTCACGACCTTGGATTTGGCAATGGTTTCTTAAATGTGACACCAAAGGCACAAGAAAAAATGGATAAATTGGACTTCATCAAAATTAAAAACTTGTACGTCAAAGGATACCATCAAGAAAGTAAAAACACACTTATTTATTTATTCCTTTCCTTGGAAATTATATATCCAATAAGGCTCTAGTGTCCAGAATATATAAATAACTCATAATTCAATGAATTCAATGACAAAAAAAAATAACCCCATTTAAAAACGGGCAAAGAGCCCTGGTTGGTGTGGCTCAGTGGTCAAGTTCTGGCCTGCAAATCAAAGGGTGTCCAGTTCCATTCCCAGTCAGGGCACATGCCTGGGTTGTGGGCCAGGTCCCCAGTAGGGGGCACGTGAGAGACAACCACACATACATGTTTCTCTCCCCCTCTTCCTCCCTTCCCCTCTCTCTAAACATAAATAAATAAAATCTTTTTAAAAATGGGCAAAGGACTTGGATAGATATTTCTCCAAAGAAAAGATGCAAATGGTCAATAAGTGCATGAAAAGATGCCCAACATCATTAGTTATTTGGAAAGTGCAACCAGAACCACATGAGATACCACTTTGCACTCATTAGAATGGCTATAATAAAAATTAAAAAAAGAAAAATAACAAATATTGGCAAAAATGTGGCAACATTGGTGCCCTTGTACATTCCTCGTCAGCCTGCAGAGCGGTACAGCCACTGTGCAAAACAGTTTGGCCGCTCCGTAAAAAGTTAAACAGAATTACCTTATGACCCAGCAATTCCACTTCTAGGTACATACCCAAGAGAATTGAGAACAGGTACTCAAACAAATAGTTGTACATGAATATTCATAGTAGCAATATTAACAACAGCCAAAATGTGGAAACAACCCAAACCTCTATTGATGGATGAATGGATAAACAAACTGGAGTATATACATATACTGGAATATTATCCATCAATAAGAAGAAATGAAGGGCTGAAATGTACTACATTTATGAATGACCCTCAAAAATTATGTTAAGTAAAAGTAGGCCGACACAAAAGATCATATGTGATTTCATTCATATGAAATGTCCAGATGGGTAAATCCAGACAGACAGAAAGCAAGTTACTGGTTGCGGAGAAATAGGGGGAGAGGGGATGGAGAATGACTGCTTGAAAGGCGTGTGGTTTCGTTTTAGAGTGATGACAATGTTTTGGAATTAGACAGAAGTGATGATTATACAACATTGTAAACGTCCTAAATGTCACTGAAGTGTATACTTTTAAGTGGCTAATTATATGTTATGTAAATTTTACATAATTTTTTTTTAAGAAAGCAGATTCCTGGCCCCACCTTTAGAGCCTTTGACTCAGTACATCCAGCACATGGCCCAGGAATCTGAACCTCCTACAAGTACCCAGATGCCTCTGATGCAGGGGGGCCAGGGACCCTATTTTTAGAAACATCGCTAAACTGTGTTAAACCTCCCGTTGATCTTCTCCCGTAGATTCTTGAGCCTCTCCTTTTGGAACATACCTCCTAACTGAAGTTATTTATCCTGTACTTTTTTCCCCTAGACTCCAAACTCCTTGAGGGCAGGGCCTATGTCTTCTTTTTAAAAATGTATTTATTTATCTATTTGAGAGGGAGAGACAGAGAAAAACATCCCTTTGTTGATTCACTCATTTATGCATTTGTTGGTTACTTACTGTATGTGCTCTGGCCAGGATCGAACCCGCAACATCAGGGTGACGCTCCAATCCACTAAGCTGCTCTGCCAGGGCCATGTATCTTCTTTATTCATCATAATACCTCCAGCGTTTAGAAAAGCACCTGGACATTACATGTCCTCAGCAGACATGGGGTGAGTAGAATTACTGAACTGCATTTACCAGGAGGGGTCAGAGTAAAATGGGAAAATCCTAAGGAGTCTCTAGTCCAAGAACCCACAGTCCAGGTGGGGGGTTCAAGGTTTAACTGCCGTTCTCTCCATGACTTCCATCACGTGGCGAAGTGCATCACGCCCCAGTGTGGAAATCAGCACACTCTGGTTGGGAAGTGAGGCTTCCCCAGTATCCCAAACTGAGCTCCCCTTAGGGAGGCACAGCTAGGGAGCTCATCATGGTCAAGTCTGGGCATAGTAGTCTCAGTCCTGAGACCCACGGACGTGGCTTCCAGAGGCGCACACCTCTGTTGGCATCTCCAAGCTAGAAGACTCTGGCCAGGTTTTCCTGGCTGCCTAGCTGATCCCAGCACCATTTGGCTGGTGACTGCTCTTAATCTTGGACGCCTCCTAATCTTGGACAGTGCCTTAAAGCATAGTCAGCAGAATGACTTCCCTCACTGTCACTGAGTTGGGCCTGGGCCATCCTCCTGAAGCCTGTGCTGACTTCTAAGGCCTCATCCATACTGCAGGAAGCACAATGCAGCCTAGAGGGTGTGCAGGAGACATCCTGAGGGCCAGCTGGAGCCTCAGACCCGCCCGCACCTGTCCTATGGGGCCTGCACAGGTGTAATTTTCTTCTCACTGCTCTTGCCCTCTCATCCAGGCCCCTCCCCTCTGTGTCTTCTCAGAGGGGGAGAGTGAAGGTTTCCAATTCTGCAAGAAGCTTATGACAGTCAATTAACCCTAAATCAATCCCCTCCTCCAACACACACATTTACGCTTACACACAGGATACTGCAAAAGTAGGAAGCCAATGTGCTTTGAAGGAAAAAATAGGGCCTTTTCTTAACTTCGCCATTTTCTTAATTTGATCACGTGGCATGTGGCCTTCTCCAAGGCTCCAGATCTTTCCCTCAACATGAAAAAAAGTCACTTTCGCCATGGCTGGTGTGGCTCAGTTGGTTGGGCGTCATCCCACAAAGTGAAGGGTCACTGGTTGGAGTCCCAGTCAGGGCACATGCCTGGGTTGCAGGTTCAGTCCCCGGTCATGGTGAAAGGCAACCACTCAATGTTTCTCTCTCACATTGATGTTTCTCTCCCTCTCTTTGTCCCTCCCTCTCCCACTCTCTTAAAAAAAAAAAAAAACAAAACCCAGCCACTTTCATCAAGCACATTCTATATACCAGGCAATGGAGCTTAGTGCTTTACATGCATTACCCCGTTCAATTCTCAAACAACACTACTAGGTAATGTTTTATAAACTTGGCTGTGAAATATAACAGATATACAGAAGATGTCAAAAACACATATTGTCTCTATAACACTGATATATTACATATTATTATTACATATATAGCTGTGTTTATAGTTTTATTGCCTATGTATGCATTCCTAAATCATATAGTTTAGGTTGTTAATTTTTAACTATATATGAATGGGATAATACAAGATATGTTCTTTTGAGGTATTTTTAGCATAATCCTTTTGGAATTCATTTGTGTTGTTTCACGTATCTGAAGTTAATTGATGTACATTCCATTGGCTGAAACACCACAATTTGCATGCACCCATATTTTGCTGTGCATAATATGCTCTGGTGTGTAATGCACACCCACATTTTTGTGCACATTATACAGGGATTATCATACCCATTTTATACCCATAGGATGTAATCATTATACTCACTTATAATATACATCCTTATTTTCCTTCAACAATGTGGGCAAAAAAGTACACACTATACACAGAAAAATATGGTATTTCCATTCATTATAGGTGGGTATTGAGGTTGTCTACCTTTTCTGGACGAACATTCTCATACATGAGTTCTGGTGTACATGCCCACAATTCTCTAGGATATATAATTTGTAATGGAATTGCTGCATTATAGGCTATGAGTATCTTTAGCTTTAATGGACAAGCCCAAAGATTGCTTTTCAAAGTGGTCCCGACAGTGTGGTATTTATCCCTCTCGCCTCATTTTACTGAAAAGAAAGCTGAGGCTCAGGAAAGCTCACCAGTAGCCCAGGGTCATCAGCTCTAAGGGCAGAGCTATGGTATACACCAAGTCAACCTGACTTTGAAGCCCAGCCTCTCAACCAGCTCACTACCTCTGCTCTGTTTTAATTTAAGTATACTCAACTGCTATAACTAGAAAGCCAGTCATAACTCAGTAGCTTAAAAAATGTGAATTTTTATTTCTCTGATAGAATGGTCTTCAGGGAGTGTTTCAGATCGGCACGCTGTTCTGTTCCACAGAGTCATTAAGAAATCAAGGTTACTCTAGGGCCTTGTCAGGGAGTGCATGGCTGAGGCCAGATTGCTGTCATGTTTGAGATCCAGCTGTTGAAAAAGGAGGAGCACATGTCAGGGTTTATATCTATGAATGTGTCCTTGATGTGGTCCGCATCATTTCTTTAGTCATCTGGCCATCCCAGCTCAATTCTGCTCCCATGAAAGAGGCTGAGGGTGAATTTTGGTGGATAATTATCCCTCTCACTACAGGATATTGCCTCCTCCCTTCTATTATCTCGGGGCTTGTTTCTAATCATTTCCCCTTTTTCTATCATCCAGCAATCTCAAGGATGAATCATATGGCCAATGAATGGGCTGTAGTTCAAGAAGGCAACATTTTCTTTCTAGGTGGTTGTCAGGCAAAGTGAAGAGAAGCGCCCTCCCAAACCAGCTGATTCTCTTCAATGAACGTATTTTGAGGGCTTACTTCCTATAAGGCATTGAGGACATTTGGAGCCACCATACTGCTTAGCACACACGGGAGTTCCAGAAAACACTGCGCATGGGCGGAGAGTTAAGGGCATGTGCACCTACAGGGCGAGCTTAGAACCAAATCAGAGTCCTAGATGCACAGCCCTACCCTGCCCTGCAAGGAGAGGCCTAAGCAGCTCAGCTTGGGCTGGATGGGATATTCGTGGGAAGGAATGTGCATTCTATACATGCTTCACCAAGGAGGGTGTGATGGAATTAACTTGCCACTTTGAGGAATCCCTGCATTCTACTCAGGACTGGACATACCACCTCGGGCCTTAGCAATGTTAGGTCTTAAGGGGTTTTGTCTATGGAAATCATGGTTTCTCACATTCAAATGGTCCCATTCCATGGCCTTTGGGTCTGTTAATAGCTAGAAGAAGCCTCAGATGGAAGGAGCTGCCCTGTAAAAGGTTGCTTTCTCGGCACCTGTCAGGGAAGCCTGCGAGGATGAGGTAGGAAACCAGGTAAGATGACCTCTAGGTCCCTCCCAAACCTGGGTCCACGTTCCAAGGTCAAAGGGATACTGGTCACACATTCCGAACCACTAATGGCTAGTCCTTTCTTCTGCCTCATGAAAAAGAAGGCACCTCTTTCCTGCCAGGCAGATGGCAGATCCTGCGAAACCTGGACGAGCAGCAGGGCAAGGGGTGAGCGGTGAGATAGGATGAGGATCAGAAAGACCCAGGAGGATGTCTGGGCGGTGTCTTAATTGGGCAGATCTCTTAACTACTCTCAGCCTCAGTTTCCTCATGTGTGGAATGTACCTGTATCTGAGAAAGAAATAATAATTATCCCCGTTTTACAGATGAGGAATCTGAGGATCCTAGAGTTTAACTTGCTCAAGAATGCACTTTACAAAGTAGAGTCAGGATTTAAACAAAGGCTGTCTGACCCTGAAGTTGAAGCTCTTAATTACTAAGATTCACTAGTGGGTTGGGGACATGTGGGATGAGCTGGGGAAGAGGAGAGCCTCGAACACGTCGGATGCGGATGTCCACTGTTCGATGTTTCCTGGTTTCCAAATTGTTAACCCCAGAGTAAGTGTGTTTTAGTGTGAAAGGAATGCATAGTGTGAGTGGGCAGGAAGAAAAAGGAACAGAGACTCAATGTGGCTACACTCACCCTGTTCCTTTCTCAGGTTTACAGCCTCTGGCAGGCCCCAAGCAGGGGGTCCTCGGCGCCTGCCCCCGTAGATGGGGACACGGGCAGCCTTCTCTCTAGGGTGCCCGACTCCCTTTCCCAGCAGCCAGGGTTGGGAGGGGGTGGAGGGTGTGCAGTGGTTGCGGTTTATGCTCCTCCAGAGCTTCAGAGCAAGATTTCCCCAAAAAGCCATATTAAATAAATAAAAGGAAATTCAGCAGATGGGAACATGAATCAATGAAAACTCCCATATGAGGGCAAAGATTTATGTCAAAAAACAAAACATCAACATCTGGGAGCTGCCGCGTCTCCTCTTGGCTGCTCGCTTGGAATGGATTCTCGGTGTCACTTTCTGGCCCTGGGAGAGGACAGAAAGAAATAAAGAGTAAAGCCCATTTTTAAAAATAGTCATTTTTTAGTCAGAAATGAACGCAGTTTTTCCCCTCAAGGCTGGAGGGAACGTGATCCAGGCGGCGGGGATGCGGGCACCCGGCGGGCCCGGGGAGAGCGGGGAGAGAGAGCCCCCTGCCGGACGCTGAGGGGCGCCCTCCCTCTCCGCCCGGGAGGCTCTGGAGGTGGGGGGGGGGCTTTACCTCCAGATCTCACAGCTGTCGCGGCAGCACCACTGCGCACACTCCCGCGCCCACCGCACTGCGGCCTCTCAGTGGCTCCGCGGCGTGGGCGCCCGGACTCATCACGTGGGCGGAGACCCGGCCAGGGGCGATTCCCTCCGTGGCCACACCGCCTGCAGTTCCACCCGCTGCTCGGGAGCTCATCTGGCCAGAGCAAGCCTCTGCGCGGTTCCCCCAGTTCCGGGGATCTGAGACAGGCGGGGAAAGAGGAACCTAGGCCTTGAGGAACTTACAGCTCAGATCAAAGACAGCACTTAGCTCTTAGGCTGGGCCACACAAAGGTTAGGGCGCAGGCTTTGGATGCTGACGTCTGGGTTCAAACCCAGCTCTGCCCCCGCCAACTGTTTGACCTTGAGTAAGTTCAGTTCCCTGCACCAGAGTTTCATTATTTGTACAGAGGGAATAGTACCAGCCTCCTAGGGAAGTTGTGAAAAGTAAATGATAAAACACACATAAAGTACTTAACACAGAGCACGCATAAAATTAAATAAATGTTAGCTCTTGTCATTAGGATAAAGGCTTAAATTCTCATCATGGCCTGCAAGGCTCTGCGTAACCCATGCCCCTCCACTGGGCTCCAGGGACATTACCCTTGTCTCCCACCCAGCAGTCTCTTTCCCTTCTGCCTCAGGACTTTTGCATGTGCTGTTTTCTCTGCCTGGAAAGCTCTTTCCCACCCTCTGCTTCAACCCAGCCTGCTCTTCCTTTGGGCCTCAGTTTACTTGTCGCATCATGCAGAAAACTCTCTGACTTTCCCTTCCCCAAGTGTAGTCTCTGCTGTATTCTCACAGCACAGCACTTTTCAACCTTTGTCATTTCATGGCACGTATAAACTAATTGCTAAAATTCTGCGCACACCAAAAAGTATGGTTTTTGCCGATCTGAGTAAAAAACAAAATGGGTATAATTTTGATTCATTCATACCAGACATATATTGCTGTGTTGGCTGTTTTCACTTTTTTATTTAACAATCTAAGGGAAAAGAGGTCAGTGTCTCTCACTAAATAGTCAGGTGTTGCAGGTTTTAAAAATTCTTGTGGCACACCAGTGTACCATGGCGCACCAGTTGAAAACCGCTGTCATAGTAGCCTGGGCTTCTCCTTGCTAGCAATGCTCCTAGTTGAAACGTATCACCAGTTTTGTTTTGTGCTTAACGTCCATCATCCCCTGGATGGTTTACTCCATGAGGCCAGGAGCCCATCTGATTGCATTCCCCATGGAATCCCCAAGCCCCGGGACAGTGGCTGGCCCAGACTCTCTATTTGTGGTGAATGACCCAGAGCGGATAGTGGGACCCTGAGACCAGAGGGAATCCTGAGTCTTTGATACGGTTTCACGAGCTCCTTCCAACAGTAAACATGTATTTATTAAGCTCATCTCTGTGCCAGGTCCTGTGTTGGACTCCAAATACACAGAGCCATACAATTCTATCTCTGACTTGACAGAGCTCATAGTCCAAGGGCAGAGACAGACACAAGAGAAGAGGACAACCCAGATGGGGTGTAGACAGCATGCTGTCGGGGTGTGTGGGGGGAATGGAGATGGTTGTTCCTGCAAGGACGGGGGCCTCAGCTCTCCCTCATGCTTTACCTGCATTATCGTATTAAAACTCACCACAATTAGATACACCTATTATCACATCTCTTGTACAGAGGGGGCATAAAGAGGTTAAACAACTTGCCAAGGGTCATAAAGACAGTAACGGCAGAAGTGACATTCGAACAGGGGCATATTCTGCTTCAGAGCCAGAGCTCTTAACTACGTGGACATGTTGCCTCCTAGCAAATAGCTGTAAGGTTACCCGCCCTGCCCACAACCCCCACTCCGCACTGGGTGAGAGTGGGCCATTGCCCCTCCCCACATCCCTGCCAGTAGGAACACTGCCACCCAGAAGTGGAGAGGGAGGTGGCAGCCAGGGCTGCGGGGCAGGTGAAAGCTGCTCCCCACATTGGGCTTAATGAGGAATGTTCACAGGGCAGCACAGGGGACCTGCAACAGCTCAGCTAAAAACAGGAGCGCCTCTGGCTTCTGTGCTGCCAAATCCCTAGCGCTGGAGGGAGGCCCCAGCCTAAGTCGGCTCAGCGCCCTGAGGGTGCTGCTCTCACTTTTTACACCCACCTCAAAGCTCCACTGATCCTGCTACATCTCCTCTCACCACCCCCGGGGCTTTTTTTTAAAAGGTTGGATTCACATCCTTCATTTGTTCTCTAAATGGCAGCCCAACCTGCTCTCCCAGATTCCAGCGGAGGGTTTGGAGGCTTACAGAGAAACTGCTCTTCTGAGTCTTCACTGAGGCCTGGCTGAAGTTAGGTGGGGGGGTTGGGGGTGGGGTTCCTTCAAGGATTCTTTTTCAGGTCATCCCACCCTCCAGCTCTCAGAAAGCTGCATCTTCCAGCAGCACCTGGAGAAATCTGGCAGGACAACTAATAGAAAAGCGTAGCAGGTGATCTAAGACTAGAACTCAGGAAAGAGAACAAGGGTAAGGCTAACAACTGTCACCACGTATCAAGTCCTTTCTGTGTGCCAAGCACTGTGCTAACTAAGCACCTGACACGTGTTTGCTCAGTGAATCCTCACATCAACCCCATCACGGAGGAACCAGTATTATCCCCATTTCGAGGCTCAAAAACAATTCAACTTTCCCAGGTTCACACAACTAGAAATTGGTGGGAGAGTCAAACCCAGGCCATAAGGACTCTGAAGTCCAAGCTCTTAACCACTGTACTCATTCAGGGGTCAACAACACAGGCGGTAGTTCAAGGACAGAGCAATGCACAGAGAGCTGAAGTGTGAGCAACACTCACACTCAGGGTCAGGAGGCAGAAGAAGTGACTGTAACAGAACAGAAAGAATTCATCCGCCACCAGATGAACCAAAC
Organism: Desmodus rotundus; assembly: GCF_022682495.2. NCBI lineage: Eukaryota > Metazoa > Chordata > Mammalia > Chiroptera > Phyllostomidae > Desmodus > Desmodus rotundus. Next base: position 52,594,574 of record NC_071396.1, read on the forward strand.
ACTACACACTGGAATTGCTGTGGAGGCAGATTGGCTATTTTACTGATGAATGGTGCCATCCAGGAGAACGGGAAGCTAAGGCTCAAAAGCCTGAACTCCCCGATGCCATGTACATCACAGATGGTATGGGGCAAAATCACAAGATACTGTGGGTTAGGGGTTCGGTGTCATGCTGGGAGCTGATGGGTCAGAGGTGAGGTATGGGTAATGAAGCATTTCTTCAGGTTTTGAGGACAGGCTCTGGTCTGTTCTAGTTTCATGGGAAAGTAGCCATGGGTCACTCCACCTTCGGGCCGAGGAACTGAAACATAGCTTGTGTCAAGGTGTCATCTTTAGCCTGCCAGAGGTCCCGCCCGCCCGCACATTATCCAGGCTACTGTCTTCTGCTGCCGTGGGGGTTGCTGATTATCCAGGGGAAAGTCTAGACCTCTGAGGGTTACAGATAGATGATATAGACATGGATATAGGTATAGATATAGATATATAGATATAGGTACAGATATAGATATATAGGTATAGGTACAGATATAGATATAGGTATAGGTATAGGTATAGGTATAGATATATAGATATAGATATATGGAGAGAGAAAGAGAGGGAGGGAGATGATTTCTAGAGCGAGGGTTTAAAACTAACTGTAATTAATGTCACAAGGACCCTTGGTTTCACAATGACAGGAACAGAACAGTGGGGGGGTAAACATGGGTGACATCACACGAAGGAAGCTGGAGAGGGGACAGACTTAAGGGCCTGTTGAAAAGAAAAGATGGCGATTTTTATAGGACCTGGTGACTAACTGGGTGTGGGAGTGTCTGACACCTTTGGGGTGTCTGTGCAGATCTGAAGAAACCCAGAAGGAAAGCTAGAGAGAGGACTCGCTTTACTGGCTCCTGAGTCTTCGGTCCTGGTCTTGCCTGGGTTCCAGCTGCGTGCTGCCTTTGGGGTCCATTGGATGTCCCCCCACTCCTCTGTATCCTGATAAAACTTTTCTGAAGAGCTGGCTTTACTGAGTTTCTAATGCCTGCGATGAGAGTCAAAACTAACGTGGGGGAGGGCAGAGAAGGGAACTGAGCCACCCGAGTGCAAGGTTTCTCTCCTGAACAGCTTGGGGGAAATGGTACCCTTGACAGAAACAGTGAAGTGTGATGGCGAGGCGGTTTGCCTGTGAGACTTAAGGAGTGAACGGTCAACTGAGTCAAGTGCTCTGCAGACTGCCTGAGCAAACGCCCACTGGGGGTTGACATGTGGTCTTGACGACCCTCGTGACAGCTGTGCGGGCGGGCGGGAACTCTGGAAGGCTAAAGATGACACCTTGACCCAAGCTATGTTTCAGTTCCTCGGCCCGAAGGTGGAGTGACCCATGGCTACTTTCCCATGAAACTAGAACAGACCAGAACCTGTCCTCAAAACCTGAAGAAATGATCCACTACCTGTACCTCACCTCTAGCCAATCAGTTCCCAGCATGACACCGAACCCCTAACCCACAGTATCTTGTGATTCTGCCCTGTACTCAGGACATTCTCCAGCTGTGTCAGAACAGCGATGGGAGCTCACAGGCAAAGCTGAGAGCGACAAGTAGTGAAGGAAAGGGAGGCAGAATGTGTGTTACTTCAGAAACGTGCAATAGAAAGAATGAAATGGGTTCGTAGCTGAAAAAGGCAGGAGGATCAAATGAAGGGTGCCCCACCGCATCCCGCCCAGGAAAGGCAAGGCCTGTGTATACTTCATAGAGAGGAAGAAAAAGAACCGAATAGAGAGATGGATGCTTTGGCATGAAGGTCAGGATAATCAGACAAGATAAATAGACAAGGTTCTAGAAGAGACAGGAAGAGAATGGGATGGAGAGCAAAACAGAGTTTGGCCTTAGAACACAGGGAAGAGCCAGACCTCTGCAAATGAGTCTGTGTTCTCGTCATTTCCGCTACCTTGTACGCATGCCTAACATTTGCTTGTATAGTGTGCAACTGCAAGTCCACAGCTGTGCTCACAGCTGCTCTCAAGTTAGACCCCTCTTCTTCAGCACCGCTTATTGGCCACGTGCCAGGCAATGCACGTTTTCTCATGAGAAGGGTACAATTCCCATCTTCCAGATGAGGAAACTGAGGTGAAAGATATAACTCACTGGACTAGGTTTACCCAGCTGGTAAGTGGGAGAACTACGTTGGATGCCAGACAGTGCAATTCTAGAACTTGTGCTCCTCTGTGCTGCTTCCTGAAACTTCAGAGTTGAAAATGGTTGCCTCCAGGGAGCAGGACTAGAGAGTAAGCAGCTGCGGGCGGCAGGGGGCTGCTGTATTTTGTTGTAAGTCTCGTAGTACTGTTTGACTTTTCACTAGAGTAGGTGCTCTCTTAACCAACCATTACTTCACTGAGGGGTAAAATCCACCAAGCCTGGCATGCTCCCTCCTCTCCTTAACTCCCATCACTCTTAGGCATAAATTGTCCAATTGGCCACTTGACCAACCCTATGTCCAGATCCTATCGGGTAGCAGGCTTTCTATGACATGTTCATTGTGACATTAAAAACCAAAAATCTTGTACAAAGGGGCTTGTATTTTTATGATAAAAAGTCTGATACCACTGCTGAGCTGATGACTCAGCCTTCTCAGGGATGAAGGTGAGGTCACCGGCTAGAAGGGACAAGGTGAAAATAAGGGCTTGATTCCTTCAATCCATCACCCGCTCAGCACCCAATAATCTTCTCAGGATCCCTGCAGCCTGATCATGCCCTGCTTCCTTTTTTGATGCCCCATACCCTTAGGACAGTCCAGACATCTTAGGGGGCTTACAAGACATTATGACCTGGCCCCACTTACCTCTCCAGACTAAGGGGCTACCACTAACCTACACCACCCCCACCTCCTCTTTGACAGCCACCCTGATCTCAAATTCTACTCTTTGCCTCCGTGGGAATTTGCACAGCTGTTTCCCCTGCCTGAATCGTGTTTTCTCTTCCTCTTCTTCCTCTGGCTGGTTCCCAGTTCTCATCACGTAGGGTCACCAATTTAGATGCTGCTGCCTTCAGGAAGTCTTCCCAGGACTTCCACACCGAGGTTATGAGCTTCTCCTAGGTGTTTCCATAGCATCCTGTACTTTTCCCACTAAAGCACTTGCTAGTCTCCCGAGAGCTCTTAACCACTATGCAAGCCCTTGTGCCTTCCCCTCCCACACTGACTGTGGGCTGACCCTGTGAACTGCTTTAACCCACAGAGTGCAGGAGTGAAACTGTGTGGGTTCCAAGCCTAAGCTTTAAGAAGCCTGGTTACTTCCACTTCTATACTTTTAGAAGCTCTGAGCCACTGTTTAGGAAGTTCAGCTACCCAGCTGGAGAGGCCATATGAAGCATGGCAGAGGCTCAGCCTTTCCAGTGTCCCAATTGAGCCTTCATATGACTCCAGCCTCAGCTGCCATCTGACAGCAATCTCGTGAGAGACCCCAAGTGAGACCGGCAGAATTGCCCAGCTGAGTCCCATCAATTCACAGAACTGTGAGAGATAATGACTGCATAAATCCACTCAATTTTGGAGAGTTTGCTGTGCCATGATAAGTAACAAAAACAGCATTCTGTATCTTAATTGTTTACTGAGTTTACTCTGCTAGACTATTTTCTCTGAGGGCAGGGACCACGTTAATTTATAAAAAGTTATTATACACCCAAGCCCTGGCTTAGTGGATTGATCGCTGGCCTGCAAATGAGAAGGTCGAAGGTCCGATCCCGTCAGGACAAATGCCTGGCTTGCAGGCTGGGTCCCCAGGTTGGGGACGTGTGAGAGGCAACAGGTCAATGTATCCCTCACACAATGATGTTTACGTTTACCTCCCTCTCTTCGCCATCTCTAAAAAAGTAAATAAATAAAATCTTTTTAAAAATTGTTATCTACTCAGGACATTCTCCAGCACAAAATAAACTCTCAGATATCAGATTAAGTAAATTAAGAATGTCTACAAAAACACAGGCAAGAGCCGCATTCAATAGGTGATCTGGTGTGCCACTGAGGGCTCTGCTGCCCTTGCACCCACCCTGACGCCTGTGGTTTGTTCGTGTTCTCAGGCTTCTAGCAACAAGGACATCATTAGGACATTTTACACATGGGAACAGACACCTTATCTTCAAAAATTTTCAACTAGCTTCAGACCCAGGGGGCTCTCCATGTTTGCAGGTGGAATGAAGGTACTTCCGCTAGAACCAATAAATCCCACGACGCGGGTCTATGTCTGTCATCACAGCAGCGCAGCGTGTCCCGTCAAGTCAACAGGCGTTGTCTGAACACCTTCCCTGGACAGTCAGCTTGTGTCAAGCCCAATGGGGGATGCGAAATGGGAAAATGCCATCCGTGCCCTGAGGGAGAGAAATGGAGAGACTAGACTTACACAAATGAGATAATTAAATAACAGGACAACATGTAATTACTGCGAAATTGTGTAGTAAGAAATTAAGTGCTTACAGAAATTGGGAAAAGCGGAGAGCGATGAGGGCTCCAACAGTTGGGGAACTGTCACTGAAGCGCTGGATGTGGCTGAACTGTGAGGGGTAAAACGAGCCGCAGACAGGCTGGAACGAAGAAGAGTGCAGAAGTCCCAGGGGGGACAGAGCTGAACCAGTGTGCTTATTTTACTTTGAGGCAGCAACACAGGGTATGTGAAAAGTGAATGTCCCAAATCCCAAAGCAAGGATATTTCTGAATAGTTCCCTAATAGCCACACTTCTGGGCCTGTATTTATTGTTTCTTCTGCTTGCAATGCCTTTCTCCATTCTCCACCTGGAAAACTCTTACTCGTATTTAAAGGTCCAGCTCAAGTGCAACTACTTTTTTGAATCTGTACATGGTAACCCATAACCCAGTGCTCATGCTTCTACTGGAACGTATCTACTTCTCTTGCCTGTTCACCTCTTCTACTATAATGAATAGCAACTTATATTACTGGGTTCATACTATGTGCCAGCAACTATGCTAAACATTTTAAAGATTTTATTTATTTATTTTAGAGAGATGGGAAGGGAGGGAGAAAGACAGGGAGAGAAACATCGATGTAGTGAGAGATACATTGATCAGTTGCCTCTTGCACACTCCCAACTGGGGACCTGGCCTGCAACCCAAGCATGTGCCCTGACTGGGAATCAAACCTGTCATGTTTTGGTTCGCAGGCCGGCACTCAATCCACTGAGCCACACCAGCCAGGGATAAACATTTTAAATGTACTATTTTATTTAAGTCTCACAACTGTAGCATGAGATACTATTTTTCCTATTTTATATATGAAAAATGAGCGGCTTAAAGTGGTTAAGTACACTGCCCAAGAACCCACAGCTATGAGGTAAGAAAGCTAGGATTCAATGTAACTTTAGAGGCCACTCTGACAACACTGGACCACGTGTTTCTGGAGGCCACAAATGCTCTTTACTCTGTCTGCTCAGATTCTAGGATGGTGGCTGTGACATGGCTCAAAAATTGAACAAATTAATACATCTATCTGGTTGTTTTAATTATCTATGTCTAAAAGTAGTACTCCCAAATGCTCTTTTACCCCGGATGGAGACTTCCACCTACCCAGAAGTTGGTACCTGGGGGAAAGGAGGAAATCTAAACAACTTATATTTGAACTTGAGCTCCTTTATTTCAAGTGCAGTGAAAGAGGAAATGTTCTATTCCCAGCAATGACATTAGCTGGGTCTGAAGATGAGGGCTGTAGTTAACAGGTATGTGTGTACAGGGGTAGGTGGGGGGAAAGGGGTTCTCATCTTAGGTATTTTAAAAGCAGAAACTCAAGTTGTTCTTATCAAACTGTTACCAAAAGAGACTGAGCCCAGAACAAGTCTACCTGGGGGCTGGCTGGTAGTGTGTGGGTTCAAGTCCAGGTGATTCTGAGAGTACATTTATTAAAGCTGGGGACAGTGAAGAGGGAAGGGCCTAGGATAGAAGCAGCAACAGGATAAAGCCTAGGCGGGGCTACTTTGGCTGTCTAGATACTTATGGGAAAGAAGTGAGCCAGGACAGGTCTGCTGTCAGCTAACTGGAGACTTAGAGAAAAGGGGACCTTGGAGACAGGTTCAGGGGGTTAGCCCTGGACAAACTGCCACTGCCCACTGTTCCCCCGGTTGCAAGTTTTGTGGGTACCTTAGGGTTTAGGAGAAAGAAAATTCACTGGAGAGGAAATTCAAGTGGGTGTGCCCCAAGGAGGGAGTGCTCTGGCTTCTTTGACTTGAGGTGTTTTATCTGCTTTCTAAAGGCAGGGATTTTAGGGGCAGTCTCAGGGGAGTATCTTAATACACTATTTATCAGCTTTTCCAGGTGTATCCTTTCAGGGTCATGGTCTGCACTGACTGGTCACCCACCTGCTTTTGCTGCTTTTCTGGGCCTGGAGATATTATCTCCAGGGAGGAAAGGTCAGAGCATCCCCAAGACCAGCGATTTGAAAGGTCAGGGCATCTAAACCGCATGACCAATGATATGCCAGGGGAGAAAAGGCCACTCTGGGTCAGGTCCAGCGCCAGTTTTGCTCGTTGCTAGGCACCAGGGCTTCCCGCCCAGTGACCTTCTGTAGGGGCTATAAATTGCTCTGCCAATTTGTTCAGCTATCTGTCTCAGTTTTCCCACTCCACTTGCCAAGGAATTTTCCTAGCTTCTTACTATCCTGCCTCCAAACCAGTTAGGACCAGTCAAGATAGCTCCATCTGACTCTCTCTAGACGCAGACTTGGGCCCTGACAGAGGAAGGGGCTGGCCAGCCGCTACGTGGTGAAGCAAAAGCTGAGCCAGAGCTGGAACCCCAGAATCAGAACCCTGCCTGCACAGTCCTTTATTGCCTACCCAGGCAGCCCAGGCCCACCTCTCCAAGCAGAAGCCGGCCTACGGGATTCCCTCGCGGGAGCCTAAGGCTCCTCTCCTCCCCCCAATGGGTCTCGTTACTCCCGTCTCCTCCAGCATCGGGACCTGGGGAAGACTGGTTTCCCTTTCGCTGTGTCTGTTGGGTCCTCCTGCGCCACCGAGGCCCCTCTAGCCCCGCCTCTCAGGCGGTCCCGCTCCGCCACCTGCGATCACCCTGCCTCCGCACGGTCTCCCCATTACAAGCCCACGCCCTTGCCGCAGTTCACCTCCCACTAGCCCAAAACAAGCCTACACCCCCACTTCCTTTTGCTGCGCACCGGCCTTCCGGCTGAGCTCCTTTCTAATTGGCTGGCTGAGAGCTCCCTTCGGTTTGGCCACCCGAAGGGCGCCACAGCGGCCGCTGTAGCCGCTGTCCGTGGTTTGGCTTCGCTCTTTTGGCTGCGAGTCTCTATGGGGTCGGCGAAGACATGTGGCGCCTCTCGGGACTCCTAAGCCGAAGTGAGGAGCGTTGGAGCCGCGCATCCTGAAGCAGCGGAGACTCAGAATTGGAGGAGAGGACGGGCGGGAGGACTACACTGCAGCACTAGTGGGCGGGGTTAGAGCTGAGGAAAGGAGGGATCTAAGAGGGCGGGGCTATACGCCGGGAGACGGGCCATTGGAATTTGAGGTGCTGGGACGCTAATGGGAAGAGGGTAGCTTATAGCCCAGGAGATGGGTGGGGCTATTGCAAGGGGGAGGGGCCAAATAACAGGACCTGGTGGGTGGAGTCAATGAAAGGAGTAGAGCCGTTGGAGCAAGCAGTGACAATGTAAAGAGGCGGGACTTTGAGACGAAGTGTTCCAAATATTGAACAAGAATTTGTGTATAAACCCCTGGTCATTCACTTTAGAACAGTGATTGTTAGCCCTAGGAGGGATCAGAATCGCCTAGAGGGCTTTTTTCAGAATATAGGTGCCCCACCCGGAACTATCCTGATTTATTGGTTCTGGGTTGGCACCCTAGAATCTGTACTAAGTGAGAGATTCCCACGTGTTAAGAACCTCTGCACAGTCAAATGTGAGAGATTCCGGGGTCCCTGGGGTAGGGCTCTGTCAAGTGTCAGAGGGAAGATTGATGGTACTGCCATTGCCTCAATCCTGTTTCTGTCAGGGTGACTGATTTGTGTTGCTCTGCACAGCTCTTCCCCGTCTGCTGGGACCTGACCTCCGGGGCGTGACTCCCAAGTCCACCAGCCCAGATGGGTCTCAGGGTACGTCCTCAACCCTGTTGGTCTCTGTGCCAAGCTTTGACAGGTAAGATACTGCCATCTGTCATCTGCCTCCTCTCTGCACCCCTTCTATTCCCCTACCTGGCACTGAACTTAATGGCCTGTATTATATCATCTAGGTCAGGCTCCCATGGTCCAGGCCCCGACACAAGCAGGGGCCCAAGGTCTCATGGATGGAAGGATGCCTTCCAGTGGATATCTGGCCATGTCTCCCCAAACACTTTGTGGGATGCCATATCGTGGGTAAGGCTTACTCAGTCCTGTCCTTGATCTTCAGCGTGGATGAGAATGATCCTGAATGGAAGTAGAGCCTGAAAACATGAGCTAGGGCATCATTGTGCCTACACTCAAATTTTGAGTAACCTGTGGCATTGGAGCATATTTAGGGAGATAGAGCCATTCCTCATCCCCTGCCTTCTGTGTATTTATTCCTCCTTTTACTCAGTAAACATTGATTTAACACCTCTGAACCAGGCATTTTTGCTAGGCACTAGGGAAATAGCAAAGAACAAGGTAGATGTTTGCCTTTATGGAGCTTACAATAAATAATGCTAAATAGCTAATATTTTATTTATTAATGTAAAGTATTATATGTACTTTATCTTCTTTAATCCCTACCAAAATCTTTCAAAGGAAATGGCTCCATTTTATAGATGCAGAAACTTAGGCTCTGAAACTTTAGGTAACATGCTTAAGGTCACCCAAATCTTAAGTCGAGGAGCCAGATTTTACTTGGAAGCTCATACTCTTACCTGCCACACTCTATAGCTTGGTTGCTGCACCTAGTATGGCTTGTAAAAGCACCTGGTACAGATCCTGACCCCATAATAGTTGCTCAATAAATATTTTCTGAATTTGGTCTATATATAAGTCAGTTGCTCAATCTAATAGAGCAGAATGTCTGCCTTCCAGATTGTGCTTATAAGGTGTTCTGAATGAGGTTGGCACACACATCACTCTTATGCCTGTCACATCTCATCCCTGTCATTTCTATGCTATGTACTTGGGCACGTGACTTGACCCCTCTGAGCCTCAGTTGTCTCATCTGTAAAAGGGTGCCATCAGCACAGCTGAGCTTGGGGTGTCTCCATGATAGGGGCACTTCTGTCTGGGGAGCTGTGGACTAGAGGCATAATACACCTTGGAGAAGAGAGCATTTTCCCATTTTGTCAAAGATCCAGACCCTAGGGCAATCCTTTTGGAAACTGGACCTGGATCCCAGGGGCCCTCATGCCATCCCTCCCCTCTGTCACTACTGCCCATGTGAAAGGGCCTGAGCACAAGCTGCCCCCAGTGCCCTGGGTACATGTCCCTGTTATTGACAATGCCACAATGCCAGCACCTTTTCTTCCTTCTGGCCTCAGCTCACACTTCACCCCAATAGACAGGGTTTCCCTGATTCCCTATCTTGCCAAGCCTCCCTCTCACACTCTACGTAACCCCTGATTTGTTTCCTTTTTGGCATTTAGCACGACTTGTCATTATTGTATTTATTTCTCTGTGTACTTTGGCTTTTTGTCTTTCTCCCTCAGTGAAGATATAAAACTTCACGAGGGCCGAAACTGTCTGTCTTATCATTGTACCCAGTGCCTGTTGCAACAGGAAGGGAAAGGGGAAACCAGGCAGTCACTGGGCTGGGAGCTAGCTTAGGTGTTCTGCAGACCTGTTGAAGAAGACACACCTTCAATAAGCCTGTACCTGTGAACGTGGGTGTGGTGGGGTGGCTTGGTCAGGGTCGGGGGGAAGGGAGGAGTTGTGCTAGGTTAGAGAAAGAGAGTGAGCCTGGTGGGGAACTCTGACCTGAGGCTACATTTGTGGTAAAGTCCCAACTTACTACATTATCTTTTTGCCTGCTTAGAGGTTGTTTATTCAGTAACTCCCTCATGCATTTAGCTTAGCGCTCTGCTCTTAGCACTCTACTACTGTGGAAAACAGACAGGGTTCCTGCCCTCGCTGTGCTTTAAGACTAACAGGAGAGTCAGACCTTAGTGGAATAATTGTGCAGGTGATTACTTAAATACCAGTATGATCAGGGTTCCAGAGTGTGAGGGCGTGGAGTGGAGGAGCCGGCCCCACCAGGAGTCAGGAAAGGCTTCTCAAATGTTTGAGCTGAAGGCTGAGACTGTGTGAGCCGGCTGGTGGAGAGCTGTGTCCCTGACGTGCTGTCTTTCCCAGGGCACTCTGGCAGTGCTGGCCCTGCAGCTGGCGAGGCAGATCCACTTCCAGGCATCCCTGCCAACAGGACCTCGGCGAGCAGAGCGCAGCTCTTGGCGCAGTCCCCTGGATTGTTTCCTCTCATCTCCCTTCTGGCATCCGTGCTCCTGTGAGTTCTCAGTCCTGGGGACAGGAGGACTGGGCTGGGCGTTTCTCTGGGCCAGGAAGCATCTCTGGACACACCTCAGGAAAAGAACCATCACAAGCAGCTTCTTGCCTTTCCTATCTGCAGCCAGAGGAAGGGGAATGTGAGGAAGTGCCATCCACCCAGGGTGTGGGCCACACCTACCCTTCAGTGCCCTCCCATGTCCTCCCATCACCTTCCATGGAAGGAGCCCCACCAGGGTGCAGGATACTTCAGATCCTGGGTGTGGCTTCCTGCCTACCCCTCAGCAGTTAGGTCATTCTCTGTTCAGTCATTCATTAATAAATGAAGCTTGAGTAGCTACTCTGTGCCATGGTGCAGAGGCAATGAGCCCATTGGTTAAGGCTGTGGGGTTCAAGCCCCAGATCCGCTGTAGACTAGTCTTGTGTCCCTGGACAAGTCACTTTAAACTTCTCTATGCCTCAGTTCCTTCAACTGTAAAATGGGGTGATAATCAACCCCACCCCAGAGGTTTCTTGGGAGGACTAAATAAATTAATATATGTCAAGGACGTATGTTCCTGGCACATAGAAAGTACTCCATAAGTATTAGTTTAAGTTCTTGTCCTGGTTGTTATGATCTAATCATTATCAATATTACCATCAAACAAAGTGTTAGGGGCTGGGGCTATAACAGCGAGTAAACAAAGTAGATGCCTCCCTGCCACTGGAGGAATTCACGCAGAAGAGCGACTAATGCTTAGGGCAGGCGATCAGCGTACGTGTGGGCCCCTCTAAACCCCTGCGGAGGGAAGCCAGCCAAGGAAACAGAACAGGAGCGTTGTGGAAGAGTTGTCACAGGAGTTTCCAAATTCTTCCTTTGGTCCCCAAAATGTCGGCGAGGACTCAGTCAAGCCTGAGCAGGCTGTCCTGATCCCCTTCTGATGTGACTGCTGTTGTTGGCTCTTTCTAGCACTGCGGAGGCACATTCTCCCCACTGACAGCCCAGCTCCTAGGCACCCTGGCCTCAGGGAACCCAGGCTGGGCCAGGAAGAACCCTCCACTCAGCCCGAGAGCCTCTCCTCACACGGCTCCTTGAGAACAGCTGGTCTCCAGGATCCCTCTGAGGAAGGTATGTCCCAACCTCCTAGAATCAGCAAAAGGCCAGGGGTTTGGGGGAGCAAACATTTTTTTCTGTACATGCCAGGTAAGGGACTTGTCATTCTGGTGAGGCCCCATGCTTCCTAGGGTGGTTCAGAATTATCATGGCTGCTTGCAGTGGTGCTGGATGGGGGGCTAGGAGACTGGGAAAGTGGGAGAGAATGAGAAATAACTTTCTCCTCTGCCCCGGCTGGGTATTGGCCATTTCCCCTGCAGATCCCAGTGATATCTGCTTCCTGCGTGCCAGCAGTGACTTCAACTTTAAGGCCAAACCAGCCCAGCCTCAGCCCACTGGTGAAAAGCAGGTATTGTCCAGATTTGGCCATCTGGGTCTTTATAACACTGTCCTGGGCAGGTAGCAATCCCAGTGAACTGCCCCGTGATGAGTCTTTCTATTTCTTCCCCAGGAACAAGATAAACCAAAAACGCTTTCCCTGGAGGAGGCTGTGACTTCTCTTCAGCAGCTCTTTCAGCTCAGTGTTTCCATCGCTTTCAACTTCCTGGGTAACTGGGTGGCCCTCCTCAAGGCAGGCAGATGGGAAGGCAGAAAGGGTAGGGAGAAGGTCAGAGAGAGGCAGGGTAGGGAGTGGTTCAAACCAGAGAGAGTTATTTTCTTCCAGGTATGAGGACAGATCTGGCATGGTGGCACAGTGGTGTTGGGGACCCATTCTCACTCAAACCATTCTGCCACTCTTAAAGCTGGCTCCCATCTTGAGGTCCTACATGGCTATTTTAATTTCTGCCCTCATATCTATATTCTAGGCAGCTGGAAGGGGGAAGGTGGGAAACCTAAAGGGCCATTCCTTCCCTTTAAGGACATGACCTAGAAATTGCACAAATCATCATCTAGAATGTAGGCTTATGGCTGCCCCTAGTTGCAGAGGAGACTGGGAAATGTAGTCTTTAGCTGAATGACCATGGGCTTACATGAAAATTTCATTACTATGTCAGGGGGAGAAAATCTGGGAGTCCACCTTGCATTCTCTGTCACACAGGCAAGAACAGGCTCCTCAGGTTTGTGACAGGCCCTCAAGTTCATGAACAGGAACTTCTTGCCCACACCTGGGGACTCCAGATGCCCCTCCACTGTTTGTCCCGGTTAAGTTTCAGGCCTTCTAATGTGGAGTCTCAGCCTCCTAGCATCATCTGTTGGAGTCTAGTGAGCAGGTGGGTGAGAGGCTGGGATTCATTCTCAACAAATTTACTGAGCATTCACCTCTTGCTCAGCCCTGTGTTAGGTGTTGGGGATAAGGTGTTTCACATGACAAAGTCTTTACTCGTGGAACTAACGTGTGAGTTGAGGGAGATGAAAACAGTAAATTGCCAAACAGAGAATTTCAGATGGTGATAAATGTTGTGGAGAAAATTAAACAGGAACAACTTTTGATTTGGAAGTCCTCACTGATGGGACGATCCTTGAGCTAAGACCTGTTTAACAGAAAACAGCTGGCTTATTTCCATCTGGAGCTTAGAGATTACCGGGCGAGTGAAGTCAGAGAAGCAGGCAGAGGCCAGATCAAGTGAGATTTTCTGAGCCACGGTACAGCGTGGATGTTCTCAGTGAGGCAGGAAGCCATTAGAGGGTTCTACGCTGGCGCAGGAAGGAGGGCAGTCACATGGTCTGGTTTACTTTTTTAAAGATCTGTCTGGCTGTGTGGGGACAGATGCGGATTGTAGGGGTGCCTGAGGGGGAACAGGAGACTGGGTTGAGTTGTTACTGAAGACTAAGCAAAGTGTGGTGGTGGCTTGGTCTAGGCTGGAGGCAGAGGAGACTGAGACGAGTAGACGGATTGGGGCCTGTTGATAGAGCCAGTGTGGGCGATGGGGACGGGTGGGATCTTTTGCCCTCTCGAGTCTTCTCAAGGACAAGAGGGCTCTGTGAATCTGGGCAGAGAGTTTTCAGACAGCAGGGAGGCGACTTTAATTCAGTGCTGGCTGAATGCAACCTGGTTTGTACCTTATTAGCTTTTTGTGATTTAGATGGGCAGATAGTCTCTTCTGAGAATTTTCTTGCCCATTCCTTCACTCATATATTCATATATTCAGCAAGTGCTAAGCACTGTGACAGAACACAAAAGGAGCATAAGCCGTAATCATATTTTGCATTTGTATAGAGCTTTCACCCTATGTAAAGTCATTTCTACACTCTTTTTCTGCTTCTGCCTCCAGGGTTTTAGAGTCTAATTGAGGAGACCTGGCTTGCACTCTTGAAACAGTTTAGTTCGTAGAAAAAGGCTTGTATATTAAGTAAATGCCAAAAAAAGTGTTTAAAGCCTGAGTGTGGTCTGCAGGTTCTAGGACAGAGATGGGACATGAAGGCCTGATGGTGGAGGCAGAAAAGATGTCCCAGGCAGGAGAAACAGCTTGGCAAAGGCTTGGAGTTGAGAATTGGCTGCGTCTAGCCCCTCTCCTATTTTCCCTTTTGTTTGGAAGGTCAAAGAACATGGGCTTTGGAGTTGGACACACCTGAGTTCAGGTCTTTGCTCTCTTGTATTATCTCTCAGTGTCTCCATACAGCAACATTAACAGTTGTCAGCTGGGCCAGGTAGTGTTGGTTATGAACAGCCTAAATCACAGGTGGCAAACACAAGGCCTGTGGGCCAAATCCGGCCCTCCACCTTGTTTCTGTCCGGCGGCAGCGCCGAGCTCCTTGCCCCAGGTTAAGGAGTAGTTACATTTATACAGCCCTACAATTATATTCAGCCCTTTGAAGGCAACCATAAGGCTGATGTGGCCCCTGGTGAAAATGAGTGTGACACCCGGGCCTGAATCCACCCTGGCCAACTTACATACGAACGGAACCTATTGAGATCTGTTGACCTGCCAAACCCCAGAAAGGACAAGAATCAGGGAAGCCCCAGGGACCCAGGGTGCAGTAACTGATAGTGCTATCCTCAGAATAAACCTGCAAAAGCTGTATTTTCTCCAGTGGAAAGGAGATCAAGAGTCAGATACCACAGGGGAGGGCCTCATTGGTTGGGAAGAGAGGAGGCACGTTGATTGACAGCACTGGGGAAAGGGCTGTTCTCAGAGGGAAATCAGGACGTTATAACCAAGAGGAGGATGGTATAGACGAGGGTAGAACCCGCTGATGTGTATGGTTAACCAGTGAGATGTTAGGAGGATGGAAATAAACGCAAACTGTCCAGTACAAAAAACCAAAGGAAGAAGCCCGTGGGCACCTGGCTGAGGATGTGGGGAGGTTCGCAGAGGAAGCCGTGAGTGTTTCCGTCTTGTGCTTTCGTACAGGGACAGAGAACATGAAGACCGGGGACCATAAGGCGGCCTTTTCCTACTTCCAGAAAGCAGCAGCGCGCGGCTACAGCAAAGCACAGTACAACGAGGGCTTGTGTCACGAGTATGGCAGAGGCACCTCCAGGGACCTTAGCAAGGTACTGCACCTCCTCCTCTCCTGCCCCCAGACCCATCCCCTGTGCTGCAAGGCCCAGAGTGACCTCCAGAACGAGCAGTGGGCAGGGCTTGGGGAAAGCTCTTTCTCTCTCCCAGCTGTGAGGGAAACATGTTTAAAAAGCTTTTAATGCCCTGACTGGTGTGGCTCAGTGGGTCGAGCACTGGCCTGTGAGCCAAAAGGTCACACGTTTGATTCCTGGGCAGGGCACGTGCCGGGGTCACAAGCCAGGTCCCCAGTTGGGGGTGTGTGAGACGCAACCAATCTCAATGTTTCTCCCCCCTTCTCCTCCCTCTAAAAAAATGAATAAATAAAATTTTTTTTAAAAGAGAGAAGCTCTTCATTTCTAGGAATTTCGACTCTAAGCTCAGGCAGACCAGTGCCTTGTCTTCTTTGCAGCTGCATCCTCAGGGCCTAGAACAGGGGTGTCAAACTCATGTTAACCGGGGGCCACGTCAGCCTATTTATATGATGGCAAAGAAAAGGGAAGCAACCTGTGTTTCCTCAGTAGAGAAGTGGTTAATAACATCTACGCGGGCCTTAAAAATAATGTGCTAGATCTGTATTAGCAGAGAAGGACTTTCATGGGTACTGTTATATGAAAAAATAGGCCACAAAACAGTGAGCACAGTTCTCTCTCTACCCCCATACACACATACATATTTATGTGTGTGTAAGTACCTATAAATTACATGTGTACATATGCAAATACGTATGTATGAAGAAACGTAAGGCTGTCCACTAAAATGTTAACAGATTTGTCTTTAGGAGGCAGGATTTCTTAGCATTGTATGTTTCTATTTCTCACTTTCTCTGTAAAGTTTTTTGGCTTATCTGTACTTTCTGACTAATCTATAGTGATTATGTATTATTTAATTAAATAATTTTTTAAAATTTCACTCGAAGAAAAAACCGGCTTCCAGAGTCACCAGTTGACGGCGTTTCTCCCTTCGCCTCAGGCAGTCCTTTGCTACCAGCTGGCTGCCAGCCAGGGCCACAGCCTGGCTCAGTACCGCTATGCCAGGTGCCTGCTACAAGGCCCAGCCTCCTCGGGGGACCCTGAGCAGCGGAGGGCAATGTCGCTGTTGGAGCAGGCTGCAGACTCAGGCTTGAGAGAGGTGCATGTCGTGGGCAGGGATGGGGGTGTCTCTCCTGGGCACTTGGGGCATGTGGGGCCTGGCAGTGACCAAAATGTGTTTTTCTTCCCTCTTAACCACAGGCCCAGGCTTTCCTCGGGGTGCTTTTCACCAAGGAGCCATACCTGGATGAGCAGAGAGCTGTGAAATATCTTCGGCTTGCAGCCAACAATGGGGTATGAGGTCTCCAGTGTCCAGGCATGTTGGGGATTGACTCTGATTAAGGAAGGGACTTTGGAACTGGCACCGAGTTCTCTGGATAGGCATATGGGGCTGGCTTTAAGCCGTAACTCTCGCCGACTCCCCAGGTGACCTTTGTGCAGGTCCAGTGGTGTCCTGGAGCTGTCTCGAACCGGCCCGAGAGAGCTATCGGTGGTGTAAAACGAGCTATGGTAGGAGTATTTGCACCATAGGAATTGCGAAATGCTGCAGCACAGGGCCTTTCCCCCTCGAGAGCCAGGTGTTAAACATTAACCAGCACACTGCTGGGCCGGTGCTTGTTGATGCAGACCTGTTCCTGTGTCTCCAAACTTGGGATGGCTCATAATGCCTGCCTGTCCAGTACTTCACAGGGACGTCGTGAAGATCAAAGTGTGACTCAGATAACAGGTGTGAAAGCGCTTGGTCAGTTGTACACACAAAGGTGCATCGTTACACGTATTGCAGTGCAGGGGGTTCAGAAGACACCTGAAGTGAACACCTAAGGCAGTGGCGGTGGCGGGAGGTGGGGGGGATGTGTGGTTGTCTGTGAACTGGGGGCATTGTGACTTAGGCAGAATGCCCCAGAGTATTCCACAGAGCATTCGTGCATGGGATATTTATAAGTAGTTTGAGGGGGGAAAGGGTCAGTTGGCTTGGGGAAATACTCAGTTAAACAGGTATCTTTAATGCAGGAAATCTCAGAACTTTCGGTCACGGTGAATCGCCAAGAAGGCTTCTGTGGTTTGCTGTGTTTCCCAAGTGTATCTGACCAGTGTATTTTCTGAGTTGCATCTTGAGGCCCAGGAGCCCTGGATGAACGCAGCAGCATGCATGGGCTGGGGTTGCCCTGCATAGGGACTGCAGCTTCTTTGCGTTTTCTCCAAACATGCTGATCTCTTGGGCATCAGAATACTTGCCCCTTTTCACTCTGTGTTGCCCAGAGTACCTGTGGTACCGTCAAAAGGGACTGGTGTCACCAACCAGTCCTGTCTTCTGTGCCTGTCTTTCCTTAAAAGAGCCGCAGAGTGTTCCCTGGGCTGAGTGGGGCTCATATTCCTGTGCCGGCCACGCGGGGGCCCCGGCCTGCTTTGGTCACCCGGCATGCTAGGAGGGGAAACACACAAAGGGGTGTCAGGTGACTCTGTGTTGGGGCACAGGCCTCACACTCATCCATTCCACTAGGG
Source organism: Desmodus rotundus (assembly GCF_022682495.2). NCBI lineage: Eukaryota > Metazoa > Chordata > Mammalia > Chiroptera > Phyllostomidae > Desmodus > Desmodus rotundus. The sequence continues at coordinate 52,612,057 of NC_071396.1, forward strand.
ATCTGATCTTCCCAGGTTTGTGCTGAGCAACTGCAGGGTGGGCGTTTTGGCCTTATACGTATCGAGTGCTGTATTCCAAGCCGGCCTGTAGCCTTGAGCCCACCACGTGTACGGCATAAACTTTGGTCTTCCTGTTACAGAAACTCCTTTCAGAAATTTAACAGTAGAAGGTGGAAGAGAAATTGGACCAGGGTTGGGAATCAACCAAGTGTTTTGCTTTTTAAGTTGAAAGACTGAATATAATGAAAAAATTCCACTAGAGAGGGAGAGAGAAATGATGTAGGCAACTCAAGGTATGAAAATAGTAACACTAATCTAAGTACTTTTTATATATTAACATTTAATCCTCACAACCGCATAATGTGGTAGGTGCCATTATTATGCGGACCTTACAGATGAGAAAACTGAGGCAGAGAAGTGGGCAAACATGCCTGAGTTACACAGCTGGTAAGGGGTGGAGCCCAGGCTGGAAGCCAGGCAGTCTGGCTGTGCAGGCCTGGCTTCCAACCCGATCAGATACTGCCTCTCTGAGGAGATAGTTTTCAGTGAGTAGAGAGGATTTTGAGCCTTGGACAAAGGGGCCAGCCTTTTAACCTTTCAGATGAGGAGAAATACTTTCTCTGTAATGTACACCGTGCAGCCCTCTTGGCAGAAATTCAGGAACGCCTTTGGGGAGCCTAGCCTCCACCCTTGCTCCTGACTCTTTCAGGATAACGTAGGAGCCTGACTCTCGGGTTTCCCATAGCTGGGCTGAGTGCTGCCTGCAGCCTTCACTTCTGCATACTTTCAGCACCAGCCTCACAGAGAGAAGCTTATACATGGCTCTGGCTAGACCCTCCCTGGGTGGAGGGGTCCATTGTGTTGGGTGGGCTTGGGGCCTCTGGCTTGTCATAGATGAGATCCAGGGCACGGGGAGGGCTGGCGCTGGGCCCTGACCCTGCCTGACAAAGCGCCACCATGCCTGACTGCTCCACCTTCCTCCTGAACGCCTTAGCATTCAGTTCTTCAGTTCTGCGTGTGTGCGCATCTGTGCGTCTGTCTGTTTTCTCCTTTAGGACTCACAGAGCAGGTACCACTTGGGAATCTGCCATGAGAAGGGCCTTGGTGTGCAGAGGAATCTGGGAGAGGCTGTGAGATGTTACCAGCGGTCAGCGGCTCTGGGGAACGAGCCTGCCCAGGAGAGGCTGCGGACCCTCTTTTCTTCCATGGAGGCAGCAGGTACGGACGCAAGTCAAAGCCAACAGGGTCCCTCCCCTGAGCTCCGTACCTGTGACAGAGAAGACATGGCAATAGCTCTTGGTCTCCTTGTCATTTCCTGCCCCAGTGATGGGTAACAACACAGCTTTTCAAGTCAGACAAACTTGTTTTAACCCTGTGCTGTTAGTGAACTTGGACTCCATGTCTTTGAGCCTCAGTTTTTTCACCTTGGAATACATGGGTGCTTTACTCATTCGGTGGTTGTAAGGATTAAATGTGGTGACTGTAAAGGGCTTAACACAGACTGGCATACAGTAGGTATTAAATAAGTGGTAGCTGCTCCAGTGATTTTCCAGGAGGGACAATGTCCCAAGGCTTCCCTAGCACCCTGAATTACCCTTCTAGGGCCCTGAGCGCCCTGCTCGCCCACAAGTCACTCGGATGGGCGGGAGTTAACAGTGCCAGGGGAACCAAGTCCTTTAAGAAGTCCTTGCTGCAAAGTGGGAACCCAAGAACACAGTGTGAGTAAGAGTTCTCTCACCTCTCCTTGCAGCCCTCGGGCCCCGGGACCTGGCCAGCACAGGACTGAAGTCCTTCTCCAGCCCTTCCCTCTGTAGCCTGAACTCCCTGCTGGCAGGAGCCTCATGCCTCCCACATGCCTGGAGCACAGGGAACCTTGGCCTCCTCTGCAGAAGTGGCCACGTCGGAGCCAGCCCCAGAGCCCCCAGCAGGGCTGTCCCCCCACATCCCTGGCCTTTGGAAAGGAGTGTCGTCAGACTGGGGTTTGGCTAAGGTGAGACCAAACAGTCACTGGTAACACCTCTCACTGGTGCAGGGGTGGGGAGGCTGGGGGGAAGGTGGATGGGGGAAGGTGGATGGGGGGAAGGTGGATGGCAATAAGATAGGTGTCAGTAACCCTTTCCAGGGTGGAAATTCCAGTGGGAGCCAGGTTCTCAAGCAATTCCAAGTGCATGGCTAATAAATGACTTTGACCTTTCCCCCCGTTGATACAGTTGACAGCCTCACAGAGCAGCAGTGGACACAATTACAGGCATTTCTGGTTGGTGCACAAAAGGGGTTCATTCAGTGACCTGTGAAAAACTGTACTGAAGGGTCCAGAGACCCTGGTCCCCACCTCAGCCTCAGCCTTTGTCTCGGAGAAAAGCACTGACCTTGTCCTTCCCCATAGCTTCCTCAAGCTTAGACTACTTTTTTTTTTTTTTTTTTTTTTTTTGCCAGCATCTGATCTGTGTGCTTCTGGTGGTTCACAAGAGGATTTTAGGTGGTATTCAAATTAATGTTTTTTATTTTAGTAGTTGTTTATTTAATATATAATGTACAAATATGACTAGCATATTTCATAGATATGAAGGGTTTCACAGATACTAAGAACAGTGAATCGACTTAAAGGAAAACGCTGTGACATTGCCTACAGGGAGCCCAGACCCAGAGAGGGGGCGGAAGTCCTGAGGTGGCTCCGTGAACAGCTAACACCGGGGAACACCGAATCGGTTCACTTTCATTCATCTCCAGTGGATTCATGATTGTCTGATTTGGAAGTACGGAGTTTCTTGCCTAAACACCTGGTGTATCTGCCTGATGTTTTTTCTGCTTGATTTTTTCCAGACCTTCTCACTTCAGCCCCTAAAGATGGAGCCTGTGGGTTCTCAGATAACAAACTTGAGTCCCAAAGAAGAGGCCAGTTACCCACCCACCTTCCCAAAGAACCTTAAATGCCCGCCCCAGTGCAGTGCAGAAGAGGAAAGTGTGTGAAGACCCGGGTTCTGGCCGTGTCCCTTGCGTGGCCACGTCACCTTCAAGCAGTGAGCAGCCGGACTCACTGCAGTGTTTTGCGCAGCTGCAGACCAAGGGCAGTGGTGTCCGCCCTCCTCCCCTGCAGGGCTGATCGGGGCGTTTCGCTGTGGAAAAGACCCCGGTGCTCATGGAGGCCGGAGGAGGCAGGGTGATACTCGTGTCTACGTGGCTTTATGAGTCACCAGACCGGGAGAGGGCCCAGGCCTCCTGAGTCCTGGCCCAGGGCTCTTTCTCACTGTTCACACTGTAATTTTAAACGAAAGCTTTTTCACCGTCCTGCCGACTTGAGGGAGCGAAGGGAGTCTGAGCACCTGGACTTCTGGAGCAGGAGAGTGTGGATTGTGAGCCCTTCTATTGGGAAGGGTGTGCCAGAAATATATGGGAGTTTAATAAAACTGATATGGGATTATCTCATCACTCTGCCCTTGAGTGTGTGGGGGAGAGCCAGGGAGATGGGCAGGGGGAGCTGAAAGCCGAGGCTCCATTCTCGTCTCTAAACTTTCCATTAACCAATTTAAAGGGTCTTAAAAGCTTCTCTGAGAGAGACTTAGAAAAAATGATTTCTGAGTCAACGCTAATGACTCCAATTACTGAATTTGTGAATAGCTGTGCCCTGGCTTTTGGATGTTAGCCCAAGTTCAGTAGTGTAGATGTGGTTGAGAGTAAGGTGTGGGAGGGACTGAGGAGCAAAACCCTTAGTGATTGTTCAAATGGGAAAGACCCATTTCAAAGGTGGGAGGGGTTGGGGGGAGTGTGTCCACATTTCCCTCTCTGCTTCTCACCCCTTTCCCCAACCTCTGGTGGCCCCGGCACACTTTCCTGCCACCACTGAAGCCCTAAGCCTCCCCTGCGCCCTGCTGCCTTTCCAGGGCTGCCCTGCACACTGGCCTCCCCCTCCCTGTCCCCTCACATTGGGGCAGGGACCTTGTCTTCATATTGCAGTGTCCTCAGCACTTAGTACAAGGCCCCACACGGGCGGGGGCTCAATCCGCACGTGGGGTAAAGCTCAGGTTTTAAGCTATGCAGTGCACTAATCTCTCTGCAAAATAATAATAATAATAATAATAAAAGAGGTTTCTGTGGTCAAATAAGTTTGGGAAGCACTGCTGCACGAGACATCCCCTTTTTATAGATTCACAATGCACATCAGCATATTCAAGGTTCCAAGAAGTCCAGCAGTAAAGAACTTGGTTAACCCAGTGCTTCCCTTGTGGAGTTGAGTACAGAGCTGGCTCCCTGCAGATTGCCCATGACCTTCGTGGGGCACCCTCTCATGCAGCCCCACTCACCAGCCCCTCCCCCAGCTGTTGTTTTGGGTTCTCTAATTACTGCTTTCTCCTGACGATGCCTGGGGCCAAGGGGCAGTTCAGACTGTCCAGGGACACTGGGTGTCCTGTGGTGACGGCCAGGTGCGGCTCTCCCTCCCCCTCAATCGTTACAGATTAAGTACTGATTCGTTTTGAGGTGCCAGACCTGGAGGTGGGATATGTTTAAGCTCTCCTTGTCAAGGAGAGGGAAGGATGGGAGAGTCCTGAGAGAGATGCTGTCAAGGGACCAAAATCCTCGGCTGTTCCGTCACCACGGTCTCCACGCAGCCCCAGGGGATGGGCTGCATCGGAAGACCCAGAACCACTGTGCTTTTGCCATTAAAATCCTGTTATGAATGACTCATTGTCAGTGCCCTGAAAGGAAATGTGGGGGGAGGGCTGGGAGATGGCCCCTGGCAGCAGGGCCAGCCTGGGTCAGGATACTGGGTGACCTGAGGCTTAGGGCCTGGTGTGCTCAGCAGTGAGACCTTTGTGTGAGGCTCTGCTGCCTCGGTTTCCTCATCCGAGATGCTGTTCCCAGGGGGCCCTGATGCTACAGTGGGAGCAAGGCTGTTTGGTTCATTGTATCTTCAGTGCTAATACAATGTTCAGTATGTATTTCTTCAATGAATGAGCGATTCTGTGCACTGCCCCTTTTCCATCCAACACCAAACCTACCCTGCACCTAGTAGGTGCATTAAATAGTCATTAAAGGATTGATTCTATATACCCCCACTGCAATCCCCAGTGCTACTTTTGCCACATAGTAATTGCTCAACAAATACAAAATATTTGTTGAATGAGTGTTTCTGATCCTGCCTCCCTCCTCACCCCACTCACTACATTGTACCCACCCAATATTAGTAGGGGCTGAAAAATGCTGACCTGTTTGCTAGTTACACACTATGTGCCCAGCTGAGCCTCCCTCTCCTGTCACCTCCTTTTTGGTATTTGGTTCTCTCCAGAGTCCCAAGGGTGGTGCCCCACTCGTGTTTCAGCCAGAGGAGAGGTAGGGTCAGTGAGTTGCCACACTGAAGTTGGGTGACAGACAAGGAGGCTGCCTGTCAACCTCTGAGCTGCACCCAGGCTCTGAGTGAGCACCGCATTGCACTCCTGGTGCTGGGGTACGGCTTGACTGTCGATAAAAAAAAAAAATCCATTTGCGCTCTCCAAATTAAGATGACATTTAACTGAGTGCTCGCTGGCTTGCCTGCCCCTTCAGTCTCCCAGGGGACAGAGCCCGTCTTGGTGGAAGCTGTTCTGAGCATGTCCAAAGCCTCGGCTTTGACATCTCTGTCTGATGTCAAGAAGTTTCTGTGACCTTGTTCAGCCCACTCAGTTTTGTCACCGTAGACACTGTCTTGCTCTCCGTCTGTTATTGGGAAAGGGCTGGTATTGGTGAGCTAGGAGGAGGTTGCTTGGCACAGGCCAGAGTACAACCGTCAGTACTTAACACCCCCACCCTGAGCAAAGGTCAGTTGCCTCAGAAAAGCTCTGCCCATGAGTTCTCCAGGTGTTGTGGAGAAGGCCGGACTGAGGACCAACCTAAAGGATCGCAGTGGTCCTTAACCGTATTTAGGTCGCAGACCCTCCGAGAATCTGATGAAAGCACTGACTCCTTCCCATAGCAAAATATACCTCCTCCCAGTTTCACAAGCAGGTAAGCAGGGATCCTGAAGCCCAACCAAAGGCCCCCGGATGTGTTAGAACGAACATCACCCTAAATCCCAGGTCCAGACCCCAGCCCTGCCACAGACCCGCCACGGGGCTCCAGGCCAGTCAGCCTTCTCCGTCCTGCCATTTCCTTGCTATAAAATGTTCAGACTCCTTATAACTAAAATTACCCATGTCTGTGGAGGTTTAAAATCGTGACTTAGAGCAGTGCCGCACAACCTTTTATAGGTCACATGTTCCCTTGAGAATCTGATGAGAACTTTGTATCTCCTGCTTAGGAAAATGCCTATGCACAAAGTTTTGCCTGGTATTCAGGGAGGTCCAAGGACTACAGATTTAGGAGTTTCGAGCTAGAAGGAGGCCGTGGTCCAGTGTATCCAACCGTCCAGCTGCCAGCCCTGCTTCAAGGTTCCTCAGGCCACCTCCTCCCTGCATCTCTTCTCCACCCCCCAACAGCAGCTCTGCACTGAAAATCCACCAGTAGAGGGAGGGCAGCACTGTCTAGGGCTATGGTGTTCAGGCTTGCTTTCACACATGGAACCATTTCTTTCCCCATTAGTCCTACCTGGAGCTCCAATATAGGTAAACGGGAGCTCGGAAGCATTTCTTCTCTCACTCATTCATTCAGTGAGTATTCACCATATGTTGCTTTGTGCCAGGCCCTGGCTGGTCAGGCTGGAGACCCTGCCTGCTTTGTCCCTCCGGCTTCTCTCATGGATGGGAACCCAACAGCTTGAAAATCACAGGTCTTGTGCGGAGACTGCTCTAGCCTTAGGGGAGTCGATCAGAGACCCAGACACCCTGCTCCTGAAACACTTAGCTTTGGGGGGTTTATTTTCCTCATCTGTAAAATAGAATAATGGGATAATGATGCCACACTGTATTCTAAGTATGTGCAGCTTCCATTAGCCCTAAGGAGCACAAAGGGCCCATTTATGTGGACGGCGACCGTGAGTGCTGCGCTCCAGAGGAGGTTGAAAGGAGGAATGCGCACCTTGGGTGCGCAGGAGAGCCCCACACGATGGAGAAGCAAGCTGAATGACAGCTTGGAAATTTCCAGGAAAATTGTAAGGCTGAGCCTTGGGAAAATATTTGCTGTTTCTTCACTCCCCTCCTCCGGAAGGTTCGCTGTTGTCGGTGTCAGTTTCACGGACCTGATTCACACACTCTCCTCTCGCACCTGAATTCACGGGCCCTAACCTGCTGTGACAGGAAGATTTACCTGCGAACGGTGGTTTCTGGAAAGATGGCTTCTGCACCCGAAGGACCGCTCACTGGGAAAGGACAGGATTCTGCAGAGACCCCGGCCTGCGTCAGGTCAGATCCAAGTCCCTGTCATCCGGGGCTCAGCAGTGCAAGGCATGCCGGCCTGAGCAGCTTCGGAAATACTCTCTTCGGCAGTGTTTGTGGAGGGGAGCTCAGACAAGCCCACGACTGCCAAAATCTCACCTATGGGGGCTTTTCCGTTCTTTTCCTTGGCTGGCAGTCCAGTGTCAAGGTGAAGGGTGTGAATTTTGGTGTTGGACAAGCCTGGCTCCAAATCCTGACTCTGCGTCTACTCTGCTGGATCTTGGGCAACACACTCAGCCTCTCCAAACTCACATCCTTGTCTGTGAAATGGGGATAATAACACCTCCCACTCAGGGTTGTTGAGAAATTATTAATTAAATCCTATCGTAAGCCTGGTGTCTGGCTCATGGTAATGCCTATAAATAGTCACACTTTTCTGAGCCCTAATTTTCCAGCTGAGAAATGTATTATTTGATAATGTGACAACAGAGGGGTGGGGTCAAGGGCACACATGTCCACTGTTGTGTAGCTAGCCCCAACGTGGCCCGCTCCAGCCTGACCCTCTTGCCGGGGAGTGGAGGACAAAGACCTATCATTCTGTTACTCATCCCTCCTGAAAGGTGTAAACAGGAGAACGAGCCACTGCTTTGCCTTTATTAGTAGGTCACAGAGCTTTGCCTGGCACCCCAGGATCCAGCCCCCCACCTTCCACTATGCAACAAGGCCATCCTTGTCCTGCTTGTGACCCTCCTCAGCATCTGCTCCACTGGAGGACTGGCCCTGTGTGCTCTCCATGTGTTTTGCCAGCAAACACGATCTCAGCCACAAACTGTCTCCATCCTCCAAAAAATTCAGCAGCAGAGCTAGCTCCTAACAAGGGGCTGCTTTGGTGAGCCAGCTGGTAGTCCTTGGGCCCCTGCCCACTCTGTGGGGCGGCATCAGTCAGCCTGAAGTTCTCGAGCCTCCCCTGCTCAGTGAGTTCAAGTTTGAGAAACCAGAACATGTCCAAGGATCTTCAGGGCCTGGACTCTCTAATATCTCCTGGGGCCCCTTAGTCCTGCACCCACAGGCCCCTGTGGCTGCTGCTGCTGCTGCTGGTACTGCTAGCCCTGCCCGAGGCCCCCGTCTTTCCATCTGGGCTCCCCTGGGCATCCATGCCCGAGGCCCCACCGGTGGCCAGGTCTAGACTGAGGGTCCTCCCGCAGACGGAGAGCCGCCACAGCACCTCAGAGGCGGCCTCCACTGGCACACTGGCGCGCTGCACCAGCAGCATATCCAACAGTGAGCTCATCTCGGAAAGGAAGGTGCTGGCCAGCCGCGTGCCAGTAGGGCTCAGCTCTGGCCCCGACCCCTTGCCGAACGTCTGGAAGGTCCTTGGCTCCTCCAAGGCTTCAGTGTCTGGGGAGAACACGTTGTCACGGTAGTTGGTGGCAAGAGGCAGAGAGAGCCTGGCCATCCAGGCAGGATCTGGGGCACTCAGCCGGTCCAGGGCCAGGCCTGCGGGGAGGCAGAGGGGACAGTGAGGGCCAGGCCCACGGAAGGGCAGGGTGGATGAAGGTGGATGTGGGCAGGGCAAGGGTACTGAACAAAGGAGGGAAGGGAAATGGCAGGGGACAGACAGGATCACCGGAGGAGGACAGGAAGGAAGAGGCCCCGACAGGGAAGCTCACTAGGCAGGAAGGCGGCTGACTGAAGCTGCCCATGAGCTGAGGGAGGAGGAGGCAGAAGGCAGGCCTAGAGCTAGAAGCCGGCCCGTTTCTAAACAATGTCTGCTTTGGTGGAGTGTTGCACCGGAGTGTCTCTCACCCATCCCTTGCATCCAGGCGCACCGCCGACTGGGGACAAATCCCTTTCCTTAGCTGACGCTGGAGTTTCTGGCCTGATGCTGCCTTCTGTCTACATGCACAACAGCGACCACTTATTAAGTACTTCTGTGATGAGCAATTACATAATCGTCTCCTTTAACTTCCACACAGCATTTGGAATCAAAAGTACTATCCCATTTTATGGATGAGGAAACTGAAGTTCTAAGAAGTTAAGTCACATATGTACTAGGCAACCAAATCCAGGCTGGACCCCAGTTCTGACAACTTTGAAGCCTCCTGTGACTGCACCACCCTCTCCTCTCTGAAGAGCTGGCCCTTCCTCCCCCTGGACGCTCCAGGCGCCCACCCACCCGTGGCCTCTGGACTTCCCAGGCCTGCTAAGGTCTGCACTGTCACCACCGGGCCCCATGTTCTGAAGCTACAGGAAACCCTGTCCTAGAGGCAGGCTGGAAAGGGTCTGACTCTTTAAGAGCTGTCCCAGGAAAGGGCAGTGGAAAACTTTCATAGATCCCCAATGCCACCATCACACTTTTTTCCCTTCGCAAAATTAGATGGTGTACTTGGGTCTGATGTTAGAGGCCCAAGCAGAAGAAAGGATGTTTTGTGGTTAAGAAACTGTGTCTTAAAAAAAAAAAGCACAACATCTACTTGGACATGTATTTAATGTTTGTTCAAGGTAAACTGCTTTGAAGTCTGTGCAATATTGGTGGGAATGCTGATTGGTGCAGCCACTGTGGAAAACAGTACGGAGTTTCCTCAAAAAATCAAAAATGGAACTACCTTATGACCCAGTGATTCCACCTCTGGGAGTATATCCAAAGAAGCCTGAAGCACCAATTCATAAGAACATAAGCACCCCTGTGTTCACTGCAGTGTTATTTACAATCACCAAGATTTGGAAGCAGCCCAAGTGTCTTTCAGTAGATAAGTAGATTAAAAAGTTGTGCTACATTTACACAAAGGAATACTATTTGGCCATAAAAGAAAGAAAGAAAGAAAGAAATCTTACCCTTTGCAACAGCGTGGATGGCCATAGAGAGCATTAAGCTAAGTGAAATAAGCCAGTCAGAGAAACACAGGTACCATATGATTTCACTCATATGTGGAATCTAATGAGCAAAATAAACCAACAAACAAAATAGAAACAGACTCCTGGAGAACAGACCGACAGCTGTCAGAGGGGAGGGGGTTTGTGGGGCTGGGGGAAAAAGGTGAAGGGATTGAGAAAACAGAAAGTAGACACAGATAACAGTGTGGTGCTTACCAGAGGGAAAGGGGTGGGGGGAGGAAGAAGAGGGTAAAGGGGAATAAATGGTGACAGAAGGAGACTCGACTCGGGGTGGTGAACACATAGTACAATATACAGATGATGTGTGATAGGGTTGCACACCTGAAATCTGTACAATTTTATTAACCAATGTCACCCCACTAAGTTCAATACAAAGGAAAAAAATTAAAAATAATAAAAATAAAACATTAAATCTGTGCATAGAATAAAAGCCTAGGAGACATGTCAAAGTGTTAACCGGAATTATGCAGAGCAGAAGTAATTTATTTTCTTTTTATCTATATTTTTCTACAGTAACTAAATATTGCTTGTGTAATTTGGAAAAGTTACTTCAAAATACAGCTAATTGTTCTTTATATTGATATAAATGAGTCTTGATCTTGCCTTGTGAGCGTGGGTCTGTGCAGCCTGTGAGGCAGGGTCAGGCCACTTCCCAACCGGCCCAGCCCACGCCTGGGACTGGGTGAACATTTACTGAATGACTGAATGAACAGAAATATTAACCCTGCACACTTGGGAAATGTAAACCTTAGTTCCCTGAGAGTCTGGGGTAATAAGGTTGGAACTCTTTTGCTGTTACCGAATTAGGCCTTTCCTTGTGCAAGGGTCAGAGAGCTTCGGAGGGAATGGAGCTTGGAATGAGAAAATCACTGGGGTGTATGAGAACGGCTGAAAAGCAATGGTGAATTCACTCTGTGGCAGGTGGGCTCTGGGCCGACCGGGGTTGGATTTCCCTTCTTTGCTGCATATGAACAATGCGACCTTGGGAAAATTGCTTACACTCTCTGAACCCCCTTTTTCTCTCACGAAGTGGTGAGAGAGCAGTACTCATCTCGGATTGCTGTGAGCATCAGTGAGCTCACGTGACCAATAAAATACTGTCCTCATCACAGCCTCAGGCGGGGCTTTCCTCTGATGCTGCCAAGCCCCCAGTGCGTGGCCCCTCACCGGTGGCCTCACCAAAGTCCAGGCCTGTGAGCAGCTCGGGTATTGGTGTCCCTGTTGCCCTCTTTACCCCCAACCCCACCCCCCTGCGCTTCTTGCCCTCTGTTCTGTGGGGAAGCAGGACCACGTGGGAACTCAACCCAGAGCTAGCTGCCCAGTAGAGACAGAAAGTGCGCTACAGAGGTTGTGTGCAATTTTCTGGTAGCCACGTTTACAAAAAGTAAAAAGAAAACGTGAAATTAATTTGTAAAACATTTTTATACTCAATGTCATTACTTTATCTCATAATCAATGCAGTATTTTAAAATTATTGAGATAATATATATTTTTTATACTAAGTGTTCCAAATCTGGAGTGTATTTTATATTTACACCCCGTCGCCATTCGGACTAGCTGTTTTCCCATGTGTCTAGTGGCTGCTGTGCTGGACCTCACAGCTGTACATTCTAGACAATGCAGTCCCACAGAGCTTTCTGCATGTGTGCTGTCCCAGGCTACCCACTCACCCACGTGGCTGTTGAACACTGAAATGTAGCCGGTATGACCGAGGAACTGAACTTTCCATTTTACACACACTTAATTTTAATCAGATTTAATTTTACTTGATTTCAGTTTAGAGCCACCCTGCCAGTGTCAATAACCATTGGCTGCACAACCTCAGGAAAATTATTCAACACCCCTGCCCGTCAGATGGTGCCTTCATGAAACGGGCATAATGAATAGTCCCTGTCTCCCAGGAGCTTCTCACGAGGCCCTGAGAACAGGGACTAGCACATTAAAAGCACTCAAGAGATGTTAGCCGTAGATTTTTTTAACCAAGGAGAGGAAGTGCCTGCCATGCCGGCAGCGTGTCTGCAGCCAGATGGAGCACACGGGAAGTGTGCAGACGAGAAACAGACTGTTAACTACAGGAGCAAAACCGCAGCCTGGGAATGGTTGGACCTGTGGGTATGACCTAAAGGGGCTGACCGGCGTCCCCAGCAGAGGGGCCAGCTAGCAGGGTCTTGAGTTATAAAGTTCACGTTTTGTATCTATTTTCCAAACGATTTATTTCTCTAGAAAAAAGTTCTTTCTGTTTCAGTTAGAAATGTTAGCACAATAAAGTGTTGACTCAGTTCTCAGGGTAAAAGGACATTTGAACACACCAAAGAAATTCAAAGGAGTGGTTCAGGAGGTCGGGGGGTGGTCTCCTGATGCCAGGCAGGCCCAGGTTGGCTCCCCTTCAGTCAGTAATGAGCTAGGTGACTCTGGGCAGGCTCAGTTACCTCTCTGAGCCTCAGTTTGCTTATCTCTAAACTGGAGCACATAACATCTTCCTCCAAGGACTGTTTGGAAGCTTAAGTGAGACAATGTGTTGAAGATGTTTCCTGTATCTGGCACACGCCAAGAGCTCAGCATTCATTCACTATTCTTACGTTGATTTGTAAAATGAATAATCAAAGCAGAGTCTGGTCTTTAAACAAACAGAGACCTTTTGAAGCTCCAGGAGAAGTAAAATATTGCGGATGTTCCTCCCCAGACACAGAATGGCTGTGTCTCCCTGAAGTGGGCTGGAGCAGGAGTCTGAAGCCTAGGAGTGTGAGTGTGGGGGCAGGAGGAGAGTTGGGGTGACCCTGGGGAGACCCTACCTTTCTGGGGGTCCAGCAGGCTGGACAGCTCTTCTTCTAGCAGCTGCTTCACAGAGAGGTCCTCTTCAAGGTCCAAGGATCCTTCTTCTTGGTCCGGTTCTGTCTGTCCCCCAGCCCTGGCCCCTGGGCCATCTGTGTCTGGGGTTGCACTCCTGCGAAGGAAACCAACTCAGCCCACAAGTGAGACAGTTCACACACAGGTTCATTCATTCCAGCTCATGGACATTCTTCTGTTCATGCCAGCATTCACTGGTCTGCACAGGCACCTGGGTACCCACAGTTCAGCCTTCAGACTCAGACCGACCTGAGTTACTTGATCCCAGTCCTCCTGCCTACTTTGAGTCTACACCACCCAACTCAAGGGGCAGGGTGAGGGTAAAATGAGACGTATGTGAAGAGCTTATCACGGTCCCTGGCACATTGTAAACACTCAGCAAACAGAAGTGACTATGAAAGCACTGTGTGATTACTCACTATTGTCCCTCGAATTCCTTCACATTGCCTGGCACAGAGTAGGAGATGAGTAACTTCAGTTGAGCCAGTGCGGTCATCCACCATCCGTCCATCCTTCCATCTGGCCAACCACCCACCCACCCACCCACCCACCAACCCACCCATTCATCCCTCTGTCAAAGTGTGCGCTCCAGCGAGGGCAGCAGTTTTTGTCTGTCTCATTCCCTGCCTCTCACTCGTGCTCAGAACAGGACCCTGCTCACAGTAGGTACTCCATACTTTGTGGACTGAGTGACTGAATGTTCCCTGTTCCCTATTTGAGGCCAAATCCCAGACCAGAAGAGCAGATCTATAGAGGATGCCGCCAAGGTGAGACATCCAAAAGCTATTCAGACTCTACTAACCCTCCTTCCCACTCCTACTGTCTCCTGCTGGGCTCCTCTCCCCCACAGACCCTTCTTATCACCTGGGGGAGGCCAGTTCCTGCCATGGGGTGGACAGGACTGGCCCCTCATCATCCCAGCAGGAGGAATGGCTCCCTGAGGGATTTTAAACCCTGGGGGTCTTTTCTGTCTTTTTGTTTTCCCGGTGGCCAATTCTGCTTCTATGAAGGGATCAGCAGGGAGGAGGCAGGTTTGCAAGTAAGGATGACAACAACTCATGTTACTGAGCAATTACTCTGAGTCAGGCCATATGCTTTGCAAGGTATATGCACCTTTTCATGAAAACTTTCACATCTGTAAGGAGTTCTCTTGTTATCATTCTCATTTTACATAAGAGGAAACCAAGACTTACGAAGATGATGCGGCATGCCCAAGGTCCCCAGTGAGAATTCGAATTTAGGATGCTATGACTCTCGAGTACTCACCAGACTACCATAGTACTGCTCCATACTACCGCTCACTATCCTTGAAAAAAAAGAAGCTACAGGTTGTCACGGCAACAGCACTGAACCAGGTGCCCTGAGAGCTGGTCCCAGCTTTGCCACTCACTGACTATATGACCTTGAACAAAGTCACTCTAACTTAACATTGGAAAGGACTTAACCTTGATGGTGCACTTTCCCTGTGCCAGCCATGGGGCTATGGGCTTAGGATACATGGATCATTAAATCTTTACCCCATCACTACGAGGAAGTATGGTAACCTTCATTTTAAAGATGAGAAACCAAGGATTTGGGGATTTATCTGACTTGCTCAAGTTTACATGACCGGGTGGATCAAACTAGTTAGAGCCTCAGTTTCTCCATCTGTAACAAGGGGTTAGATTAGATATCCTCTTGAGGTCTCTGTAATTCTGGAACAGCCCAAAGGAATACACCCACGTACCCATCTCCTTAGCCACTTCATATTATGTTTAAGGGTCAAGAAAGAGAGCTGCAACTTACAGATTTAAAGTCCCTAGCCCAGCACCTTTGCAATCAGGGGACGGATAATCAGAGCCTTAGGGATGAAGTCATTTCCTTAGTGGCTCTGTCCTGTAAATGCTATAAATACAGTTGCTCCAGGACCCAGGGGCCTGGGCTGGGGGGATGGATGCTGTCCACCGCACTGTTCCAGGGAAGCATCAGCTGGGAGGTGCTCACCGGTCCCTACTGTCTCAGAGACTGCAGGGGTGAGGAGAGGCCAGAGGGGAAGCTGGAGAAGCTGGGGGCTGCGTGTGCTTACCTGGGGCCACAGGGCTTGGCTGAGTACTTATTTCCCCGGTGGTTTGGTTTGGGCTGGAATTGGCCCTGATGCAGCAAGGACAGCAGCTGGGAGATTTGCTACAAGACAGGAAAAATCTGTTGACTCCACACAATTCCGACCCAGCATACTTCCTCGCCGGATGTTTCCCTCAATGCCGGTGCTTTCTTTTTATAGTCTTTCCTCCAGCTTCAGATGTTTGTGTGCTCAGATGGGGGATGGTGAGTGGTGAGCGGTGACAGAGGCTGAGACCTGTGCAGGCGGGGTCCCTGCTTTGCCTTTGTCATCCCAGGCCCTGGGTGTCTGGGGGAGAGAATGAGGACCCTCTGGGCTCATCTGCTCTCATCCCCCACGAGTGACCTGCCCCTGTTGGAATCTGTGGGGATAGGGGTGAAAAAGGCATTTCCGGACCATAAATTAATTATTACTTTGATCAGAATTATGTTGCAGAGTTATTTCCCCCCCTTCAGCAATATTCAAGCACTCAGCCAACTTTTGTGGCCAGATGTAAGACTATGCTGTAGAGGAGGCAAAAATGATGTCATTTAATCATTCATTGACTCATGCTTTCGTCCAACTGGTATTTAGTAAACGCTTGTTTGTGCCAAGGCCCTGTGCTCACTAGGGGAATAAGAATGAGAGGGAGGCCCAATGTCTGCCCTGAGGGCGCTCACAGTCCACCACGGAAGACAGGGCACAGCGGCTACTATAGGGGTTACACTGGGTGGAGAAAGGTTGGGGGTCTGTGGGAGCAGAGGAGGGCTACTCACCTAACTTGGAGCAAAGAGGAAACTGTAGGGTGAAATGGGAGAAGTTTAAGCACTTATTTCTACAAGTGTTTATCGAGTTCATACTGTACACTAGGCACCTCTGCTGAGACCTGAAGGCCCCACTGGAGTGTGGCAAGTGAAGAGAGGGTGAGGGTCTGGGCCTGGGGCGAAGGGCGCTCCAGACGGAAGGCCCTGAACACTGAAAGGCCAGAGAAGATGCCTGGAGAATGGGTCAGAAGTTGGGCAGGATGTCAGGGCCAGACCCTGCAGGGCCTCATGAGGGAGAAGGCAACAGACCAAGTCTTGGGAGGCTGAGTTCTAGTTCAAGGTCATTTCTAGTTTGTGTAATGTCAAGCAGATTTTTAGGCCTACTCAGACCTTTTCTCACCTCTAAGGTGGAGCTAGAAATTAATTAGATTAATTAATCTAATTGTCAGTATTAATTAGATGGTTCAAAAGTTAAAAATGCTCCACAGCCCTGACTAGTGTGGCTCAGTGAGTTGGTCTTCGCCCTCCAAAGCATAAGGTCACGGGTTCAATTCCTATTAAGAGCACAAGCCTGGGTTGTGGGTTCAGTCCCTCCCGATCAGGGAGCCTACAAGAGGCAACCAATCGATGTTTCTCTCACATATCAATGTTTTTCTCCTTCTCTTCCTCCCTTCCCCCTCTCTAAAAATAAATAAATAAAGTCCTTAAAAAATGCTCCATAAATGCAAGAAGGTGGGGTTATTTCTCCTAGAAACACTGCCTCTGCCTCCTGAGCCCACCCCACTCCTCCCTGCGAAGGCCCCCCCTCCTCTCTGGGCAAGACAGAAAGTGCCAATCTCAGAGGAGAGTTGGAAGGGCAGGTGTGCAGGACTAGGGTTTCAGCGTGGTTTGGGAGGCTCAGGGTCCCATTGCCTGCCTGAGGGAAGATCCCACCTCCTGAGACACCTGCCACCCTTTTTCCAAGTGACAGCCTGTATTTCAGGGACACTCCCTGAGTGCCATCCCCTGAGCTCAGCACTGTCATTCAAGGTCACTTCATAGTTAGAGCCCAGACTCTGGAGTCAGTAGGAGTCAGGTTCAAACCCTAAATCTGCCCTGCCCCAGTTCCCACTGATGCGGCCTTGAGGAATTACTTAGCATTCTGAGCCTCAGCTTCCTCAGCAGTAACAAGGCAGCAATAATAAGATCCTGGTCACATAGTGGTTGTGGTTATAAGATTAAATGAGTGAAAGTATGTGTTATTTATTAATAGATCTTATGATAAGCATTTAATAACTGTCAAGTAATATATAATCTCATTTAATTCTTACAGTAACCCAAGGGAAGAGATACCATTACACCCATTTTGCAGGTGTGAAACCTGAAGCTCACAGGGACTACACAACAATGACTGGTAGGGCTGGAATTTGAACTTGGAACTGACTCCACTGTGGTACTGTGCTGCTGCAAAGACATTAGGTGAACTTCCTCTTACTCTCAAGTTGATCCCAAGTGGGCACCCTTCTTTCCATAACCCCCCTGGGTCCAATCACAGAGCCAGCTCTCTACTGACTCTATTTACTAAAAACCATTTTTTTTTGGCACAAAGAGCTCATTCAGTAAGCATTTGATGAATGAATGAATGAATGAATGAATGAATGAATGAATGGCTCTGGGCAATCTCTGGGACTGGAGCCCAGGGCAAGACTCCTGAGAAAGCAGCTGGGCCCTCTCCAGGTGGCTTCCTGGGAAGGGGGTGGGGGAAGGAAGCTGTGTCCTTGCTCCACAGGAAGGCTTAGCTGATGGCCTGGCCAAACAGAAGTGTGATTTGGACGGGCAGCCTGGCACAGGGAAAATTATCTGGGGCGCTGGGGAGCAGATATGAGTGCAATATCAGGCACCATCTCTGCAAATATTTCCCATTTGTGTCTAATAAATCCTACGTCTCTAGACACTTGCCATTTATCATCTCATTTAATTCTCAACCCCCTGGGAGGTAGACACAGGGTAAGTTTGGCATCATAACCCCCACTTTATAGATGAGGAAAATGAGGCTCAGGGTTACCCGGCTTCTAAGTAGCTATGCTAAATTTGAGCCCAGATCTGCTTCACTCCCAAGTTTCAAGGTCGTTTTCACTGTCCCATCCCACAGACCCAAGCAGCGAGCTCTGGGGTCTCAAGCAAGTGATGTGCCTCCCCTGAGCTTGGGGGCAATCATGCCCATGTCAGCCTGCTTCACAGGGAACTTGCCCAGGTGGAAATGGAAGGAGCTTTGCAGAAGTCATCATAATCATTTGTTGAGTGCTGTCTATGTGTCAGACAGTCTTTTAGAGGCTTTGTTTTCAAGCAACCTTAGGACATGTGTACTATTAACATGGACATCTCCCACACAGAGGCTGAGTAACTTCCCTGTGGTTCACAGCTAGAAATAGGTGGAGGCAGGATTTGAACCCAGGCAGCCTTGCTGCAAAGCTTTTATTCTTAGTCCCTACCTTTGCTGTGTGTCTACTTGTGCCAGGCTCCCTGAACAAGTGCTCTCTAAGAATTAACTGATCCAATCCTCAGGACAACTCTGTGAGGCAGATGCTCTTTCAGTCATTCCTATTTTACAAATAGGAAAACTAAGGCTCAGAGACACTAAGTAATTTGTCCAGGATCACACAGCTCAATTCTGTTGACCCTAGAGCTATGTATGCCCTGAACGGCTGCACACAATGCACCATGAAGTGCCCGGTGAGCCTAAGGAATGAATATGAGGATTGTGAATAGTGGTGGTGTCTGATGCTGTTGGTAGTGGTCCAGGAGTGACCAGAGCAAGAGCTGCCCACACCGAGGTACCTGAACAGGAGGAGAATCCACAGTGAGCTCCTCTATGGGGTTCCGCTCCGCAAAGGCAGCCACAGACAGTCGGACCAGGCTCCGCAGGATCTGACGAGGGCATGACTCTTTCTCGGGGGCCACTTTGCCGTGGAGATTTCGCTGCCGCCTCAGGGTTGCAGAGGAGGCTGGTGAGCTCAATGGGGCCTCCTCGCTGCTCTGGTCTCCAGGCTGCATCCCTGTCGGGCTGCCTGCCACCTTCAGGGCCCTTGTGCGGGGCTGGCCCAGTGCAGGCTGGGGCTCAGGAAGGTTCAGGTTCTCCCGGGAAGCGTTCCTCTGCCTGGAATGGTTGAAAAGGAGGTTGACTGTGTCCTGCAGCACCTCTCTGTTCTCAGCCAGTGTTCCCTGGTTGCCTTGGTTACGCAGGGTCCTGTAGAGGGTCGGTGTGAGATGAAAGGGGGCCTGCAGGCAGGAGTCCCAGCCTGCTTCCATCATTGCTTCTTTGCTAACATCCTTGGGGAGCTGCTCGACTTCACCAGGCTCATCCACCTGGCTCTTGAGCACAGGGATGAGGTGGATATCTGCTTTCTGAATGTGTTTCTGGGGCCTCTTGGGCTGGTGGCGGTAGGTGGATTCAGCCTCCCGACAGTTATAGACCCTGTTGTCCTTCTTCTCCGTCCGGCAGATGGACATGATCAAAGCCAAGATCAACCCGAAGATGGCCAGCAGGACAACCAGGCAGATCACTGTCAGCACCGATGTGCTTAGGGTCCCAGGATCAGTGTCTGGGTCCCTCAAGTGGTCCACGCTGGTGACAAACAAGACCCTCAGCAGGGCTTGGGTCTGCAAGGGGGGGCTGCCACGGTCTTCTACCACTATCTCCAGGTCCCACTTACTCCCAATGAGACTGCTGGCATTGGTGACATTGATGAACAGCTGCCCCAGGTCGGGGCTGAGGACAAAGAGGTGGGCTTCATTCCCACTCCGAATACTGTAGAAGACCTCTCCATTTGCCCCCGAGTCTGCGTCTCTTGCTGCAATGGTCGTCAAAAGGAATGGCTGGGAGCTGTGCATGGCCAGTGGTGCTTTGTCAGTATCCTCTGGACCCAAGCCACTGGGAGTTTCAATGGGCACCAGAAGGTGGCCTGTGGAGACATTTACAAGCACTGAGAGGCTGGCTTTTCCATCACTGAGTAGGGGATGAATCACCTCTGGGGCATTATCGTTGGCATCCAGGAGGTTGACCCAAACAGAGACACTGGATGAGAGCCGGGGCTGTCCCCTGTCCTCTGCAATCACATGGAACTCAAAGCCGGCCATCTGCTCATAGTCCAGTGACCTCTGAGCAGTGACCTCTCCCATGTCTGAATCAATGGCTACCAAGTGAGAAACTGGGGAGTCCTGGATGCTGTATGAGATTTGTCCATTAATGCCCAAGTCTGCATCATGAGCCTTGATGGTAATGAGGTGAAGAAAGGGTAGGTTGTTTTCCCTAGTGGACACTTCATACCTGCTCTTCTCGAACACAGGTGCATTGTCATTGACATCACTGATCTGGATGCTGAGCTGTTTCTCTGCTGATAAGGGCTGGGTTCCTTGGTCTTGGGCCAACACGGTGAGGGTATATTGGGGCCACTGCTCTCTGTCCAGCGTGGCGTTGGTTAGCAGCATGTACGTGTTGCCAGTGGTCCTTTTCAGCCTGAAGTGGCCCAGCTCTTGGCTCAGCCAACAGTGGACCAGACCATTGTTTCCTGAGTCTAAGTCCTTTGCCATGACGAGAGCAATGAAACTGTCCTTGGGAAGAGCTTCTGACACCAGCGACGGCTGGGAGGCCCATGTGATGTGGATGCTCGGGGCATTGTCATTTACATCCAGAACCTTGATGAGGACTTTGCAATGGGCTGGGATGGGATTAGGACCCAGGTCCCTTGCCTGGACATCCACCTCATAGGCAGGATTCTTCTCGTAGTCTAGGGGTTGAAGCAGAATCACCTGGCCCGTTTTGGCATCAATACTGAAGGTGTCCAGCACCTCTGGAGGCACATGCTTACTGAGAAAGAACTCCACCTCTCCGTTGGGGCCTTGGTCAGGGTCTGTGGCGGTCAAGTTTACAAGGAGAGTACCGGGGGCAGCATCTTCTTGGATTTCTAGAGCCAGTGAGCTCTCAGCAAACACAGGGCTGTTGTCGTTGGAGTCCAGGACGTTGACTTTGACCAAGCTGGTGCCTGACTTGCGGGGGTTTCCACTGTCATAGGCTGTCAACACCAGATCAAAAAATGAGTGGATTTCCCGGTCCAGCTCCTTCACCACCACGAGCTCCGCATGTTTGGTTTCATCGGGCCCCACGATGACATCCAGGGCAAAGTGCTCACTGGGAGACAGGGAGTAGGAGTGCAGGCTGTTGGGGCCAGTGTCCGGGTCCAGAGCTCTGTCCAGGGGAATCCGGGTGCGCAGAGAGGCACTCTCAGAGATTTCCAGCTCCTGCCTGCCTTTGGGAAACTGTGGCTCGTGATCATTGATGTCCAGCACCTGAATCTCCACATGGATCAGAGCCAAATCCCCTGTGGCAAGCACGTCAAAGGAAACCAGGCAGGGATCCCGCTGCTTGCAAAGCTGCTCTCGGTCGAGACGCCACCCCGTGCTGAGCAAGCCGTCCTCAGAGTCCACCTGGACGGGGAGTGCCTGAGGCAGCTGCAAGACCTGGAAGGCAGCCCCCGCTTGCCCACGCCTCTCCTCCCAACCCAGTGCCTGGGACAGCTTCCCTATGACCGTGCCAGACGGCACTTCCTCCGACACTTGGTATTTCACAGTGAGAGTGGCCACTTCCTGACAACCCCCTGAAAGGAACAAGTAGCCACCTGGCCCCAAGAGCCCCAGCAAAAGTCGCAGAAGTTGCATCATGCTTACCGCCAGAATGGGCTAGATTCAGAAACTGCTAGAGTTCTTCAAAGGCTGGGAATTCCTCCAGTGTTTCGGGGGGGGGCTTGATAAGCCCTGTTCTCCTGCCCCCCGGCCTGCTGGCATGGCCTTGTCCCATAATTAGATGATGGTGCAACTAGCAGGATTCTCAGGCAAGGCCATCTTCATCTGAAGAGATCCGAGAGGTCCCAGCACCGATCCAGTAAGATTGCCAGGGGAGACCCAACACAGGGGCATCTGCCGGTCCACTCCAGCCAATGATGGACAAGAGCCGGTCCAAGAGGGACTTGACCCAGTAAAGCAGGATGTGGGGATCTGACTTCCAAACAGTTGCTAGGCTGGGGAAACAGAGAAGCAGCTTTTTCCTATGGAAACCCCACCTACAGGAAAAGGGAGGGCTGTGAGTTTCAATGCCAATTAGAGAAAGAGAGCACGCTTCCCGTGAAGCCCAGCAGCCTGCTGCTGAGGAGGATGCGGCAGGAGCTCCTGGGACGGGCTGGATGGGAAGGCGCTGTTCACACAGCAAGACGGCCACTGAGGGAAACAGTGCCCCTGTGTGGCCAAGCAAGCCGAGAGCCTGAGCCCCTGCCCACCACCGGGGGCCTGAGGGCTGCGGGGCAGTCATGCTCTCTGTCTCTCTTTGTCTGACATTACTCCTCTCCCATTCTGATGTTTTTCCTATACTCATCTACCTTTAATCTTGACTCTGTCCTGATCACCCACTTTTGTTGCATGGGAAGCAGCTGTGATTAAGGGAATGGCCATCACAGCCAAACTCCCTGAGTTCAAATTCTGATTCTGCAGCTTATTAGCTGAGACATGTGGGACAATTCACCCATCCTTACCACCTCCTTTTTAGAGTGTGAATGAGAATAAGAATAGCAGCTCTCCGGGAGGAAATGTGAGGGAGAAATGAAATGATGTATGAAGGGCCCGGGCCCGGCCTGAGTCACAGGCAATGACGTTATGGCCAGCAGCGGCTGTTAGGATCTGCACAGCTCCTCCCATATGTGGCTAGGCTAGCTCTGGCTCTCACACAGGCCCCGGGGCTGTCCCTGCCCACAGGGACCCATGAGAGTGCCCATGGCCTTGGCTCCTGAAGCACAAGGACCTCCCTGGCCTGATCATGTGCTACCCCTTCCCTTCCTGCTTCCCAGCCTAGAGGCCCATTGTTCTCTGCATCTGGTCTAGCCTGACCTCCTGTCTGGGGAATCCCCCAGCCTCCAGCTCCTGTGTCTTGGAGGTTTTAGATTTTCCCCCTCTCCCACACCTTCCTCTCCCTTCCTCCAATTTTTCTCTCCCCACTGTTGTTTATGGCAGAGCCCCCTGAATGATACTCCCTTGCTGCCCGCCAACCCCTTCGGAATATTTTAGGGTGTGCTTTCCCTTCCATTCCCCTCCTCGCAGAGGTGAGGCCCAGGAAGGAGATGAGGGGGCAGTCTCGAGTGCCCTTTGAGGTGGCTCGCTGCTTCTCAGTTCCCTCCTCAGTCTGCCGTCCCCAGGCTTCTCCCAGGCTTACAACCTACTTCGAGGTTGATTCCAGAGGTTTATAAAGCATTTGAAGTTGTGGGAATTAAGGGCCAGCTTCCCCTAGATGGGTGTTTGCAGCTGAGTCCTTCAGACCAGAGGTACTCTATTGGGACAAAAGTGACTCCAATCAGGAGGCCTGTTGGCCTGGAGGCCTGTAGTCGTTAGAACAGGGGTGGCTAAGGGACCGATTTAGGCTAAGCCCCGCCTCCACACCATCCCTTCCCTTGTGCCATTTCATCCCCACACCCTCTCCTCTCGCCTTGTGCTCCACTGCTGGAGGTTTCCCAACAATCTTCCTGAAGCCCATGGGCCCGAGCCACGGGCCACTTCCTATAGCAGGGCTCTGGAGACATACAGGACACTCCCTAGCTTGGAGATGTCACACAAGCCACTTAACCACTCTGGGCCTTGGTTTCCTTCTCTGCAGAGTGTGGCTGTAACCCATCTCAGGGGTCTGTGGTAAGAACTCAGTGAGATGATACACGGAAGTGGCTCAGGGCCTGGGACAGAGAGAGCTCTCAATACAGGAGACTGTTTTTTCACCTTGCATCGTTTTCCAGGTTTTATGCCTCATATGTGAATGGCGAAGGTGGTCTTGCATTCATCCCTTCAGTTGGAAAGCTCATTTCTCAGGACTCCCTGGGTTTCAATGTCCTACTTTGCCTCATGCCACCCGCACACTCATGCCATTGGGCGAAGAACCTGAGTGGAGGGATTAGGTAAATTTCCTAAGATCACACAGATTTGCGCTCCAGAGAGCCCTCTGGCTGCACTCTGGAAAATGGATTGGAAGGGAATAGAGAAGACCGAGGGAGGAAGGCCAGTTGGAAGTGAAGCAGAAAAGCCTTGGAGCAGAAACTGGTGCTGAGAATGTTTCCAGAATGCCATCTGGTGGCCAAAGGCAGAGAAGAAGGCACAGAGGCAGAGAGGTGGGTGCCAGGAGTTCACAAGTATCGGCAACTCCAGGCCTGCGCTGCCTAGAACACAAGATGACAGCCATTCGCCTCAGCGGGCAGCCTGCTGTGGCCCAGCGCCTACAGGAGGAATGACGGAACTCGCGATTTTATAGGTGGTAACATGTATATTTTTGAAAGAACGTTGTTATATGTGTGTGTGTGTGTTCTCTGTGTGTGCGTGCATGCACGTGGTCTTGACCGACAGCATGGGTGCAAAAAAATGGACTTGGGGTCATGAGAAAGTTTGAATTTGGATTTCACAGGTGGGTTGATCGCTTTTGTTTGTTTTATTAACATTGGGGGCGTGCAGCTAAGACAACCCTCGAAGAATCCAAAGCCAGCACCCTGGCCGGGTGAACATGTTCCCATACACCAAAAGGTTATGGGTTCAATTCCTGGTTGATACCTAGGTTGTGGGTTTGATTCTTGGTCGGAGAGCATACAGGAGGCAGCTGATTGATGTTTTTCTCTCTCTCTCATCAATGATTAAAAAAAAAAAAAAAAAGAATCCAAAGCCAGCAAAAAAGACCCCAGACTTTTTAAAGGCAATTTCCTTTGGAAATGGGGTCTCCTTTAGTAATTTTCTCTCCTCCTTTCTGGCTACAGGGGTTCATTGATTGTCGGCAGCCTCATGTTGGGAGGTGAATGGAACTGTCGCTGGACTTTGTCTAAAAAGCCTTCGTCACCCTGAGTTTTGAAACAACTGAGCATAGCCTCCCTCAAGTCTGCGAGTTCTTTTTTTTTTTTAAAGTAGATCGGGGTTGGTGCTCAGAGGCCTTGTCACCGCCAGACTTGGGGTTGTTCACACTTAAGTCCTTCAGGATTTAGGAGAGGGGTTCGGGGTGAAATTGCAGGGGCAGGACTCAGGGGATCTTTTCAAAACCCCTTGGAGTCAATAGGACCTTGAGGACTCAGACTCTGGCCCCCAGGGGAGTCACAGGCCAGCCAGAAGGCTCAGGTCAGGTCCCACACTGCCCACCCTGGGGCTCCATGTGAATCTGCCCAGCAGCTTGGTGACACTGGGGAGCTTCTCTCTCAGGGTCATTCTGGTTGGGAAGGTGACTGGAACTCCTAAGGTCTGCCTTTTTTTTTTTTTTTAAGATCTCGTTGGAGTTAGAGCAGCCTAGCCAGGAATCTTGACTGTGAGATTCAGTTAGATGTTCAGGCCACCCACTGGTAGCACGGCCCTTTGTGGTCTTTGCAGGGACAGATGACAGATGTCCACTCCCACACAGTGGCACCTCTTTCTGGATCCAGTGCAGACAGAAGAAATCTGCAGGGAGAAATTTGCCAAGAAATAGGACTTTTCAAGAAATAAAAAGGCTTTCTGTCTGAGTTAAGACACACAGGGAGCCAAATATCAGAATCATTTGGAAAGTTTTTCAAATTACCAGGGACAGGGCAGGAAAATGCACACTTTTCTGTTTCCCGGCCTGCCAAAGAAAGTTTTATAATAACTCCATTTTCCCTTCTTTGAAAAGGCTTCATTTTTCAGATCATTAGGGACAGGGTTAGGGAAGTTGGACATTTTTGTTGGAATTAGAGGTCTAATTGGTCTGTTTAACAAAAGGAAAGATACGTGGGGACGAGGATGGCTGAAGTTTGAGAAAATCATGTAGTGGGGTCCACCAGAAAAGAGCAAGGAAGCAGGTGGAAGATCAGGACTTTCGACTGAATTGTTATAAACTAGGGATCTTCTTCATGTTTTTCAAGAAAAAAGTGCAAGAAAATATTTCTAATTTATTTTGTGTGTTAGTAACCACAGCACAGCACATAACTGGACCACATAAATTCTGAGCCGATAAGGGTTACACATATATTATTTTTCTCTCCCCAACCTGCAGAGGGGAAGTGGGCTATTTCTAACATATAGATTTCGGTTCCGATATGCTATCGGTCATTCCAACATGCACCCCATTTCCACCCCAACCTCACTGAGAATCACTGATTTAGAACTTCTCAGAAGCACCATCAATTTTGTAAGGACCAAATTCTACAGGCCGGGCCTTTCTTGCTGAGCATCCTCCTAGTCCCCACCTCTCCCCTGGGCCGGTGTCACTGCTCAGCAGAAACTCTATTCATACCTGATTCTCCCTCCAGATTTTTGCAGGCTCTTCTATCTGCTTCTCTGATTCTTCCTTTGGTTTTCCTTGTTTCTGACTCCCAGGTGTAGGCATGGTCCCCAGATACTGCCCTCAGCCCTGTTTTCTATATAGGGTTGTTAGCCTAGAAATAGGTTAAATATGAATCAGATAAACAATGAAATTATTTTTATCTGGCAGTCCTAGCTAGAAATAATGTAAGCTCTCAACACATTTCTTTTCTGTTTTTCTGCTGTGGGGTGTTTTTTTGTTTTTGTGTTTTTGTTTTTAGAATTTTGGTTTGCTCAGTGAATCTGAACATCTATCAGTAAACACAAAAATCAAACATTGACTGGGAGCATCATCTGCGCATGAATATTCAGAAGCTGGCTGTGTTGATTGGCCTTGTTATGTATTCAGCATTTCTGAGTGATACAGGATCAAACTGTTCTCACACTGTAAGAACCACCCCGGAGGAAGCCTGGATCACTCTCATTCATTAATTTATTCAGCTATCCAGCCACTCATTTATTTGTGGAATTCAGAATGTTCTTTTCTGTTTACAAGGTCAATTTTTTTGGTGGGGATGGGGGGAGTAAGGGAAGTAGCTGAAGTTGACCCACATTTTCCCATCCTCTAAACCATTGGCTTGGTTTTCGTTCTTCATATAGAATCTAATCAGCCCAATTCTCACCTTGCTTCAGAAAGGTTCTTGCAGGAAGGAAAACGAGTCTTCCCCTCATTACATAAATTCTCACAGGGCTTGCCTTTATACGTTTATGACAGCCAGGAGTTGAGCCTGGAGCTCTGAGAGAAGCAACCACACACTGATTTATGATGGCAGCTGCTGCTAAATCTCACCCCTCTTTCCTTCGTATGGAGCCATGTTACCTGGGGGTTACAAAACTCTTTTCACTGTTATTCAGGGGAATAATAATAAAATGCCAGGTTGTAAGTATAAACACAATCATTCTGTGTCTTATTGTAAATCAAATTTTACTTGTTTCAGAAGCACAGAAAACATTTTATACTGTCAGCCACCTCAAACCTTTTTAGGAGTCTGTTTTTCTATAACCCTGGGATGACCTGAGGTATTGTTTGAGCTGCACTGACCAGGGAAGCTGGTCACACAGGTGATCTGGTTATTTTTCCTTATAGACCCCACTCGCCTCTTTCCTTGAGCAAAGTATTGACTTAATTTACGCATAGGCTTGGGGTTAATGACGTGGGGCTCAAGATTCCAATTGCCTGGGTTCAAAGCTTGGCTCCATAATTTACTGTCCGAGTGCCAGTGGCAAGTCACTCAATTTCTCCGTGATCAGTCTCCCTGGCTTTAAAATAGGGATGTTGACAATGGTAACTATGTTATATAGTTTCGGTAAGATTTAGCATAGTCAATACACGGCATTTAGAGCAGGGTCTGGGACGTGAGTACCACTCTGATGGTTAGTCATTTATAACTGTGATTTTAGTGTAGTAGCTCCATCTTTTTCAAAGAATGAAACTCTTATTTTAAAAAGAGACCATTTTTTCAGATTCTCATGTGATAATAGTAAAACTTTTAAGATCCACAAAGAGAGCAACTACGCAACAACAGGAGACCAGCAAGAAGTCAGTGACATTTCTGCACTGGGGTGGGGCTCGCCACTGTCTGGTCCCTTCCCAGAGTTGGGGCAGGGCTTTCCTTTCCACACTGCTGCCTCTCTACCTGTCAGGGCTTGTTTTGGGGTGCTTGTGAGTGATGGCCATTGAAAAGGAGGCTCTCTCCCCTGGGCAGGTAGGATGAGCTCAGCAAAGACTCTGGACACCCGTTGGATGCCAGCAATGGATGACAACAAGGGTGGCATTGATGGCCCTGGCAGTACCAGGCGTAGTCTGTGACTCACTCCTGCTTCTCTACCCAATGCCTTGGGTCTTGACCTCTGGTCTAGGTCACACACCCCTTCCTCTCCTAGCCCTCAACTCCAACATCTAGCATCCTTGAGGACAGAGCTAAATGTTTAGTCCACTTTAAATATTCATCCAAATTATTAACACTGCTTTAAAATTCTCTCTTCTATTCCCTCCATCCTGCAGCCTCTGACTTGAGGTCACAGCATGATGTCACAATTCACCACCTGCTCTGACTTTGTGAGAATTTCCCGAGCCTGTTGGTAGGCTCCCTCGCTCTTTGTATCTGGGAGGCCTCCGCAGGATTCGTGGTCTCACCTCGGAGCGTTCTGAAGTAGGGTTGCATGTGATTTGCTCTTGGTTTATTTCCTTTGGCTAAACATGGATAATGACATTAGTGAATGACTTCAGAGGTTCTTCTTCCATCCTTTGCATTTTAAAATAGTGTGTTTCTGCTTTTGATATTTATTACAGAGACAGTTCTCTGCTCCGTGACAGTCAAAATTTACAGGACAGAAAATTAGGAGTGATTATTTTCATTTCAAAAGTTAAACCTTATTTACAATCACCAAGATAAGGAAGCAGCCTAAGTGTCCATCAGTAGATGAGTGGACAAAACAACTATGGGACATTTACACAGTGGGATACTACTTGGCCATAAAAAAGAAGAAAATTTCACCCTTTGCAACAGTATGGATTGACCTGGAGAACATTATGCTAAGTGAAATAAGCCAGTTGGAGCAAGACAAATACCATATGATTTCACTTGTATTTGGAATCTAATGAATAAACTGAACTATCAAGGAACATGGGGACAGACTTACAGGTGGACAGCAGGATGAGAGCTCTGGGGTTAGAGGGGAAGGTAGAGGATAGAGGGATTGAGCAAAGAGGAAAAAGGACTCTTGGACATGGACAACCCTGGCAATTACTGGTCTACATTCTGTCTGGAAGAACTTGTCTAGTCTGAACTTTTCACGTAAATGGAATCATACCAGGCGTAGTCTTTTGTGCCTGACTTCTTTCACTTGGCATAATGTTTGCAAGGTTCATCCAAGTTGTACCATGTATCAGTACTTCTTTCCTTTTTATAGCTGAATAACATTCCATTGTATGGATATACCACCTTTTGTTTATCCACTTCTCCACTGATGACTATTTGAGTTGTTTCTATCTTTTGGCTCTTGTGAATACTGCTGCTGTAGTGTATATTAGTGTATACTATATACAAATAAATGTGTACAAATGTAAACATAAGCAAATGTAATTATGAATTTGTATACAGGTGTTTGTGGGAACATATGTTTTAAATTCTCTTGAAGTAGGTCTACGTTTAACTTTTTGAGGCACCGTCAGACTGTTTTCCAAAGCGGTTACGCCATTTCTGCATCCCACCAGCAGTGTATGAGGTTCCAGTTGCTCCACATACTCATCAGCACTTGGTATTACCTGTCTGTGTTGCAACCACCCTAGTGAACATGAAGCGGTTTCTCATTGTGCTTTTGATTTGCATTTCCTAATGACATATGGTGTCAAACATCTTTTCATGGGCTTACCAACCATTTGTATATCTTCTTTGGAGAAATTTCTCTTCAGATCCTTTGACAATTTTTAAATTGAGTTATTTGCCTTTTATTGTTGAGTCGTAGTTCTTTATATATTCTGAATTTTGGACTTTTATCAGATACATAATTTACAAATGTTTTCTTCTATTCTGTGGGTTGTCTTTTCACCTCCTTGAGTGTGTGTGTATTTATTTGTTCGTTTGCTTATAGAAGAGGGGATGGGAGGGAGAAAGAGAGGTAGAGAAACTTCAATATGAGAAAGAAATTTAGATCAATTGCCTCTCCTATGCTTCTCAACAGGGTACTGGATGCAACCCAGGCATGTGCCCTGAAAGGGAATCAAACCAGTGACCTTTGCCTTCGCAGGGATGACGCCCAACCAACTGAGCCACACTGGTCAGGGCAATAGTGTTTTTTAAAGCATTTCAGTTTTTAATTTTGTTGGATCCAATTTACCTATTTTTTCTTTTGTTGCTTGTGTTTTGGTGTCATATCTAAGGAACTATCGCTTAATTCAAGTTCATGAAGATTTACTCCTATGTTTTCTTCTAGGAGGTTTATAGTTAGTTTTAGCTATCTATATGGGTTTTTGATACACTTTGAGTTAATTTTTGTATGTGGCATAGGGTAGGGGACATGTAATTTTAATTTCCGTGCAGCCTCTTAATAATCATGTGCCCTTTGGTAAGTTTTTGAACCTAAATTTCAGTTTCCTCATTTATAAAGTGAGAAAAACAAATAGTGCCTGAATCATAAGGTTATAGTGAAGATAAACAATGTATATAAAGCACTTGCACAGTGCCTGAAGCATCCTAATTGCTCAGTAAATGTGGTAGTTATTATTGTTATAAAATGAACAATGAGTGAACACTTTCACCGTGGAGGTGCCAGAAAGATGGACAGCATTTCTAAGGAGGTGGTGGGGATGAGCGGAGGAAGAGGCGGCTTGTTTAAGTCTATGTGGAGGAGCAGGTCTGGGACTGTTAATGGGGTTGTCTGCCGCTGCCTCGCGATCACCTCTGGGACTGATAAAAATTCTAATTCTCCGGGCTGTATCTCAGAACTACTGAAAGGAGCCCGCTGGACGCGGGGCCCCAGATCTGCATTTGTATAAACTTCTTCACTTGCATAGTAGTTTTTCAGGCGGTGTGGGAGTGACGTCGGTCCCGCCTGCAGCGCCGCCTTCGGCCTGCGGGGGGCGGCCGAGGAGCCGGGGCGGACACTGCGGCTGCGCAGAGACTTACTCCTGCCCCGGCTGCCGGAGCCGGATCCATCTGGCTCAGCTGACAGCTCCTAAGACGGAAGAGGCGGTGCGCTCGTTGAGCTGGGCGTCTCCTGACAGGTCTGGCATTAGGCGGTGAGGGGCCTCGAGGTTAGGGCGGAGGGCGGAACTTTTGGGCCCGGCACGGTGTCGCAGCCGGGAGGGTGCGGTGGGGACCGCGCGCCGTGCGCGCGGGACAGCGAAGGGCTGCCGGGCCGGGACTGCTCTGTGGGCTTCAGCCCCCCGAACACCGGACGGGGCGCCCCCCTCAGCCCGGCCCGGCTAAGACCCGCCTCCCACCCCCGCGGGGCGCTCAGGGAAGGAAGGGTCCGCGTCCTGCTTCTTCGGGACCCCATACGGCCGCACAGCGCCCTCTGTGTCCCAGCGCTGGGGCAGACAGCGGGGCTTGGGCCTGCTCCCCGGTTGTAGGTGAGTCGCGCAAACTACGAGCCTCCACGCTGGTTGGTGAGCGGTGGAGACACACCGGCGGCGGCGTGCTGATTCCGAGCCAGGGCTGACTCCAGCTCTGGCGTCCGCACGGTTTGGCAGGGGGAAGGAGAAGGATTTTCCCAGGCCGCAGGGAAACCCGGCGAGGAGGGGCTCGCTCCAGCGATGTAGCGGTTTCTGGTTTGCCAAAACGAGTGTTAAACTGGGATGATCTCTTGTCTGATGGCGCCCGGTTTCTGGTTTGCCAAAACGAGTGTTAAACTGGGATGATCTCTTGTCTGATGGCGCCGGGGTTTATTCTGGTTCCTGTTGACACGTGAAGACACAGGGCGGTCTGAATCCAGATTTAGTTATATATTAGCTGTGTGACCTTGGACCAGAAAAGGACTTAAAATGTCAGTTTTCTCATCCGTATAATGGATATAGTGATTGGACTTGCTTCATGGGTTGTGGAAATCTAACAGTTAATGCATTTAAAGGGATTACACAGGATAAGAGCTCACCAAGTGTTACTGTTCTTGCTGTTATTGTGACGACCAACTCAACCTCCTGCTTCTAGTGGGATGTGGCCGAGCAGTTACTGCACCTTAGGGTTCTGCCCCCCATTTCTGCTCACTGCATCTCACTCCATTCACTACTCATTTTTTCCAATGTCTAATGCAACCCACTGCCAGATGCTGAGAACAACATACAGGTGCAAAAGACTGGATTCTCGCCCTTAAGGAATTTATGCAGTCTAGTTGGAGAGGAAGCGAGTGCGAGCTACTGTAATGCACGGTGAGCTGTGACCGTTGCCACAGGGAAGTTACAGTAAAAAAGTTTGCTGGATTTTTAAACACAGCCATGATTAAAAATTAAAAATTTCTACATGTAATAGGGATTTGGAGTTGGTTCTGGAAGGCTGAGTGGATAGAATCAGAGGGAAAGGTAGGTCAGCGACCTGAAGTAAGTAAGGGACTGGGAACACCCCAGGCAGCTTCAGAAGCCGGGGTCTGCTGGGGTAGGCCTTGGGGGTCCGCTGAGGGGAAACACTGCTTGGAGGAGATCTGGACCCTGGCTGCGGTAGGAATTGCCTGGAGAGCATGGGTAGCTACTGCTACCTGATTTAACTGCTCGGGTGATTCTGATGTACAGACAATACGGAGAAAGGTAACCTAAAACCAGAAACTAAATTCATCTCTCACCCCATTTGTAAATGTTTAAACAGGAAGAAACAAAGCTTAATTTGTGATTGAAGCTTAATATGTTATCACCAGGTACTACACATCTGGTAAAATTGTGTAAAATTAAATAAGGTAACTTGAAAGGACCTAATATACTACATGATAGGTGTTTAGTAAGTGTAAGTTGATTTTGAATTTCATTTTTAGCTTATTTGAGAGTCATATATCTGAGACTCTGGTTTTAAAATTATTGTTTTATATCAATTTTGCATATACTTTTGGTGTGTTCATAGGATTTTCCATAACTCATCTATGGGCCACCCTTCCCCACCCCCCTCACCCCCCTTCAGAAGCCTGGCTGTAAAGCATCTAGAACAGAACTTAGCCTTTCTCTGTTACCCTGAGAGGGACCCACATGGCATTGTTCTCAGTTCCCACATAACTTAAAGGGAAACTTTCACAAGGTCAGGAGCCCTCGATGTCCTGCAAACAAAGGAGGAGGATGTCCTCAAACTCCTTGCAGCAGGAACCCACTTAGGTGGCACCAACCTTGACTTCCACACGGAGCAGGACATCTACAAAAGGGAGAGTGGTGGCACCTACATCGTAGGTGCCATAGACCCTGGGAGAAGTTTCTGCTGGCAGTTTGTGCCGTTGTTGCCATTGGAAATCCCGCTGATGTCAGTGTCATATCATCCAGGAATACTGGCCAGTGAGCTGTGTCGAAGTTTGCTGCTGCCACCGGAGCCACTCCTGTTGCCGGCCGCTTCACTCCTCAAACCTTCGCTAGCCACATCCAGGCAGCCTTCTGGGAGCCAAGACTTATTATGGTGGTTAGTCTTCCCAGGACTGACCACCAGCCTGTCACAGAGGTATCTTGTGTTAACCTGCCTACCATTGCTCTGTGTAACCAGACTCTCCTCTGGGCCGTTTGGGCATTGCCATCTCTGGCAACAACAAGAGGCTCACTCAGTGGGTCTGATGTGAATGCTGGCCCAGGAAGTTCTGTGCACGCACGGCACCATCCAGTGAACACCCATGGGAAGTCACGCCTGATCTCTACTTCTACAGAGATCTGAAGAGATTGAAAAGGAAGAGCAGGCCACTACTGAAAAGGCTGTGACCACAAGGAACTTCAGGGTGAATGGACGCTCAGCTCCCAAATTTGCTGCCCCTCAGCCTGAGGTTGCTGACTGGGCTCAGGTGGCCTCTGTGTCTGTTCAGCAGTTTCCCACGGAAGACTGGAGCACTCAGCCTGCCACTGAAGACTGGTCTGCAGCCCCCACTGCGCAGGCCATGGAGTGGGTGGGAACAACTACTGAATGGTCTTAAGCGGTTCTTCCACAGACTCTTAAACAGAATGGAAATAAAGTTGACAAAAAATAAAGATTCTTAAAATAAAAAGAAAAGCTTGCCTATGTATGCACATGTGTGAGTGCTTTTTTTTTTTAATCCTCACCTGAGGACATTTTCATTTGCTTTTTTAGAGAGAGAGGAAGGGAGAGAGAAACATTGACGCTCTCACATTGATTGGATGCCTTCATACGCATCCAGATCAGGAATCCACATCAGGGCTCGTACACATCCCAAGGTCGGGGGGAGGGTTACATGTGCCCGTGCCCGGACCAGGGATGAACACACAACCTAGGCATGTGCCCTGACCAGGAATTGGACCCGCAACCTTGCGGTTACAGGACAATGCTCCAACCACCGGGCCACACTGGCCAGGGCGTGCACGTGCTTTTGTCTTGTTTTTAAACACCCTGCTATCGTGCTTAAATTAACCTGACGTGGAGTGTCCCTGGCAAGATTAATTCGTAAGCAGGTGAGAGGAAATACTGGAGGGGGATAGGAAATGAAGAAATAGAAGCAGCAGAAGAGGGAAGGAGAAACAACCCTAGAAGATGTTTGTCAAGGGGTGTGATATGCTGTCTTATGACCCTGATGGTCCTTCTGAGCTCCTCCCAGGGCTGAAAATGGCAGATAAGACCTCTGTCTCTGCTAGGTACTTGAGCAAATGCCCTTTAGCCGTGTGGCTTAGTTAGGCTGCTCTAGGAGAGTGATGTGCAGCTGTAGATTAGGGTCGACTGTGTGTTAGGATGGTAAGTGGCAATAATGGAAATTCAGAATTTAAATTTGGAGAGGGTCCTAACTGTCTTTTGTGGGGTTTTATGTTTGTTTTTTGTTTTGCAGATGGCAGGATTTCTGTAGGGTACTTAGTATGAGTTCCACGTCTTGGCCTGTTCTCCAACTTCAGCAGCCTCATCTCCACCATCTGGAGAATAAATGGAATATTTGCGTGAATTCCAGACTCTGAACTGAAATAGACTGCAGTGTCAATACTCTTTTCTTCTGGTGGTTATCAACAGGTACTGACTGACTTCAAATGGAATGTGTCACTGTGTCTGAGGGATGCAGCTTAAGCAGAACCATTATCTGCTGGAACAAAATTACTTTTTGAAAGTGGAATTATTTTAAATGAATTTGTCTAAATTTTGTAGTGTCACCTTTTGTAATGTGAAAAACCATGTCCTAACTTTTTAGTTTTGTGCATTTCAATTAAATTTTTTTTTTTTTGGTCAAGAGGGAGCATATTTACAAATGCAATTATAGTCCCAATATTTTAACTGACAATGTTAATTTTTGTTTTATTAAATAATTTTCATAGTCTCATTACATATTTTCTCACATTTAAATTATGTGAAATTATGGTGCACCTAAGTCGCTCTGATTAAAAAGCATTGATTCACACTTTAATTGTAGCATATTTGTGCTACCTAAAATAATGGTAAATCTTAAATGTGATTTGACAAAATCTGGTATTATCCCCCAAATTTAATGTTACTCTGCTGCTTCCTCAGTTATCTAACTCTCTTACATAGTGTCTGTGCCTGCAACATTCTCTAGAACAGGGTGTTCTAAACTGGGAGTAGTTTTTCCTCTTGGGGACATTAGGCTGTGTTGAGATATCTTTAATTGTCACAACTCTTGAGGGAAAGGGCTGATACCAGCATCTAGTGGGTCGAAGCCAGGGGTGCTGTTATACATCCTATAACGCACAGGACAGCTTCCTACAACAAAGAATTGTTTGTTTCAAAATGTCAATAGTGCTGAGGTTGAGAAAACCTGCGCTAGAGATTCCTGTGGATTTTTAAATTTTATTTATTTTTTAAAAGTATGTCAAATATATTTTGACTCCTTTGGTGGACAAGACATGTTATGTTGCTAGGTTTGGTGGACAAGTCAAAGTAATTTGTGATTTGTCCTTTCAAAAAGTATTTTTTAAATTATGCTTTTTTTCCCTAAATCCGGTATACCTAACTTATAAAGTCAGCAATTAAAAGCACTGCATTCTCTGAAAAAAAGGCTGTTACTATTGCAAAGCTACTAGAATATTTGATATGCCTGTCATTCTTTAGTTTAGCAGAAAAGCGAGAATATTGATTAATCCTTTGCAATTAATTGTTGGTGAGGAATTTTTTTTTTTTTTTTTTTTTTTTTTTGTGCCACTAGACTTTTCTAAACCCTGAGTTTTTTTCTGTTCTTAACTGATTTGGATGATTGTCTTCAGCTCCTCAGAACATTAAATGTCGTCAGAAGACCGAGAAGCTCAGGAGGATGAATTGCTGGCCCTGGCGAGTATTTATGATGGAGATGAATTTAGAAAAGCAGAGTCTGTCCAAGGTGGAGAAACCAGGATCTATTTGGACTTGCCACCAAATTTCAAGATATTTGTGAGCGGTTAGTTAACAATATTCTCTTAAACTGATTTTTCTAAATAAAGGTTATTCTCAATTTCTTAGTGAAACCTAAATTATTTTTTAAAATTTTTTTCAAATATAGTTTACATTCAGTATTATTCTGTATTAGTTTCAGATGTACAGCACAGTGGTTAGACAGTCATGTACTTTACAGGGGGTCCCCCTGGTGCTCCAAGTACCCACGTGGCCCTGTACATAG
The DNA here is from genome assembly GCF_022682495.2 of Desmodus rotundus. Taxonomy (NCBI): domain Eukaryota; kingdom Metazoa; phylum Chordata; class Mammalia; order Chiroptera; family Phyllostomidae; genus Desmodus; species Desmodus rotundus. The sequence continues at coordinate 52,648,491 of NC_071396.1, forward strand.
TCATCTCGATATTATTGACTATTCCCTGTGCTGTAATCTCCATCTCCGCGGCTGTTCTGTAACTTCCAATTTGTACTGCTTACTCCCGACACCCAGCCCCTCCCTCTCTCTGCTCTGACAGCTGTCAGTCTGTCCTCTGTTGTATCTCTGAGTCTGAAACCAAAATTATCACCTAATTTTTATAGGCAGTTAATGCATGTTTCTGTTTTAAGTGAACATTAGACTGGGAGGTAAACAGTTTTCAGTTTGATTCCACCTTTTGACCATTGAATTTGGGATATTATCCTGCATATCCCATGCATCCTAATCTCCTAACTAGCAGTTTATCAGCCATGAGTCTTTGGCTATTAAACAGGGGTAATAAAAGAGGGAATGAAATAATGTATGTGAAAACCTTTGAAGTACCACAGTGGTTGTTAATATTATTTGGTTTCTAGAATCATTTAAACTACCCTGAATGTGAGACATACGCTGTTATTCTGTGACCATTTGCTTCAGAGGAAAAAAAAACGGTATTTGACAAAAACATTTACAGAAGACTCTGATGCACACTTTCCCAAATATTTCGACTATAAAGGCAGTGAGAAGAGAATGTGTGATGAACTTGAAACTTTGAGTGTTGTGTTCTGTATCTTGCCCTCAAGCCTGAGATCACTGTGTTGGCACAAATTGTCCCGACTATGATTCATGGGTAGTTGACACATGGTGGTCTAAGTAGGTCGTAGCCCTTTGATAGAAATGAACGTCCTGTACATTGTGTCTTTAATCATCTGCTGTAAAACAACAACAAAGGAAAACATTGTGTATTACTTGCTCACTAGTGTTAGGAATTGTACTCAAAAGTGTGTACAATAATAAGTTGTATATCTTCATTGTAAATTTCATGGTGCTTGATAGATTTTTCAAGACCTTACAAGATTTTTTTTAAAAGATGGTGGCTGTGAAGTTAAAATTAGGAAATAGTGCTCTGGGGAGGGTTTTTATCCCCTCAAGGACAGCATTACGTCTTCTTGAGCACTGCTCGACAGTAATGGACACTCAAGTATTGACCAACTGATCCTTTCTAATCTTTGTTTTTGGTTCAGGCAATTCAAATGAGTGTCTCCAGAATGGTGGCTTTGAATACACCATTTGCTTTCTGCCTCCACTTGTGCTGAACTTTGAACTGCCACCAGATTATCCATCTTCCTCCCCACCTTCATTCACACTTAGTGGCAAATGGCTGTCACCAACTCAGGTTAGACCCACAACTTAATTTCTCCTCTCCATTTTTAGAAACTTAAAAAATCATCTCTAATTGAAGACTACCTTGATCTTGACTTCAGTGCATGAAGAACAAATGGCTTTGATTTTGTAATTTTTTTCCCCTTGGCTTCATGAATCCTAATGTTAATGAACTGAAAATGTTTGGTATTTTAGAAAGGAATGGCAGTAATTCAAATGATTAATTATTATCAATTAACGTGAGTAATTTCTAATCAAGTATATTGTTTCTTTCCTTGTCTTGCTATATTCCCATTTAATCTGTATTGTGATGAAACTATAAGGCCCTCCTTGTTTTCCTTAGATGTTGGGATTTTTCCTTTTTTTCTTGGTTTCTTATCCATTCCTTAAGACAAAGATTTAATTGTAATTGGAAGGACTAAAATTGAGCCACTGTCGTTAAAATAGACAAATTTCCTAAGTAAGCAAATAAGTGCTTTTATTTTTAAAGGTCTTATAATAAGAACAAGTAATTGTTGACTGATCTCTCCCATAGATGTAATTACACGTGAATGGCAATGTATACAGTTCCTGTAGATGGCTCGGGAAGCCTTAGGAACCATCTTGGTTGAGACATAAGTGTGACTGGAAGCTGATGTAGAGTGTGCCGGGGTGGATGGTGGATGGGGGCAGCTACTTTTCTGGGAGTCATGATGAAGATTGCCAGGTTGATGTATATTAAGACAAAAGCTGTCAGAGTTACTGACCGTACGGAGCAGCTTGTCAGTTTTCCTTTTTGATCATGCAGTTTTCGATCTCCCTCCTCCCCTGCCCCTACAGCCTAATCTTTTAGCTGAGAGTGCTTTTATAAAATTGAGCTTAAAACTGAGGTTTAAAAACAAAATTAAACTTTAAGAATAATACACATAGAATGAAAGATACATTACGTTACATTTTAACAGCTGTGCCAGAGGCAGTACCCTTAGACAGTGGATTATTTGCCCACTTCCCCGTATTAAGGCTATCTGACATTGAGATCACTGATAGTTGACTGAATTATTTAGATATTCATAGTCTGATTTCTCAAGAGAGCTCTTGATGCTTTACATCCATGCATGAGTGTGTACACACACACAAGGACAGATTAATTGGGTGTGGTTGTAGTTTCCGAGTCCAGCCAGACGGAATCTACTTAATGCTGGCTTTAGAGCAGGGGTGTCCAACCCATGAGCCGCATACAGCCCAGGATGGCTGTGAATGTGACCCAACACAAAACGTAAATTTACTTAAAACCTTTTTTTTTTTTGCTTATCAGTTTTCATTAGTGTTCGTGTATTTAATGTGTGGCCCAAGAAAACTCTTCTTCCAGCGTGGCTCAGAGACACTAAAAAGTTGGATATCCCTGCTTTAGAGGGTGTGGAGAGAGGGGAGTTGTTCATTATTTTATGTTACATAGCTAAAATTATAGTGGAATCTTCTATCAGATAATTTTTATGCATATAATTGACATTTAACTGGTCTCTTATGCTCCTCGGGGTTCATTTCTGGGCCCTGACTCCTTGGCAGTGTGGATTTCACCTGCGGATAGTGAAGTTGCTATGTGGACCTGTCTTCACTGAATTGGGGTTGGCGTATAGAAGGAAGCGGGCTTAGTTTTCTTGTATTTCCCATTATTCCTCCATATACAGTCTTTCTCTTGTTCTTTTCTTCCTTCTATCGCCCCCCGTTTCATATTTATGTGCATCCCGGATGCCTCTTTTGAGAAGGGGCTGGAGAACAAAAGAGGGTGGAGGAGAATGACTTCTTCATTGGACTTGGTGGCTCAAACAGAGCTCAGAGCTTCCCTTTTAGTGTTTATTCCACTTTACAGCTTCAGCCGGTTTCTAAAAAGTACATTCATGTAAATGTGGAAAAGCATTAGTTGTCTAATCTTGAGCTGGTCAGTAAGTGTTTAAGTTCATGCCTGTGTGGGGCTGAGTGAGCAACAAGGAATAGAAAGTGCGGTTTTTGTTCCCTTGCTATTTAAATTTACAAAATTGTTTGCATCTAGAAGGCTTATTTTTGGACGTTTACCTAAAAAGAAAAACTGCTTATAATTCCTGAGCTCTACTTACAAATATTTCACATTGGTAATGGAAAGTTCTTTTATATTTGTCATTCAAATTGAACAGACTACTTTTAAGGTGGAGAACTTGACACAGTTTACACTTTTGTGGCTTAGCTTGGAAAATGTGAATTTTCCCTACGGTGGCCAAACCATGTTGAAAGCTTATAATCATGTCCCGGTTCAATACTAGGCTGCCTGCTTCCATTAACCAGGATCTGGTGTAAGCCCAGATTGCTCAGTTAAAACCAGTTTGTAAGTCTGAATAACAAGGACTCTGAGATTGGATCCTGTTACCGATTCTTTTCATATGAGTTGGCTTTTTAATAGGACTGAAAGTTAGAATTAATTTTTAAACCTTGAAACTATTCTCTTTCTAACCATTATTGCAAGACACCTACAGGGCTAGGACTCCACAGGAATGGAAATAGTTCATTTTAGGACTGGATCCCTTTCTCCTGCATGGGATATACAGCAGTACAAACACACAGGACAAGCAGAGAACAGAAAAGTCCTCCATTTAGCGGCACATGTATAAACCGAGTTCTACGTCTTGTGAAGTCATTCCATCTCTCTTGTTTCCATGGCCCTTCCTTTAGCTTCTTCTGACTTTGTCTCTGTGGCTCATGTTGCCGAATAGTTTAAGAAGGGCTCCAGTGAGAATATTTGTGCTGTTTTGCAGCACAGTTTATCACAGTTGGAAAAAAAAAAAAATCACATTAGGAAGTTGTGAGAGCCTAACTTCAAGATTTCAAGGGAAATCAGGAATTGAAGGAATCATGGTCTTTCCAAACTCAACAGCATCCTCATGTGTTTTCTCCTAGCTGTCTGCTCTCTGCAAGCACTTAGACAACCTGTGGGAAGAACATCGTGGCAGTGTGGTCCTGTTTGCCTGGATGCAGTTTCTTAAGGAAGAGACCTTAGGTTACCTGAATATTGTCTCTCCTTTTGAGCTGAAGATCGGTTCTCAGAAAAAAGTGCAGAGAAGGATGGCTCAAGCCTCCACCAGCACAGCACTAGATTTTGGAGGAGCTGCTGGCTGTGATGTAGACCAAGAGGAAGCTGTGGATGAGAGAGCTGTGCAGGATGTGGAATCATTGTCAAGTCTGATCCAGGAAATCCTGGACTTTGATCAAGCTCAGCAGATAAAATGCTTTAATAGTAAATTGTTCCTGTGCAATATCTGTTTCTGTGAGAAGCTGGGTAGCGAATGCATGTACTTCTTAGAGTGCAGGCACGTATACTGCAAAGCCTGTCTGAAGGACTACTTCGAAATTCAGATCAAAGATGGCCAAGTTCAGTGCCTCAACTGCCCAGAACCCAAGTGTGCTTCGGTGGCCACTCCTGGTCAGGTAACTCTTTATTGACAGTTGCGTCCTAATTTTCTTTCACAGAGGGAGACATCTTCTCAGAAACTTCCTCGATAGGGCCCAGGACAGTCTGGGGCCTTGGAGCCAGCCCACAAGCTGTTTCCCGTACCCATCAGGAATGCTGTGGTCTCATTTTCCCATTTAAGCATACATAAATGCTCCCTTTGCTGGCCTCAGAATGGGCAGTCCTGGGCAGGGATGAAGGTTGAAAAAGTATAAAGTAATTCTGGTGACTGACTTTGTATGTTTACTAGTATGCCATCAACCTCGGGCAATCACACGCCTGTCTGAGTGAGGTTGGGCTCTGAGGGGGACATCCCTGGGAACGGTTAACCAAATCAGTTGCAGACTTTAACACAGGACAGCCTACTTGGTGTGATTTTTTAAAAATTATTCAGTCATAAATGTACCTGTTTAATGTGTGCAGTTTGCTTAGTGGTGACAAATGTATAGAACCATGCAACCACCATCTGAGTGACATACAGCCTTGCCATGCTGTGTGCGATCTGGTGAGGTAGAGGGTTTCATTTTTATGTGTCTGATTTGCATGGCAGCCTAAGGATATCCTCAGGACCAGAACTGGTTGGGAAATTGTCAAACCTATGTGTTTTAAAATATTTTCCTCCAGGTCAAAGAGCTAGTGGCAGCAGAGCTATTCGCCCGTTATGATCGGCTTCTTCTCCAGTCCACCTTGGACCTGATGGCGGACGTGGTGTACTGCCCCCGCCCGTGCTGCCAGTTGCCGGTGATGCAGGAGCCTGGCTGCACCATGGGCATCTGCTCCAGCTGTAACTTTGCCTTCTGTACCTTGTGCAGATTGACCTACCATGGCGTCTCTCCGTGTAAACTCACTGCAGGTAAGTGTGGCTGTGTGGACTCAGTTCCCCTACCCCTACCCCCCACCAGAACCCCCAAAACTGAGCACTTCAATTTTCCATTTGGAAGTGTTCACTCAAAAGGTATTTTTGTGTTAGCTACTGTCCTCGCATCTGTGGATATAGTAGTGACCAAATGCCCTCATGCAACTTACAGTCTAATGTAGGAGCCGGGTCAGCAACGTAAATAAGAATATCAGATGGTAGTGCTGAGCGCTGAGGAGGAGAGTAAATAAAGCCGAGACAGCATATGAAATGTGCTGAAGGGGAAGGGGCTTGGGATTTTTTACTTTGGGAAACCGGGGATGCCTCGCTGGCAAAGTAGTTTAAGTAAAGGCTTAAAGAAAGCCATTATTAATATAGTTACTAATTGACACTGTTAGGGTGTCATTATCTCCAAGATCACACATAGATCAGGGAAGGAAGGGCAAGGTAATTTTTATCCATGAACATGAAATAATGTAGATCCCGTTGGCAGATGCCTAGCTGTCTCTCATGTTTCCATGGCGCGTATGCCTGATCAGGTATCAAGTGCTTTCTCATCGAGCTCAGGGCGGCCTCAGAATCTTCCTCGACACAGCGCCCCAGAAAGCCACCCTCTGCTGGAGCAGGCACAGGAGGTGAAACCTGCCTGCCGCTCCTGACCTAGAGAAGGATTGGGAAACCAGGCCCTTGAGATCGATTTAACTGGACTTGGGTGACTTAGTCTTTCTCAGACTAACAGGGACGATGATGGAACCTGCTTCATAGGGTTGTTGTAAGGAAGAGGTGTTCTGTTGTAGTGCTTCTCGAAGTTGTTAGAGTTGCTATACTGGTCTCAGAGAACATGCATGTAGAAATTGAGGGTCAGGGTTTGAAGCTTTTATAGGGATGTCTCAGAGCAATTTTTCTTCATGTCAGTCAGATCTTAAAACGAAATGTTTACTTTCACTTTTCTAATAATTCATTTGATTGTATTTTACAAAATACAATTGAAGTAGGGGAGAAAAACTAGTTCTTTACCATAGATAATTTCAGAACAATGGGCTTAATACATGTAAAATGCAAAATGGTAACTATTATTGCCATTATTATTATAGTTACTAATTGACACTGTTAGGGCGTCATTATCTCCAAGGAAGTGCCCTGGGAGGAAAATAAGATACTAGTAGGTAGACACTTTCAGTGCCTAGAGTACAATCTTGTAGTGGCTCCGGGCAGATGGGACAGAGAACTCAGCACAGCATAGGATAAGCCAACACTTAGACTTCTATAGCCTTAGCTTTGGGCGGCTAAAGCACCTTTCACATGTGTCACAGCATTTGAGGAAGAAATTGAAGGTAGGCTTTGGGGCTTCAGCAAAATTTGGCATCTCATTCTCCCTCTCTCTCTCTCTCTCTCCTTTTTTTTTTTTTAGAGATTTTATTTATTCATTTTTGAAGAAAGGGGAAGGGAGGAAGAAAGAGAGGGAGAGAAACACCAATGTGTGGTTGCCCCCCGTGTGTCCCCCACTGGGGACCTGGCCTGCAACCCAGGCATGTGCCCTGACTGGGAATTGAACTGGTGACCCCTGGTTTGCAGGCCGGCAGCAGCCACACCAGCCAGGGTATTCTCTATCTCTTTTATATACGTGTTAGATATTACCATATAGAATACATGAAATACAAGCAATTTTATTATGTTGAGAACATTAGCACAGTAAATATTTGTCCTTTAAGATGTCTAAGAACACAAAAAGTGTTTTGAATTATTAGAGAAATAAAAATGACGGAATAAAAGTTTCATGTTTGCTACATCTAAGCAGAGGTGGTGGAGCCATGGGAATGCTCACTGCAGAGAAAGAATTCACGGGTGAAGGCGGAGTGCAGATGGACTCTGTACCAGAAGGTGGTCAGTGCATTAAAAAGGGAGACAGTGCTGTAAATATGAGGAAAGCAACATAATGAAGTAACTAGAACATTGCAGAGAGGCAACTTTGGTTGGTGGTGATGAAAAATTAAGAGAATAGGATTATGAACAAAAGCCTTTTGTCTGTACGTTTCGAAAGCCTTTGGGAATGGCTGCCTATTTAAGTGATGAAGCAATAGAAACCAGATTGAAGAGTAAGTGTCAAGGGGAAAAGTTGGCAGGAGGAACTTTTCATTAGCTGTGGTGGTGAATTTTATTCACTGATTTTTTTTTTAATATACTGAGTTGAACATTTAGTCTTTGCCCTTCAGCCAAAGATGCTTTTGTGTTTCTGGTAGGCCTTGTTATTGTCAGATGGTGAATGATGCTGACTTAGTGGAAATGCGTGTCCGTTTCAACTTTTGCATTTTTCGTTTAGTCTGTATTTCACTGTATGCTACTAAACATGTCAACATTAGTAAGTCAAAATCAAAGGAAAAAGGTAACCTATTATTCTACCACCTTTAACAAGCCTAACTTTTCTAGTTGGAGGATTCCTTTTTGTTCTTTGACACTTGTGCATGTCTAACTTTTACCTAGTTATAACCTAACTGTGCTTTTTTCTGGACTCTAGAACAAGCATTTTAATTGAACTGTAGCTATCGTAACTATAAGTTTTTAATAACTGACTATTATGCCATTAAATGGCTCTTTCACACATACTTATCTCCTTGGACATTTCATTTGTTTTTCATTGTTATATGCATCTCCACTTTGGATTATTTCCTTTTTCCTTTTTTTTAGACTTTATTTATTTATTTTAGAGAGATGGGAAGGAAGGGAGAAAGAGAGGGTAATCAGCAGTACAAAGTGGTATAAAAGTTAATTTTCCATTTCACTTTCTAGAGAAATTAATAGACTTACAGAATGAGTACCTGCAAGCAGACGAGGCCACTAAGAGATTTATGGAACAGAGGTATGGTAAGAGGGTGATTCAGAAGGCACTGGAGGAGATGGAAAGCAAGGAGTGGCTCGAAAAGAACTCAAAGGGCTGCCCGTGTTGCGGCACTCCCATAGAGGTAAACAGCCTTGCGGGCATGTTCCGGTCCTCTCAAGAAGCCTGTAGTTTTATGCCTAATTAAGAAAATGCATCTTGGTATTTAGTAAACCTTTTTACTTTGAAGATGCAAATTCACTACCTAATAATGTTATCGACGTTAAAAGTAGGTAGACGTCCCTTTTCAAAGTGCTTTCCTGCCGTGACAGTTGTTCTCACATCATACCCCCGCGACACCAAATGGGTCGTGAGGAGGCTGTACTAGAGCCACAGTCAGTTCTTAGCTCATGTATGTGATAAAAAAAAAGTCAAGTCTGACCTCCCTCAGAACTGTTTATCCTGGAATTTAAAATACCTGTTTAACAAGTATATGCTGAGGAAATGGAGACATTTTCACATTAATCTGATTTAAAATAGATAAGTCTATTGCTTCTTGTCAAAATCTTAATATGTTGTAAAGTAAAAATATATCTCTGTATTTTATTTTACTGTTCTAATCCATTACAGTAGTCCTCCCTTACCTGTGGGAGGCGCCCAGTACACGCCTGAGGATAGTGCTGCACCCTGCATGTACTGTGTTTTTTCCAGTACACACATTCCCATGGAGAAGTTTAATTCATAAATTAGACACAGGAGGAGATTAACAACAAGTAGTAAAACAGAATAATTACAATTATACATGTAATAAAAGTTGTGTGAATGTGGTCTCTTTCCATCACAATACATTATTGTACTGCACTCAGCTCTCTGTGAGACCACGTGAAATGAGGTGCATAGCACGGCCCTGTGACACGGCGTCGGGCTGTTGTTATAAGGGCTCCTTGAGCACACGCCCTGCGATTCGGACATGGGCAGTCTGATAACCCAGAGGGCTGCTCGGTGACTGATGGGAAGGGAAGATTCACGTCCTGGTTGGGATGGCATAAGATTTCATCTTGCTACTCAGAATGGTGCACAATTTAAAGCTTATGAATTGTTTATTTCTGGAATTTTCCATGTAATACAGTGTGGGGCAAAAGTAGGTTTACAGTTGTAAGTGAAACAGTTTACTCTTGTATTATTATTTATCAATTATGTATTATTTTCCATATGAACAACTATAAACTTACCTTGGCCCCACCCTGGGTTTTCAGACCACGGTTGACTGTGGGCAGCAAAACTGCTGAACTACTTACTGTGTGTCTGAAATGAACCTGGGGGTCATTCCCCAGTTACTCCTTCAAGGACGCTGGCCTTCCGTGAGCTGCTCCTTATGTGCCTCGGCCCTATGGTAGAGCAGGGAACTTGATGCCAAATGTGTCTTAGATTCATGTAACACGCTTAAAACCACAAATGTTAAATCCAAACATTTTAACTACTAATCTAACTACATAGTCTGCTTATAATATACAGGGTGGGGTGAAAGTAGGTTTACAGTTGTTTGTTTGGAAAGTGATATAATAATTAATAAATAATAACACAAGAATGAACTGTTTCCCATACCTGTACCTGTAGACCTACTTTTGTCCCACCCTGTACATGTTTGGTTTGTATCTATAGTTGATCAGGAGAGAACTTACTGAGTATCTAGTTGTAGAAACACCTGCAAAATATTTTGTTTTATTTCTAATGCAAAAGACTAAGCATTAAATAGTTACCAGTGTGTTACCACTGTCTTATCTCGTATGAGAAAAGGGACTGGGAAAATGTCGTGTGGAATCTTTTTGGCATGTGCATTTTTCTTTTGCTTTTACAGCCTTGATATTCATCCCTTTCTGTCTTTCCCCCCAGAAGTTAGACGGGTGTAACAAGATGACATGCACTGGCTGTATGCAGTACTTCTGCTGGATTTGCATGGGCTCGCTCTCGAGAGCAAACCCGTACAAACATTTCACGGATCCTGCTTCCCCATGTTTTAACCGGTACGTACACACAGGATTCTCTAGGCTCAGCAGCAGCTGTTGGCACTTCATTTACAGACCACAGAACCAGTGTTTGACTTAGTGCTTTGCTTATTAGAGAATTCTCTTACACATTTTCCCACATATGTGACTTTTTATATTATTTTCTAGAAATGAGTTTTATGATGAAAATACACTATCTGCAATTTTTCCTTTTTTTATCTTCCTCAACTTTTTTAAAAAAATATATTTTGTTGATTATTCTATTACAGTTGTCCCAATTTTTTCCCCTTTGCCCCCCTCCACCTGGTACCCCCCCATTCCTTCCAGCAGTCCTCTCCTTAGTTTATGTCTGTGGGTCATGCATATACGTTCTTTGGCTTCTCCATTTCCTGTACTGTTCTTAACATCCCCCTGTCTATTCTGTAACTACCTATCTGTACTTGTTATTCCCTGCACCTTTTCCCCCATTCTCCCCCTTCCCCCTCCCAACCGGTAACCCTCCAAATGATCTCCATATCTATGATTCTGTTTCCCTTCTGCCTGTTTGCTGTTTGTTTTTTAGATTCAGTCGTTGATAGTAATGAATTTATTGCCATTTTAATGTTTATAGTTTTGATCTTTTTCTCAAATAAGTCCCTTTAACATTTCATATAGTGAAGGCTTGGTGATGATGAGCTCCTTCAGCTTTACCTTGTCCAGGAAGCACTTTATCTGCCCTTCCATTCTAAATGATAGCTTTGCCGGAAGGAGTAATTTAGGTTGTAGGTCCTTGCTTTCCATCACTTTGAATACCTCTTGCCAGTCCCTTCTAGCCTGCACAGTTTCTTTTGAGAAATCAGCTGACAGTCTTATGAGAACTCCTTTGTAGGTAACTATCTGCTTTTCTCTTGCTGCTTTTAAGATTCTCTCTTTATCTTTAACTCTTGGCATTTAAAAAATATATTTTTTTTATTTACTTTTTTTGGGGGGTGTGTAGGAGGGAGAAAGAGAGGGAGAGAAAATTGATGTACGAGAGAAACATCTATCGGTTGTCCCCTTGCATGCCCCCAACTGGGAACCCAGCCTGCAACACAGGCATTCGTGCCGACCAGGAGTCGAACGAGCAACCCTTTGGTTCATAGGCTCAACCCACTAAGCCATACCAGCCAGGGCAACCTTTGGCATTTAATTATGATGTGTCTTGGTGTGGTCCTCTTTGTGTCCATTTTATTTGGGATTCTTGGTGCTTCCTGGACATTTATGTCTATTTCCTTCACCAAATTAGGGAATTTTTCTTTCATTATTTTTTCAATTAGATTTCCAATTTCTTCTTCTTTCTCTTCTTCCAGCACCCTTATGATTAAAATGTTGGTATATTTGAAGTTGTCCCAGAGGTTCCTTAGCCTGTCCTTCTTTTTTTGGATTCTTTTTTCTTCTCCCTATTCTGAGCAAATGTTTTTTTTTCTTCCTTATGTTCCAAATCATTGATTTGATTCTTGGCTTCATCCACTCCAGTGTTGGTTCCCTGTAAATTTTTATTTTACTAAATTTTTCTTTATTTCACTTTTATTTCATTTTTCTTTATTTCATTTATTTTACTTCACTTTTTCTTTATTTCAGTGTAACCTTCATTTCTACCTGGGTCTTTTTATGCCATTGAAGTACCTAATGAGTTCCTTGAGCATCGTAATAACCAGTGTTTTGAACTCTGCATCTAATGAATTGCTTATCTCCATTTTATTTAGTTCTTTTTCTGGAGTTTTGTTCTGTTCTTTCATTTGGGCCATAGTTTTTGTCTTCTCATTTTGGCAGCCTCCCTGTGTTTGTTTCTATGTATTAGGTAGAGCTGCTTTGACTCTCTGTCTTAGTAGCATGGCCTATTGTAGAAAAGCACACTAGAAAGTTGGATGGGGCAATCTGTGCGAACCAGGTTGATGGAGTCTCAGATACGGTGTCGTGGCTTTGTGGCTCTGTGTGGGGGAGGGCTCAGAAAGGAGACATTGGCTGCTGCCTGGCCTCTGGAGTTTTGTCTGGGAGGAAGCTGTCCCCCAGCACTTGCCCTGATGCCAGACCCTTCAGTTTCACCCTTCCAGCTGCTGCCCTGGTGCTGGAGCTCAGAGGGAGTGAGTCTGCATAAGTCTTAAGTCTGTTGTGGGCCCTTTAAGAGGAGATACCTGAGACTCCTACAGTTTCTTCCGCTGCCCCACCCCCTAGTGGTTTTTGCAGTCAGAAGTTACAGGGACTTATCTTCTTGGCACTGGAACCCTGGGCTGGGTGTTCTGGTGTGGATCTGGGATCCCTTCTTCCCAAGGTATTCCTCTCACTTTTTATCCACCACACGTGCGTGTGGGGCCACCTGTACCGCGTCTCCGCATCTGCACCCCTCCTACCTGTCTGGATGAACATGACTTCTTTAATGCCTTGGTTGCTGGACTTCACACAGCTCAATTTTTCTGATGATTTTGGGTGACTAGTTGTTTTGTAGTTTAGTTGTAATTTTTGCTGTGGTTGTGCAAGGAGACAAGCCATGTTTACCTACGTCTCCATCCTGAACAGAAGTCCCCTCCTCAATTTTTTAAAAAAGATTTTATTTATTTATCTTTAGAGAGAGGGGAAGGTAGGGAGAAAGAGAGGGAGAGAAACATCAGTGTGTGAGAGATACATCAATCGGCTGCCCTCACACATCCCCAACTGGGGCCCTGGCCTGCAATCCAGGTAAGTGCCTGGATTCGAACAACTCTTTTTGTTGTACAGGATGGTGTTCCAACCAACTGAGCTACCTGGCCAGGACAGAAACCATTGACTTTTTGAAGAGTCTGGGCCAGTTGTCCTATATAACACCTTACCTTCTAGATTTTTGTTTCCCCATGGTGTCTTTTAATTTGTTTCTCCATCCTTTCCATGTTCTATAAAGTGGTGTGAAGTTGGACTAGGTTTAGAGTAACATTTTTGACAAGAATACTTTATGAGGAGTGATGGGTACTTGATACTGTGTCACATCAGGTCCATGATACCAGGCTGTTCCACTGTTAGTATGAGGCTTAGTTTTATCATTTGCTTTATTGTAAGGGTAACTTTTAAATTATTATTACTAAGTGATCTGTGGGGATTCCTTAGCACAGTGTGAATATCCTGTTCTCCACAAACTCCAAATTCAGCATCAGTTGATCAGATGACCTTTGTTAATAGTCATCAGAGTACCTGTTATCGTTGGTGTCATCAAACTATAAGAGAAATTAAAGAAACAAGCTCTGCCCATGAACTACTGGAAATCTAGTGTTGAAAATTGCATAAATTTTAGGTAACATAGGGGAAAGAGGACAAGTTGGCAACTGTAAAACGTTCTACAAGTGGAGAATGCTATGGCCATGAAGATAGAACAGTGACTAGCATGTGCTGGAGTACAGTGCCTTGAAATAGTTTAGCTTCGTCTGGATTGGCCGACCTCCTCAATCTTGGCTCATTTTATGTATTGTATGCATTGAGTATCGGTTTTCTGATACCCACCTTCCGATACTGTTTATCCTTGGTCCTAGAGAGTTTGGAGCCTAAAAGGGCTATTCTTACAAACTTTAAGGCAGCTTGTTCAAACGAACCTATATATTTCAGTCCTCCTCAGTAGAAAATTAAAGGAGAGGAAGAGATAAAAGACTTTATCAGATGAGTAGAAAGTATTTTGGGGAGAAGGAAAGAAATTAATTATAGTCTCTTCCAAGGCTATAACATTGTTCCTTATTATATACTTCCAGGTTGTTCCATGCTGTGGATGTCAATGGAGATATTTGGGGAGATGAGATTGAAGACTAGTTAACTCCTGCTGCCCAAGATGTGGAAGTGAAATGGTTTGCCCTGCTCTTTTGTTTAGCATACGAAGTAACTTGGCAGGATATTCAGGGTTGCCATGCATTCACTCTGGCAATGTAGGAGATGAGGAAGTGTGAGGTTTATATTTTCATGTGGTACTACTGACTAAGGCGTATTCATACATTGAAAAATGTAACATAATTGAGAAAATTATAAGCCAAAGGTTCAGAAAATGAAAACTAGAGAATATTAAATATTACTATATTCCCAAAGCTCTGAATAGTTAAAAATTTAAATATTTATTTTTTCCCCAAGCTTTAGGTAAGGAGAGTGGTCCGGAGTTCAACTTACAGACCTTTTTATCTCTCTGAGAAGCATCCCTCTAAACTTTTGTGTGGGAGTCCCCTCAGTACTGCCCCTTACAGTTGGGGTGGGTAGAAGCCTTATTAAATTGTACCAAGAGCCTGATCTCATTCACTCCCACGTTGCATTGCTCCCAACCTCTACTTCTACTAACTTCTCTTTGGAGGGAGCCCTTTTACTCCGTAACTGACTGGATGGCCCAGTGTCAATTTGGTCTGCTGCTTTTCAGAATAGAAATTTATAATTTAAAAGGTATTTTTTAATACCACAAACACTGTGGATCACTTGATATTTGTCACCAATATATAGTCCACTGGTTTTGAGCCAAGTCTATTATTTAAAGACACTGGCTCGGAAGAATTTCAGCCCTGTTCGGCCTTTCTGGGCAGTAGAGCCTGGATTCAAAACGACTTGTCTTTGCTGCCTGTCATTCTACCTTCTCTCCCTTTCCCCTCACCCAGCCTTCTGTTGGTAAGGACAATTTCACTATTAACCCCAGCAGCTCCTATTTTTATTTCCTCTTCTGCAGTAGGAGAAAGCCTAATATATTCCCAAGCTGAGCAAGCTGAGCTTGCTTTATTTATCAGCTTTGCGAACTCCACGTCACTGTAGTTCAGTCCTAACTTTTAAAACTATTCCTCTAACGAGCTTTGGGAATTTGTTTCCCACCCTTTTTGCAACAGCACTGTTGGGATAATTTTGGCTTGCCTAGATCCCTATTTCTGGGTTTTGTTGGCTTTTTGAAAAATTGTCTTTCCTTTTGGTTTGGTGAGTGGTTTGGTAGCAAAATAAGATTTTTTGAAAAAGGACAATTCAGCTGCAGCTGTGAAAATGTTCTTTTTTCCTACTTTGTCATTGAAAATCAAGGTATCACTTTAACCCTTTTATGTGTGTGTATCCAAAGAGTCAGCAATGACTGTTTCTGATTGTCAATGAGGATGTTTAATCTTAAAAATAAAAATAATTTAAAATTGTCTTATAATCAGAGCAGAGTTGCTGATATGTGTTCTGTCACCAAGGGCTTGTAAAGGCTTATTTTTGAAGCATGAGTTATGAGCTAATTTTAAGATGGTGAAATTTTAGGTGGAGTACTTTTGTCTCTAAGTAAAATGAAAGACTGGGGTCCTCCTGAATGCTCTAGAAATAAGTGAGTTTGTTGAGGGTTGGTACATCAACAAAGTAAGTCATTCTATTCATAAAAACTTATATTTCAATGGCTTTTATTCTTTCTTTGAGGTCTTATAAAAAAGCCAAAGACAAAGAATATATATTTTTTTAAATAGAATAAAACTCATTCTGTCTTGCAAATACAATACAATCCGTTGGAGCTTTTTCAAATCTAAGCTGTATCGTGGGATCTTAGTAATCTTAGTTTTCCTACATTTGAAACACATTGTCACTTAATCATTCCAGGAATTATTTTCTGTCATTATTCATCAATTATTTTCAACTAGGACTTTAAAGGTTAAAAAATGTGAAATTGCCTAGGAAGGCAATACAATAGGAAAAAAAAGGAAATGAACAGAGAGTTCTGTACCTCACTTAATTTCATGAAGGCCATCTTTACAAGTGGGCTGAGCTTTGCCATCAATTGACGTGAAGCTCAGTGGGTCCTTTTGGTGATAGTGGGAGAGCAGAGGGGTCTGTTTGCAGGCTGCGGGTTCATCCTACCCAGAACTAATTTTAAGAGTCCAGGTCTCTTGATTTTATATAAGAGGCTTGGATCTAGAACTGATAAATGAAAATAAGATACTAAATAACTTTTTAAGTCAAAATACGGTTTTGTGACTTTTTAAACTTGTGATTGAACTAACTTAATGGCCTGGCTTTGTAAATTGAAATGCATCTTTTCCCATTTATTTTTAAGTAATTTTTTAAACTTAATATAAATATACTTAAAATATACATCTCTTCCTGTTGAGAAGAATAATGGAGAAAAGACTTGGCAGCCCTATTCTCAGACCTGTAGTACTAATAAGCAAGGCCTTTTTTAGTTGTAAGGATTCTAGTTAACATTAGATAGTAATACACTTACCCTTTTTTGTTAAGAGAATTAGAGTTAATCAGATATGATCATCATAAAGCTATTCACGTGGCTGCCTGTTTTGGAAGCAAACTTTAAAATTTTGGCAGGAATTTTGGAGAGCTCACCAAGTGGTAACTTTGTCGTAAACATAACCAGCAGGTGGCAGCAGTTCCCATGTTATAAAAATGCAGTAAGGGGTTAAGACTGGTATTTCGTTACAGAGCAGTTTTATTCCTGGGATTTTAATTTTCCTCATTGTGTTTCATTATAGACTGTTGTACACATTGGTAGGTAGAATGGCGTCTAATGAGACCAACAAGGCAGGAACAAGAGTATTACCAAAAACTGTAAGACCACTTAAAACTGTTCTTGAACCATAGTTGACATCTAATTGTTATGTAGGAAGGTGCCACTCTTGAGAGTAGCTTATCCTCAGCTCCTGAAGTAAAGAAAATAAGTTGTAACAATAAATTATAGCTGAAGCCCCTAAGTAGGATGGAGAAATTATGACACCGTGGTACCCTCTGTTAATAGTAGTTTGATAGTCTGCTCCCTGAACTTTGGCTCAATAAAAAAGTCAGCCAGCAAAGCAGGCTGAGGGTCTGTGGTCAGAAAGCTGGCTCTGAGGACGTCTTTAACAAGTGTTTATGATGACTATCAACTTTCAGCACCCACAGTCCAGTCTGCACAATTGCTCAGGTAGCCTGAGATTTGCCACTCCAGGGATTCGCATGTCTCTCGAAGCCGGAAGGTGCTTTGGAGAAGATTGTGTGCAATGAAAACTTAGTGCGACTCTGATGCCAAAGTTGCTAAGTATGAAGTCAACACATTTACTTCTTTTCCTTGCTTGGCGCGCTCGCTCTTTTCCCCCTTCATTGAATCAACAAACAAAACTAACATTAATACAACATAAATACATATAAGTTTAAAAGGTGATGGTATGTTACTTTCAATTCCATTCCATGTCTTGCAACCCATTGTGTTTCCTAGTATTTATTCCTTAATTTAACAAATATTTACTGAGTACCTCACAATGGGCCTTACTGTTTATCTAGGTTCTGAAAATGTAGCAGTGAAGAAAACAGATCTCCCTGCCCTTGTGGAACTTAAACTCTGGTGGACAGAGCCAAACATGAAACAAGCCATATGGTTCATCAGAAGACAAGCACTGTGGAGAGAAGTTGGGAGAGAGTGGAGGGAGTTAGGAGGCAGAGTGATGCTGGAATTTTAAAGAGTGGAGAAGACTTCGTCAGATAGCACTTAAACAAATGCTTGGCAGTATGGGTCTGAACCCTGTGGACACCTCGGAGAAGAGAGTACAGGCAGGGGGACCTTCGAGCCAAAGCCCTTGGGATAGGAGCACATTAGGGGCTCCAGGAACAGGGTGGCAGTCAGTGAAGGCCGAAACAGACCAAGGAAGGGAGAACAGTGAGAGGTGGGGGGGGAGTAAGAGGTGCAGACAGCCCTGGGCCTTGTGTGAGATTTGGCTTCTACTTGGAGATAGGAGCCTTTGGAGGGCTTTAGCAGAAGTGTGATAGGATTCAACTTAGATTGTAGGGGAGTGGGGTGAGCAAGGATTGAAACAGACCAATTAGGAGACTACTGTAGTAATTCAGGTGAAAGGTTCCAGCACTTGGAATCTTGAGAAGTGGTCAGACTTTGTACTTACCTTGAAGGTAAAATAAGGACTTGCTGAGAAATTGGATGTATAATGTGAGAAAGTGAGGCATCAGAATTGATTTTTTGGTCTTTTTGTCTGAGTAGTTGAGACAGAGAAACCTGTAGGTATAGGTTTGCAGATGAAGGTCAGGAATTTAGTTGTGGACAGGTGAGTTTGAGATGCCTTGTAGTTACCTTAGTGGAGATGTCAAGGAGGGAGTTGGATATGCGAGCCTGGAGTTAAGAGAGAGAGAGATTCAGGATGGAGATGTAAGTGCGGGAATAAACATATAGGTGGTATTTAAAGCCATGAGACTAGATGGAATTACCAAGGGAGTGAGCTGTACAGGGAAGAGGTCCAGAACCTGAGTTTTGGGTCACTCCGCACGCCAAGCGATCAGGATTACGAGAAAGAGCCGGCAGAGGAGATGGAGAGTGGACCAAAAGGTAGGAAATCAGTGGAGTATGATATGCTGGAAGCCACGCCATGTTTGAAGGAAGGAGTAGTCCGCTGTGGGAGGCACAGCAAATAGGTCAAGTAATAAGAGCTCTAAGAATGGACTTAGCAACCAATGCAGAGGTCATCGGTGGCTTTAACAAGTGCTCTTCCAGTGGAGGGGAGGTGAAAATCTGGAGTGTTGTTCTGAGGATCAGTGGGGCATCCTTACAACAAGAAAAAAGCTGAACAGACTGAAAATCAACTTACCGTAGATCCATCAGAGAACCGAGGTTACAGACCACCGCAAAAACTAGAGACAGGAGGCTGCAGAAAATTACAGATTTGATCGCCTAAAGTAGAGGCTGCTGGAGCTGTTAGTCCGGATTTAAATGAATTGCTGGAGGCTGAGTATGGACCAGTCTGAGAGTTAAAACTCCTGGGCACTAGTCTTCGGGGCCCCCACACCTTAGTGGGTTTTACCTCCAGAAGTTCCCATAGGTTCTCACTGTATAGATGGTAGAAATTCCCATGCAGCCATTTTGAAATACCCCTGAAGGTATTGAGATACCCTTCAGAGCTGGAGCCTTCTCTGACCTAGAGGGAGGGCAATGGGATGGCTTGAGCGCCCTCCAGCCTTTCTGTCTCACATAAGAGGGGGAAAAGGCCAAGAGACTTTGAAGGTCTCATCCCAGGGACTTGAGCCCACTAAAAACAAAAAGAAAACCCCCAAACAGATTTAATCATAATCTTAATCGAATGCTTCTCCCTAATACCATACCGTCAATCAGGCTCCAGGATTATAGCTGGATTACAGCTCTTAAGAGAGCTGTGGAACAGACTGTTGTAAGGAGTTTCTAGGGAAACCCAAAGACAACAGTGGAGACACAAACAAGGCAACTGAAGCCTCTGACACCTACAGCAGACATTAAGCGCAGGCTAGCTGCTAGCAGATGTACATAAACCCTCGGGCTTGACAGACCCAGGCAGGCTTAGGAAACCGCCTGCCGACCCCACGCAGGACAGACAGACATGTGGATAAGATTGTGGTCAGCTTATCTGGCATAAAAGGATGCAGCAGTACCGAGGGGCTGACAAGGGGTACAAAGAACAATGGTCGGCAGAAACCGTGCACGGACACTAGCGCCAGCCAATGACATCCCAACACCTCGACCCAGCAGCCCAGAATGACCAATCAGACGCTAACACCCCAGTCACCCTACCTGTGGCTTTTGTGCTTGAAAACCCCACCCCAAGGACAATGGAACCACATCTTAACCTCCTTTGGTTCGCTCCCCAACCTCCCTTGGTTGGCTCCACTCTCCCCTCTATCCCCCAATAAACCCTGCTCCTTAGCGTGCTGCATCCGTCTGATTTCTTGACCAACTCCAATCTAACAATGCTAAAGGCCTGTTTACCTCAGTTCCTGTTACCCAATACAACAGGTCCACCTTTCAATAAAAATTACAAGGATGCTAAGAGGCAGGAAAAAAGTCTGAAGAAACAAAGCAAGTATCAGAACCAGACTCTCATATGGCAGAAATTTTAAGAGTTATCATACAAGGAATTGAAAATAACTATGATGAATATGCTAAGATCTCTGACGGAAAAAGGACAACATGGAAAATCAGATGAGTAACGTAAGCAAAGGGTTAAAACTCTAAGAATCAAAAAGAAATGCTAAAAAAGAGAAAGCATTAGGAAAAAAGGTAATAGGAAGAAATGAATGCTTTTGATGGGCCCATTAGTAGGCTGAACACAACCAAGGAAAGAATCAATGAGCTTTCCTTAGAAACCCGAAACTGAAATTTAAAGAGAAAGAGGAATGGTGGGGATGGGGGAATATCCAAGAATATCCAAGAACATCCAAGAACTGTGAGACAATTACAGAAGGTACAGTTTATGCATATTGGGAATCTTCCCATGTGTAGAATGGGAAGACTAGAGCCAGACTATTGTAACTCCGGAAATTCTGCAATAAAGGGGATCAGAAAATGAGGCTATTACAGGAGGGGGCAAACAGGGTAGAGTTTTGTTTTTAAAGCCTGTTTTGTACACTCACAGGCATGATCCAGGAAAGAAGGACAATTTGATGCTGCAGGTGAGAGAGGAGAGTCTTGCTGGAGCCAGGCCTTCAAGCAGGCAAGAGAAGGTGGCATCTAGTGCACAAGGGGAGGGACTGGCCAAGGAGCAAGTATCAGGAAGAAGGCAGAGTATGAGGGCAGGGCTGGGGGTGGGTGGGTGTGATGGCAGGAGCTTGTTCTTTCCCGACTGCTGCTACTTCCAAGGTCATCAGCTGAGAAGCAAGCTGGGGGAGGAGGGTTGGAGGCTGGAGACTGTGTGTTAGTCTTTGAGGAGACTGGACTAGGGCAATGTGCTGTGCTCGCCCACTGGTTTTAAGGGCACCCTGGAGGTCCAGGTCACTGCGTTCTAGTTTACCTCCCATTGTTATATAACTCGGCGTTCTGTCACAGGATATCCTATTGGCAACTTACCCGTGCTTCACTAGCGTCTCATCACAGTGAGGGTTTTGGTTCCCAGGAAAGAGGCATCAAATTTGCAGTTAGATCTCAGTAGGCCAATTGGCTAATCCATTATCATATAATACGCTATTCCCCCCCTCCCCCAGTTACTGTATATGTTTTGGGTGCCTTCTAGAAATCAGGGCACTGATAGGGACAGGGTAGAGCAGTTAAAGTCTGCTTTCATGAAGATTGCACTTAGTGGGAAACAAAATCATGCCACGTGGAAAGGTTCAAGTAGGTAGAGCAGGAGGGGCGAGGGGATCAGGGTTGCTGCTCTGTGTTGGGGGGCCAGGGATGGTCTGATAAATGGCATTTGGGCAGAGACCTGAGGGAGTTAGGGAGTAAGCCACAGAGACCTCTGGGGGAATGGTGGGCCAGGCTCTTGTACCCACCTCTGCTTTATAAACAGATTTAATAGAAGAGAGGGCACATTGATGTCAACCTGCGGACACTACTGTGACTTCAGACACATTGTATCCACTCTGCCTGAAATACAACTCCATTATCTTTTTCCTGTTTGGGTATCAGACTTGGGGTTTCAGACTCCACTTGTTCTACTTAGCTACATTTAATATTTCTTTATTGATCAGTTTGTCACAACCTGGCCAGTGGGAGCTGCAGTGAACGGGCTGCTTTGTCTTTTCAATACTGCCTCATTTTTTTAAAGCACCTTTATCTTCTGGCAAGAAGATATTCCAGGCCCAAAACATGTAATTAGCTCCTGTCCCAGGAGCTCCGTGTGGTGTGAGAGGCCAGGCTGGCCCGGGACGCGCAGGGGAACTGGTTGTAGCAGGAAGAGGGCTGTTGAGCCGCTGGGGTAACACAGCCCCAAGAGAAACCGACCTTCCTCAGGTCCTGAGTTCATGCAGACATCTCCAGTTTGGCTGTCATCACTAAATCCTTTTTCACTTCATTCTAATACAATTTTTTCCATAACATATCTACTTAAAATGAATCCCTTTTTCACTAGATAAACAAGACGGCATATTCACATAGTGGAATACTCTATGGCAGTAAAGAGGAATGGACTACCGGTCTGTGTTATCGAAACCTCAAACACACGTTGAGTGGAAGAAGCCAGCCCCCAAACACGTCATGCCGTGGGACTCCTTTATATGAGCCATCCAGAAAAGGGAAGTCTGTAGACGAAGCAGACGGGGTGGGGGTTGCCTGGGCTGGGAGAGGAGGAGGGGATTCTGGAGGGAGAGAAATGGCTTGTGGTGAGGACTCGCACAACATGAACTTAGTCATAAAAATCACTGAATTTATATTTAGAAGATGTGAATTTATGCGCATGTAAATTGTGTCAGCATAACTGGTAAAAAAAAAAAATTAAACCCTTCTCCCAACTTCAACTGGTTATATTGACCCAAGATGTTCCATTATATTGATTTTTAACTAAAAAAACAAACGCTAAACCTACTTTCCATACCATGCAGTTTTTCTGTCCCTCCTGGTCACAGATCTCTGCCTTATTTCTAACAGCCGTGTCCTTGTCTGGCTCCGAAGTACAATTAGAACGTGACAATTTATTGCTCTACTGTTCATTCCTGCCATTTTTCACACAGGAGCTTCATTTTTAGGAAATATTCTACCCCCCCCCACCCCCCCCAGTAAATGAAAAAGATCAACAGTTGCTATGACTGCGACAGCCCGCAGAGCTGTTGTGAGGGGTTGAGGCTGTGTCCACCAGCTGCTCCCCAAAATCTGTGAACCCAGACCACCTTCTGATCTTTTTGGGGGGTAGGGGGGTTGTCGGTGAGGGAAGTCCACAAATGACACATTTGAAAATACTGGATTTAATAGAAAATGTCACACTGTAAACAAGTCCATTGATCTATTAGCTTAAAATAGAACGACAACACAATCACATATGAAGGGGGTCAGCAGGGCAGGGTGATTGGGACGGGAAAGGCAACCTCAGAAGCATGTGTGGGTGGTCTTGGCACTCAGCCCCTGGGGAGGCAGGAGATGGCGCGCTCCTGTTGGGACTAAACTCATAATCGCACTGCCCGCCCCACGCCCCATCCGCCCTGGCCGAGCCCCACACTGAAAGCGCGCCACTGTCCACGGTCCCAGCGGTCCTTCTTACTACTCAGTCTGTAAGATGGGGGCCACTGTGAGACCTGGGAACCAGAACACAGTGCTCCAGTGGGGAAAGGGCTTCCGCCTTCCTCTCACGCTGGAGGGTCCCTGAGGGAGAGGGTTTGACGTCTCTGGGCCCCTGGAGGCTCAGAGTTTATCAGCAAAGCCTTCTCCTTTGCCCTACCCTCCCACATCCTCCCCCAAGGAGTCTTCAGAGGTCATGGAAAGGCCATGAGTGAGAGGGAAAACAAACTGAGGAAAGCGACCGTTTTCTTTTCCTGGCACTTGATACTGACCGGGGGACTGCCCCTTATCCTGATTTTAGACATTGAGGATTCGTTCACTCACCTGGAACAGTGACTCTCCAATGGGGTGGGGGGCTGCTCAAGAGGGGCTCCCAAGCCCCCCAAAGAGGCTTTGTCCAGTACAAGCCCCTGTTCCCCAAACTGAGAATCTGCACATGATGGTAGGAATTCCCGACGGGAGTGTGTTGTACGTGCGAAATGTCACAGGCAGAACAAAAAGCTAAAAACCCCTAATTTCTGTGGAGCAGATATCAAAATTACGGAGTGATTTTTTTTTCCCCTGATTGTTACAAACAAGTCATTTTTCCTGTAGCTAAACTCCACAGCCAGACCTCACGCCGTACCGCCAGAACAGGAAGTTCTGTCATTTATCCGGGGTAATGACACTGGACTGAAGAAACAAGTCTGTCCCCACAAGGTCCCTGACACCACGATTAGCGCAGGCTAATCGCTGTACGGTTTCTTAGAAGACTGGCTTTTCTCTGTTTCCTTCTCTTTGATGCTGTACAAGGGGTCCACCAACTTGTTATGAACAAGCATTAAACCTACAAAAAAATCGAAGACAAAAAGTAGTCAATGCAGGTCGAGGCAGAGTTCCACGACTGCCAACCGTAATGTCCAGGAGCTCTCAGATTCTGTCCTAGAACTGACATGCATCATGCTTCGTCCGTGCTTCCAAATGACACAACGCCCTCAGCCTAGGGCGAGAATCCAGGGGACTTGGTAAGTGCCACCTCTAGGATGACTGTTATACAGTTAGTCTTTTCAGCAAAGAACAAGTTCCTAATTTTTCTGCTCAGTAATTGAGGATTCTCACACAAGTTTGCTTAAAGCCGTGTGTCCTTTTTAGGTAGAAGAACAAAAGACCCTCGGACGGCCCAGCGCCTTTTCCGCAGGAAAGGCCTGTGCTAGCTGGGCAGGTGTCCCAGGCTCACCGGCGCTGCCCCGGCCACAGCTCTTCATTTTCTTCCCTCCTCCTCAGAGCAAACAGCTCTCCAGAAACGGACCCTCACGGTTAAGGATGGACGAGAAATGACTGTATTCTGAGACAGGGTTTGCTTTTTATTAGAGCCAGAGTTGATGATTAAAACGCCGAGCATGGACGCTAGATCCACTTCTCACTGCCGGCACATCCTGAACCCGGCCACCCACTCCCTGACCCTCCCCTCCCTCACCTTTGAAATACTTGACGGTCTTCACTTTCAGCTCCAGGGTGGCATCCTCGTCGCACACAAACACGGTGCGGGGGTGCTGCTGGAAGGCGGACACGGTCCACATGTGGTTCACTCCCTCCTCAATGGCTTTGTACAGAGCGAAGGCCTTGTGAGCGCCTGTGATGAGGATCATCACCTGGGGGCCAGAGAACAAGCCCGTGACGGAGGGGGAGGGGCAGCGAGCCTGGAAGTCCAGGCACCTCAGCTCGCGTGTGGCCACCCCAAGTGGTTGGAAGGTCTACGCTGTTTTATGCCAACGCAAGCCATTCGCATGCAATGCACGCCGTGCTCCGGGCTCCCCCTGTGCTGTCACACAAGTAGTCTGGGTGGGGAGCATCGTTACCCACCCCCCTTTTTCTGTGATAAGGAAAGGGGCTGGGGTTGGGGGGCAGGGGTTAAGTAACTTGCCCCAGGTTGTTTCTGACCCTAAGTGCATGTTCCCACCACTGCACCACCGTGCCTCCTGCCCCTCTGGTGGTGCCTGCGAGTACCTGTGCACAGCTGAGTACCCTGTGCACAGCCGAGCCACGCAAAGGCCCACCTCTTACCCAACAGTCCTGATACTGGGTTCTCGGAGGTCCTAGGCTGGGTAAGTTTTCACAATCTCAAACAAAAATGGGGCCCATCTGCCGGGGCCCTCAGAACACTGCTGAGAGTCACCTGAGTGGTACGGTCCAACCCCAGCAAGGCCGCGCAGAGTATCAGACCTGCTGCTGGGACTTGGGATGATGCTTCTCGTTTAAATAAAACGAGGGCACAGGCTCCTCTCTACAATTAAAATACCAAGAAAGCAAATGCTGGACAGTGATTGTAAAGCTCTCAGCTCTACGGGTTTCCTTTTGTTGTAATTCGCTTGTACCATGGAGCTGTGAACAGGACTTACAATTCCTTTCTCAAAAGGTGAGGAACAGAGGCACAGAGAGAGTACGACTCTGCTCAGGACCCCAGACCTAATTTCGGAAGAGAGAATTTCCTGATTTCCAGCCCTGGCTCTCTCAGGTTCGGGCACACTAACACAACAGGGAGGGCAGGGAGGGCTTACAAGCCGCAAGGCCAAGACCAGCGGGGGCCCGCCCTAGGCTCTGGTTTAAGGCGGCCCAACGGAGGCCTGGCACCATCACACGTTTCGCTCACTTGAGCGGAGCCTTTTGCGCCGGCTTAGATGTTTGTTTACACACTTGGGCAAAGCAGCTTAAAGCTAAAACGTCTGTAGCTGCTTCTCACTAAATATACCCCAGGAAGAAAAAATGGAACCACAAAAAACTCAAATGTTACCCAACTTTCTAGGGAAAACCTTACCAAGTTCAGTTTAGGACACTTAGATTTCAATCCCACTTTTCCACATTTATGAATCCCTGAGCACAGTGCTACAACCACAAACATCCTGGGGCCACAGGAGGGGCTCCCTTCAAACACCCTCCGCCAACTGCAGGGAACCAGAGGGCCCCTCACACTCAGACATCAGTGGTGTTGGGCTCCTCTGCCTGCGAGAAGCCCCTGCCGGGTGCGTGAGCAGAGGCCAGGGCGCCCGCGGCCTCCTGGGCGGCCGGTGCTCAGAGGAGCAGCCTCACACTGGGAACAGCGGCTCCCTCCAAAGAAGAAGGAGGAACCGTGCAGGGTCAGTCGGCAGTTTATCCTGAGTTACATCTTCATTTTGAATACAAGTGTGTTCAGGGGGGACCTGCACAGTTAAAAGTTTTGAACACAAAGACTAGTCCAACCCCCCAGCGAAGGCCTGTGGACCCCTTGTGCCCTTACCTCTCTGGCGTCCATGACAGTGCCCACGCCCACCGTCAGGGCCATGGTGGGCACCTTGGCGAGATCTCCGTTGAAGAACCGAGCGTTGGCCAGGATGGTGTCCATGGCCAGCGTTTTCACACGGGTCCTGGACACCAGACTGGAGCCCGGCTCATTGAAGGCAATGTGTCCGTCGGGGCCGATGCCTGCCCAGGAGAGATGGTCAGGGCAGCCCTGTCAGTGCCAGGGACCCATGGCTGCCAGGGTGGACATTCCCCCTTCCCCCTGGGGTCTGCAGAACCCCCTGAAAACCCTGTCTCTCCTCTCCTTCACCCCTGGGCAGGTGCACAAAGCATATGATCTTCCCCTCCACCCCCCAACCCCCGCCCATTGGGAACTTGCTACCATCCTCAAAAAGTTAAGCAAGGGGCACTGCAGATAGCTTCTGCCTCCCTGATCATCGAAGTACAACCTCCCTCTCTCTCTGCCAATAGTCAGGGGTCCTGCTACCCCGACAGAGTCACGGCGAATAAAGCACACACAGGTCTGGATGGGGGCTGCCGAGTCTACACAGTCTCAGAACATGAGCATCCCTGGCCTCTCCCCATCTTGAAGTTAAATCTAGAGCAGTAAAAAGGAGTCCAGCTTCACATCCTGTGAGTGACCCCAGAGCTGGCAACAGACGGCAATGTTAGAAGGCAGCCCAGGGTAGGAGCAAGGGCACAAATCCAAGAGGGGGACCCCCTAGGTTCCTGCCTTGTCTCCACTACTCTGGCCAGCTAACTGTGGGCAAATCACAAACCTTCCCCGGAGCCCACTTGGCAATCTATGGCGTGCATGGGCTGAGCATGGAATCTTCAGGAACTACATGAGCCTGTGCTTTTAACTGTTCAGATAAGTCCCATGACTGAGCTATAAAACTGGAAGATTGGGACACAGAACCTCAGAGCCCAAACTCAATGCTCTCCATTTACACACAAGGCACTAAAGTGCAGAAGAGGAGACACCTGACGTCACACAGCTGCTGAGCAGAACCAGGGCAGGGGCCTGGGGGTCCCCTCCGCCTTCCCTGCCTCCTCAGCGCAACGAGGGGCTGGCACTGGCAGACAGAAGCAGCTGTCTGAGACAGGCGTGGGTGCCGGCCAGGCCAGGCCAGGCCTCAACGTCGCAGTGTCGAGCTCACCTCCAACAAACAGCTCGATCCCGCCTGCAGCCTTGATCTTCTCTTCGAAGGCATCACACTCAGCCTGCAGGTCGGCCGCGTTCCCATCCAGAATGTGGGTGTTTTCTGGGCGGATGTCCGTGTGCTTGAAGAAGTTGTTCCACATAAAGGAGTGGTAACTCTCTGGGTGGTCCCGAGGAAGACCTGTGGGGCCACGGCCACGCTCACTCCTGCCCAGGCTGAGCCACAGCCTTCCTCCCCAGGGGGGTGCCAGGATATCCCCCAGCCCCCCGAGATGCTCTCAGGGGAATGCCAAGCAGGGAGCCTTGGGCACCACCAGTCCTCTGACCCTCACCCCTCGGGACAGGCTGAGCTCATATCCCTAAGTGTCTAACCACCGCCACCACCCATGACTGCAGGGTTGGGCCTGAGCAGCTACACGCCAGGGGCCTGAGGAATCCCTCATTCTGACCTCCCTTCCACAGGGAACGACCACAGCCTGGGGGCCAGGGTTACTCTGGGCCGCTGCAAGCGGCCTAGGCACCTGTGGGTGAGGCGAGGCCCATCCGGAAAGCAAGCAAGCACACCCCTCACCCTGTGCCTCCAAACCCCACCACTCACCCCCAGGGATACCTGCGCAGCCTGAACCCCGGCCCAAACACCGGGTGGTTAGAGAGAATTACCTCAGGGCTTCCCAAAAGAGATATTTTTCATCCAAGAAGAAAAAGGATGTTTAAAGTAAGTGTTTAATGTTTAATAACATTAAGAATGTTCACAGTGAGCCTTAAAGAAGAAGGAAATTCTGACACCTGCTACACCATGGATGCACCTCAAAGACATTACGGTAAATGAACTAAGTCAGTCGCAAAAAGGCGAGACGCTGGGTGACTCCAGTGCTGTGAGGCAGCAAGAGCATCAGATGCAGAGAGACAGTGAGACGGTGGTGCCGGGGCGGGGGCGGGGGCGGAGACGGGGGCGGAGACGGGGAGCTGGTGTTCGACGGGTGCC
This sequence comes from Desmodus rotundus, assembly GCF_022682495.2. Lineage (NCBI taxonomy): Eukaryota > Metazoa > Chordata > Mammalia > Chiroptera > Phyllostomidae > Desmodus > Desmodus rotundus. The sequence continues at coordinate 52,677,152 of NC_071396.1, forward strand.
GAGTTTCTGTTTTACAGAATGGAAACAGTTGTGCACGGTGGCTGAGCAATAACACGCACGTGCTGGACACTACTGAGCGTGCACAGCAATGGTTAAGGCGGTACACTTCACGTTATGTATATCTGGCTACCAATTTCAAGGGAAGCCATTAAAAAATTAAGGGGTTGGAGGCAGGGAAGGAGGTGACAGAAGACCACGGTGTCCTTTCCAGCAGTGGAAAGGACACCTGTCTCAGCTCCCCTCCCAATGTCCCTGACAGGCATGGCAGCTAGAGGGCGAACACTGGACAGAACGTCCAGACACAGACGGGGGGACACACTGCAGCCACCATCCTGCTCCCCGTCATCTGTTCTAAAAAGAAACAACATGGAACTGGGGAGGAGGCAGAGGAGAAAACACCTGAGTATTTATTAAGTGCTTGCTCTGAACTAGCGTCTTCCACATCTGTTCTATCATTTAATGCTCATGGCCTATGAGGTCAGTTCTATGAGCCCCATTTTCTAGCTGAGTCAACCAAGGCCTGGAAGAGACTGGTATCGCCAAATGTCACGGGTTTCCCGAGACATCCAGGTTCCTCTCCGGGGCCGAGCCTGCGACGGGGAGGAGCACGGACTCTCCTGGAATCAGGTAAGGATTGAACGGGAAAGACTCACCCACGTACTCGTCCATGTTGAAGGTCTTCACATATCTGAAGGACAGGTCTCCATTCTTATAGTACTCAATTAGCTTCTTGTAGCAGCCAAGCGGGGTGCTCCCTATGAGAGGCCGCAGCCGTGAACACCCCTCAGCCCCCAGCTCCCGGAAGCCCAGAGGGCACCCGGGAACGAGTCACGTCTGAAGTCTCTCCAAATGCCCCAGTCCTGTCGTGCATCAGTTGCTTGTTTACTGCCGGTGTCCCCAGCAGACCGTCAGCTCCAGGGGGGCGGAGCTGTGTCTGTTTGGTTCACTGCTAGATCCCCAGCGTACAGCCGCTGATGACTGAAATGACTGTAATTAGTACTCAGTGGACATCGGACTCAATTACTGACACAACACTCCCCGAGCAACTACTATGTGTGGGACAGGGATGCAGAGGAGCGAGAGACACAGCAGCCACCCTAGAAGAGCTCGCTGACTCGGAGTGGGGACAGGAAGCTGTAATGTCAGCCGTGCCACGGATAAGCACAGGCCGGCCTGAGGGCTCAGGGAAGACTTCCCTGAGGAGCAGCCAACTTCCAGGTTGAGTCTTATTAAAAAGGCAGTCATAATAAAACACATAAACGAGACCAGAGGACCGCTGCAGACTAAAGATTAGCATGAGGCCAGACGGGACGCTGGATTAATTTTTTAAGTTATAAAAGATAAATGTGGACAATTATGAAAAAAATGTTTAAAATAGTCTGTATATTAGATGGCATCATGGAATGATTTTTAATTTTCTTAGTAGTGATAATGGTATCGTGGCTCTATAAGGGAATGTCCTTAACGAAGGAGATGGATGCTGAAGGATTTAGCAGGAAAGTGTCAAGACATCTAGAACTTATTTTCAATTCAAAAAAAAAAAAAAAAATTGCGTATGTGTGTAGATAGAACATGAGCCAGAAGAGATGAATCCAAATGTGACAAAAATGTTAATAATTGCTGAATCTGGCCAACAGCACAGCACTAACTATCCCTTCAGCCTTCCTGAATATTTGAAATTTTTAAGAGAAAAAGACTGAAAGAACCCCACCCAAATCACATGACTCTTCCTGTAACCCACCAACAACTTCTCATTTCACTCTGAATAATAACCAGTCCTAACAAAGGTGCTGCATAACCTGGCTCCTGGCCACCTCTCCCGTCTTACTCATCCTGCTGCAAGCAATTCTACCCCAGGGCCTCTGCATACTCCTTTTGCCAGCAGAGCTCTTCCTTCAGGTGTCTGCGTGGCTACATCTCACCTCTTTAGGCCTTTACTCAAGTTTTTCTCAGATCTTCCTGGACAGCACATCCACATTGCAACCCCCACCCCTGCCTGGACACTTCCCTGTCCCCCTTCCTTGCTCCACTGGTCTTTTTCCTGCTTATCACCATCTAATATACTCTGTGTTTTGCACATTAACTTGTTTACTATCTCTCTCTCCCACTACAACTTAAGCTTCAGGAAAGCAGAAATTTGTCTTTTTTGTTCCTTGCTGTATCGCTAGCACCTACAACAGCCTTTGCCACACAGCTGCCCTGTCCTTCCCCGGGATCACTCATTTACTGTCTCGTCCCTTTTCCAAACGTCTAGGCTTCCCATCAATTCTCTGAGCTCCCCAATATCTAGCCAATAAATTCCTTTTCTGTTTAAGTTAGCCAGCGTTGGTTTCTGTGGCTTCCACCCAGAACGCTGTCCAGAGCTTCACTGAACAGAAGGAAGGTCCCAAAGAACCTGTGTGGAAATGGCGTGCAGGTTCGTGTGAGAGTGAGACAGGCGCCAGGCTGTGGAAGGCCCTGAATGCCACTCTGAGGACCTCGGACCCGGCCCTGCAGTTCACGGGGAACTAGGGAGGGCTTCTGCAAGAGCGCTGACTCTGACGCAGTGAGAAAACGGGATGTTAGTGCAGCCCCCACGGGGCCCAAAGCCCTGGTGGTTTCCCAAGTGCTGGCGGACACCGCTCCCACAAACCTCCAGTGCTGAGGTTGGCAAACGCAGCCCACAGGCCAGATCTAGCCTGCCGCCGTCTTTGTGCAGCTCATGCGCTAAGAATGTTTTTCTACATTTTTTTAAGGATTTAAAAAATCAAAAGAATATTGCCCTGGCTGGAGTGGCTAAGTGGACTGAGTGTCCACAGGCAAACCAATGGGTTGCCAGTTTGATTCCCAGTCAGGGCACATTCCTGGGTTGCAAGCCAGGTCCCCAGGAGGGGGCACATGAAAGGCAACCACACATTGATGTTTCTCTCCCTGTCTCCCTCTCCCTCCCCCTCTCTAAAAATAAATCTATAAAATCTTTTTAAAAAGATTATTTTGTGACATGAAAATTATATAGACCCAAACTTCAATGTCCATAAGTAGATTCTGGTTGATGCTCATTCATTTATGGATGGCCTATGGCTGCTTGTGAGCTACAAGGGCACAGTTAAGGAGCTGCAACACAGGCCATATGGCCAGTGGAGTGTATTATTTACTATTTGGCCACTTACAGAAAAGACTTGAAGAACCCTGCTCTAGTGGCTGGGCCTTTGGGACCAACCCACCCTGCTTCTGAGAGAAAGTGCTGGGACATTTGCTTTGAGGAGCTGGAGTCAAAATATCTTCCTATAAAGACAACATTCTGATTTTTCCCAAAGAAACTGGGAGTGTTTTTCACGTAGGTCCTATGTTTAATCAAGCCCCACAGAAAATGCTTTGAGTGACTATCTCCTCAATCCCCCCAAGAATGGTGGGACTCGCTGGCAGCACTCAGATGCAAAGAGAAAGTCATCATTACATAAAATGTATGCCTTAAGGTATCGGGACTTCATCCTGCTAAGGAGCCCACGGCTGACAGGACTGACTTACGAAGTCGCCAAGATGATCTTCCTGCTCTGGGCGTCTTCAGGAGCAGGCAGCACCAGAGCCAACCCATAAGGGAGGCTGGGCCCTCTGTTTTACAGATCCGGGAGGCGGGGGCCTGTTCACTCACAGCACCAGTAGCTCAGAGCCCTCCTTCCAGGCCCTTGGCTGCGTAAGCCCACCTACTGGCCCCCTGAAATTCCCTAACACCTACTCTCACCCCCCACCCCCAAACCATGGCACCCTCTCCGTCCCACAACGCACCAGTGGGGAGCCCCAGGGTGAAGTACTTGTCTGGTCCTGGGTTAAACTGGATAATGCGGTTCCTGATGTATTTGGCGGCCCACTCGCTGGCCTGAGAATAGTGGTCCAGGATGATGAGCTTCATCTTGTCCTGCAGGCGGCAGGTGACAAAAGGACTCAGTGGTAAGGGTGGAGAGAAAGGGATGCAGGGGAGGAAGGCACTAACTTTCAGTTCAGAGAACTGACAGCTGGGCCCATTGCCTTCACCCCCCACCAGGAGGCGCCACTGTGCCACAGATCTGGGTTCTAATCTCATTCCTCCTTTTACCTGCTGTAGGATCTTGGTCTAAGGACCCAAAATTCTCTGAGACTGTGTTCTCTTATGGGAAAATGGGGACAAAAGTACCTACCTAACAAAGTTCTCGACGGTGAACATTAAAGGACAGAACGCATGTAACCACAGTATTCAATACTTTGGCCAGGATCTTGTAGCTAGGCCCATTCCCCCCTTCCCCACCCCTCCTGCCCCACCCGCTGGGTATTCTCCATCCACCGGCTCAAGATAGAAAGGGGTTGTGGGTCTATGTTCGGCCACCAGGGTCGGTGGGGGGCCATGGGCTTTGCTGGAGAGAGGTGTTCTCTCAGTACTGGAGAGGGGTGCTCCCACCGGCCGGCCTTGCTTGTGGGTCTTCGGTTTCCCCCACAGCACAGGAGGTAAAGGTAATCGCTCGTGGAGGGAGGGCATTTGCTCCCTGCACTGCGCTCAGAGTGGGAAGGCCCGGGCGGAAGTGACCGAATTGGCCGTCGGTGGGATGCAGGAGTGATTCCATCGCCCCTCCGGCCCCGTCTGGGGATGGGGCCCGAGCAGATCACTGGGGTCCCAGCCCTGCCTGGGGTGTCGGAGGCTAGGGCAGCACCCGGACCCCGCCCGCCCCTGCCCTTGCCCGCGAAGAGGGTCTTCGGTAGCCTGGCTCCCCACTTACGCAGACACCTCCCGCTGCGGCAGCAGCAACAGCACAGGCCGGCCGCGCCGGCCCGCCCCGCGCGGGTCACGCGGCCGCCGGTCACGCGGTACCAGGCACCGCCCACGGGGCAGACTTCGAGGGGTGGACTCGGGTCGGGCTGCACCTAGCGGGTTGCTTTTGACCCCCTGGGCCCCACCCTCTCCTCTAGTGCAGGCCTGGGGCCCGCAGCCCGCGGGGCCCGGAGACGTTATTTTGTGCAGGAAGGTGGAGGCTTGGAGGCTCGGTTAGCTCCCAGGAACGCGGTCCCCCGGCCGGGGGCTAGGGCTGGGTTTTAGTGCTGGGGGGCAGGGAGGAGAAGCAGAATCCCTTCCTTACAGTTTCCCGGGGTTGGAGCTGGCTTTGCCTTCAGCTTCTTTGGATTTCTTTTAGATGCCACTTATTTACCTAGATATTACAACTATTGTATTGTTTTCATATACTTGGTTCTTTTCTGCCTTTTTTTTAAAGCTCATACTAGAGGAAAAAATGGGTCCCTGGTCTCCCCACTCCAAGGTAACACTCTAAATGTTTTTCCTTGAACATACTTACATTTTACAGCAACGGGAACGCACCACCCACGCCGTCCACCACCAGCTAGGCAGCCTGTTCTCCCGTCCCCGCTACTACCGGGTTAGGACAGCCCCTGGGGTCACCCCTCCCCCTGGCCCAGCTGCCGCTCCAGACCAGCTTCGCGAAGGTGGGTTTAATCTGGTGAGATGTGTCGTGGAGCTAATCCCTTTACGGTCGGAGGGGCGTGTCTTTTTGCCTCAGTGTTGGTACAGTTTGTTTTGAATTCTGTGAGAAATCTCATCTCAGCAGGAGGATTGCAGATGTTTCACAGTGAGACTCCAACCCCAGTCTTCACATGCACTAGATAACATGGGCGTGGTAAGCAGCAGCTTCCTTCAGACCTTTGCAGGAAGAGTGGCTTCCTGTGACTTTCAGAGGGCCTGCTTCTTCTCTTAGGGAACCAGGACAGTGTCCCTGTTAAGCCTGGATGCTCTGGAGTCAGACAGCCTGAGGACTAAACAGAAAGACCTGGGTTTGAATGCTGTCCTACCCAGTCTCCACTGCTTGAGTGAGTGATTCAAGCAAAATAGCTCAACTTCTCTAGCTCTCAATTTTCTTATCTGAAATACAGGAATTTAATGGGAATTAAGTAAAACTAACCTCATGTAGCTATTAATCCTTACTTCTCCCTGTCCTTCCAGCCCATTCCGTAACCCTGGAATGCTCTCTCCCTGACCTCCTGCCCCCCTTCACACCCAGCCATCACCTGCACTCATCCTCTAATCCTCTGGTTTTAGAACTAAAGTTGACTTCCCAGTTCAGAGAATTATGAGTTCATCCATGCAGTGGGACATCCTGCACCTCTCGTGTGGAGGGATGTTTTTGTATTCTGTAATACGCCCTTGCTTTGAGCAACCCCCCTGCTCCTTTGCCCCCCAAATCCTGCTTGATTCATGGGTTCAAGTGGGTATGATGGACCTGGCCCTACCAATTAGAGCCCTCCCTGCCCCTGGCCATGATCATTTCAGCGCTGGGTAGTCCTGGAAGACACCGGCCCAGCAGCCAGTCACAGCTTCCCTTCTCCCTTACTTCCAGTGTAGAAGTTGGGAAGTCAAATACTCTCCCAGCTTCTCACCTAGGGGTGGCCAGGTAACCTCGTTCTGGCCACTGAAGTCAAAGGATAGCCTCTGAGAAGATATTTTACTTCCTGAGAAAGTGGAAAAGCCCAGGTGGCAACAAAATGAATCTTTCAATAGCCGTGTGAGTCAGCCACCTTGGCAGTGGGTCCTCCAGCCCCAGGCAAAGCCTTCAGAGGACTGTAGGCCTGCCAGCATCTTGAGTAAAATCTCACGAGAGACACTGAACCAGAATCGCTCAGCTTAGTTGCTCCTGAATTCCTGACCCACAGAAGCTGTAAGGTTAAAAAAAAAACTTTCTTTTTAAGCTTCCAACTTACACAGTATTTGCTTAGGGAACGACAGACAGCTAATACACTGAAAAATTCTGCAAGTGGAGTGGATGGTGGGCAGGGGATTCAACCCGTATCTCTCTCCCTTGTGCCTGGCGGTGCATCATGTGCCCTGCCGTAGACACTCCAGTCCTCACCCCCACACTCCCACATTGTGCTGCCCTCCCCGTGTTTATAGAATCCCCTGCCGAGGCTTTCCCTGCGCCTTTCTTCCTGTTACTTTACTTGCTGTCTTCTACCGTCTAATAACCTGAGGCCATGTCTTACCTCCATGAACGATAGCTGTATCTCACTGACCTTTGCATTTTTCCCGTAACACCTAGCTCAGGGCCTTGTAAGTAAAAGCCAAAGCCCCACATGTTTCAGAGCGTTGGGTCTGGAGCCCAATGGGTTCAGATTCTGGACTGAGCACTTATTAGCTAGGGCACTTTCTTAATCTCTCTGTGCCTCAGTTTTCTCAACTGTAGAATGGGGATAATAGTAGCTACATCATGAGGTCATTATGAGGATTAAATAAGTTGTCACTGGTAAAGCATTTGGAACTGTGTGTGATAAGTGGTAATTGCTCCATAAATATCAGTTACTAGGTTGAACCATGTCACAATGCCATTTTTCTGCATCAAAAACTTAAATATCGACAATTTCACATAGTTTAACCTGATCTTATTTTTTCACCACAGTTATGTTCAAAGAAACAGTCCAGCCAACAAAAACAATTAAAATTGGCCCTGGTTGGCATGGCTCAGTGGATTGAGCGCTGGCTTGTGAACCAAAGGGTCACTGGTTCGATTTCCAGTCAGGGCACATGCCTGGGTTGCAAGCCAGGTCCCTAGGGGAGGGTGCATGGGAGGCAACCACACATTGATGTTTCTCTCCCTCTCTTTCTCCCTCCCTTCCTCTCTCTAGAAATAAATAAATAAATAAAATCTTTTTTAAAAACCCAGTTAAAATTATTAATATCTCTAGAATAATATCAGAGCGGATCCAAATCAGAACTCAGAGTAACTTAACATCCTCCTTGTCTCATCCCTCTTAACTGCTATCAGGAAACCGTTCTCCACATTCATTCTAAACTCCTCCTAACTAAAACATCCCTTTGCTCCCACATCCCGCCCCATAGAACCAGCCCAAGTGGGCTCCTGCCCTGCCCTTCCTTCAGTTTGCGTCTGTTCTCCTCTTTCTTACGGTTTATTTCTCTCCATCCTTTGCAAGGCAAGTGCCTTGGTTTGGCTTCTCAGTAGTCTCACCCTCTCCCCAGCTCAGAGGCTCAGACACGAAACGGGCCAACGCGGTCTTCTTAGGGAGCAGAAGACAGGCAGAAGCTGAGAAGGCAAAATTCCTTTGTTCTTTTTCAAAATGTTTAATTGGGGTACAAACTGTAACATAAAGCTTACCGTCTTAACCATTTTTTCGTGCACAGTTCAGTGGAGTTAAGTACGCGCACGTGGCTGTGCAGCCGATCTCCAGAGTGCTCTCACCTCTGTACCCGTTAGGCAACAACTCCTCCCTTTCCCCCTCCCCCAGCCCCTGGCACCCCGCATTCTGCTGCTTTCCCTGTGAGTTTGATCACCCCAGGTACCTCACAGACGTGGAACCGTATAATAGCTGTCCTTTTGAGACTGGCTTATTTCACTTAGCCTAATGTCCTCAAGGTGCCTGCATGTTGCAGCAGATGTCAGAACTGCCTTCCTTCTAAAGGCTGGAACTTAATCCATTATATGTACGCGCCACATTTCCTTTATCCATTCTTCAGTCCTTGAACACTTGGGTTGCTTCCACCTCTTGGCTGTTGCAGAATTCCTTTTAAAGGGGTGGAGTGAGCACAAAATCAGTAATTTTAGACTCCTTCACAAGGGAAAAACAATATCATAAACTGCAAAATTGTATGTTTCAAACATTCCATGGGAAAGCGAGTCAGACCCTCGAGAGGGCCGTGTAGAGCCGAACAGGACAGACGTGGGTGGCCTGGGCAGGCACGGGCTGCAGAGCCGCAGTCCCTGGCTTTGACTCCCAGCTCTGCCACCTACTGACTGGGCAACTGCCGGTAAGTCGCTTCACTCCTCTGTGCCCGAGTGCTTCATCCATATAAAAGGAAAGACAGTATTTTCCTTAAACTGTGTACTACTATCACCAAGAGTAATTACTTAGGAAGGAGTAACTGATTTAATAATACATGTGAGACACAGAGCTGCGCTTGGCACAGTCGGCCATGACGGAATCATCATTATCACTAGGGTTTCGAGATGGGCCTTAATGGCAGTCAGGATTTGGTCACTGAAGAGAAGGGTGGAGGCATTACAGACAGAGATGATCAAAGGCATGGAGGCGCAGCGCACCCAGTTAAATTAGAAGAATGTCTAATTGCCTATGCACACGCACTTTGAGAGAAAAGAAAAATATTGCGTGAGACATACTTACTCTAAAAACATTTGCTGTTTATCTGAAATAAATTATAAGTTATCTAAATTACAGACCTCTTTCAGTATATTTCCCTGGTGATTTGGCTGTCCTTAAGAGTTCCTCGTTTTGCAGCATTTGCTTTTGAAATTCCTCCAAGTTACAGTTTATGTCCATTTGCGTCTTTACGTGGTTTCTGCAGTGGTCACACCCAACTTATTGCGTCCTTGGTCATTGAATGTTCACTAGTGAGAAACTGCGGCCAGCGTTAGCATTATGAGCCGGTATATGGAGCACATGCTGGCGTGAAGTTAACGACTCCGAGACTTGCTCTTCACGTGGGGTGGCTGGAGCATCTTCCGTAGCATGGTTGCTTTCCCAGTCTTCGAGATGACACCGCATTTCTTGATCAACAACTGTTTTAAATGTCCACCAGGTAAAAGGAGCACTGTCATCAATTTTGGTTCCTATTTTCCTCAGTGCTGCACATGATGACTCTACCTGTTCCTGCGCTGAAAGGACTCAGTAACATCCATGCCAAAATAATCTAATTTTTTTTTTTTTTTTTGCCTTGGCTGCTGTAGCTCAGTGGTTGAGTGCTGGCCTGCAAGTCAAAGGGTCGCCGGTTCGATTCCCAGTCTAGGGCACATGCCTGGGTTGTGGGCCGGGTCCCCATTGGGGGCCTGTGAGAGGCAGCCACACATTCATGTTTCTCTCCCTCCCTTTCTAAAAAATAAATTAAATCTTTTTAAAAAGTAATTGAATTTTTCAATGGATGAAATCCATCTCAAAAGAGTCATAGCAAGTGGTACAGTGATTACCCGCTTTGGCCTGTCGTTTATTTTCCTGTTTATACATAACATTGTCCCTTTTAAAAACAGCTCTGCTAATAAAAGGGATAAACATTTCATTAATTCTTTCACACATTCAACAAGTTCCTTTAAGCAACGGAGACCTTCACTATCTCTGCTTTTGTTCTATTTGCAGGAGCCTGGTGTTAAACTAATAGTGAAACTGAGAAGGAAATAAGTAGACTTCTTCCGGTGCATTATTTCAAAAGTCAACCAGAATTTTGGGGTCTTTTTCTTTCAAATTGAAGTATAATGTCAGTACTTCATATAAATGGAGGGTTCTCTCAATGGCATTTGTTAAAGAAAGTCAGTGGCCTTTGAATGTGAGAGAAATGAAGAATACCGAATGCCAGCAAAATGGCCAGAAGCCTTAAACAGCTCAGTTAGAGCGGTGTGAATGCTGGAGTAGGGGCAGTTTCCTGTCAGTTACTTCAGCCTCCAGAGAAAAGACATCCGATACTACTGGGCGGCATTATGCAGAACACGGCGGGACCAGCAGCACCTTCCACAGTTACCCACGCTTTGCTTCGGCTTGGAGTAAACATAGTCTGTACCCGCGTGCAGACATCCTTCAAAAGTTGTGTTATCTCCCACTAAGTAGTGAAAGATCTCTCGCTAACTTTTTTATGTGTACAAAAAACTGCATATATTTAATATGTATAATTTTTTTCAACCATCATTCTTTCATTAATAATTAGGATCACTTAGACCTGTTTTTTTTTAACACAAAATTCCTGCCTGTTCACTAGAAGGCACAATGGAAAAGACCAGGTATTTAAAGCAACAGTTGGGTCTTGCTGAGAGGTAAACACTAAGGACTGTGCCTATACTTTATATGATTACGAACTATATTTCAATGTCCTCTCACAGCAAACCCAAATATAAATATTATATTTAATTGCCCCATTCCACATTTTTAAGTTTCTTTTTTTTTAAATTTTTATTTATTTATTTATAGAGAGAGGGGAAGGGAAGGAGAAAGAGGGAGAGAAACTTCGATGTGTGGTTGTTTCTCGTATGCCCCCTTCTGGGGACCTGTCCCGCAACTCAGGCATGTGCCCTGACTGGGAATTGAACCAGCAACCCTTTGGTTTGCAGGCCCGCACTCAATGCACTGAGCTACACCAGCCAGGGCTAGGTTTCTTTTTTAAAATTAATTTTATTGGAAGACATTGATTAGTAGGATCGTATAGCTTTCAAGTGTGCACTTCTATGGTACATGATTGGTGTGATGCACTGCGTGCCCACCACCCCAACTCAAGTCATCTTGCATTACCTTATATTCGGCCCCCTTACCCCTTTACTACCCCCACCCCGTTCCCTCTGGTAACCACCACACTGTTGTCTGCATCTATGGGTTTCAGTTTTACAACCCACATATGAGCGAAATCATATGGCTCTTAGTTTTTTGTGACTGACTGATTCCACTTAGCATAATATTGTCAAGGTCCATCCGTGTTGTTGCAAATGGCGGTATTCCGGCCTGTCTAATGGCCGAGTGCTATTCCATAGTATATGTGCACCGCATCTCCTTTATCCAGTCCTCTATCAAAGGTCGCTTTGGTTACCTGCATGTCCTGGCCACCGTGAATAATGCTGCGATGAACATAGGGGTGCATGTATCTTTGCAAATAAATGTTTTTTAAAGGTTTTATTTACCTTTAGAGAGAAGGGAAGGGTGTGAGAAACATGAGAGAGATACATTGATCGGTTGACTGTCATACGCCCCCAACTGGACCTGGCCCACATCCCAGGCATGTGCCCTGACTGGGAATCCAACCAGCAACCTTTTGATTTGCAGGCCGGCACTCAATCCACTGAGACACACCAGTCAGGGCACAAATAAATGTGTTTGAGTTTTTCAGGTAGATACCCAGAAGAAGGATGGATGGATCATATGTGAACTCTAGTCTTAATTTCTTGAGGAATCGCTATCCTGTTTTCCATAGTGGCTGCACTAGTCTACATACCCCCCAGCAGTGAATGAGGGCCCCTTTTTCTCCACAGCCTCTCCAACACTTGTTATTACCTGACTTGTTAATACAAGCCATTCTGACAGGTGTGGGGTCGTAGCTCATCAGTAATTTGTTGTTTCAGATCTTATATTTAGGTCTTTCATCCACTTTGAATTAATTTTTGTACACGGGGACACAACTGGAATCCAGTTTCATTCTTTTGCATGTGGCTTTTCAATGTTCCCAGCACCATTTATTGAAGAGGCTTTCTTTTTTCCATTGCATGGTTTCTGGCTCCGTTGTCAAAAACTATGTGCCTGTCAGAACCTAGGGTCTGCCCGTGGGTTTGCTCACTTTCAGAAGCACAGTGACTGAGCGAGGGTATTGCTGATTGGCTGAATTTCAGAACAAAAATTGTGGTTTTTATTTCTGGGCGCTCAATTCTGTTCCATTGGTCTGTGTGTCTGTTTTACTGCCAATACTACACTGTTTTGATGATTGTAGCTCTGTAGTAAAATTTGAAGTCAGGTAGTGTGATACTTCCAGCTTCATTTTTTTTCAGGATTGCTTTAGCTACACAGGGTCTTTTGCGGTTTTACACAAATCTGATAATTTTTTGTTCTAGTTCTTTAAAAAATGACATTGTTATTTTGATGGGGATTGTTTTAAATCTGAATGTTGTTTTGGGTAGTATGTATAATTTAATGAGTTTGGACATATGCGTACATCTGTGAACCATCACCATAACTAAGGTAGACATATCCATCACCTCCAAACGTTCCCTGTGTCCCTTTGTTTTGGGTGTGCGTGTGTTTATCATTAACAATTAATAACAGAGTTTCTGCAAAAATTTGCTAATGTTTCTGAAGTTCAGCTGGAAAGAATTCTACTTGCAATAACCTCATAAGCAAGCCTTTCTCACAAGAAAAATATTGCGCAAAGGGAAAGTTCTTCTGCATAAAAAGGTGACACATTTAGATACTTGATAACCTCTGTAATAACAACTGGAGGTATTACATTTTTTTATTATGGAAGTAGATTTCGTCCTAGCGTTTGAAAATTTGCTTGCAATTTTGGAGCCAGAAAACACTTCTGGTAGCAGTACATTCGAACGGTTATTTGAGCTGAGAGACTAATGACGGTATACAGTGTGGAAGTCCATTACCTTTCTGCTGCAAGTATTTTATCTTAATCTGAACTTCTCTTAATCAAAAAATTAGTTGATCACTTTTCTTAGTATTAATTGAAGAACTCATATATCTCTTATGTTTAACTGTCAAAATCTGGTTTATATCCGACTTTGCACCTTTTTATGTAAAATGAACAATTGCATGCTACAGAAAGCTTCAAATGGAATTTTTCCTCACTTAATAAATGTCCGCTGTTCAGAAAGTTCAGTGCAAAACTTATGCTTGCTTTTTAGTATATGGGGTTCAAATATACACAAAAAAATAGATAATAGAAACCACTGGAAGAATCAAAGAGATGGAATTTGATAATCTCACAGCTGCAACAGTGCACCTGCTACTCACAAGTCTGAACTGGTAATTGTTAAAAGGGCTCCAAATTCATGAAATTGAACTTGACATCAGATGCAAAGAAGGCGAACTTCCTGTTTGTCTGAAAGCGAGAACTGTACTTTTAAGGCAAAGTCTCCCCCACAAAACTAGAACTGATTTAAGGGGAAGGTTTTGGGAAGCCCCGCACAGGTGCTTAGTGATGTAAAGTCTTTCAGCTGCGCGAGTGTATCTGGAGCACAGCTGCCTTTGACTCCCTGTCTTCAAGCACTGCTCTGGAGTGAGGCACTTGCTGATTGGCTGTCGTCTGGCGTGGGCACTGTCACTGATTGGCTGCCTGTCAGAAACTAGGGTCTGCCCAGTGAGAAACTAGGGCCTGCCCAGTGAGTTTGCTCACTTTCGGAAGCACAGTGGCTGAGGCGAGGGTATTGCTGATTGGCTGATTTTCAGAACAAAAATTGTAAGTTATTTCTTAATAGCTAAGGGTAGTTACTATTCATAACTCGGCCAAAAAGCAGTGTTTTCCTTTCTTGAAAAGGAATTTCCTTTCTTGAAAATATGAAAAGAAGTACCTTTAATTACCAGTCTCCCCTTTTGTACTTTCCTTAGCCAGACCTTCCGGAAACCATAAGAAATTGCCCAGGTCTTTATTTGTGGCCATTCACTTTTCAGCTGGTGTCGTCATTTAAGGAATTTAAGTACCAATTACTATAGCAGGGGTGTCAAGCTCATTTTCACGGTGGGGCCATATCAGCCTCGCTGTTGCCTTCAAAGGGCCAAATGTAATTTTAGGACTGTATAAATGTAACTACTCCTTAACTGGGGGCAAGGAGCTCAGTGCTGCTGCTGGGTGGAAACAAGGTGCTGGGCCGGATAAAACAAGGTGAAGGGCCAGATTCGGCCCTCGGCCTTGTGTTTGCCACCTGTGCTGTAGAGGAAATTGCTCTGATGCATTTTTGTAATTTCTTGGAAAAAGCTGAGTACAAGCTATACAGGGTGTCCTGATGGCCACCCCGATGGTCAATACAGAATGTGGGACAAAATACAGGACACGCCTGTATTATAGGCACCTCTGTGGGGAAAGTGCAGGGGGAAAGGGAGCAAGCCCCACCTCTAACAGAAGAAAGTCAGATTCTCATTTGCTTCTGGAAGGACACTCTTTGTAGCCCTGGTTAAAGGACAATGTTGGAAACAGCCTACATGCCCATCAATTGTGAACTAGTTTGATAAAGTTTTGTATGCCTATAAAATGGAATACAATGCAGCCGTTAAAAAGGAGTTGGCGTTCTGTGAACTAATATATGAAGACTACTGCAATAGATAGTTAGGTTTTAAAGACAAGCAAGATGTGGAACTCCATGTATAGTATCATTTGTGCTAAAGTATGCAGGGGCTCATGGAAGTAGGAATAAATGTATGTCTCTATGTGATAGACTACCTCTGGGCGGATATACGAGAAACAGTTGTGGTGACTTCTTCAGAGAGGGGAACTGAGAGGCTGAAGGGCAGGGGGCAGAGGTCTTCGTCTTCGTGGAAGGGATAAGCACACTGAGCCTTACAGAGGCTTGTCACCAGCCTGTGCCCGTGCTGTCAACAGAGATTCAAAACCAGGTCGGTGCGTCTTCTCTCCACTACATCCTTCGATTTGTTTGTCCTTTGTGAATGCATTACCCACACTAAACAAGTTTAATTATTTTAAAACATGATTCTTTTAAAATCAAATGTGTGACCTGGGCAGGGACAAGAGGCACAGGTTTGATATGTTTGGGGGAGGCGGGGTGTGTGTACAGGATGTTTTCTGAGCCTGGTGACCCTTCCACACCAGGGTGGACCTCAGAGGCCGGCCGGCCGGCCAGCTGTGTGGGACGTTTCCCACACCTCAAGTCTCCTCCATGTCACAGAACACAGGATATAGCCTGGGCCTGGGGGGAGCGATGCCATCCACACAGCAAGTGAGCGGGAAACAGCCCACAGAAATGCACTAAATTGCACCAGCAGCCAAAGCGGACAGGGACCACTCTAAATGATCCTGCATTGAGCTCACTTCCTGGGAGCTCTCTGCTGCTGAGGGAAACTAAAACCAGGCAGGGTCCTCCGGGTGTCCTTGGACTTGCACTGCCGGAGGTCTCCTCATCTGGGAGTCAGCCCACTCTGAGTGTAAGAGCTTCTTCCCGGGCAAAAGCAGGTCTCTGCAGCACAAAGTGTATTACAGAGAGAGTGTGACAAAAACCTTTGAAAACAGAGGGCTGAGAGCAGTGGAACCCACTGTAGCAGATAATCACCATTATCACAGCAGCAAATACTTAACTGCACATTTATTGTGTCCTAGGGACTGTTGAAGTGCTTCGAGTGCATTATAATCTAGTCCTTAGAACAACCTTATGAGAGGCATAGTTATTCCAATTTTACTGATGAGAAAACTAGCACAGAGAGGTTTAGAAATTCACCCAAGGTCACGGCACTGGGTGATCTGGGGCTTGAGCGGAGGCTCTCTATACTCCTAGCCATGTGATCATATTCCTTCCAAAGAGAGCTTCTCCAGCACAGCCTAAAACCCAATTAAAAGCATCAGGCATTCATACCTCCCGTGAGCCTGGGGCTGCGAGACGTGCCATGGGAAACGTTTGGTGTTTCTGAGTGCCCGCACAGCCTCCGGAATGTGTTTTTAAAAGTGGAGGTGAAATGTACGTAGTGAAATTAACCATCTTAAAGTGAAAAATTCAGTGGCATTTAGTACACTCACAAGGCATGACACCACCGCTATTCAGTCCCAAAACTTTCGTCACTCCATAAGGAAATCCCACCCATGAAGCGGTTTGTCCACTTCCCCTTTTTTCCGACCCCTGATAGTCACCGAATCTGTGTTCTGTTTCTGGACTTACCTATTCTGGATATTTTTTTTTAATGGAATCAACAATATATGATTCCTTTGTGTCTGGCTTCTTTCACTTAGCATATTGTTTTTGATGTGTATTCACACTGTAATATGTATCAGTGCTTGTTTCCTTTTTATGGCTGGATAGCATCCCCTTGCATACCTATACTACAATTTGTTTATCCATTCATTCAACAGTTGCCGCCTTTGGCCATTGCACATGTGAATATGCGTGCGCATGGACTTGTTTGAGTGCCTGTGTCCAGTTCCTTGAGGTACGTACCTAGGAGTGGAGTTGCTGGGTCGTATGGTAATTCTGTGTTTAACTTTTGAAGATCTGCCAAATTGGAATGTGATATTTTGACATTAGATTCTTTCCTGGTGCCTTGGCTTTCACCTGTCCAAGAAAAGGAGGGCTCCTTTTTAAGGTGCATAAAGGGAACCTGATGTGGTGTAGAGGAAAGAAGACACAGACTGACCTGGTTTTGAGTCTCTGTTGCAAGCATGTGTGAGGTTGGCTACAAGGCTCGTTAAGGCTCAGTTTTCCTCTCTGTAGAAGTGGAGATGATCATTTCCTTCCTTCCTTCCTTCCTTCCTTCCTTCCTTCCCCTCTCTCTCTCTGTCCCCCCCTGCTCCCTTCCTTTTCTTTTCTTTTTTTTTCCTTTTCTTTTCTTTTTTTTCCTTCTCTCTCTTTCCTTTCCATTGGCTGAGGGCCCACTGCAGCCAGGCACTGGGGATGTGGTTAGCCCTCACAGAGTTTACAGAATGAGGGATTGGGGGAGGGAGGGAGGACCAAGAAGCACATTATTTTGCAAGGGGAAGATTATTTTTTGTTATGAGAATAACTTTCTTTCATCACAAGTAGAGAGTACATTTAGATGGGCTTGCATCTTGTTCCTCTCTGTCCCTGTGGCCAATTCAGGGCCTACAGAAAGAGATATGTCATTTAGAGTTCTGGCGTGGCAAGCAGCAGAAATTGAGTGGCTTGGTTTAACAAGAATTCCTGGGGAAAGATTGGGAAAGCTTCCAGAATTGAGAGAATAGCTAACCAACCAGTCCTCTGGGAGTCGGGGAAAGAGGCCAGGGAGTGACAGGCATCTCAGCACCAGTGGCTTTTTGCTCTGCCTCCCCTGGGGCTGCGCCTTTAATGACCCTGCTCTGACCTTTGTCTCCCACCTGAGAGTGCCCTAGTCGCTCCAGCCCAGGGTGTGTGTGGCAGCGCGGTACCCATTCCTGCAGGCTAGGCTTTATGTCACAGTCATCACAGGTTGGAATTCTCATTATGACAGTTGTCTAGCAAAAAATAGTGAAGTGTGTTGTGGAAGGGTGTCTTTGTACAAAGTCACACTTGGGGCTGAAAGAGTCAAACCCAGCCTGGGACTAAAAGTGAAAGTCAGCTGGGATTGCAAAAGAAAAACCTCTCCTGGAGGCGAGAGAGAAGATCGAGTCAGATGCAAGGCCAACAGGAAACACATGAGCGAGTCTATAGGTCTTTCTCCCCAAGGAGGCAGCAGCTGTGAAATGTCATGAGGACCCCTCATTGGGTGACCACCGCTTTCTGACCTATGACAAAAGCAAAGGCCCACTGTGCTGTTCTCATCTGTCACTGGGGCTGGCCACCTGCTCAGCGTCCTCACCTCCCAACAGCACTCTGTCCCTAGTCAATCCCTGCGCTTCTCCATCCCCATCCAAAAGAGCAGCCAGACCAGAAGTGATTCCTGCTTCACTGCAACTCCACTCAGAATCCTTCAGTTGGAACCCAAAACTTACTAAAGAGCGGCCCCCCTTCCATGGGTCCTCTGGGGCACCCCACCTCGTCGAATCAAGTGATGAAATCAGATTCCGCCAGCCACCAGGCAGGCTCGGTCCTGGTGTCCTCTGGCTAATTAGGCTTTAACCGGACTGTCTGTCGGGTGGTGGGATGGAGGGTGAAGTTCCCCAGAGGAAAGCAACTGCCTTCATCAGGAAAAGGTGAAAGTATTATGCATTCAGACCCAAGAGATGGAGCTCTTGGGGTGGAGCTCAGTTAATGCTATATTTTTAGAGACACTACAGCAAATATCTTATAAAATTATAGATCATAACAATGATTAAATACTGGCTTTTAGCCAGGCACTCTTTGTGACCTCATTTAATTCTTAAAGCAACCTCATACCTGTTTTATAGATCTTCACAGTTTCTAGGACATACTCTCTGTGCAGGGAGAGTCATCCAGCATGATGAACACTGGAGGCAGGTGCCTCCCAGCTCTGGGCACCACGTCAGCAACTACGTGGGCCTGGCAGCCTCCTGCCCCCACCCCCAATTCCTCTGGATCTTGGTGGGGACGCGTGAGGTCAGAAGTGGCTGTACCCTGCTTCGGTCGCCCTGCTTCAGGACAGTAACACTCTAACTCGACTCTGGCAGCAATAATGACGAACCATAAAAAACACCCTTAGCTGTTTTACTACATGCAGGACTGTGCTAAGAGCTCTGCGTGTATCATTTAATCTACAGAGCAGCCCCGTGAGGTGCGTGCTTCCTTATTTGACGGACAAGGACACAGAGGCCCGGGGATGATTCTTGCTAAGGTCACACAGTTGCTGAACGCCAGAGCCAGAGCTTGGGGCTGTCTAGAGCTCCGGCGCTAAACCGGAAGGGAAGGCCGCGCTGCCTGGCTGACCTGCCACCATCTGTAATGCGGCCTCCGGTTATATTTTCCTGCTTGTTTGTCTGTGTACTTGTCCATATGTAAATATATTTGTAATGAATTAAGGAAGAAAGTGCTCAGCACAGAGCCCGAGTCTCATGAGTCATTATTATTACTGTTACAAACGGGAGTGTTCCTGAACAGAATGCAAATCAAATCCTATTCCCCCTGTAACTTTAGCTTCCAATTCTCATTTTATCTTCATTGCTCAGTGATGTTCAGTTTGCCAATGGCTCTCAAATGCTCTCCATCGCTCCCCTGAATGCCAGCTGCCAAACTTCTCCCACACGCTCCCAATGAGGCAAACACACACGTGAAGGCAAGCACCTAAAAAAATGAAGGCATCTCTTAGCAAATTCGGGAAGGAAGAATCCTGTTATCATGGGATAAATAAGCACCCTCCCCCAACTTTTCTGTTCATAAACTCAGGAGTTTGGGGAGGGACTTGGGGAAGGGAAGGGGACCAGAGTCTATGATGGCTGTCCCAGGGGAATCCCAGGGGAGCGTCTGCCACTGAGAGAAGCCAGACAGAGGGGCTCCGAGTATGGCCTCCAGCCATTGGCATCACTGGCATTGTGGGCAGCGGGGTCAAAATGTAGGTTCCTGGCCTGCATCTCAGGCCCACTGAAGCCATCTCCCTGGAGATAGGGCCCATGAGCCTGCATTTAGCATGTTTCTTGGTGAAGAGCTGGAGTGTTATTCTAATAAGGGAAGGAGCCTTGGGCAGGGCTGGAGTCGCTGTCTGGGGAGGAAGTCTGTTTAAAAGGGCCTCGTGGATGGCGGCCTTTTGAGGGAGGGGGCTTCCTGGGTGTGTTCTCACATGTATTCCCTGCACAACTTTCATGCCGGATGCCCTTGACTTATGAACACCATCTTACTTATTACGCTGCTGTGCTGAGACTCCACCCCTGGAGAATGTGATGGGGAAGCAATCACGCTTCCTGCTTCTCCCCACTCTCAGACACGGCTCTGCTCCTAGCAGGCTGCTTGCACAGGACCCAGCATCTTCCCAGGCCCCTCCCCCTTCTTCTTTCTTCTGATCTTGGCTGCTGCTCTTCCATTGTGGGGGAGGCGGGAGGCTTTCCTAGAGTGTGCAAAGACCCATTCCCCATGGGGATTCAGTGACAAAATTCATATGAGTTACTTCGCATTTGAATTTGAGGCAGAGATTTTGTACCTAATTTAGTATGGACTGGACTGGGAGAATTACTGCCTGTTTGTGATTTTGGCTGACCTTTCCCTCCCTCCTTTCTGCGTTTGTTTATTTCTTGTCTCTAGCTACTGTCCCAGGTTTCATTTATCAGTCTGGGCTGCCTCTGTGATGCCAGGGCAGGCTGGGCCTGAGTCAGCGCCCTGCTGGGAAATTAAGAGAAAGCTCCTGGGGCATTGTGGGAAGAAAGGAATCAGCGCATGTAAAACACCTTGCTACAACTCAACAACAAAAACCACTCAAACTCAAGAACTAGCAAAGGACTTAAAACACGTTGCTCTAAGGAGGGTATACTAGCATACTACCGAAATCATCAGGTATATGTGCCCCCGCCTCACCTGGGAACACTGGCTTAAATTATGGGGCTTGGAGTACATTTACGGAGGTGGATTCTCAGGCTTGAGTGGAACAAGGGTCAGCTGTGGCCATGAGCACCTCCTTGGCCATGGGTTGGGATCTCACCTGCCTCTCATCTGAGTCCCAGAGCATTCTCTTCACTGGGTCCAAACACAGTGAGAGGTGCTGTGGTTAAACATTTGGAACCACTCCACACTACTGGCACAGTGTATTCTCCCCAAGTTTCTGTTCTTCCTTCTTTTCGTGGAGCTGGTCACACCCTGCTCCACCACACCCAGGGGAAGACTTCTGCAGTGCTGGCCAATCAGCTGACTTGACTTGTGACCCTGGGACTCTGAACAGTGTCCTCTGCTCCAGAGAGGGCTGGTCAGCTGAGCTGAAATGCCACAGGCTGCTTTTATTAGCTGGATATGTCTCCTAACCCTCTTCTGTCCAGTTAGCCCCGGCTGGCATGGCTCCGCGGATTGAGTGCCGGCCTGTGACCTGCTGGGGGTGTGCAGGAGGCAACCCATCTACATGTGGCACATCGATGTTTCTCTCCCTCTCCTTCTCCCTTCCTTCCCTTCTCTCTAAACATAAATAATTTTTTAGAAAGTTTATTTAAAAAATGTTACGTCTTTTATTGTGGTATAACTTTTATATCTTAAGTGTGTAGCTTGATGAATTTTTACATAAGTATACACCCTCTCAGGTCAAAACACAGTCCTGTGCTGTTCAACAGAGCAGCTTCCGGCCGCCGTGGGGCTGCTGAGCAATTGCGGCGTGGCTCGCTGGGGCTGGCGGTGCCGTCGGTGTAAAACACAGTCTTGACAACTAAAGTGCAGAAAATAAAAGGAAACATACATCGCTGATAATTTAAAAATAGTGGTTGAATAGCCACATATTTGGGGTATATTGCTGTTTCCTTACAGCTTTTTAAATGGCTGCTAGGAAATCACGTGGACGGCTTGCGCTACATTTCTTTCGGACAATGCGGGTGTAGAACATTCTCAGCACCCTGAAGGCTCCCTCATGGTCCTTTCTAATCTCTGTCGTCATAGGTTCACTTGGCCTGTTCTTGACCTTCATGTACATGGAATAATATAGTATGTGCTTTTTAGTACCAGACTTTTTTTCACACAACATTAAATCTGTGAAATTCATTCACGTTGTAGCATGCTGGAGTCATCTGTCCCTTTTCACTGTTCTGTGGAATTCTATGGTAACGAGTCATTTTACCCGTTCTGTTGCTGACGAACACTGGTGTTTTTACGGTGTTGGACTCTTGCTCATTAAGCCCTAAGGAAAGCGTGTGTAGGCATACTTTGGTGTACATAAACATAATCACTCATTCGTGTGGCATACACCCAGGAAAGGAACGGGGTATATACCAAGTCCCTGGGTCGTGGGGCAGAGTATGTTCTTTGTTAATACTGCCCAGCCAGGTTTCCAAAGTGGTTGTGACAATTTACGCGCCCATCTGCCATGGCCGAGGGTCCCAGGTGCTACATATTCTCACCAACGCTTGGTATTGTAGTCCTTTGATGTCAGCCATCTAGTAGAGAGGCAGTCAAGTTTTGAATTGAAAGTAATTCTTACCATTTTTTCTTCTTTACAAGGTAACATACACCCACCTAGCTGATGTGTAGAACATGCACATAGACAAAAGGAAGGTAATAAAAATACCAACATCTCAACTACTGTTGACATTTGAGATGTATGTGTGCGTGTCTGTCTGTCTGTCATCCTTGTGTTTGTCAGTGCGTATATTAATGCTATCCTACTGCGGCAGGTTTACCATGACCATCGTTCCATACTTACGAGTCTCCATCTGCAGCATAGATTTTTGAAGCTACATAATGTTCCCTCTCATGGATGTGCCCTCAGTTAATCAGTGCCCTTACTCTTGGGCATTCACTAGAAGTGACAAAGTCCAGTTGACTCTCAGGTGGATGGAATTACATCCCAATTATTAAAGGGAAGTGTCATGGATTCTGCACATACTTTAGAACAACAACTGCCCAGTATACAGTTTCCCAGTCTGCACCTCTATAAACCATTACTGGCAGTGAAGAGAATTGTTAGTCAATAAGTTATTATGATAACTGATTAACCATCTAGAAAAATATCTGTAACAAAACAGATCCCTAACTCACATTGTATACCAACATAAATTCCAGATAGTTTAATATTTAATGTACAAAACTTAGAAGAAACTTCAGATGAAAATTGAAGTAGGATGGATATAGTAGCAACAGTTCTTTTTTTTTTCTTTCAGTTTCCAAGTAATTTTACTCAGAATTCTGAGTTTTGTTTCCTGTATCAGTAAATACTGTACAGAACAATGTAAAGACGGCTATTAGTTTTTCTCCTCTGTTCTCCCCACTTGCGGAGAGTCCCCTGGGCCACCTAACTCAGAGGTTCTCTCTCAAGATTTGGTCCGGTAAATGAGACTGAGTGACATTATAGTCCCCTTGTATCATTTTCAGAGGAATTTGGCTGAAGCGAGCAGAGCCTCCAGGGTTTGAGGATTGACTAGGTTAGGGAAGTAGAGTAGTGTTTTTGGGAGAAGAGTCAGTGCCTGGGGCAAGAGCCTACCCCAGAGAAAAGGGTTTCTAAAATGTTCACAGTTCCCTCTTTGCCCCCAAAAGTGGCATTAATGCAAAGGAAAAAGAAAAACAAAAAATAAAATGACGCGATGGATGTCTTTCCTCTGGCTTCCTTCCCCCGCCCTCAGCCCCCAAGGACAGCGCCCTGGCTGGGGTGAGGTGGCAGGCTGGCCTCTCCCAGATGAGTCAGCAACACTGAGGGGCCTGTTCTGAGGGAGGTGTTGCAGAAGGTCTCGGTGTCTCTGTGTCTCGAAGACTCTTGTCTTTTGTCATCATGTTAATGGCCGCACCGTTACAGCCAAAGCATCCACCCTGAGCAATCTGCGGGTGGAGTGTTCCCTGCTGGTGGGAAGGTCGTAGTCAATAACTAGAGAAACCAGCTGCGCCCTGACCCGTGACCCATGTAGCTCAGTGGGTTGGGCATCATTCTTCAAGGCGAACTCCTGATGAGGGCACCTGCCTGGGTTGCGGGTTTGGTCCCTGGTCAGGGCATGTGCAGGGAGGCGACCAGTCGATGTTTCTCTCACACTGATGTTTCTCTCCCTCTCTTTCTCCCCTCCCCTCTCTCTGAAAATAAATAAACTCAAAAGAAAGAGAGAGAGAGAAAAAAAAGAAAGAAAAGGAGGAAGGAAGGAAGGAAAGAAAGGAAAGGAAAGGAAAGGAAAATAGAAAAGAAAAGAAAAGAAAAAAGAAAAACACCCACTGCGCATCAGTACCTCTACTAGAGCCAGAGCAGAAGTCCCTCAGGATTACACCTCGGTCCACATCTCCGTGCACGGCAGAGACGGTGAAGTCTCAGGCGTTTATCTTTTCAATGAGCCAATCAACCTTTCTCTGAGTGTTGACGAAGATGACGGCCTGGGTGATGGTGAGAGGTTCTTTCACATGAGTCACACAGTGCATCCAGCTTCCCCTCCTCTCATTTCACACTGATGTAGAATTGGCAGATACCCTACAGAGTCAACTCTTCCTTCCTGACAAGAATCCAAATGGGGTCCCTCAGGAACTTCTTGGTCACCTCAAGCACATCAGAAGGCATTGTAGCTGACAGCGAGACCACCCGGGTGTTGTTGAGCTTTGGAGTGTAACATAGATCTGGTCCTTGCATCCACATCTTAACGTTTCATCAGCTCCACCAAGTACGAACATCGTGATGTATTTGGAAGACAGGTACTGCGGTTAAGCATATCCAATGCATGGCCTGGGGGTGTGATAATGGGGAGCTTCTATTTGCAGCTTCTGTCCCTCAGCTCTTGTGTTGGTACCTTCAAAGTAGGCATGGCAGGAAGCACCCATGTAATCTCCTAAAGCCATGACTGCCTCTGGATCCTTGACACAGGAAGAACGGCTCCCTGCCGGATGGCAGAGGGCCTCTCAAAACCACAGGCGTAGATGCTGCGGAGGAGGGACTCCGAGCGGTTCGTGGTCAAAGCTGTCAACAATCTCATTCCAGTTACTCTCGATGATGCCTGCAGGCTCTATTCCATTTGGGCCCTCGTCTCTGGAGCTGTTGGTTTAAAGTGTGAGTATGCTGAGTAAGGCCCGTTAGAAATCCTAACAGCCTGCTCTTTCTACCAGCAACCAGCCTTGCATGATGCCATCTTCATCCCCTGGCCCAACCCCCACCAGTTCCGGGAATCCTCACTTGCAGACATGGTCCTCAGAAACTCCGGGGGCCACTCCATTCTGTCGTGTTCAAGTTGTTGCACACTTGAGCTTTTAAGGGACGGTTCATGGTTTTATAATAAATGATTTTCTATGGTTAGAAACATTGTAGAGAAGAATATTGAATTGTGACAGCTTAGGCAACACAAAAGAAATGATTGATAGATATGATCATATGAAAATTAAACACTTCAGAAGAGCAAAACCAGTTGAAAGATAAATGAAAGCTGGAGAGAAATATTTGCAATTTGTAAGACAGACAAGAACTAAACTCTTAGTATAAAATATTCTTCCAAATTCGTGGGAAAAAAAAAAAACTCTGAAGGAGTATGTCTCCTGTCGTGGGTAACTGGACCGTGCGCGGGCAAGGGGAGGCTTGTGTCTGACCTTTGTGCCGCCCACGGAACCTCGCACATCACCAGTACTCAGATCGAATGTGTTGATTTCAGCTCTTTCTGTTGCAAAAATGTCTGCGCCTCTTTCTGTTCCTCACCCTCAAGAGCTCTCCTCTCTCACTCAGAAATCTCATTAAAATGCTTCCTGTGCAGTTTGTGACTCACAGCTAGAGTGTGGCACAAACAATGCTGACTTCAGCCAGAATCCCCCCCAAAGCATAGACTAGGTCCTTGCAGTGCCCCACGAGTGAGTCACACCTAGAGAATGTTTGCATCCCTAGGCACCTACTTCTTACGCCTTTAGTGTGTATCTGGACCGTATGTTTTTAATCCTCACCTCCTGAGGACACGTTTCCATTGATCTTAGAGAGAGAAGAAGGGGAGGCAGGGAGAGAAAGAGACGTCAATGTGAGAGAGCAAACATCAATTGGTTGCCCCCCGCATGCACCCCAACCAGGAATCAACCTGCAACCTTTTTTGGTGTATGGTATGTGCTCCAACCAACAGAGCCACCCCGTCAGTCTGTGGAGCTGTATTTTTTTTAATCGAAGTTTGTGCTCACAAGGGAGAGTGTGACCAGTGGCCTGGTCAAGAAGAAGGGGCACAGGCTGGGAGATCTGGATTTCGTGCCAGCTCTACCTGCCACTTCTTATCTGAATGACCAGACAGGCCCCTTCCAGCTCTGGGCCTCAACGGCTCCCTCTGTAAAGTGAATGGGAGGGGCAGGGCGCAGGTGGTCCCACAGGCTTCTCCAGCTCTACCATCTGAGGACTCAGCTCATTTCCTTCTTTTTACTGTGTGGGCTCTAATAGCTGTTCACTTAACCTTATTTGAGAAGTTTTGAAAGTCCCTTGAGCACCCTTCTCAGATTTTAGAAACCACTGAAAGTAAAATAAAAAATGTTTTCAATTACTGAAGTTGTCTCTCCATTTCTGAAGAAGACTCAGTTGCATTCATTTGGAAAAAGTTACATTGCACAGAGTGTAATGACTAAGGAGGCGGTCATCGTCAGGTCGGGCCATGGGCCTGCCCTGGTTTCCCCGTGTGCTGTGGTGGTGCTTGTCACCCCGTAACCTGGAAGGTGCCTGTTGGTTTTCCAGGGACTCCATATCTTCTGTTACCCCTGAAGCACTGGCTCCTGACTCAGACAGAGTAAGCTGCGGGGTCATTTCAGGTCCTCTGGCCCTGCAGTATCCTTCTGTGTGTCCACTGTGATGTCGAAAATCTCTAACACTAGAACTTCCCCTTTGCATTAAGGCCTTTGGCCAGGATTATTTTCGGTTGCCCAGCATGTCCGTCCCACCCCCTTGCCTTGTACATACATTCCCTTCTTCTGAGCTGGCCACAGATGTGGGTGTGGGAGGCAGTGTGGGAAGCACTGTGGGCCAAACCTTGGATTTCATTTCCCTGGTCACGTGATTGATTCAGGGATGGGCACGACCTACTTGATGCTGGGACAGGGAGGGTTCCTGTACCTAGATCTAAGTTACTAAGCTGGAGGGATGTCAGTCTGAGCTGCTGGCAGCTACATTCTTGTACTTGGAAAGAACCTGACATTGAACGAGGCCAAGGAGAAGCTACAGGTATGAGAGATGGAGAGAGTAGAGGGCACCAAAGAAGCAAGCGGGAGATTCATCAAGGTGGGGGGAGCTAGAGTGAGAGAGCAAGGGATTCACCTGGGAGCTTTCATTCCCATAACCCCTCCTTAGGTCTGGAAATCACCCCACTATCTGCCCAGCTACCTAAGTAAATAAGTCTTGTTTTTGCTTCAGACAATTTGAATTTGAAAGTGTCCTGAATAATGTATTGTGTATCTCCAGAAAGCTCTTCTTAAATTGTGAATGCCTCATCCAGAGGGATGACACATGAAACCAGTAATGTAGATGAGCAGTGAATGATGCATAGAACATGTAAATTTTGACAAGGTCAAGCAAGGGCAGTGCTAGAGAAGGAGATATTGCTAGAAAAGGGCAGAACCCTGGTACATTTCTGGTGGGAATGTATGATGGAGCAGCCCTGGGGGAAGACAGTTTGACACTTCTTAAAAAATTGAAGTTACCTTATGACCAGCAATTCCACTCCCAGGCACATGCATATATACCTTAGAGAACTGAAAACATATGTTCACACAAACCCTGTACACGAATGTTCATAGCACTATACTATTCATAATAGCCAAAATAGGGAAACCACCCAATTTCCATTAACTGATGAATAAATCAGCAAAATACGGTGCATCCACACAGTGGAATGTCACTCAACAATAGAAAGGAACGCAGTTCTCAATCACACAACAGCATGGAGGAACTTTGAAAGTGTGATCTAAGTGAGAGCAGGCAGTCACAAAGGGCAACATATTGCCCGAGTCCGTTTCTGTGAAGTGTGTGTGAAGGGCAGAGAGAAGTAGGCGGACAGTTGCCAGGGGCTGTGGTAAAGTGACTGTATACATTAAAAGGGATGAATTTTTGGTATGTGGATTACATCTCACTTTTTTTAAAAAAGGTTTCCCTTATTATCCTGGTCGGTCCTTCTCATCTTTCTCTTGTACTATGCAGAGTACATTTTGTGGTTTGACTCTGATTCATCCTCCTCTAGCTCTGGAGCCTCCACAATTTAGAACATAGGACACTGCCTGGTATGACTAGGAACTGTGGCGGACCTTCCTTTCCAAGGAGCTGGACCCTTTTTTGCTTGCTCAGTTATTTCTCTGGAGTAAAGGACCAGTCCTATCAACTCAAAGGGGATAGGTAGCAGTGGACTGAAACTAATTCAAAATTTTGTTTAAATTTACTTGTCAAGGACAGGAATATTCAATTTCATGCATGCTCCCAATTCTCTGCACTGGGAGCAGATTTCCAGGAAGCAATTATGTAGAACAAAATGTAATGGGTAACAGGGGGTGCCTTGTGAATTATTCATAATCTGATAATGATTTTAACCCATATTTAACATGACTTGCTATTGGTGTTAGCTTCTGGAAAGTTCCCAAAGTAAACAACAGAGGCTTCCTTTAGTTATGCTTATATAACCATAAACCTCCTGCCTTTCCCCAAACCACCTGAATAATTAAAATCTAAAGAGGCCTGGGATCCCATTTCCTCCCCAAGTCTACAAAGCAAAGGTAAATGCTGCCTCACAGACGTCATCTCCCTCACCCATCACTTCTGTCTTCTCTGGGAGGTGGTGAGGCTTCCCGCCCCTTAGAGGGCCTGGCTCCCTGGGCTGGCTCAAGAAGACACAATTCATATTTGTGTTTGATCGTTGGAATGAATGAGTGAATGAATGAATGACCTAGTAGATGAACTAATAAACAAATGAATGAACAAAAGAAACAAACAATGGCCCTGGCCAGGTATCTCAGTGGGTTGGAGCGTTGACCTGACATGCCAAGGTTGGGGATGGTGGGTTCGATCCCCATCCAGGGCGCATACAAGAATCAACCAATGAATACGTAAATAAGTGGAGCAACAAATCGATGTTTCTTTCTCTCCCTTCCTCCTTCTCTCTAAAAAATCAATTAAAAAACCAACCAAACAAACAAACAAAAACCCAAAAATGAATGAATGAACGGTGGAAAGAATGAGGTATTTGTAGTAACCAAGACTTGAGCTAAGGACTTTTGCTACTTCCCAGCTGTCTGATTGGCCAAGTGTCTTGCTGTCAGTTTTGAGTTTGTTTTTTAATCTGTAAAATGGAGAAAATAATACCTGTCTTGCTGGGTTGTTGGAAGAATTTGAGAACAGAGTAAGTGCTCAATAAGCAATAGCTGTTTCTTTCTAGCAGCAGCCCTATAATTTTCTCAATTCTGGTAAACTATTGGAGAGTCAGCTGAAGCTTTCTGAAGAGCCAAAGGTTCCCCAAACCAGCTGTGTGCCAGGAGACCTGGGGAGTTTTTTTAAATACAAATTTTCAGGGTCTACTGCTGGAGATTCTGATTCAGTAGGAATGGGATGGGACCAGAGGATGTGTATTTTTTTAGTTTTGTTTTTTTTTAATGTAGGTAAAATTTATGTACAGTGCAATGCACAGATTTTCAGAGCATAACTGGGTGAATTTTGACAAATGTACATATAGAAAACGTTTCCATGGCCTCAGAAAGTGAAATCCATTTCCATCCTGTGTAAACAATCACTGTTGGGATTTCTATCCCCATAGGTGAGTTTTGCCTGCTCTTGAACATTGTATCAGCGCAATTACAATGTACTTTTCTGTGTCTGGTTTCTTTTGCTTCTTATACTCTTTTTTGGATTCATCCATGTTGTCATATATATCATACAAAGGCTCACTCCTTTTTTATTCCTGAGTAGCATTTCACCCCATGGCTACCCCTCAGTTTGTTTCTTGACCTTCCGAGGGCCAGTCAGGGTTGGTTTGGCTCTTTGAATACAGTTGGTATAGACACGTTTTCATGTATCATGGGAAAGTACCAAGGAGTGGAATCGTTGCATAGTAGCATAGGGATATTTTTATTTTTTATTATTTATTTATTTTTAAAGTTTTTATTCAAATTTCTCACCATTTATTGGCTTTAGAGAGAGAGGGGAACATCGATCGTTTGCCCCCATACGCAGCCCGACCAGGGACCACGCTGGCAACCCAGGCACGTGCCCTGACTCAGAATGCAACCCACGACCTTTCGGTGCAGGGGATGGCACTGCAACCCACCGAGCCACACTGGCCAGGGCCCTGGGGATGTTTTTAAGTTTATTTATTTGTTTATTTAATGTATTGGGCTGACATTGGTTAATAACATAATAAGAGCTTCGAGCGCACAATTCGATAATGC
The DNA here is from genome assembly GCF_022682495.2 of Desmodus rotundus. Taxonomy (NCBI): domain Eukaryota; kingdom Metazoa; phylum Chordata; class Mammalia; order Chiroptera; family Phyllostomidae; genus Desmodus; species Desmodus rotundus. The sequence continues at coordinate 52,707,163 of NC_071396.1, forward strand.
ATCTTGCGTGCATCGCATTTTGTGCTCACCCCTCAGAGTCTAGTTCCCTTCTGTCGCCATGCACGTGTCTGACCCCCTTTAGCCTCTTCAATTTTCCCGCCTCTGGTCTCTGTGTCTATCAGTTTGTTTGTTGCTTTGTGTTTCATGTCGCACATGTGAGCAAAATCATACGGCTCTTGTCCTTTTCTGTGACTTATTTTGCTTAGCATGATACTCTCAAGATCCATCCATGCTGTCGCAAGTGGCAGTGTTTCGTCCTTTCTTATGGCTGAGTAGAACTCTATTGTATATATGTCCCACATGTTTACATTCATTTTTTAAAGCCCTTCAAGTGATTCTGATGGTCAGACAGATCGGAGAGTCTCCGAGGTAGCACAGAGCAACCCGGACCGTCAACTGGTCATTTGTTTAGTTTTTGTTTCCTTGTGCAGGTGCCCCTCTTTCCCCCAGGAAACTCCTTCTGTTTCCCCTCCCAGGAGAGGTCCCCAACTCTCCTTTCTATTGTTCGCCAGTTTCTCATGAGAGAAGAGAGTTCCCAGCCACAGATCCCCGTAAGTTACTTAGACTGTGTCATCCAAATAGTTCCAGGAAGCAGTGGGGGGTGAAGGGAGCCCGAGCTGCCAACCCACAGAGACTTGCTTGAACCTTGGGATCACTTGCTTAGGATGAAACGCCATCCCTCCTGTCCCTGGGGGGTGGGAGGGGCCAGCCCTTTCCTGCTGGGCCATGGCAGGCCCCCCACCTGATTCAGGTGCAGGCCTAGGGCAATTTGGGGCTGAGGCCTTCATGAGCTCGGAGGTGCCTCTGAGGGAGGAGCAGTGGCCAGGGCCACTGCACTCCTCAAGCTCAGGTTGGGGTCTGGAAACTGGCGGGAGAGAAAAGTCAAAACACAATCATTTTGTTTCAAGGGTCATGCTGGCCGTTGGCTGAGGAAATATATATATATCTGAAATTGCCTGTCCTTTTTGGAAATATTAGAATTCCACAATAGGGGTGAAGACATCTGAGAGCTGAAGAGACGCTCCAATCCAGTGTTTCCCAGAGGGTGGCGCACATGGATGGTATTCAGCACGGTTTTAGGAGTCACACAGATAAGTGTGATTAAAAATAAGTATTTGTTTTAGTGAATAGTAGAAAAAATAAAACCAGCACTTTAAACATGTGATTTTGTGCATATATTGCTAAGCATAAAGCCAAATTAAAAAGGCAATTCAATTTTTTAAAAAACCACATCACATAACAGTACAGGTGGTACACGGGTGTGACAAAACATATGGCAGACATGAGCGACGGGTTAGGAAATCTCCCCTGTCAAATATAATGCATTTAACAGACAAGAAAAGCGAGGCCCTAAGGTGTGAGTGATTTGCTCAGAGTCAGACTTCATCAGAGCTAGGACTAGACAGACCCCCAAAGCTACCTGGTTTCTACAGCCATTCTCATGCTACCTCATGGGTAACCTCCCTCTAGGAAGGAGGGGGAGAGCGCTCAGTGACCACATGGCCTGGCCCCAGACTTCAAAGTCCAATGCATTTGCAGAAACAGCCTGCAGTTTGCTGACATCACAAACTCCGGAGTCCGTTAGTAAGTCCAGGCTTCAGGAATCCTTAGTTAATGAGAAGGAACCAGGCTTCTAAGGAATGAGCACCAAGATTTTGATAATTCTCCTATGAAATCTTTGGGGGGAAAGAGAACAGAAGCAGAATGGGCAGTCTCTCCTACCCTTACCTCCCATCCCTCCAGAAAATTTTAAAAAGTGGCCTTTACGACAAGATGCTGGAACGTGCCTGAGTGCCCTGTGTGGGCAGGCCACCCCTGCGCAGGTTTGTCAAGGCCACAGAGAGGGCTCTGATTGTTCGCAGAAATCGCTTCAGGCAGCTGCAAATGGGTAGGAGCACGGGTTCCCAGACAACTGTTGTCCTTGAATCTTCCCAGACCCAGGAGTGGGATTTAGAGGAGACAGCTCGGGTAGAGGTCCAGGATTTGCTGATTCCCACAGCACCGAGGGTGAAACGGGCAGGCCTAGGGAATGCAAGCTTGCACTGGAACTTCTTCAGCTGGAAAATACAACTGACCGTGGGAGAGGGCAGTTACTCTTTCTTTTCTCTGAAGTAGATCTTATACCCCTAACTGAGGCATCCCTGACCTCTGCTGTCTGGTGGCTGTTCCCTCTGGGTCACCCTCAGAGTGCTGGGCTAGGGTGTGACCTGCTGAGCCCGTCCTTCAAAGGAGGCCTAAGGGATGGGAGCATGCAGCCCCAGCTAACCGAAGGCGCTGCGGTGGGGTTTACCACGTGTACATTCTCCCGGTTGCCTTGCCCGAGCTCAGCACTGAGGCGGACGGCACTTTATCCTGGGGTCTGTGCGTGAACCCTCCACCCCCACCTCCTGCTCTTACTCTGGTCACTGTGAAGTGGAGCCCTAAGAATTGAGTGGATAAGTTAAACCAGTGACTTTCGTTCCAAAGCTTTTCCTGACCTTTGTAGGTTAGCAAAGCACCTTCGTGTGTTTTTAGGATACGCCAGGGTAGGCTCAGGAACGTGATTTGAGTGGAGGCAGAAAGGTGACTACCTCTTCAATGAAAAGAAACAGGAATTTTGGGTTGCCTGCTGCGAGTTCTGGGGGAGAGGTCAAGGAGGGTAGGAAGCAACGTGATATCCTTAGTAGGAGCACTAAGGATAGAAGACAGTGAGAATCGACTCTGTTCTATGGGTGGAGTTCAAGTTAGTTCTGAGCTACAGGGTGTTACCAAAACTCCAGAAAAACCTGCTGTACACAACAGCCAATGCTGGTGGTGACTTGGGGTCATGCATGGAACGGGTGGGACATCATATGAAGGTGACACAGGTGAGACAGGAAGAGAAGACCTCCGAGCAGAAAGTGACCTTAAGATTGGAGACTGAACTAGGACACTGGCTGCAAAGCTGCCTCTCGGGAACAGAATGGAGACCTTAAAAGTGCGAAGCCGTAGGGGTGGAGTGAGGGTGAGGAAGTGAGGGAGCACACGCCTGGGTGGGTCTCACTTCATAGGGGTGGTTTGGACCCTGAGATACCTGCCTTCCCAACCATAGGGAGCTAACTGGAACTAGCAAGCCTCCTTGTTAGAGTTCTGATCCACTACCCTTGGCCTTTACTCCTTACTCCAGGCCTGGCAACCTCTGATCTGGCCAACACCTCTCTTCCCTTGGAGTTTTGGTCTTGGAATGGAGGAATGCTTAGGTCAGGCCATCTTCCATAGCCAAGGATGTAGAAAGTAAACTCAGGATCTGTCAGCAGCCACCCTTCCCATGTTGTGGGAGGAGGCACAGCAAGGAGAAGCAAGGAAGCTGACGGCCCGAGAGAGGGAGGCGATGGTGACGAAGTCCTGATGGCCTCCAGGCCTCAGGCCCCCAGCTGCATCCCTGCCTAAAGAGCCTTTTTCCTAACCTTGGTCTTTGCCATTTGCATCCAAGAGTGTCCCCTGGACACCACGTGCCCTGTCCTCATCCCTGGCATCTGTATCCCTCTCCCTCTGGAAGTAGGGAGCTTGGCTGAGGACAGAGGGTAAGTCCATCCTGAGGACTGAAGCTTCTCAGATCCTTTATCTTCACGCGTACCACCGGCCGACATGACATGCATTCGTGTGTTGACCTGTTTGCTTTTATCACTGCTTCCCTGGGAGAATGCACAGTTCCACTCTCTTGTTTACTGTGGTATCCATAGAGCCTGGAACACAGCAGGTGCTCATGAGTCAATGAATGATAAATGAATGAATGAAGAAATTGGGCTTGAAATCCGGGCACTGTAGACCCCTGACAAGGTCACAATTGTAGCAGAGAGATCATGGTGCCAGGATATTCGAAACTTGTGTGTCCCAGCTACCTGCCAGTCTGGAGTGTGCAAGTGTACTGGGGGCAAGCCTGGGCACACAATCCGTGCTTCAGAAACCACAGATGAAGAGCAGGGGACCCTGGTGTGACAAATGGGCTATTGGGAGGAGAAGTTCAATTCAGAGTACAAAGGTTTCAGGCAGGACCAAGGAATTGAAAAGCAGCTATGAAGAGAAAGCACAGGCATTCAAAGCTGCCCAGAGGTCAGAGTGGCTGGGCTCATAGGCTGGGGCGCTTGGGCAGGAAATGGACACAGTGGCACTGTGGTTTGGGCTGACATAATTGGACAGAGATTGCAGGCCCGTTGCCATGGTAGCAGCCAATCCGAGGGGCTGCTTGAGCAGCGAGGAGTCAAGGTTTCTAAAGAAGGGGCTAAAAGAGGTGCCTTTGTTCTCTCTCTGAGCTGGCTGCTGTCAGATCCCAGTAGGGGTGATGCAGCCTGGGGCCAGAGCCAGCTGCCGGCCACCGTGGCCCGGAGGGACCACGTGAGGACCCAGGGGACTGGCTGGGGCTGGGGAGGCTAGCCATGTCATTCCCTGTAGCTGCTTGTGCCTTGCTGTGGAGAGCGGTGGCCATGGCCTGGGTTTCCGAGTCCGAGAGTACAGGGTCCGGATGTCAGCATGGCCTCGGCACTCAGTGACCCCAGGGACAATGCAGCCCCTATCCTTGCATGTAAAGAGGGACTGCAGACGTTTTTTCCAGGCAGTTGCAGGGATTGTGAGAAGTGACGCACGCCACACCTCTGCTTAGGGAGTACTAGATGCCATTGTTATTGTTTTGACAAATAGCACAAACCGTTACCTAGCAGCCTCCTCCAAGGGCTTTTAGCTTCTGGGGAGTAAAAGCCATGTTTCACCCAATTTAGGGGGACCAAAAAGGCAGCCAACAGAGACCAGAGACCCAAATACTCCAAGAGGTGACCAGTTAAACTAAGAAAGTGGTATTTGGGAAGAAAACATTTGAAAGCCGTGAGCCCTCAGAGAATTGTTCCCCTTTGTTCTTCTGGCCAATCTGTGGGCCTGGACAGGATACAAAGATGAGGCCAGCCGTCCCCTCTCCTCCCACAGCAGGAGAGAGAACAGAGGGGAAGACTCTGGAGGCCGTGCTTCCTCCTCACATGTTCAGTGAGTGGGTGGAGGAGCGGAGGAGAGAGCAGGACAGGCCAGGGCCAGACAGAGCAAGAATACAACTATGGGCCCACCCCTCCTGCCCTTTGCCCTCCCCAGAAGTGCAAGAGATACAGACATCCCTATTTGGACTCTGGCGCAGTCCTCTGTTGCTATGGCAACTCGGTGGGCTCTCTGGTGGGAGGAAGAAGGCAGCGGCTGCATGGAAATCAGCAATGGAGGCGGCAGCTCTGCCCTTTTGCTGTGGTGGTATAGGCATTTCTGAGCAATGGGGAGACATTCCCTCTGCCATCTCAGGGGGCCACAGGGAAGGGGGCTTCAGGGCTGCTACTCCTGTCTCATCATGAGGAGCTAGGCTCCTTTATGGAGAGGTAGCTCCCTTGGGAACCCTCCCATGGAGTGTCTCCTTCAATCACAAATTCCTCTGGTAGTTTCCTCTCCATTTTCCTTGTCGATGTATTCATTTGTTTGTTTGTTCATTCATTCCTTCAACAAGTATGTACTGCGTATCTACTGTGCAAGGTGCTAGGGCAGAACGGGGATAAGAGACAAAGCCCCTGCCCCCATCAAGCTCACTGCCTTGCGGGGAGCAGACAGTAACATGTGAATAGAGAGATTGGGAAGGTACTAAACAGGGTGGTGTGAGCTAGAGAAATTGGAGGGAGTGGGCTGGTAAGAGCGAGTGGCAGGGAAGGTCTTTCTGTGCTGAAATCGGCGAGCTGAGAAGGAGCAATGAGCTGCTTCAGGGGAGGACTGACCCAGGGAAGAGCCCGTGTGAAGGCTCAGGCGGGTAGGGCCTGGCATCCAGAGGAGGAGAAAGGAGGTGAGTTGTGAGGGTAGCAGAGGATGGGGCAGGAGGCACAGCTGGAGGGGTCAGACAGAGCCCTTTCGGTCTTGTGGAGCCTGGATGTTCCTCTGAAGGCAACAGGAAGCACTGACGGGGTCAAGTGGGGGAAGAGGGTGCTCTGACTGAGGCCATCACATGACTCTGCTAGCCTGGTGGCCGACGGGCTGTAGCAAGGCCAGGGTGGCAGCAGAGGGACCAGCGAGGACCCTGGCAGTGGCCCACGTGGGAGCTGATGGCGGTGGTGCTGGGAACAGAGCATTTGCAAATAAACCCAAAAAGACTTGCTGGGGACAGAGGGTAGGGGATAAGGGAAAGGATGTCCCCCAAGTGTCCAATTTGAGCCCCTGAGTGGGTGGAGGTGCCGTCTGTGAAGGGCGCAAAGGGGAGCGATTGCTCTGAATCTCAGCTCTGCGGCCTGGGCGGAGCTGTTCACGCTGTCCCAGAGCCTCTCGTCATGTTCACCGGGAACCCCTGAGAACTGCAGCGTTTCGTAAGCAACACTCCCGAGGAGTTAAGCTGAAAGGAAGCTTTCTTTTAAAAAAATTATTATTATTTCTTTAAACCTCACCTGAGGACATGTTTATTGATTTTAGAGAGAGGGGAAAGATGGGAGAAAGGGAGGGAGACAAACATCAATGTGAGAGAGAAACATTGATTGGTTGCCTCCTGCATGCAGTCTGGCCAGGGATTGAACCTGCAACCTAGGCGTGTGCCCTGACTGGGAACTGAAGCTGCAACCTTTTGGTTTACAGAACAACGCTCCAACCAACTGAGCCACCCAGCCAGCCAGGGCAGAAGCTCTCCTACACCACACTCACAGGGAGGAAAATAATTATCTTAAAAGTCACCTGCTGGGTGTCAACTGCATGGGGAGGAAAATCATTATCTTAAAAGTCAACTGCTAGGTGTCCTAGGGTGGTGGCAGAACTCACACAGGACAATGACTGCTCTTCTGAGAGGTGATCACCTTGAGGGGTCATTTCCCAGCAGGAGAGATGACATCCTCATGGACATGATAGGAACTCACGTACAAGGGATGGTGCTAAATGCTTTAAACACATTCTAAAGTAACCCCTGCTACATATTGTATTAAGAAACTGGAGCTCAGAGAGGCTAAGTAACTTGCCAAAGATCATGCAGGAAGCATGTAACAGAGCCCAGATTTGAACAAGTGGAGTCTGTTAGCCACTCTGCAAGACGGAGAGAGTTCAATTGCTGGCACAAATAGGAATAAAGCTGTAGGAATCGAGGAACTGTTCCCTGGTCAGTGGAACTGGAAGGGATTTGGAGAGATGTCAGAGGGCCCTTGGGAAAGGGGAGGTGACCTGGCCAGTTGCCGTGAGACGTTTAGCCAGCGGCCCTGCCAGGATACGGTGGTCAAGGGGTTTGTCTGAAGAATGTTGCCTGTTGTTTGTTGCAATGTGTTTCCTGTTCCGCACTGTGCTGTGACCCCACTCCTTCACCCACAACCCTCGGTAAAATCATTGGTGTTTGGGAGCATAAAGAAGGAATGGTGGCGATGGTGAGCATGGGCAGACAGGTGAGAGTGGAGAGGCCGTTCACTCAAGTGGAGAGAGCACGTTCAAGATCAGGACAGGGACAGGAAGTGATCACGAGAACGTAAGAGACCCTGGAACCTGCAGAAGTCCTAGGGAGGGAGCTGGCTTGGCCATAGGCTGTGCAATGGGGAAAGAAGCCACTTTATTTGGACCTTGAAGGAAAGGGTAATGTATGAAGGCTGGAGAACTTGAGGAAACCTGGCCGCTCACGATTTCACTACATCACAATCTGAGGAGCAGAGCACCTCCAAACAGAGGCCCAGTGGAAATGGAAAAGTCCATCTGGGTCAGTACAATTAGCCACCAGCAGTTTGCTCGGAGGGTCTGCTGACGGCAGTGCCCTGAAGTCTGTGTTAGAGCAGATATTCCCTGTGCTCCGTATCACTCCCGCTGAAGCGCCGACTCTCTCCCTTCCACACTTCCATATTGCTTTTTAAGCCAGAGAGGAGGAGGGAAGAGGAGCGGGGCCTGGAGGAGGGGACAGTGAGGAGGGGGCTGCTCGCCACTCTCTGCCACCAACGCTTGATGCCAGCACAAATAGTGCTGTGTTTATTTTTTAGAGCTTGCCTTATCCTGTGCATTTGCAGGCCCCTTTTTGCTGGTGAACCCATGAGTCTCAGATCACAATCTCTCAGAGTAAAAAACAATCTTGTACAACTTACTGTGCCGCTGCCTCGTGGAGACCCTGAACTTCCTTTTTGAAGGGTACTTTGGGAGTATCTTAAAATTTCACATGTGCATACTCTCAGCCTCCAAAATTTCTCTTCTATATTTTAGAGAAATTATTTTACCTAGTGCATACTTCTCGCCCACAGCACTGGGTTTCACCACAAAAAATTAGGAACAACCTGAGTCAGGAGGAAACCCTTACCTAAACTATGTTACACCCCGACAATGGAACCGTGATGTGCTGGTTACAAAGAACAAGGAGGTCTGCACGCTCTGAGGTGAAAGTAAGGCCAAGACAAATGTTAAGTGAGGAAGCGAGTTGTAGTTACATTGCGCATGACCCTGTGCAGGAAAACAGGACAGATACAACCTTCCCCACACAACAAAGGCTCACAAACTAAAGGCTCAGAGACAAGATACCAAATTGGCTGCAGTGGATACTTCTGGGTAAAGTGGGTGTGGGTTTGGGGAGTTAAATGGGCTTTTACTTCAACTGTACCGTTTGACCTTCCCCCGCCCCCCCTCGTGAGGGAATATATTCTTGTATTTCCTTGTCAATAAAAATGATTTAAAAGCTATAAAGGTGTGCCCCTGAATGATGTGCAGAGGGAGGCTCGGGCTGATTGTCTGACCCCTGGTCAGTGCCCCCTGCCCCCCAGAGCTGCGCTTCTCCAGGTGATAAGCCTGAGTAAATGCGCACCCAGCTCCCCAGCCCCAAGTTGCAGTTTAGCCACAACCAAGGCCCTCGGGCCCATGAAGAACCTTGAGCACACAGCCCTGCCACTGTTCCAACAGGGGCAGGTAATGAAGCTGGGTCTCACAATAAACCATTGACTGAAGAGGCAAGGTGGGGAAATCAAGCCAGACAGGACATTGTGAATACAATTCCACTACTCAAATGAAAATAAAACTGTGAATGTGCAGACTTATGTGCACGTAACTACTTCTAGAAACCAGTGACAGTGACTGCTTCTGGAAGAGGCCACAGGGTGGCTGAAAGACAGGGATGGGGGAGCCTTCGTTATGGGCACTCTGCCTTTAGAAGTTTGGAATATCTGTGTTGCCTAATTTAAAATAAGTACTTCTTTAAAAACTAAATATAAAATTGGACCACCAAGGAAAAACTATCAGAAAGGGCCCTTTTCTAAGTTCTAACATGATTGGGGGGGTTCCCTTGGCTTAGGGGCTGGGGCGCCGCTGCTAACAGGTATTGACACAGAGGCTACTCTCTCAGGTAGTGACTCAGTTTCTCCTCAGGCACCTGGGAATGCCCTTTTGGTGATCTAGAAATCATCCTGATGCTGAGCCAGGGCACCTCTGCAGGCATCTTGTCCCTTAGTTTCCTTTTGAGCGTTTTCGGGTAATAAAACAATCATTTATTATTATTTTATACTGGAGCTGGGTCATGCCACGGGACTGACATTTCCAGAATGCCGCTGAGAAAGCTCCCTGTGGCTGCCTTCCTAGGAAACATATTGTATATGCACAACCACTCCAAATCCTTTGCGAAGTGAGGCGGAATCTAAATAAATATAAAGGAATAGGCCTGACTGGTGCGGCTCGGTGGGTTTGGCATCATCCTGCAGACCAAAAGGTCATGGGTTCAATTCCTGGTCAGGGCACATGTGTGGGTTATGGGCCAGGTCGCCGGTTGGGGGCGTGCAAGAGGCAACTCATTGATGTTTCTCTTGCACATAGATGTTTCTCCCCTTCACTTTCTCCCTCCTTTCCCCGTCTCTAAAAATAAATAAATAAATAAATAAATAAATAAATAAGCCCTTCTGTGTGTCCCGTGGAGCGTGAACTAAGGTCAGGTGCCGGTTCAAATAGTGTGAACCCTCCTTTGCGAGAGTGCACGTACACACACGCGCATTTTCTCACAAGTAAGTTCCCTTCCCACGGATACTGAGGGCAACAGGAAGCTGGTGAAGGTTTTAAGCAGAGGAATGGCCCGATTGGATTTGCCTTATTAAAAGATCTCTGCCTGCCCTGTAGAAAACGGAAGGAACTCTGGTGAGGCCAGAGTGGACAAGGGGAGAAGAGGTGGGAGGGGAGGCAGCCGCTGTGGTTCAGGCTAGAAGTGATGGCAATGATGATGAGCAGGTGGGCTTGCTGGGACAATAGACAAGCGTTGGAATTTGTAAATTCCTTCTGGGGCTGGAGGGAGAGCTCCCTGGGACCACCCTGTGTCAGCCCTCTGCAGCTGTGCCCCATGCCCCAGTCCAGTCAGAGACACCGGGCTCTCCTTAGACGCAGCTGAGGACAGAGGGGCAGGGGGCATGCTCAGGCTGCCACAGCTCGAGAGGCGAGAGGAGAACCTGAGTCTGTGGAGCTCGGAGCTGCTCAGCCTGGCAGGCCTCAGCTGTGTCACTGACAGAGGGGCTCCTGGGAATGGTATGTGGGGGAAGGCAGAGTGACACAGAGTTTCAGACAGGGAGGCAGCACTCCCCCGCTTTCCCTTGAGTTTATTTCAACACCCCTCAGCTGGCTTCTTTCGCAGTCCCAGGTGTTCAGTGTATGACAAGCTCTGAGAGAGTTGCAGGGTTAGAGATGTGTGACACCCAAGTAGGAGGGAGGGGCCTGGCTTCGTCACACCCCGCCTGTCGTGAACCTGGGGCTTAGCCCTTAACCTCTTTTTAAGGAGCTCAGTTTCTGCCTCTGTAACATGGTGCTTAGCAGCCCTCTTGTGTAATTTAATGCGAACCAACTATTAAATTGTTCTTCTTGTAACACAGAAAGCCCCAGGCTCAAAGAGCAGTGATGTCTGAACTGTGCTCCAGGTAATGAGCGAGGAGGGGGGTCCATGGGTGGGACTCTAGACCTCTCTCTCCCTTCCCTGTTTCAACAAGGACAGCTCCACTCTGCACAATTCTGGAATGTCGACTAAGATCTCATTGGCTCAAAGGGTTCTGTCACTAAAACGGTTTTAAAACTTCTCTGCACAGCATTCCTCACTCTGTAATTCGGAGAGGTCTGGCCTGAACGCAGGGATGGCAGCGAGACCAAGCCCCACTTCAGATTCCTGTGCCTGTGGCCGACCTCATTAATCTCCCAGGGCCCTTTTCTGCTGAACCTTAATACAGCCTCAGGTTTATCTGCAGCACTTCCAGCAGCCAGTTCCGTGGTGGGCGTGTGAGATGAAACGAATTTTCCGCTCTTTTGACTTTCCACTGTAGGTCCACCTTGAGCGTTCAGTTGCATTGAGGACAATAGCTGCTCTAAAACTTCATTTAGATAAAGAAGCTTTAAAGCAAGTCAAAGTTGTTGCTTTTGTCTTAGGCCATTTGTGCTGGCTAACGAGATACCACTGACTGGGTGGCTTAAACAACTAGCATGTATTTCTCACAGTTCTGGAGGCTGCAAGTCCGAGAGAAGGGTCTGGTGAAAGCCCTTTTCTCAGTTTATAGAGGGTGCTTTCTTGCTGTATCTCGACGTGGTCGAGAGACAAACCTCTCTTGTGATCCTGATAGGGGCACCAATCCCAATAGGAGGGCTCCACCCTTACGAACTATTACTTTCCACAGGCCCTGCCTCCAAATACCATCTCACTAGGGACTGGAGGGTCAATATATGAATTTTGGGGAGACACAGTCTGCAGCAGCTTTCCTAACCTTGCTTAACCGATACGTATATTAGAAAATAAGACCAGTTACTTTTGATCAGTTACAGACTGTCCATCATCCCAGTATGCCCGCCTTCCTCTCATTTTACACATGCAAATAATACTCAATCCTTTAAATCCTTATTCAAATGCCACCTACTTACCTCCTCCATGAGGGTGAACTTGCACAGCATTCTATTTGCCTTGCTCTTGGTATTAATGCCTTTGCAGCATTTTTTTTCCCTGTAGATGTTTTGTTTCCAACTACCCAGTGAGCTCCATGAAATCCTGTCTTCGCACACATTTGTATTGCTCCAGAGTGGCCCAGTAGTTACTCAGTAAATATTTGCTGAGAGAATGAATCAACATAATGGAAAAAGCTGAGTGCTAGTCCAAAAGGCTTTTTCATTTTGTTAAACTACGAACCGAAGTGTAGATGGGTCCTACTGGTGAGTTGAGAGTAGTTGCTGAAATGTGAATTCCAGGATGACAGGTGGTCTCTGTTTGGTCCGTGCTTCACTGATGTGTAGGACAGTGCCTGGCATGCCGTTGACTCTGAGTTTATTTTAGTTGAATAAATAAAAGCATGAATGAGTCAATATGGTTTGAGACACTACTGTAACCTGGCAGTGACTTTTCTGGTGTTTATCTCGCAGGAGTTAAGGCATTATTAAATGATTGACAGGGTCTGGCCGCTTTTGAAACCAGCCGGCCAATTGCTTGCTTGGCTGTTTCTCTGGAAACTTGTACGTATCCGAACAGTTAAGAGTTTGTGGGGGTGTTATGTGACTGAGGGATGACTTTCCCTTCTAACTAGTCATTTACTCATTCTTGCCTTGTCTATATGTGGTCCTTTAAAGGATGCTAATTTTCTGCATGTTTGGCATATTTTAAATTTTATATTTTTTATCAGAATAGCTCCTGAAAATTCTTTTATTTATGTTGTGCTCAGCAAATGGAGACTTCAGTCTTCCAGAGTCAGCCTGCTGGGAGGGCTACTGTCGCGTTTTCAACTGTCCCTTGCTGTGAGACACCGTTTGATGGTTTGCTATCAAACAGGATTGATAGGGAGCTTGCTTTCCTGCTGGCTGTGCACGCGTTGATGGAGAAACACGGTATTTGTCATCCACTGTTTGGTGCATAGTAGGCACTTGAGTAAATGCGGAATCCTGGCATCTAGTCATTCAACACATGTTTATCCAGTGCCTGCCCTCCACCTGAGGTTACCGACATAAAATTCGGGTTCTGAGAACACCATCGATGTTGTTTGGCAGCAACAAGTTGACTAAATAATGTGGGTATGCTATTATTTTCTTGTCTGGCCTCATACTGCCAAATGGCTCTATGAAAGCAGTAAAACTGAAGAGGGCTTGGTCTTCCCTTAACATTTATCATCAACAGGGACTCAGTTCTGGGCTAAAAAGGCCCTGGTAGAGATTTTATTGGGCCCTTTGCCTATTCAAACTACTATTTAACCATTAACTAGTTAATCCAAATAGGTCCCCAGGGAGGCCTGGGAGCGCCATTAACTTCGCATCACTGCCAGCCAGGTGGCTTGTTCGAGACCGCTGGGTAGGTCGGAGCTGGTTCACAATGGTGGGGGGCTGGAGCCCAGCTTTTTTTTGCCAGGATTGGTCAACTGCTCCCTCCCCCAGCATCTGCATATCTGTCTTTATTTTCCCCACTTTAGAGGAGCTCCATTTTGCCACCTTCTAGATCTTTCCACTCATGATCTCACTGTCTTCTCAGACACCTGCTCCAAGCCCTCTGGTGAAAGTGCTGGCCCCTGGAAGTGAGGCCGGATGGCCTTCTATTTTAGAAATTACGCCCAAGTGCTGTGCAGACACCAACAGCTAAAGCTTTGGAGTCAGGCAACTTGGGTTCAAATCTTGGTGTTGTCGCTTAGTGACAATATGACTTTAGGCAAGTCATTTAAACCCTTCTCAAGCCTCAGTTTCCTCCTCTCTAAAATGGGGGTGTTAATAATAGTCCTCCCCTGTGGCGTTGTGGCAAAAATTAAATGGCATAATGTCTGTAAGCACTTAGCACATTGCCTGGCACATAATAGAGCTATCAAATTATTAGGCAGGCATCACACATTGCCTCCAGTCAGAACAGTAAGAGACTTCTCATCCAGTCATATCTGATCTTTCCAACAAAACTCACCCAAAACCCTACAGACAGAATAGAAACCAGGCCCTCAAAGTGAAATGGAGCAGATCTGACCTGTATACATCTGTGTCGGCTAAGACTTCGGGGGAAATATACATGTAATGAAAAAGGAGTACACCTTGTAGAACTTCCTTACCTGGACGCAGCAAATTGAAGAGAAAGCAGACACACTTTGGAGACATGTATTTATTACCTTTGAGAGGCTGAGCTGAAGTACAGCTGAGCAACCAGGATTTTGACATTTATGTGCTTTCCTGATGCTTTATGGGCTCTGCATAAAACCCGTCTGATGACCTTCCTATCAAAGCTGAACGATTTGCTGATAGAGCTGCAGGTTTCAGTGGGCCTTTTGTGTGTGTGAGAGGGAGTGGCTTTAATTTCATTTCTGGAATAAAGGAAGTACAAAGACATTAACTCTGAATCCATCACAGAAAGAGCTCTGTAATTGCAATTTGGCAGCCGCTGTGCTTGGGCTGGGCGCACTCTGAAAGCCAGTGGTGATTAATCCCGCACATTTATCGGGGCCCACGAGCAGACGTGCAACTGCATTAGGCAAGACCACGTCGCGTTTGGTCACTACAGACTTGGGCCTGCTGTGATGTGGGTGAGTAGGGCAAACTCAATCAGGCATCAGCCCAGAAAATCTAGACCTGCACGCCCACGATAGTAGCCATTATCATGGCCCATGTGGCTACTGAGCACTGGTAGTCCTCAGTTTGGCTACTGCTAGTCCAAACTGAGATGTGATTTTAAGTATAAAACACACACTGTATTTCAAAGACGTGTACAGTGTCCAGCAGAGAAGTGAGGCCTACTTGAATGTGGTGGGTAGGGTAAGAATATGGATATAATGATTTATAGCTTTAATTTGAACATTTCACCTAAAATGTCATATGGTGTGCTTGGTTGTGATATTGTTATGTTACAGAATTACATGCTTATGATTTTGTAATAAAATATTTTGTAATAAAAAGGGGGTGTTATTTGTGCTGGACCCTGTATGAAAGAGAATGCAAAATATTTTTTGCATTGAGTACATGTTAAAGTAATTATATTTTGTATGTATTGGGCAAAATGAAATGTGTTATTAAAATGAATCTCATCTGTTTCTCCGTACTTCTTTACTGTGTCTGCTAGAAAATCTGAAGTCACATGTGGCTCACATTTGGGTCCCCTGTTATGTTGCTCTTGGGCAGTGCTGCTCTACAGTCAGAGACTGAAAGGCAAGGCAGACACCGCCTGGGTTTGCTCTGGGCTCTTGTTCCTGTCTCAGGGTTGAGTGGCCTCCTAGTTGCCATAGTGATGGTTTTTTGCCTCGAGGATGGGTACTTGACTCAAGTCTGTCCATTACGAGGCTTCCTGGGGAAGCTGCATTGGAAACTGCTGGTTGGAGCTGTTAACACGTGAACTGGAGAGCTCTGGGAGGCCAGGGTGTTCTGCTCCATGGGTCAGAAAAGCAGGTGGAGCTGATCTTCAAAGAGGCAGATAAGAACAAAGCACATGTGTAGGTGTAGAGAGGAAGAGAGGCAACACAGGGTGTCCTGCAGGTGTTTTCGTCTCGGTTGCAATACGTGTTTGGCCTGGCTAGATTCTCATCCTTGGGTCCTGTGAGGGGTCCTGAATCCTTACCATAAATGCCAACTTTTTTCACATCATCCACCTCAGATGGGTTTCTGGCCCCCAACATACTTCAACCTACTTTTCTTGTGCCACCTCAGGTCTCAACAGGGATGAATGTGAAAACACATTCCATGAAGTTTATAAAGCTTAAGCAAATTGAATAAGTTTCAGGCCACAAAAAATGTGGATTTGCCCTGCATATGCATTTTTTTTCTGTGGTTGCAAATGCAAACACAGACCTTTGGTGATTTCTGGACTTTTCCTCCACAACACCAAATTCATACCTACCTTAAGGCTTTTGACCAACCTCCCTCTGCCTGCAATGTTCTTCCTGCAGACCTTTGCAGAAGTTGGCTCCTTCTTATGGATCAGGTGTCACCTTCAACGTCACCACCTCTAAGAGGCCTTCCATGAATACCCCATCCAAGGAGCTCTGGTGTCTCTATCACACCAATTCTCTTTTGTTTTCACACCAATTTCTTGTTTATTCATCCATTTACTTCCTGTTCATCATCTCCTGCTCTTTCTAAAATGAAAGTACCACAAGAGCACAAACACGGTCCTGTTCATTGCTGTATTTCCAGGATCTAGAGCAGGGCCTGGAATATTGTAGACATTCAGTAAACATTTGTTAGGATTATATCTATTTATCGAATATTTGTGAAGTGCTTCTTGTGTGCCAGGCATGATTTGAAGAACTTTACAAATGAGTGAATAAAGTTTCTAACTTTCTATTATAGTCCATGCTCTGTGACAGATTTTCAAACCCTAATTACTTTTACCAGGAAGAAAATTGTATCTCGTCAACCAACATATATTAACTTAGGCCTACGTCCCAGACACTGGACTAAGTGCATGACAAAAGTCTTATTTGAATCCTCACAGCAGCCCTATAAGGTAGTGTATTCGCTTAGGACTGCGTTTGGCTGCATGTAACCAAATCTTAACAATAGTGGCTTAACCCACTAAAGGTTTATTTCTCTCATGTCACATGAAGTTGAGGGTATGTGGCACAGAATTTTTACAGCATCTCCATGAAGTCATCAAGCACATGGTTTCTTCTGCTTTTCTGTCATTATTAATGGATGGCTCTTACAGTTACTCAGATGGCTCCTAACTCTTTAACTGTCATTCCTTGCTTCAGGCAGGAACAGGGACAAGAGTTAAGGGCAAAGAATATATGTCAGCTAAATCTTTCCCCTCTGATAAGGAAAAACAACAGTTTTCTTGGAAGCCCCTTGTAACATATAAGAATATTAGTTACTCATTGGCCAAAGTGGGTCACATGATGACCTCTAACTGCAAGGAAGGCTGGGGGGGTGAGCATTTTTAATTGGGCACATTGCTGCCCTGCATAAAATTCCAGTTCTATTGGTAAAGAGTAGAGGAAGAAGAGAAATTGTGTAGTGAATTAGTTGTGTTGGCCATGATCTCTTATTGTACACTGGTCCTGGAAGAGTGACAAAGTCACAAATACTTTAGGAAATCAGAGTGTTCAGAGTAGGTGGAAACACTGAAACCTCTGAAGGTTATATAGGGTTTGGGCAATTGGATGAAGGGAAAAGCATTTTATTTTACAGATGGAAGCACCAAAACTATAAGTGGTGAAGTGTTTTGTTCAAGGTGTAGTATCTAAAAAGATCGAGAGGGGGAAATAAAGAGGTAGACCTGGGTTTTAAACCTGGGACAGTCTGATTCTAAAGCCCATATTCTTAAGGATTGGGCTTTGTGGGTCTTCAGTGTCATCCCATGGTGATTTGCTGGGATCAAACAAGCCATCTTCTCATGACAGCAATCACGTCCACCACTGACCAAGCACTTACCGTGTGTGATTTTCTTTACATGCGTTATTTGGTTTTGAAAATGGCTTTATGTTTTTTGTAAAAATTATTCCTAATTATTATAAAAATATTTTTTTAGATCCCCAGAACAAAGAAACCCAAGCAGTGTGGCAAATAAATAAATAAATAAAATCTCAAGAAATTCCACCTCCGGAGGAAACCAAGGTTCACATGTTGGTAAACATGTTTCCAGACGTCTCTCTTTGCAGGTGGACATATCGGATATGTGTTTCAATACACAACTGGGAGCATACCGTCCGTCTTCCTGTAGACATACATTGTCCCAGCTGATCATCCCAACAGCCCCATGGGCAGGCTTGGGACACCTAAGGACACACAGCTAACAAGGGGCTAAATGAGGCTGCTTTCGATTTTACCTGAACTGATCACCCTGATTCCCTGACAGAATTAGAGCTGGACAAGCAAATGTCTCTTTCTCTGGAGAATTTTAAAATATCTATATGCACAGCGGTGGACACTCTATCAAGGCACCTTGCTGGCGGGAAAGCAGGGCTGATTTAGTGGACCCAGCTGCGGTACTGAATATACCCATTATGACTAAAATAAAGCATTTTCGGGGCTGTAAGCCTTCTGATATATCGTTAATCTGAAGTCTTTGTTCAAAGCCAGGCTGTGCTGACATCATCCAGGGAGATACGCCCTGGCCCAATAATGGGGCTGAATCTTTACCGACTGGCAGTTTTGACAGCTTAAGATCATTGCGAATGATCTTCCTTCTGGTGCATTGCAAATGACTTTTCATTCCACACACCGCTGCCAGCTCTGTGGATGCTTTGCTTTGTACTTGTATTTGCCAGATGTTATGGACCAAGCTGAATAATATTTGCAGCTGCAGGATTTTGAATGAATGACGAATGAAATAGGGATCCTTCCTTCATATGGACGAATGGCATGTCAACTGCCAAGGTGCACCCTGAACTCTTTAAAAGATGTTTTGCCATCAATAGGGTACTGGTTAAATAAATTACGACACATCCATATGTTAGAAAACTATGTGCTGATAAAATGAATGAGGTGCATCAGGAAAGAATGCCAAGATGTATTATTTAGTAAGAAAAAAGCAAGGTATAGAACATAATGTAGAACACAATCCCTCCCCCTATTTTATTTGTAAATTAAAAAATAATATATATTTATATGTACATATACATATATCTATATAAATACATAAATATACATACATATATAAATATATACTTTTTCTGGAAGGGTCCATGACAAACTATTACTAAGTAATAATTGTTTCCATTAGAAGGAGCAGAAACAGAAGTTATCACTTTTTATTGCATACTTTAATGTTTAAAATTTCAAAAAAATATATATATATAAAGAGTATCCTACTCTGAAGGCACCTTGGTGATATGAAAGTGTGGGCTCAGCACCTGTGGTGACTGTTAGAATTAATGTTATAATTATTGCTTAATATCAACAGGAGTGATCTGACCAATGAGAACACAGGCCATTCCATGATTTCTTCTCTGTACTTCTCCATGCTTAAAAAAATGTTAAGACTTATTTTTAAAAGACGTTTTCAGAGAGATTTCCCTCCTCTTGAAAGGAACAACGGGCCCTCTCACCCTACAGATGTCCGATGTTGGGAAAGCTGAGAAGCGGCGCTGTGGGAGCAGGGAGCATGACCCCAGCAGCAGTGTGAACCTGAGCCCAGTGTGGGGGCAGATTGATTTTTTCTCTCTCAGTGGTTCTTCTAAATCACTAGGTTTGCCAAACAGTGCCCATTAAGTTCTGCTGCTGGTGGCTGCCTGGGGTGCTGGGGGGAAAAGCCCAGAGGCCAATTCCAGGCTTGGCTGTGATTGGTGAGCCATGGCTACCCCCGGTGACCAGGTGGGGAGTCTGGGGGGCAAGCTCCGTGGGTGTGGGTGTCGCCAAGGGACAAGTTCTCCCCCAGGTTGGTTGTGGCCTGCCCTTCCCCCCAGCATGCCAGTACACTGCAGTGTGCTCCCCAGAATGTTCCGACACCCCAAAGGGGGACACAGGGTCCCATGGAAACAGGAGAGAACAGGAGACCTGCTGGTGCATGAAATTAGCAGCGAACGCAGGGGGACAGCTCTGCGTGTTCTGGGACAGGGGCAACATCACAATCATTTCATCAGAATAGGAGCTAAAGCCAGAGAAAAACTGAGGGCCAACTAAACAAAAGGACATCCCCTCCCTTGCGGATGGTGGCCCTGTCACCCCACACCCTTGCAGAGCCCCTGTGAATAAGAGGGAGACAGGGTGAGTTCTCTGCTGACTGACATCGACAGCATTTCATCTTCAGCGTCTCTTGGGCTTTGTGAGGCGCCGGGGAGCCCCCTCTGAGGAGGGCACAGCTGGACTGGCGACCAAGTACGTGGCACAAAGGGAGCCAGCCACGTGCACGTCCACAACCACTGCTTTCTCGTCAGGGCGGAGTCTTCCGTGGGGTTTTTCAGGCACCTACTGATAGGACATGTGGCCTCTGGCCTGGCCTGTCTGCCAAGGTTTGACTGACAGTGGCAAAGAGGCCTTTTCCCAAAGGGGGCTTTTTGGACCTCCCTGCAGTCTGTTTTCAGTGGGTCAGGGGTAAGCACAGAGCTGTGTGGGCTCCCCGCAGACAGCCCAGCGCCCACTGACGGGATTCGCTACCCAGGCGCGGTGCTTAAAACAGCAGCGTCAACCGGTGGCCTATTCGGCTTCTCCCAGAGCTGTAGTGAGACGACGCACCGAGGGGTCAGGGAGCCCTGCGAGGACAGTGAGAAGTTTATAGTGCGTTGTCTGTTCATCACACAGCCACCTTCGGGGTTTGGGCAAGTCAATTGGATTTTGTATTTAGACTCTTTGTTGGTTTGTTTTTGTTTCTTGGTATAAACTCCAAAGTATGGAGAAATCACTTTTCTTTCTTAAGTGGCAGGTGAAGGACATGACTGAATAGAATCATTCGGTTTTCTGCGGTGGATGCTGCTCCCTTCCATCCTCAGAACACTGAAAACAGTCTTCCGACCGCACCTGCCTTAGATCAAAATTTGGGAATCTGCCCATCTTGTCCCTTAGAACTGGGGAGGCTGGGGTCTGTGGTGGAGCATAAACAATGGGATGTGGGGGCAATGGCTAGATTTTTTTTTAAATTTCACAAATGCATCACACGTATACTTAGAGTCTGGTGGGGGAGGTAGAAGAGGGCAAAGGGGGGTAAACGGTGATGGAAGGAGACTCGACTTCGGGTGGCAAGCACACGATACAGTGCACGGATGGTGTGTTACAGAATCGTACACCCGAAATCTATGTACTTCTATTAACCAGTGTCGCTTCAATACGCTTCATAAATTTTCTTTTAAAAAGACCTTGAGTCTGGTGTGGGAGCTGAGTCTGTTAAAAAAGACTACGCCTGTCTTTGTTTGCCTCCTTGGTTCCTCCCACTGAACCCGGTTGTGGTCGTGCTGTTCGTGGCAGGACTGGTGGGCGAGACCTGCTAAGGGTTCAAGCCAGTTTACAAATGGGGCCTCGAGGCCAATCACAGGCGGGCAGAATTACCAGGATCCTCTTCATGCAAACAGAGGAACTTAAAGTATAATTAGAGACTCTGGTACTTCACTGTGCTGTACCACCACCGCCCGCGTTATCATGGTGTCCTTCTGAGCACCCGCCTACTCAGGACCTTTGCCGCGTTGCGGTTTTTCTTAATTCATTTCTTCGTTTCTTAATTAACTTGATAGCAGTTCAAACTAACACAGACTAATAGGATTAAGGCCTCCAAACCTAAAATTACATTTGGCTTTAAAGAAGCAAGGCCATGAGCAAATAAACTTTACTGTAATCATCCTGAACAGATGGTACACAGGACTAGAATTGCAAAGTATATGACTTTATGCAAAAGGTAATGTTCCTTTTAAAAGAAGTGTATATAGTTCACACAAAACGTGTATGAGTGATCATAGCATTGTTATAGCCAGAAATTCAGAATAATGAAAATGTCCATCAAGTATATCCACACCAAGGAACATTCAACAAAGAAGAAATGAAGTTTGGGTACACATGCTCTAATATGGATGAACTTTGAAAACTATATGCTAAGCAAAAGAAGCCAGACACAAAAGGTCACATGTTGTGTTGTTCTGTTTGTGGGAAATGTCCAGAACAGGCACATCCACAGGGACGGAAAGTTGATTAGTGGTTGCCAGGGACTGGGTGGGGGTGGGGTGGGGGGAGTAGGGCGTGACTGCTTCATGAGCGGGGGATTTCCTTTGGCGGTGATGAAAATGTTTCAGAACTAGACAGAGGTGAGGGCTGCACGACATAATGAAGGTACTAAGTGCCACTGAATGGTGCACTTTTAACTTGTTAATTTCACTTTATCTCAATTTTAGAAAAGAAAGAAGGTACAGATACATGTTAAATTACGGATGAACATTGAAAACATCATGCTAAGTGAGAGAAGCCAGATACAAAAGGCCGTGTATTGTATGATTTCATTTGTATGAAATGTCCAGAACAGGCAAATCTATACAGACAAAGAGTGGAGTCGTGGTTGCCCGGGCCGGAGAGGGCTGGAACGAAAGGGGGAGTGACTGCCAATGAATGCGGGGTTTCTTTAGGAGTGATGCAAAGGTTCTGAAATGGATTGTGGTGCAGGTTGCACATTGCAAACATACTGAGACCCACTGAGTTTTAAATTGATGAATTGTGTGGCGTGGGAATTATATGCCAATAAAGCTTATTTAAAAAGGTATGTATAAATTTAAGCTTTGAAAAATGGACTCACTTCAGGGACAATTAGGGCAGCTTGCTATCTGTAACCTTAAATATTCTATCCCTTTAGTTTATCTAATTTGTACATTGAGGTTTTTGTGATGTAAGTTTTCTTAAAAGCAGGACTCCCAATAACACGTATGAACAGAGGAGTAAAAAAAGAATCAGAGATTCAGACATAAGCACAAGTATATATGAAGATTTTGTACATGATAAAGGAGACTTTTAAAATGATTATTCAAAAAGTAGTATGAGATCTAGGTAGCCAGCCAAAAAAAAAAAAAAGCTGGACTCCTACCATATTCCTTACCCCCAAATAAATTGCAATTTGATAAAATGGGTTCATGTACAAAAGAAAACTATAAAAGTACTAGTAGAAAATATAGGTGAATGTTTTTTCAAGATCTTGGGAGTGAGGAAGACCTCCATAAATGAAAGCCAAGAAGTCATTAAAAAAAGAGAGAGAGAGAAACATAGACTGCCTATTTTAAAGATGCCAAAAGCTTTATTATAGCAAATACTATTTTTCCCTCCCTCGTCTTCTCTATTTGCCAGCTCTATGCAAATTTAACGCATCCTGCAGGGTGCTGCCGAAATCACCCTCCCCTGTGGCATCTTTCCCGACCAGCCATTTCTTCCTTCTTTGAACTGTTGCACGCGGTCAGAAACACACGGATGGAAAGGGGAGATGGATGGACTGTGTATTACCTGCCACTTCTAGACACCTGGCCGGGAGCGCTCAGAGCAGTGTGTTGAGGAGGACTCTTGGGGGCGTCTGCCCTTGGGGGAGGGTTGTGATTCTTGCTGAAAGTCCTGGGCGGGGATGGGCGGAGGAGGCAGATGCAGGCCCCCTGCCTTTGGGCGTTAACTACCTCGCATATTCCCCTTCACTTGACCGTGCCGTTATAAGTACCTAAAACCCAGGCGCATCGAACAGTTCTTGTTCTTAATGATGCGTTTGTGTTGTTGTTGCTGCTTTCATCTTCCCCCAGAATCTCTCATGGAGGCAGGTATTTGAGTGCTCAACAAATGCTGTACTAATACTGTACCAAATACTATAAAAAGAGTACAACGGCATTCTGAAAACAGTGCTTTCCAGGAACACAGTGGCTCCCAGGAATAGAAAATATTCCAAAAGTGCCCTCTAGTTTATGGGGAAGGTCAAGGAGGGTGGCAGGAGTAGATGCAATGGAAATAGGCACAACTTTACTTCTCGTATTTAAACAAAGCCTGTTTACCTTCAAGCTATACTCACCATGTGTGGGCTTTGTATGGGCAGACAATAGAAGAGTTTTTTAAACAGAGAAGGCTGCCCATGGAGTAAGAATTGAATATGTATTTACTGAATGAATGAACGCATGAATAAAATAAGAGAACTGGAAACACCTCTAACGTGACCAAGTGTTCCATGGAGCTGAAGCATCACGCGCCCCTGGCAAGAAGCTAGCAAACTTGTCTGCCTAGAGGACAACTCCAGGTTCACACGGTGGCAGAGCCTCCCTTGGGAGGTCCTCCCACGGCCAGACAAGGCTCTCTCCCTGTCTTCTCAATCTGTTGACTGATCGAAACTCATTTTTGTTAGGTCAGAGTCACTCAAGAAACCAGAGGGACGTGGTGAGCTGAGGAGGAGGGTTTATTAGCAGGGAATAAGAGGGAACAGTGGAGCCAAACATAGGAGACTGGGGCTCACAGGGGAAGGTGGAGAAAGTGGAGCCAACCAAGGGAGGTTAAGACTTTCTCGGTTGTTCTTAGGGCGGGGTTTTTAAGCGTAAAAACCTGCAAAGGGTAACTGGTTGGGGTGTCAGAGTCTAATTGGCTAGAGCTGGTTGCTGGGTGCCGTTTCTGCTGACCAGCGTTCTTGATACATCTTGTCAGGCTCAAGTTAAAGCTGTAACTTGTTATGCCAGATAGGCCGACCCCAGACCCTAGTCATAGCCGGGTATCCGTTTGTCCTGAGTAGGGTCGGCAGGCAGTTTCCCACAGTACAGTTCCCACCTGGTGATTTTCCATTCCTCCTAGGCCTGCCTAGGTCTGTCAACTCATTCTAGCATCTGCACCCCATTTTAACTGGCATGAGCCCAGCCTCAGAACTGCTTCTAAGCAGTGGGCCTAACCTCATCTCAGCACACAAGCAGTTAGGTACCCACGGAAAGCCCAGGCCAGGAAAACTCCCTGGGTCTCTGTGCTGGAAAATCTGTGTCACCCAAGGTATCACAAGAAAATTCATCCCTTCTGCTCACTGCTGTTTTGAAGATGCAGGAACACGTGCACAGACATGTGATAGTTCTTGGTATTGGCAATTTACAAAGCACTTTTAATACATTGTCCCAATTAGTTGATCTTCAGGAGGTAAAAACTCGGTCAGAGACCCATACCTTCTTCCTTGAAGTCACTTGGATTTAGAAGAGCGATTTTTGCTAGTTCATAAGAAATGTTTTTTCTTCCTGCTGTCAAGAGATAATTCTCTCCCTTTCGCAAGATGGAAGTCTAGTCTCCAGGTGGGAGGCTTCTCTTTAAGTAGCTGCTGGGTTGGGAAGGAAGGGCTTTGCTCCAGGAAGCAATGTCTGTTTTGGAAGGGAGAAAAACAACTGACATTTTTAGGCTGCAAGCCTCTTCTGGGAGAGCTGGGGACAGATCTATTTTTAGATGCGTTCTCTGCCACCCACAATAAAACTCAAAAGGTAACCAGGCACCTGGAGGGTTTCCTGTGGGGAAAGTTGTAAGGGCCAGAGAGCTTCTGCATATCGTGAGTCACAGAATTTGACGTCATCATCAGTCTGATGCAGAGAGAGCAGGACGCCCCCCCTCCTTTGAATGACAACAGACTTGGGGATGGCACACATCCTCAA
The DNA here is from genome assembly GCF_022682495.2 of Desmodus rotundus. Classification (NCBI taxonomy): domain Eukaryota; kingdom Metazoa; phylum Chordata; class Mammalia; order Chiroptera; family Phyllostomidae; genus Desmodus; species Desmodus rotundus. The sequence continues at coordinate 52,732,062 of NC_071396.1, forward strand.
ACCACAAACGACTGGACCACGACTCAGAGAACAGGAGTCCAGGACGATGTGGGCTAACCTAAAGTGGCAAAGGGTACATACAGTTCAAGGGTGAAATGAACCTTGTGTTAGGTAGCAGCTCTGCCTCTTCCTGGCTGTGTGATCATGGGCAGGTTACTTAACCTCTCTGAGCTCAACTTCCTTATCTATAAGATGAAGAATCATCAAAGGACTTCTACAGCCCTTTTAGCCCTAATTTTCAAGATAATTAGCCTCCATGGGACTTGTTCCTTCATCCATAGAATAGAGAGAGAAATAGACTCCACTTTATATGTTTACTGCAAGTGGTAAAAAAAAAAGAAGATAATAAATGGAAATTGCTTGGCACAGACCCTGGCTTGAAGCAAGTAGTCAGTACATGTGAGTTATCAAAGTAGTGTTCTTGGGGCCAGTGACATCAGAACACCTCTGTAGGGCAGTGAACAGTAACAGATGTGCTTTAAAACTTTTTATGGTGAAAACCATCAGTGGGAATTTAAGCCGGTATTCTGGATGCTTTGCAGACTAGCACATTGAGCGTGATCGCCTATGGAGTGACACTGACTTAATCGGAAATGGAAAGGCAAGGCAAGAGGACGTTTGGTGTTTCAAGAGCCCGGATCAGCTTCTATTCAGCCATTTAGCAGGAGGCCTATTATACCATTTGTGACTTGCTTTATCACAGTCAGCTCTGGAGAGACTCTGTTCCCAAGGTGCCACCCCATCTTGTGCCCCTACCCTATTACACAGAGCACCGCTGACCCCCGCGGAGGACTCTGGCAGAGAAGGGGGCTTGTCTTTCCCTCTGGGGGCTTAGCTACTGAAGATGGGGTGGGGGGAGCCCCGCACGGGACAATGTCAGAGAGGAGTTCTTGAGTAACCGGCCAGGCTTTCTACTTGAAAGCCAAGGCAGTATTTGTGTCCCGGGCCTCGTGCCACCTCCTTTAGAACGGGAGGTTCTGTGTGTGTTGCCTGCGGCCTGCGTTAGTGGCCAGGACGAGTTCCCTGAGGGTCCCAGGAACCAGCCTTCGTGCCCTTGAGCTGCTGCCAACATGCAGCCAACGTCAGCTGCTTCCAGTGGAGCCCCTGGCGGGTCACCTCTCTTCTGTGTCATAATTAATGCATTTTTTCCCTCCCCTGACACACCACTGGCAGCACAGAGCTCCCAGCTTTAGTGTTTCCCTTGTGTAATTGTGTTTCTTATGATACTCCCTAAACACAGTAAGAAAACTGCCATCCTGGGAAATGTGAGAAACCCTTTTCTTACCTCACTAATCAACCCCAGGGTTTGAGACTTACGAGCTTTCCCTACTCACCTTGTTCTTTTTCCCCACGGCATTTAGTTATCACAATTGGTTGGTACAGCGTGTCCAAAGATAAGGACCGGACCCTTGAGTTCCTTGTGGACACTTCGCCGTTCTTCATGCCCCTCACAACACCCCCAAATACAGTGTGAGCCATTTGTCAGGGGAGGAATCACTCCAAGATTTTGTGGGGTCACATCCTATGGTTGCACAGGTTGTACACCGCCAACAGGCGGCGGGCGGCGAGGGTGGCAATGGCGGAGACCGCAGTGGACGGCTGCCCCGGGAATGTGGCAGCGCAAGACTGCACTGCGTCACCTGCAGCATCCCTCCTGGCCAGGGAGATTCCCAAGCCTTAAAGTGTATATTCTGTTTGGGACATAAGGGTCAGTATCTTCATAATTAAATGTTAGTGAGGACCCTTGGGAGAAATTTTTTCATTGGTTTTGTATCTTTTGTGTTATTTATCTCCGGTTTAACATCAATTGTATAACCAATCAGGTCCCCACTTCAAACGCACAGTGAATTTGTGGGGCACTTATAACATGTAGAACTTCATTTTCCTGTTAACCTTATTCCTGATGTTATTTCAATCCTACAAGGGCCTACTGTGCGCCAGGCTCTGGTCAGGTGGAGACAATAGAGAACAAGAAGGGAAAGTCTGTTTCATGTGCTACTCTTGTTTTGCTTTTGCTTTTTCATCGACTTCTAATGCATGATTTCTTGCTATTCTATAGCCACGTAAATAGTTTTTAGATCGACAGTTTATAAAATAAATAAATGCTATAAACATGCATGAACCTAACAATAGAGCATTAAAATGTGTGAAGTAAAAGTGACACAATTGAAGGGAGAAATAGACAATTCAACAATGATAATTGGAGACTTGAACAGCCCACTTTCAATAAGGGCTAGAACAAGTAGGCAAAAGATCAACAAGGAAATAGAAAACTTGAATTACATTCTAAGTCAATTAAATCTAATATACACTCCACCCAACAATACCAGAATATACATTCTTCTCTAGCGGATGTGGAAAGATTCTCCAGGATAGACCACATGAGAGGGCATAAAACAAAACTCAACAAATTTAAAAAGATTAACATAATATAAAATACGTCCTCCAACCATAATGAAGTGAAATTAGAAATCAATAACTAAGAAATTTGGAAAATGCACCAATATATGGAAATTAAACCACCCACCGCTAAATAACCAATAGTCAAGCAGGAAATCACGAGGGCAATCAGGAAAGACTGAGCTGAGTGAAAATGAAACATAGTATACCAACACTTGTGGTAAGCGACTAAAATGAGTAAATACCCACCCTTAGCATTCCTTAATTTCATTTTGGAGAATAAGTGAGAAACTATTATTTTATAGTTTCAGCTTCTATGCAGAAGGCCGCAGTACTTGCCCATATTGGTGCTAAATCAATATGTGTTGAATGAATGAATGAATGAATACATTGTGTTCCAGTGGGAAGAAGGCAAACCATGGAATCAGGAGCCCGTGTGGGGTCCCTGCTCAGCTAACCCTGATCCTCTTAGTTTTGCACAGGCCATGTACGTGTTAAGCTCTTTTATAAATTCTCATCTTCTTCTCTTTTTTCCTTCCCTCTCCATGAGGCCTTCTGCATTACTCTGTGGTTTAAACTTCCTACTCAAGCTCTTAGTACATAAACTTTTTTTTTTGTCCTGCTACTAAGCTGAGGGGTTGGCAGACTACTGCCTGGGAGCCGAATCCAGCCCACTGCCTGTTTTTGTATGATCTGAGAGTTAAGAATAGTTTTCATATTGTCAAATCCTTGAAAAACTCAAAAGAAAAATAATATTTTGTGACGTGAAAATAATAGGAAATTCAACTTTCAGTTCTCATAAATAAAGTTTTATTGGGACACAGCCAGGCCAATTTGTTTGGTATGGTCTATTGCTGTGTTTACGATACCATGGCAAAGTGGAGTAGTTGTGACAGAAAGCTTGTGGCCCGTGGAGTCCAAAATGTTTACTGTTTATTCCTCTACATAAAAGTTTGCTGGCCCTCGTTCTGAGTTTCTGCACAGGCATACTCACGACTTGGTGTGCCTTCCCTTTTCCCATCACAGCAAAGCCTTTTTTCTCCTGAATTCTTCCCTGATTAATCCCACCTGGTCACATAATTCTCTACACCATCTCTCAGCATTAGTTAATGTAGCTCAACACAGATACAATTAACGTGCAATTTTCATATTAAAAATGTCTCGAATATGTGTTTACTGTCTTCTCTCTTTCATTGTGAAGACCCCAAGGGTGGGCCTATTCCTTTCATATCCTGTGTTTCCCTTCGGACCCAGAGCAGGGCTCAAGCTTTGTAGTCAAACAGATCCCAGTGTGACTTGTGGTTCACTCACTCACTGGCTGAGCAAGGGATGTACGTTTTCTTAGTCTCTTCATCGGCAGAATGGATTTGAAATGAGGATTAAGGAGATGATGTAGTAAAGGGTCAAAGACTCAAGAGGTGCTCCACAAACAGTAGTGATCATCAGTGAACAGTTTCTTTAGTTGAATATGAAGATACTACCTTTTGCCATTAATGAAATTTATAACAATGCCGTGAGAATAAAAAGAAGTAGTGAGTCAGCAGAAATGGAACTCCATGTTTCGGTTGGAGCCCTGTAAAGATTAGCTGGAGACATTTAAGGCCTGAAATGTGATATTAGACCGATGAGGCTTTGTTTAAAATTTAACAAACCCTTCTTGGTTTCTCATTGAGCTCAGTGCTGTGTAAGGACTCAGGTGCATGGGAATGACAGAAGACCTCATCTATCCCGAGGAAGTTTTTGTCTAAACTAGGGGAATAAAGAAAAGCAGACATCAGCTATGCTCTTGCTTGTCCATAATATTTCTCTTCCCTCTCAGGATGGGTGATTCAGAGTCAGCAATTCACATAAAAAGTATTGCACATGGAAATTATTACTGTTATTCTGTGGGGAAATAAGTTTCTAAGTGCAGCCATCTGAAATTAATAACTTTCTCTGTGGAAACTCTCTTGACAACATCTCAAGATGAAGCCAAAGAGTGCAGTTTTTATAGCCTCGGAGTATCTTCCCATCTGCTTGGCTTGCAGCAGGCAGGGGTCCATGAGCCAGAGATTCAGTTTTTCACGTCCCTGTACAATTTGCTTGCCAACCGGACACTGTATACAGCGGAGCCTCAACTTCTCAATCCTCCCCTTATATTCACCCATCAAATCAACACAAATCTTCTCAATTTACTTATTAAAGGCTCCGGGGGAAACTCAAAGGAAAAAAACCCCAGTCTTTACTGTTAACACAGGACATTTCGGTTTAGGACATCAGAAAAGGAGCAGGCAAGGACAACAGGAAACTTTTTTTCTTTTGAGAGGAAATAATTCCTGTAAGAAAGTCTCCTATTTATAGTGTGATAAGTATTTATGTCCATATGCAGGGAGTGTATAGCGATTGAGGGAGAAAGTGGATTAGGAAAGAAGTAGATGGGAAGGGTACCGACTTCTCCACCAAAGCCACAGTGCTGCAGACGTGCAGAGAGACGGCGGCTGTAGGTCCAACAGTCACATGTGGCAGCACAGACATCTTTTTTATTCCTTCTTACATGTGAGTTTAGAGTATCTGAGCAAACAAATCTGGATTTCTACTTTCTATTGGTGAGATTCTTAAAAATTTCAAATTAGACTCCCCCCCCCTTATATAAGACCACAAGGCAGGACATTATATTTGGGACGATTCACTGTACCTTATTACATTTAAAGTTTTTTGGTTTTTTTTCTGGATTAAAAACTGAGGGACAGAGTAAGGAGCATGCCACTTTGGGGCTCTCAAATTGGCATGTCACTGGAAACAGGGACAGACATGTAGCAGTTTGTATACTAGCAGAGAACTCAAAGTGAGGAAGGTAAAAATCTAGAAATTTTATTGATTACAATTGATTCCTTTAAACAGAATCCTCAGAGTAGTTTCAAAACACAGCTATGTTTCAAAATATATAGTCAGCACTGGCTGGTGTGGCTCAGTGGATTGAGCACCGGCCTGAGAACCGAAAGGTCACCAGTTTGATTCCCAGTCAGGGCACAGGCCTGGGTTGCAGGCCAGGTCCCCAGTGGGGGGCATGTGAGAGGTAACCACACATTGATGTTTCCCTCTCTTTCTCCCTCCCTTCCCCTCTGTCTAAAAATAAATAAAATCTTTAAGAAAATACAATAAAATATATAGTGAGCTAGAATTGAAAATTAGAAGCTAAACCAATAACCGTAGTAATGCCAACCCCAGACTACCAACGTGGAAAGGCAATCAAGAGGAAATTACAACGAGCCTCAAAGATCAAGTTGTTTTCTGTGTTGGTCCCGGGAGTAGAAGCAATCCCAGATGGCTGGGTGTGATAGGATGAAAGAAGACACCTCTAGATAAGCTATACTATGCTATATGCTAAGGGAGAGATCAAAGTATTTAATAGGCAAATACTCTTGTCCACAAAGTTTATACTTCAGCTGCATGATAATAGTTTATAAAGCTGGCTGAATGGGTTTGCATTCTAGCTTTAGCCCTGACTAGCTCTGGGTTATTGGGTCAAATATTGTATCTCTTTGGGCATCATTTTCTCAAGTGTGAAACAGTAATAACTATCCCCTTATATGGCGGGTATGCCTGCCCCCTCTCAGCCCTTCCACGAGGCCAGCTCTCACTTCCCTCACCACCTTTGCACGTGTCACTGCTCCCGGAAGAGTAGTTGCATGACTCACTCTTGGAAGTTTTGCCTTTCGTGTCAGCTCCTCGGAGAGCTTTGGTTCAGAAAAGATCATGTTTATATCCACGGATGAGGCTGTTAAAACACTTAAAGAACTGCGTGGAAATGAGGATGCTAATATCATCACTCACCCTAAACAGGCTTTGAGATCTAAGAGGTTTTCAAGGATTTAGGGTTAGCGGATGTTTTCTGCAAAGGGCCCAATAGCAAGTAATTTAGGGTTTGTATGTCATACCAAACAAAAGGGAGTGGCTGTGCTCCGAAAACACTTAATTTGTGGACACTGAGATTTGACTTTCATATACTTCCCACGGTCGTTGGACTGACCCCTACCCTGTACTGGACTCACCCCTGCTCTGGGAGGATGGCAGGCAGGAAGGGAGTGCATGGATAAGAACCCAGGCAGATTCTGCAGCCAGATACCAGGGATCAGGTTGCTGGTGTATTAAGACTGTCAACCTCCCTGGGGGTCAAAGACCTCTGCCTTATGGGGCTCTGTCCCCTGTGTGTGATGAGGGCTGGTAAAAACACGTAGGAGAAGCTCAGTGCTGGCCACGAGGTGCTCGTCACCGGCGTCACCCGCTCAGCGGTGGCCTGTGAGCAATCCGTTCTCGGTGGACTGGAACTCGACGCTTCAGCCTGGGAGGCGCGGGAGGAGAGGCGGCTCCCACCCGGACTCCAGCACCGCCGGGCTGCGCGAGCCGGGGGCGGGGCGGCGGCGTCGCGTCGTCGTCGTGGTCCCCGCCTCCTCCCCAGGGGCCGGGTCGGAGCCTCCACGGCTGCGGCGCTCACTGCCCGAGGAGAGCGGCTCGCCTGGAAACGGCGGCGGCCATCGGGACCCATTCGCGGCGCGACCCGTCAGCCTCCCCGCGCTCCCCGGCCGCGGCGCCCGCGCCCCTTCGTTCAGCTCGCTCGCTCGCCTGCCCTCTTCCCTGCGGCCGGCTGCGCCATGGCGTTGGCGTTGGCGGCTCTGGCGGCGGTGGAGCCGGCCTGCGGCAGCCGGTACCAGCAGGTGAGCAGCGCCCAGCCCCGCCCGGGGCCGGGGACCCCGGCCCTACCCTCCCCGCTGGCCGCTTCTGGCCGCCGCAGCCCGGCCTGTGGCCAGCTCGACGCCGCGGCTCCGCAGGCCGCGCTGGGCCTGGGCGGGCCGGGCGGGCCCCGGGCTCGGATTCGTGGCCGCCGCGGGTCGGGCGCGTCTCTCCGTGACCTCGGGCGGGACTCTGGCGGCGGAAAATCCTGAGTCCCGCTGCGTTTCCTGCATTGCCCACGGCGCACGGGTCCCCAAGTCCGAATCCGCCAGCGCCCAGGGACGTCGACCTGGGAACATTACGTTTTCCATTTTCTACCTTTGATTTGACGTCATTGGGAAGGAAAATAAAAATCAAGCATGAAATGGAAAAGAAAACTGGGCGGAGAGAAAAGATTAAAATCGCTGCTACTGCCCGCGACAGCTCCCCGGAGGGAGATGCGATTACTCAGGGTTTCACAGCCGCGTCTGTGTTGAAACCCATCCCCCTCGCCTCCGTTTTAACACAAAAGTCAAAAATGCGGCGAGAGACAGGCCTGCATTTTGCAGTAAATTTGGAAACGGCGGTATTCAACTTTGATGATGTCCCAAAATGTCGTTCTTAGTGGAAGGCTGTAGGGCGTGTGCCTGAGTATGTGCTTTAATAGCTCGGAAATGTCGTGCGACGAGGTTTAATAGCATACCTAGGGAGGAAATGTATGGGGGATGATTGGATTATTATCTAGCGTATGATTTATAAGTTGAGGCCCTAGGGGAAAGAACTGCTTGTTTCACTCGCCACTGTCTGTAGCCTGGTTTCCTTCGGAAATTCAGAGACCTTTCTGCAGGGGTTTAGTGGGAATTGAGCCAGCTAGTAATTGATGTCGATTTGGACCGCATTAGGTGCGTTCTGTCGTGTTTCGAATGATTAGTACAATTGGCGTAAAATGGCAGTTGTGCTTCTATGAGATGAAATGTTCTATCTATATTGTAGAAATAAGGAAAAACAATGATTAATACATTCGAGTTAACCCTGATGTAGCCAGTGACTGGGTTGTTTTGTTGTCGTTAGCCCTGTGTTGTCATTTCCTCCTTCCTCCGGCTGGACTCCAGAAATGACTGGTTAAGAATTTAGATTCTTGGTTTCATAAACGCGCCCAAATTGTGGCAAGGCAGTCTAGTCTTTAGATCTCTCACAGCCTTGGGTCTGGCACATGCTTTTTTGTATGACCTTGGGCAAAGCGTTGGGTTCCTCTCTGCTTTAATAAAATATGAATGATAGGTGTCACTTAACTGCCACCAAGGTGTTTGCAAATCATCTGTACCCCGTGTTGTGATTAATTGATTTTCATTTGCCTTGGGTAAGGCAAACAAGCAAAATGCTGTGGCCTTTCTTTGTACTGCCATCTTCCTGAGCTGCTAGGTAGTGCTCACATACTGCTAGAATAATTCGGTGGGGTATCAAAATTATGCTTTTCTTGGTGTGGTACATAAGTAGCTTTAAACACACATAATTGAGGTATGCCAGGGAGAACCCATCACTATTTTGAAGAAATAAGCTTCAAAAGAGAGTGAAAAAGGAATAATATTCTTAGAAAAATTGGAAAATATGAAAGCCAAAAAGAAAAAACCTCACAACAAAAACCTGTCTTCCATAGATAACCAAAGTTAATATTCTGATGTGTATCTCTGGATTTATAGCTCTGTAAATATACCTAAGTATAGATCAGTGTATATGTGTACAGAGAAAGAAAGCTAATACTGATTTACTGTGAGCATTTACTATGCGTCGATCACGGTAATAGGTGCTTTACAGCCTTTATTTCACTTAATCCTCACAAACCCTGATGAGGCAGGGTTTGGTACTGTGCAGATGACAGCGAAGCCTCCGAGAGGCTCAGTAACTTGCTCAAGGTCACAGCTTCTAAGTAGTGATTACAAGGATAATACGCCTACTTAAAACACAGGCTCATGGTGCAAATATAGGCATGTGCATTAGCAAATATACACGCACCTGTACGTACGTATACAGGCACCACTTTGTATACACAGAGGTGCAGTTCCACGGGCCCCTGGGTATGCTTCTGCACACACGTGCACATACATGTATGTGTACATACCATACATGTAACTGGGTGTATCATGTCCACAGACACATGTACATTCACAAATCTGTGTGTGTTCGTGTACATGCATGCACAGAGGCACACAATGCAATAAGATGGGTTCATGTTTTTATGTCTGTACAGTGTGTAATTGATTGTATGGTTACACCATAATTTAACCAATTGCCCAATGTTGGTCACTGAGGATGTTTAAATTTTGTTTTCACTCACTGTAGTTTCTTTTACATAGATCTCCATCTATTTCCTTTGTATGCATTTCTAGATGTGGAATTGCTTGGTCAGGGAATATATATATTTAAAAACATGAATATATTTTTTGAGTTATAAGATGGTGAATTATCCAGGCAACTTAATAGAAGCATGATACTCTTTGGTTGTTACAAAAGACCATTCCGACTTCTGTTTGATCTGTTTAATGAAATTGAGTTTGTCTTCTGTTGAAGTAAATGCACCGAAAACTGTGGTTCACTCATAAATGCCAACAAAATCTTCTCCTTGAAAGTCCCTTTGTTGGTAGAGCAGTGCGTGCACAGCTTGGATTTAGCACCTTGACAGACCGCACGTGGAGGCGGGGCTCGCAGCCTCTTCCCCCGCCTTTTGCGTTTTGATGCCGGGACCGCGTGTCTGGACATTCTGAAGCGCCGTTTGAGAGAAGTCTAGGTTGGCCCATGGTTGAGATACCTAAGTGTTGCATTTATTCCTGTTCATCCATTTCAAGCCCTCTTTGCCTCACTGGAGTAGATCTTTGCCTATATCATGAATTTTGCCAAATAACTTCATGAAATGTTTTGAGAAATTGGGGTTTGAATCCAGTATAAATGGGCAGTTATGACACTGCCATGTAGGTTTAAAAGCAGACTGCAGAATGTTTAGTTTTAGACTCGACTCATTGCCTGCAAAAGACGTCGCCCGCTGGTGAGCATCGCTGATACGGTGGTGTTGTAGTTTGATGACAGTGGGAGCAGCGGCAGGAAGGCATCTTTTTGGATAGGCTCTCTCAGGGTTGTGGAAGAAGGGAAAGAACTTCGTCTCTGGCAGGCCACACCGTAATTCATGTTCAGATGGAGTCAGGACGCTGAAGGAAGGGCCAAATAGTGCCCATGTGGTTTAATTTTTCTAGTTGCAAAAGTCACTATAATTATACAGTGCAATGCCCCTTAGAATGTTTTGTCAAGATTTTAAGGTTATTTTGCTGTTTTTGTGGCCTATATGGCCAATGATCAAAGAAAACATTTGTAAAAACATTGAGAAGCTGGGTAAAGTTATTTCTTTAAAAATTTAAAAATTGTGGTATATATCTGTGTATAAAATTTACCATTTTAACCATTTTAAGTATATAGTCTGTTTAGTGGCATCGAATACGTTCACATTGTTGGGCAGCCATCCCTGCCATCCGTTCCCAGGCTTTTTATTCTTCCCCCACTGAGACTGTGTGCCCATTGGAAATGACAACTCCCCATTTCCTTCTCCGGCCCCGGACAGCCACATTCTACTTTCTGTCTATGAAATCGACTGCCCTAAGCACCTCGTGTAAGTGGAGTCAGAGCATTTGTCCTTTTGTGACTGGCTTACTTCACTCAGCGTCATGTCGGTCCACATTGCAGCAAGCACCAGAATTGCCTTCTGTCTTAAGGCTGAGCAATACTCCGTTGTATGTGTGTGCTGTACTTTGTTTACCCGTTCTTCATGGATGGACACTTGGGGTGCTTTCACCTTTTCTTTCCTCTCCTCTTTTGATCGTCGTAAGTAATGCTGCTGTGAACATGGGCGTACAAGTCTCTTGAGTGCCTGCTTTAAACTCTTTGGACGTGCACTCAGAAGTGACCTGCTGGTTTATTTGGTAATGCTATTCTTAATTTTTTGAGGACCTGCCCTACTGTTTTCCGTAGGAATACACCATCTCACACTCCCGACAGCGGTGCCTCAGGGCCCCAGCTTTTTCACATGTGCATCAGCTCTTGCTATTTTCTGTTTTTCTTTTTGATAAAGTTACCCTAATGGGTGTGAAATGATATCTCATTATGGTTTTGGTTTGCATTTCCCTAGTGATCAGTGATATTGAGCATCTTTTAAATGTGCTTATTGGCGAAATGTGTATTTAACTCCTCTGCCCATTTTTGAATTGGGTTGTTTGGTTTTTGTTATTGAGTCGTAGTAATTTCCTAACATTTATTTGCATTTTTTAACTTTTACTGTGAAAGTTTAAAATATATACAAAAATATACTATAATAACCCTTATGCATCCATCACTTATATTCAACAGTTAGCAACGTGTTTCCTTTATACTTCCCACCATTTTGAAGCAAATCCAGAAATGATAACATTTATTGATAAATATTTCTGTGTGTGACTCTAAAAGTAACAGTGCGATGAGAAATGTAGCCCAGGAGCACTTCTGCAGTCTGTTACTGGTGGAGACCCAGGGTCAGGGAGGGGCTGGAGCCGTGGTCTAACTGTCCTCTGGGTTCACTCTGGGTGAGCTGTGTGTACTTGGTGGTGTTTTGTAGCAGTGATGGACTCCTGTTGATCCATTCTTATTTTCTCGCCTGGTCCTAGTGCTCGGCCATTTGTTAGAGAGACGCATTTGGTTTCATCATTCTGTGTTTGCCCTGGAAACAGGGCAGAGCTCCCTGGCTTGGGTTGAAATCAAGGCCCGGTTGAGGTGCTCTAGGAAATGTAGTTTGTCTGCACATAACTTTATCCTGCACACCAATTATATTACATTGCTTTACGTTAAATTATATTATAAAATAAATCCCACCATGATAGTGATTTTGTATTTTTATAAAAGAAAAAGGCTTGAAGAGATTCAAGTGACATCTTCTAATTTATTCATTCTTAGGGCTTTAAAATAATTACTTTGGTTTCTTAATGATTTATTCTTATGTTGCCTTTGAATAAGGACACTGTTTAGTGGAGCCATATTCTTGTAATAGTGGATGATGCCCATTTAGATAAAGTGGCTTTTAAGACTTTAATTAGAGATTAATGCTGTAAATCCGCTTAACAGTCTTATCTTTATTCTCAAGTCACTTTTGCCAACATGCCTAGGCAATTGGTAAATATCATGTTTACATTAAATTTACATTCTCTAGCTGTATGTGTTCTACATAATCCAGTTATAGGTGCCTCCAGTGGCCATCTAGGCAGAAGCACGGTGTGATGGTTGCCTTCGCCGGGTGTGCCACCCAACATCGTCTAGCACCTCCAGCTGTTCCAATGGGGCTCACTTGTTTTTCTGAGTAACACAATTTGTATTAAAAGCTCTAAATACTGATTGATTTTAAGAATGAATCTAGCAGAATATTTCCTGACTGATTAAAGAAGTTATTTTCACATGTATATTTATATATATCCCACCCAGCAATTTAGTATAATCTTTGACAGTTTTTCTTTTAAATTCATGTATTGCAGTGCTATTAGTAGTTAATCGGAAGCTTGAATGTGGTCTGCAGGCCTTTCGGGAGATGGGATAGTTTATTAATAGAAACACAAGGGTTTAGGGAGTGGTTCTGTTTAATAACAGTCTCATTTTTATCATTCAGTGCTTAAACGTGGCATTTAAAATGAAACATTTCTCGTTGTACAATAGTACACAGATCTATTCTTCATATACTAGAGTCAAACAGTAACTCGGTGAACGAAGACTTGATTTCCCTCCCTTGGAGTTCGGTGTGCCTTCTTCAGGCTTTTTTCTTTGCTTCAGAGCACAGGGACCAGCAGAAGTGAGGCCTGCTTAAGTGTGGTTGGGGGGTAGTAACATTGGTGTACTAATCGGTGGTTTTAATTTGAGCATTTCACCTAAAGTGATACTGTTATGTTAGAGAATTACATGCTTATGATTTTGTAATAAAAAGTTTTGTAATAAAAAGGGGGTGTTATTTGTGTTGGACCCTGTATATTTTTTAAATTTTTACTTTTTAAAAAACACTTTACTTTTTGAAATGTTTTTAGAATTTTGGAAACATTGAGAAGATAGTACAGTTTTCATACACCCCAGGCCCAGTTTCCCCTGTGAACATTTGACATCCATGTGGTACATCTGTGACAGCTGGTGAACCAATACTGACACATTCTTGTTCACTAGAGTCCATACTTTATTTGGATTTTCGGTTTTTATCTAACTTCCTTTCTCTGTTCCAGGATCCCGCACAGGTTACCACGTCACACTCGGTCGTCATGTCTCTCGGCTCCTCTTGGCTGTGATCGTTTCTCAGATTTTCCCCGTTTTTGATACAGGAGTATTGGCCACGTATCTGTAAAGTGCCCCTCAACTGGGACATGGCTGATGCTTCCCTCATGACTAGACGGGGTGTGGGTTTGGGGGCAGAAGACTATAGAAGCAAAGTGCCGTTTTCATCACGTCGTGTGACGAGCACATGTGGTCGGCATGACTTGCCACCATCGATGTTGGCCGCGGTCGCCTGCTCGGAGTATCGTCTGTCGGGTTTCTCTGCTGTTACAGTCCCGTGCCCCCACCTTTCCGTACTGCACCCTTGGGAAGGGGGTCACTCTGCACGATCTCCCCTTAAGGACTGGGGGTTATACTCCACCGCTTCCTCGAGGGCAGAGTATCTGTGTGAATTATTTGGAAATTTTCTGCATGGGACATTTGTCTCCGTCACTAGTTTATTTACGCAGTGATATCAGCATTGGCTCATTTATTTTATTCTTTGGATTACAGTCCAAAACTGCTCGATTTTGTTGTTCAGATTTTTCCAGCTTTGGCCAATGGGAGGAGCTCTTTCCGTTGGCACCTGTGTCCCTTTGACACAGCTCAATTTTCGTGTTTAATTTTTAATTTTACACTTAATTTTTTAAGAAAGACTTTATTCTTAGAGGGGAAGGGAGGGAGAGAAACATCAGTGTGTGAGAGAAACAGGATTTTTTAAATTTTGCCTTAAAATTAGCAAAACTTTACTAGCATTTACATTTAAGAGGGTTTGGGAAGGGATAAGAGGCAGATGTGTGTGTTTAACTGGAACATTATAATTGTAACTATTGTAATTACCTTTTTTTTTTTTTTGTAATTACTGTTTTTGATTGTTCTTTTTGGCTGAGGTACAGACTTGGTGAGGTCAAAGACACCAGCCACGTTCACTGTTGTGTCCTCAGACCGCGTGTCACTCGTGGTCTCAAGTGATCACTGAGTGGCGGTAAGTAAATCCAGCAGCTAGATACTCGCCTGACGGAACATCTGTGATGACGAGGTAGAGGGAACAATACGGAATGCCTGCTGCATTTCCTTCTTGGCGTTCTGCTCTTGCAGGAGAGGGGGACCTCACGGCCAGGCCTAAATTAAGGCAGGCTCTTGAATAGAATACTCGTCCCACCATAATCTCTGTCCTGTCATGCTCTGCCAAGGGTGTCCAACCGTTGGCGTCTCTGCGCCACACTGGAAGAGGAGCCGCACATTACGGACATTGCGACCCATGATCACACACACACAAAAATGTCATGATGTTTTAAGTAAATTTACGATTTGGTGTTGGGCCGCGTTCGTAGCTATACTGGGCTGCACACAGCCCGTGGGCTGCAGGTTGGACACCCCTGCTGCAGCGGCGGTGGCCGCAGGCATAGCTCTGAACTTCTCAGCCTGACGGAGCTCCGGTGGCTCATGGTCTAGCAAAGCCAAGCAGGCCGCACGCGGTCAGCAAACATCCCTGGGTTGTAGGCATGTCCCCGCCACTTTCAGTGTTTGGACATTTGACTTCATTGTCTTTTTTAGTGTAGAATATTCCATTTTGGGATATGCCAGTTGGTTGTTTTTAACAAGTGTGAACTGGTAAGTTAAGATGGCGTTAAGATTAGGTGCCATTTCTTCAGGTAGTTTTCTGTGCGAGTTCCACATTCGGCTGTAGTCTACATGCGCTAGCAAGGTGCCCGTGACGTGCCACGCGCTGTTGGTGCCGGGGTGAGCGTAGCCATAAACGTGCAAAGGCCCCAGTCTGCAGAACTCGTGGTCTGCGTCACTAACTCTCCGACAGGCTCCTTCCCCCCCTAAAACACATTAACTAGCACCCGAATCAAGCAAGAAGGCAAAGCTCCCTTCAGGTGCCCTTCCAGGTGCCCCTCCCCAGGACGATCTCTCACTGGCGAGTGAGGTCTGCGTGCTGGTTCTGTATATATCATAGGCACCTGAGAAACTGCTTCCTTTGCTACTTCACCGCAGTGGCCTATAGGAACAGTGCCTCTGCCAACAGATTTAATGAAAAAATTATTTGACTTTGTTGACAGGTGTTGATCCTAATAATTGTACATGAAGCATCATTTAACAAATCTTATCACATTACATTTTTAACATCCAAAATTATCAACCTAAATAATACTATTGTGGCTTAAAATAACGACCAGTCTTTCTAGTAAACTAATGAAAAAATGGAAGTGTCCTTTCAGGAACATTAAGGGGAAATAGTCACAAGCTGGTGTGATCCGGGTATGTAGCAGTGCCTGGTCAGGCTTCACTGAATGAAATGTTCAGATTTCTGACCATCCAGGAGGAAGGTCTGGGGAGCTATGGCACAAGAAAGGCAGTGGAGAGAGCGGAAAGCTTGAATCCCAACACAGCGTTCACGTTGGATGTAGCAGTCGCTCTCCCTTCTTTTCTTCCTGGGCCACCACTGATCTGCTTTCTGCCTCCGCTGGGTGCCCTTTCTGGACATTTTATAGAAATGGGATCTTCCAGTAGTATGCGGGTTTTGCGACTGGCTCCGTGTGCTTGGCACAGAGTTTCGAGTTTCGCGGGTGTCGCAGCAGGTGTCGCCCCCTCGTCCTTTTCAGACAGAGTGGACTGTTCCGCCCCGGCCTTGCCTGCGTGTACGCCGTCTTCTGTGTGCCCATTGGGCAGGTGGTGTACGTGTGGCTATTACAAATAACGCTTCTGTGAACATTCACGCATGTGTTTTTCTGTGAAAATTGCTTTTCGGTTCTCTTAGGTATGTAATTCGTGGTGTGAGCGCTGGACCTGTTTGTAACTCTGGTTAACCTTTTTGGAGGAACCGCGAAGCTTCTCCACGGTGGCTGCACCAGTTTCCGTTCCCACCAGCAGAGTGTAAGGGTTCCTCCACTCTCTCCACATCCTCAACAGTGCTTGTTGTTTTAATTTTTTTATGGCCATATTAGTGGGTGTGAAGTGGTATCTCGTGGTTTTGATTGCATTTCTCTGATGAATAATGATGTTGAGGATCTCGTGTATACTGCCATTTATATATCTTCTATTAACTTTTTTATACCCTTTTTAAGATTACATAGTCTTTTTATTGTTGAGATTGTCTTTGTGAGAATGATCCCCTAATTAATAACAGTTAATAGAGGGCTATTCTTGAATGTGGAGAATTTCGGTGATGTTAGAATAGCACAATTTACAGTCAATATACAATTAAAAACCTGCAGTCTGTGTATATGATAGGAGTTTTACAGTGCTCCGATGTTGGCCGTGTCTGAACAGCGGAGCAGACGGCCGCCTCGGTGGTTTGTGCAGCCCCAGAGCCCGGGCTGAGTGAGTGGGCTGTTTACTTTCGGTGATTGTACTGTCTCGTTTGGTAGGGTTTAAAGAGTAGGCAGAAGTAGTGGGTTGGTAATGAGAGGTTTAAAAATTGCAATTTAAGGTAAAAGTTTTATAAATTAACTCTAAAATTAGAAGTGGTTAAATAACATAAAGCTAGAGTTTAGGCATTCGTCCAGGATTTTCTGAGACTTACTGGTAATCACTTAAAAGAGGGATTTAAAACAGGAGAATTTCGTACACTTGAAACCTGTATGGTTTTATTAACCAGTCATCCCAATAAATTCAATGAAAAAAATACAACGAAAAATAACTTGGCATTTTCTTGCTGTTTAAATAGGACTCAACCAAGAAAAAAGTAATGAGTGGTACACAAATACTTGTACTTCATGGAATTTTGGGTAGTTCAGCATCAGTTCCCACACGCTTGTAGTGTTCGGGTGAATTCTGTGGTATATTGTGATACCCCTTCTTGTATAGAAAGATTTATGGTTTTTTCCTCTTCGTTGTGTAGTAGGGTGTTTTTGTTTTGTCATCCTATTCGTAGTAAACGGAAAACCTAATAAAAACTTTTAAGTGCCTGTAGGTACTGCCATTGGTACGGTTGTAACTGTGGCTCCTTACTTAGGTCTAATCCTGGCCCTGGCTCTGCTAGTGCTTAAAAATATCTCATTTCTAAATTGAAGATTATCTTTAGAACTACTCAGGGGGGACTAGTGAGGAAGTCGTCCTGCTGGGGTGAGAACTCAAATAGAAACCTGTAGGATATGTATCTTTGAACTTCTTAAGTTCAAGTTTGTTTCTGTTAGTAACTAGAGTTATGAATGATTTCTGTATGGGAGAGTCCTTATTGTTTCGCTGAAACGTCGTATGTTTGTTTCTAACAGCAACAGTACGGCTGGGCTGCAGAGGGACGTAGTGGAGGAAGACCCCATTGTTTTAGGTGTGCTGCATTTCACAGGCTGTATCCAAGGGGCAGAGCATTATTACCACGTATTTGTAGGAAATATTAAACAATAAATTGAGGGTGATTGAGGCCAAGAGGGACGACAGCAGATGGTGATAAATCTAAAGTGGGACCGTGGACGAGTCCTAGGGTTCTTCTGGGGAGCTGTGATGGGATTTGCTCAGGAAAGTGGGAGTGAGGCTCAGGCTGGGGTGTGATGGAGGGAAGCCCCGTCTGAATTTTCAGATCGCTGGATTACTCCTATCTCAGCAGCGGAGATACAGGTAACTATAGGCAGTTCTGTACGAAATGTAGTACTTTACATAGCATACATAGGTAATTGTATAATTCTTTTTGGAAAAAAGCCAGTTTTACTTATTCAGAGATAAGTAAAATGAATCAGAATTGTTAAAAAAAAAACCCAAAACATGAGGAAAGAACCCAGCTGCCAACAGGTGTTTCTTACGTATCAGTTACACGCTATCAGGATCCCCCAGCTAACAGCGCAGAACAGGGAGCGAGCAGGAGGGCCACCACTGTCAGTCCTGCCTCTCACGTCGTCCCTTGCAGCCAGGGCTCTGAGACAGGTGGGTTGGACTCAGGCTCCCACTGACCCAGTTGATGGAGGAGACTAGGCGTCTTTCCAACCCCAGCTCCAAAGTGACAATGCCACCTCTTTCCTGAGAGAGCCCCGGGGGAGAACCCTGGGGCTGTTGCAGGGAGGAGTGTGCCTAGAGAAGGGACCCTTAAAAATACTTGGTATTTTGGAACCAAGTACCCTCTCCCCCAGTCCTAGTGCACATGTGCCCCCCCCCCCATTAGTATACCTGACTTGTTTGGCTGGCAGTCAAAATCATGGCCTTGGGTGCCCCCAAAGTGTAAAAAGATGTATCCTTGGGGATTCAGTTGTTTAGCAGACGGTGGTCACTAAATGCTTCTTGAAGGAGATGGCCTCGTTCCCTCTTACATTGTTGTATTTCAAACACCTTTCTTGATGGAGCCTAAACTTAGCAGCATTATAAAAACAAACCTGTACAGTGGAGGCCTGGCGCCTTCCCAGTATGTAGTCAGAGTGGGTGTTTTTTGCTGTTTTCATTTTAGTTGGAAATGATATTAGTACATGATTCTGAAGGGGTAAATTTTTATGGAGCAAAAAATGTCACCTGTAAATGTTTCTTTTTTGCTCACCAAAGAGAAAATGGGGGTTTCTGAGTCGGTGGAATTTCTTTGCTCTGTTATCTCTTACCCTGGTGTGGGATGATCAAATTTCTCATTTCCAGGTTGCTAGGAAACAGGCAGCCTATCTGTAGATACCAGCGTATCAGACCTCGTTATTCTTTGGGCCTCTGTATTTCTTAGAATCGTCATGCTTCCTTTCCAAAACCTAAATTATGCAGAGGCAACATGATTATTTGCCCGAGCTCAGGAAATATAAAGCAGGTCAAAGATATCAAAGCCAGGTTTAAAAAACATCACTAGCCACAGTATATTAAGGCACCATTTTGCCTCTGTTTTGCAGCAGGCCCTTCTTTCGGCGACATTCCCAGGGCCCAAGAACGGTTAGGTGGGAGTAGGCCGAGAATAATAGCCTCTCCAGAGCTGCAGATAATGTGAAAAATATTCCAGGTGAACTCTTATGTTCACTCCCATGGCCTTGGGAGCTCTTATTTAAATAATTGACTGATTTAGTGTCCTAGGAACACTGGCTTTACTATAGCCCTTTTGCTTCCTTTAAAAGGAAAATGTCTTCCTTTAAAAGGAAAATTCACCTTAGGTTATAGTAATTTTGGGAATGCTTTAAGTCTAACATTAGATTACAAGGGTTTTAAAAATGTGATCAGATGGTAGATGTTTATGGAAATTTGGCACAGGAATTCATTTGAAATTGAATGCTTTGCAGCATTAATCAGAAAAGTTTCATTGGCTTTCAATTTTGAACAACACAGGGATTGGAGACCGAGGTTGTTGGTTAAAATGTAACGAATTACGGAGCTCTGCTTCATGTTATGAGAGGTCAGGCTCTCTGTTTCTCTCCCTGAATTCAAGACGGAGTTCTTTGTAGCAGATGGTGTGTTGTGTCAGCGGCGCAGTTGACTGTATGGATTATGATGATACACAGCCAGGACCCAGACCCCCAGAGAGCACTCTGTTACTTTACAGAGTGATTCCCACTCTCAACCAGTTTATCTTTTAAATGAGCTGTAGTCTGTTGTCACACTGGAAAAATTCAACCAGATGGTTTTGTTCTGTGAAGACGATTCGGTAGACCGGCCAGATGGGCAATGGCAGGCAGACACACTTCCAGCGTGCGTCACAGTGACTTCCTGAAGCTGTGGATTGGACTGGTGAGAAAGTTGCTGAGGTGTATTGACAGAGGTTATACGTAGAATTAGGTAGAATTTCGTATTTTCATATATGTCTCAATTTAAGATCTAATTTCTGTGTGCAAACTGAATATAACGGTGAACCTTAGTTTGCTGTGATTTGTCTTTTGTCTTAGCATATTATTATCAGATTATTTTTGTAACTTAAAATTTATACAAGTGATAAATGTTCATCACAAAAACTGAGTACATAAAAATTTTTTAAAAGCCCCTGTGATCACATCACCTGCAGATAAGCCATGTAAACTGTCGATGTCTTATCATTCTAGATCTTCTTTCCATTGCATATATTTGGTCTTTCCAAACCAAATTGCGTGATGCAGACTGTTTGATAAATTTAGCTTTTTTTCTTGTAACAGTGTAGCGTGAATATCCATCTGTTCAAGTCATCAAATTTTCTTCATTTTCACTTTTAGTCTGCTTAGTAGGCTTTTGTGAGATGATCTGTAATGTTTTTAACATTTCCCATGATTGAAATTTAGGTTGTCTCTAATTTTTGCTACTTGGCATTCGCAGAGTGGAATAAAGTAGGTTTACAGTTGTTTGTATGGAAAGCAATACAATAATTAATAAATAATAATGCAAGAACAAAGTCTGTGTTCCGCGCACTCAGAACGGAAACCTACTTTTGCCCCACCCTGTATATCTCTGCCTTCGTGCCTCTGTCTGATCGTTTCCTTAGGATAAATTCCTGGGAGTAGAATACTTTGTAAAGGATCTGCGCTTTCTAAGGCTTTTGAAAGACATTGCGAACTACCTTTCCAGAAAGGTTTTTTCAGTTTTCAGGTTATTCTGTTTTAAATGGCTTTGATCTTGCATTAAAACGTGACATTTTTGTTTAGTTGCAGAATGAGGAAGAGCCTGGAGAGCCGGAACAGGCTGCAGGGGATGCTCCTCCTCCGTACAGCAGCATCTCTGCGGAGAGCGCAGGTAGGTACCTGCGAGGTGCCTTGGAACGCACTTAGCTCTGGGAGCGCTCTTAGCCGCAGGCTTCGGTCTAGTGTGTGTTTATGGGTATCTACCTTTGCTCCAGCTTCCCTTCAGCAGTCTTTGACATTATATTTAGTTTATGGCCTGAGGTGAAAAAACTCATTTTACTGTTTAGAAAAACAGGTCAAACCCCATTTCAGTGTAGCTTTTTTATGGACTCACTTTCATTCCACCAGACTCCACATAAAAGAAGGAGAAATTCGGGAACCAGGTGATCACCTGGTTTTTGTTCTTTTTGTAGTTTCCTCATTAGCTCTTTTTGCTCTTTGTGATTTTCGCACCTGTGGTGTAGAACATAGTATGTTACATTTTTTATGCTAGTAAATTCTTTTAAAAAAACAAACTAGAAGTCTCCTAACTTTTTCATTCTGTTTCTCATAATTTAAATGTTCCTCATGGTTTAAATCCTCCTTAATTTTCCTTTTGTCTTCTATATTATGCCAGATTATCTTTTTAATTTTCACATATATGTGTAGAGGGATGGGGAAGAAGAAAAAATCTCAGTAGCTGAGGACTTTTGGTAACTAGAGCTTCCTGATAACTAGTTCTGCTTTAATTGCTGAAAGTTGACCAGTTTTAATGAAACTTCTTCCATATTCTCGAAACCAACTGAGGCAGAGTGGCAAGTACGTGGCCCTTGGGGCCACAACTGAACTCAACCTCCTCCCAGGGTGGATAGGTGAATTGGTGGATTGAAGACAGCGTTCATACCAGATAGCCTCAGAATGCTTTTCAAACAGCCCTTCAAGCAGCTGTTGTCATGTGATGTGAGGTTAAATCTATTGGCTGTCTTGCCCTGGCCAGGAGGCTCAGCTGATTGGAGTGTCATCCCGTACATCAGAATGCTATGGGTTCGATCCCTGGTCAGGGCACATACCTAGGTAGTGGGTTCCATCCCCAGTCAGGGCATGTGTGGGTGGGCAACCAGTCGATGTTTCTCTCACATCACTGTTTCTCTCTCTCTCTTTCTCTCCCCCTTCCTCCCACCCCTTCTCTCCCTCTCAAACCAACACGTCTTCAAGTAAGGATTAAAAATAATCTATTAGTAGTCTCTGTGGCCCTGAGGCTGCCGTTACAATTGGGAGGAACTTAGACAATTTCTCACCTGTACTCTGGCTTCAAATTCTGAACTCTGGCTTCTTGTATTAGTGAAGTTACTTTTATTTGTAAGTATCTGAAACTGACAGTGCTACCTTACAGCTTTGGAAGAATTCTAAGGCGTCTCATGGAGTGAAGTTAGGACGACGACAGCAAGACTTGGGGAAGAATTGCAGTGCTGTTTCCCATGCACTCGTCTCTGCCTAGACCATCAGCACTGGTCTTCCGTTAAGTGCATTAGTAGACATTTCAACTGATTAATAAGAAATCGGGTTTCTGTTTTATTAATGATAAATGTCCTTTATATTGATAGGTAATTTTTCCTGAATATCTTAGTTTCTACTCTATGTGAAAAGTTATAACCATTGCAGATAGAATTCTTTCCCAACCACTTCTTTCCCTTACTCACTGACGTCTGCTGTCCTTGGTTTGAAATTTTCTCTATGATTTAGGGATTACAACAGAAACAAACAGTCTCTGGAGGTTGTTCTGTTCTGTTCTGTACTATAGTGATGCTTGATTCACTGAGATTTATAGAACTTTTTGTCTCAAGAGATCATGTCTCATTTTGCTGTCACCGTGCGGTCCTTTCCCCCTTTCTCTTGTTTTCATTCATCTTGCTGTGGGCCTGAACAGCAAATACCAAAACTCATTAAGATTGGGTATGAAGGAAAGGTAAAGTGTAGAATAAGGCCTGAAGAACCCTCTCTTGAATAAAGTCTTTGGGTTTTGTGGCATTTTATCTGACTCTACAGAGGCCTTAAAAAACAAACAAAAGCCCTTAACTTCCTGGGTCTCTGTGAGCTCTTTTAGTTCCAGGTCAGGGAAATTGGTTTTTTCGAGATCGTAAGTTACTCAAGACCGTTAATTTTTTTTTTTATTATTTATGAACGAGAGTTTTCCATTTTTACTTTTTTAAAAGGAAATCTCTAAAATGGCTTAAATGGCCTTCTCCCCTTTATTAAATTAACATGGCTTTTTTTTTAGATAAATGTTTACTGCATGTACTTATTGTCCATTTACGAGAAAAACAGAAATACAAGTTGGGGGGGTCACAGTCATCGTTTTGTATATTCACTTTCCGTATGTTAACTTGTGATGTATGAATTTGAACAGTCTAACAAATACTGGATTTTTTTGTTCTGAATATACTAAATAAACTTGAAAAGACTGTCATTAAACTTTTTGTGGTAACTTAAAATTTTATGAGATCTATAAGGATGGATTGCATTTTTTTAAATACTTTATTTATTTATCTTTAGAAAGAGGGGAAGGGAGGGAGGAAACATGGATGTTCGAGAGAAAAAGTCGCTGGTTGCCTCTCGCCCACCCCAAGCTGGGGACCTGGCCTGCAACCCAGGCATGTGCCCTGACCAGAAATCGAACAGGTGACCTTTCAGTTTGTGGGACGATGCCCAACCCACTGAGCCACACCAGTAAGGGCTGGATTCCATTTGTAAAAAGTCTTTTGAAATAGGGAAATAAAAATGTTCTTGTTTTCCTCAACTTTGAAGGTAGTAAATACCAGTTTTATTCATATATTAAAAATTACTATGACATGGGGCTAATTCAACTTGCACATTTTTCTTTGTGATGTGACTTTAGTATGATTCGATTAAACTAAAACATTTTATAGGAAGTTATAAATGGAATATTTTATAATATATACATTCATGTGTGTGTATGCATGCGTGTGTGTGTGTGTGTTAAATGGTATTTTGACATGGAAAAAGCCAAGTTCCTTAAATTGGATTAGGTGGCAGCTTTAGTTTCAATAACACCTTTTCCTATATTTTCTTCTAAAAGCTTTGATATTTTATTTTTTCCATTTAGATCTGCATTCCATCTGGAGTTGTTTTTTTCTGTATGGTGTGAGGTAGTAGTTAAGATTAACTTGTTTTTCCAAATGGATATCCAATTGGTCCAGCATCATTTCTTGAAAAAAACATTCTTTCTCCAGTGTGCCACAGCTCCACTATCACGGTGGAGCTCTTTGTAATAAAGTAGGTGACCCTATATGTGGGGATCTGCTTGTGGACTCAGTGTCCTGTTCTTTGGTCTATTTTTCTTGTAATCGTTGTGCTTGTGCCCTACTGTCTTAATTTGTGGAGCTCTGTAACCTTGATATTGAATACAGATCCTTGAACCTTTTTGTTCTTTAAGATTGCTTTGGTTCTTGGCTGTGTACATTTTAGAGTCAGTTTGTCAGTTGGGATTCCACTGGCTCTGTGGATCACTGTGAAGAGAATTAACATCTTTATAGTGTTGCATTTTCCAGTCTGTAAATATGACATATCTCTCCATTTATCAAGATCCCCTTTAATTTCTCTCAATAATATTTTGTAAGTTTCAACATAGAGATCTTGCATATTTTTTGTTAGATTTATTCCTAGATATTCAGTATATTTTGACGCTATTATAAATGGTACATGTATAATTTTATTTTCTATTTGTTGCTGCTATATGGGAATACAGTTGATTGCTAACTGTGTATTTAGAGACGTTGCTAAATTCTTATATTCCGATAACTTGTTTGCAGATACTCGTGGGCTTTCTATGTATATTATCACATCGTCCATGATTAAGGACAGCTATTTCTTCCTTTCCAATTCTTGTATTTCCTTTTCTTGCCTTTTTGCGTCTACGAGACCTTTGGGATGATGCTTGATTAAAGTTTGATAGTGGGCATTTTGTCTGATTCTCTGCTCTTGGGGTGGAAGGCTTTAAAAAAATTACCATTAATTATGACATTTACCCTAGGTTTTTCGAAGACTTGTGATCAGATTCAGGAAGTGTTTTTTTAATTCCTACTTTGCTAAGTGTTTTTTTATTAGTAGATACTGAATTTTATCAAATGCCTTTTCTGCCCATGTGAAGAGAATAGAATTTTTTCTTTTTTCTGTTAATGAGGTAAATTATATTGATTGGTAATTTCAGAAATTATCAAATTATAGTGAAATTGGAAGTTAATTACAATTAACCAAAGAGGAAAAAAAGAAAAATGTTAATCTTGATGAACTATAGGAATTTTTTCCAAAATTCTTGTTTTTTCAAAAATTGTATAGAAATTTAATCCATTTGTAAATAGATTTTCTTTAGTAATAAGTATCGAATCTTTTATAATAGAATTCAATGAGAATGAAGATACAGCATTAAGAAGAGGAAACTAAAGATTTAATGCAGATAAATAATGGTTCTGTAACTGAGTAAGTTACCTTAGCCATGCCATAAAAAACACTACATGGACAAAATAATGTGAAATAATCAAAGTACCAGAACAAACCCATGAGAAGTGAGTTTTAACTTCTCAGTTGATTTTCATGTTTATAAATGGGAGGAAGCCATTTATAATGGGTGCAGATTTGTTTTTCTTATACCACTATTATCATTAAATGCCTTTGTGAATCATTGGAAAAAAGTGTTCAAAGCACTTAGGAGAGCAAAGAGTTTGGAATTTAAATAATTGAAAAACAGAAAAATTTAGAAACCATTCCTACTGTCCTATTAGTACACATCTTTTGATTCAGTTTTCTATGTGCTGTTACAGTGCCTGGTTTTCGTTGGCCAGAGTTTGGGGGAGTCCTTTGTGTCCTCTGTGTAGCTAAGCATCAGATAATTGTGACTTCCTTTTTACTCCTCAGTGTACTTTGACTACAAAGATGAGTCTGGGTTTCCAAAGCCCCCGTCTTACAATGTGGCTACAACACTGCCCACCTATGATGAAGCCGAGAGAACCAAGGCTGAAGCTACTATCCCTTTGGTTCCTGGAAGAGTAAGTCCATGGGAATCAAGTTATTTTCATTATCCAGTTTGATTTATTACTTATGATTGCATTGATTAGTAAAAGTACATCTAATTTTTAAAAACAAGCACAATTCTTTTGGGATAATAAATTCTTAACCTCTTCCTGAAAATGATGGGGTAAAAGGTACAAACGAACAGAAAAATCACTAGTCAAGCCAGCTCGTTTTTTCTGTCTCTTTTCTGCTACCAGCACTTTCTCAAGTCCCCTGGCGTGGCGGAGTGCCTCGGAGCAGGAGCTGATGTGGGAAACACACTGACTTTGCCTTGATCCTGCACACTTAAACCTTTAGTGTTGGGCAGAGAGCTGTTAGCGAGATCTATGGAGATCATAAATAAGTGCAACTTCATGGAATTTAACTCATAAAAAGGTCCTAACAATCATCTGAGATGACCCTTGTGCCACTAGCAGTCCAGATTGTGCCATCTGTGGGGGCACAGTGAAGTCAGATCCCATCGGCCTGGTGTTGATTCATGGGGTGCAGGTGCACGGAGGTGCAAGCTAGCACTCTTGGTTCTCGATGTCAGACCTGTAAATGATGTAGGTGTGGTTTAAATATTCATGCAGGCTGAAGCTGATACAGGTAGGGCCTTGGGCCAGATCTTGGGAGAACAGTGAGCAGGATAGTGTCCCCAGAAATGTGGGGCGATCAGGGCTCCAGACCTGAGTTCTGGCAGGAAACTAGTGTGAACGATAACAGAGAACCGAAGCTCAGTCTGGGCAGTGTGATGCCGCAGGCTCTAGAAGTTCAGGCCGCAGGGTAGCGAACTGTTTACAGACCACACCTTTAGGGGCGGAGCTCCTAAAACCTGCGCTTGTCAGAAATAGTAGTTTGTAAGTCTTAGTCTAGGCTGATTCTGCATGGTGATGTGCATTCAATTCCCGTAGGTTCTCCAGAGAGAAACTAAGAACCCTGGTGGAGCTTACTGTCTGAGGACAAAACAGTCTTAATGTAACTACCATGTACTGGAAACAAAAAATATGATTGGTTCTATGCTTGGTGCTTTTATATAGTATTTTGTGTGTTATTTCCAGCACTCACAGTGACCTTACAGGATAGAGATTATATTATCCTCATTTTACAGATGCAGAAACTGAGTTCCAGAGAGAGTAAGCGGTTTGCCCAAAGTCATGTAGCTAATAAGTAACATAGATAAGAGCCAAATCCAGATATTCTAGACTCCAAAGTCCTTACAGGTGCTCTGTAGACCTGTTGGAATACATGGCAACTGACCTATGGAAGTCGACCCGGAGATTAGCTTGACTAATCACAGAACTCTTCAGAATACTTTCATTTCACAACCGTACATACAGAGGTGGGCAGACGTAGGCTTACAGTTATTATACAGTAAATAATTAATAAAGAATAATACAACAATAAACTGTTTTGTGTACTCACAACTGTAAACCAACTTTTGCCCACTCCTGTATTTAGAAACATCTTTAAAGGGTTCTGTTATTCAGCAAACCTAAACAGAGCACTCTTTCATACAGTGCGTGCTGTGTATTTTGCAGTGGGCATGTAGAAAGCTTTGTGTAAGGCAACGTTCCTGCCAAACAAGAGCTGAAAATCCAGCTGGGGAAAAGGTCCACAGAAACCCGTATCTGAGCAGCAGCACGGGGCGGTGAGCAGCAAGAGCTGGGACTTCTCCTTGTGTGATGGTGGGGAAGAGGGCGAACAAGAGCGGTCCAGAGGGAAAAGCCCAGAAAGCAGGTGTAAATTCAGCCAGGTGCAGGGCAGGTTCTGTGGATGTAGTGATTGGTTTTGCTGGAGCAAAGAGTTTGTGAGCAGATCTGTAGGTTGCAGGATCTCCTGAGTGCTAGGCTGAGGCATTTAGATTATGTGTAGGTCACATAGAAGCCTTCAAAGTTTTTCATTTTTTTATCCTCACCCAAGGACATTCTTTTGTTGCTTTTAGAGAGAGAGGAAGGGAGAGAGAGAAAAACATCAATGTGAGAGAGAAACATGGATTGATTGCTTCCCGTCTACACTTGGACGGAGGATTGCACATGCCCAGACTGGGAATTGAGCCTGTAACCTTTTGGTTACAGGATCGCGCTCCAACCAACTGAGCCACACCGGCCAGGGCTTCAAAGTTTTTGAGCAGGGGTGTGGTAAGACAGGTGTGGTGTTCTAGAAATAATAACCTGGCAACAGTTGGTGGGAGGCATTTGCAATATTACACATGGTTCTCAACTTTTGGTGGGGTTACATCCCGATAAACCTGTTGGTTGAAAATCCTGTATGTTGAAAATATATTTAATACACTTACCCAGCTTCTATTAACCCACATCACTTTCACACCATCGTATAGCTGGACAATCGAAAGTCAAACCGTAAGTTGGGGGGCTGTTTGTATTGGAAATTACTTCCATGCAAAAACCAGAATTTTGGCAAAGCCTTATATATCCTGCTGATATGAAGCCAGAATTCTCAGTATTAGTATTTAAAAAAATAGGAAACACATTCTTATAAAAATATTGGACAGTAGAAAAAATGTGCTAAGTTAAAAATGGAAGCTGCCATCGACCCTTCCCTTTTCCTAGTTCCCACCCCCCAGGGGAAGCCCTGCGAACAGCCCGTTATGGATTTCCAAGCCCCTTTTCTGTGTAGGGCAAGTTCTGACTGCCCTTAAAGTTTTTTGTTTGTTTAATTTAAGGAACCCTCATTGGACTGTGTACAAGTCTACCACTTTTATGTGTATGTTCATTTATTTTTTAATATCTCAACGCGTCCCTTCCTGGGTTGAAAAGGTACGCTGTGGGATGTTAGTGTCAAGGTTAGTCAAGACTGAGTTCCTTCTAGACCTGCAGTGTCACGTTTTCACGTTAGGGTGGCGGAGACCCTTCCCGCACGACCACGCTCTCCTTTCCCTCGGTCAGCCTCGTAACCCCTGGAGCTACTCGGCTGTAGCTCTGTGACAGGCCCTGGGTGGCTGATGTCCGGGGCCCTACAAAGGGCCTGGGTTAACTCACATTCTAGAATTTAAGCCAAATGTGTCAGTAAATTTTCTTACTTTTTTTAGGTGTGTATATAAAAAAGGAACTTTGTGAATTTTTATAATTTTTGAAGTGTATTATTAAAAGAACTTGGGTTATAAAAATGAAAAACATATTTTATTTAGAAAACTGGAGAGAGAAGAAACATTTGTTTTTTTCCTCTAATTATATCTTCCTTTTAGGCAATAAATGGAAAAAATTAATTTAAAAAATTTAGGTCTCTTTGAAAAAAATTTTTTATTGAGGTAACATAGGTTTATAACATTGGATAAGTTTCAGGTGCAAAATGAAAATTTAAAAACATACTGAGCCTTAATGCTCATAGTTTTGAATTGAGTCAAAGCAGTAAATTTTCTCCTTGGTACTTACTAGTCTTGTCCTTTTTTGTTTTTCTAAAAGGTGTCTTTCTTTTACCTGGAAAGAAGTCATTGTGCATTTACCTTATTTTTTTTCTTTTCGTGTAGGATGAGGATTTTGTGGGTCGGGATGATTTTGATGATGCTGACCAGCTGAGGATAGGAAACGATGGGATTTTCATGTTAACTTTCTTCAGTAAGTACATGCGCGTCACAGAGCCTCTTCCCACTGAGCACACTGCTTTGGATTATGGGTGGATCTATTTTAAATGAATTAAAATAACTAGTTGAACTAATACTTTAATACATTATAATGACTTGGTGCCTTTTACTGAAATGTCAGAGCTTAGTACACGTCTAATATCCTTTC
Source organism: Desmodus rotundus (assembly GCF_022682495.2). Classification (NCBI taxonomy): domain Eukaryota; kingdom Metazoa; phylum Chordata; class Mammalia; order Chiroptera; family Phyllostomidae; genus Desmodus; species Desmodus rotundus. Next base: position 52,761,727 of record NC_071396.1, read on the forward strand.
TCTTAGTCTTATACTTCTGTGAATATCTAGGGAACATATTAAAATAACTAAATAATTAAAGCAGTTATGGGAGGCAGCATTTTTGTGTGCGCTAAGCCTCATCTTTCAGGTCTGCCAGGGCTGCTTAGCTCTGCTCCTATTTGTACCTGACCTGGTGAATAGAAATTAAGTGCCTTTGATGAATTTTGTTTTGTAAGCTTCTGTTTTCTAACAGATCAAAGTCAGCGTGATTTTACCCCCTTGGTGTTACTTGCATTTATCATTCCATGTGCCTTGCTTAAAAGTGAGCAATTTTATTGCTTGTATTTGTTGTATTAAAAAGATATGAAGGAAATGCCACGCTGTTAGACGTGACGTTATGTAAGCTGTCGAAATTTATAGAAGCAGGAGGATGAATAACTTGAATCAGATTATTTGGGAGCAATAATTTAATGTTTAAAGCATTTATTTACTGAAGTATAACACATACAGTAAAGCCATAAGTATACTGGTTTGGAGAATGTTAGAGCAATTTTGAAAATGAACAGCCAGAGACATACTAGTGTATCGCCTGATATGCAGAGGGGATGTTTTCTTGCTTGCTTTGGGGATGTGCGGGGTGAGGGTTGTGGAGGCTGGGCTGGGCCATCTTTCATCCTTGGGAAAGCCACCCAAACAGGCGCGAGTCAGTGGGCACTCTTGCTCTGCGGGTAACGAGGCATGTCTGACATCTTTTTTTCCTCCCTGCGTTTACAGTGGCATTCCTCTTCAACTGGATTGGGTTTTTCCTGTCTTTTTGCCTGACCACCTCAGCTGCAGGAAGGTATGGGGCCATTTCAGGGTTCGGCCTCTCTCTAATCAAGTGGATCCTGATTGTCAGGGTAAGTTGTATGCCGGAAAGAGAGGCTCTGTAGAGAAACCTTAAGTGGAATAACTTGGAATATTTGATTGTTTCATTTGCTCTCTGTGTATTATGTCAACATTTAAAATGATTTCTGGTTTGTCTTTGTTCTGGTTTCATGAAGTTGAACCTAAATCAGTTTGCACTGGTTCATGCATACAAGTTTTGTAGTCAAATCTAGTGAATTTTGGTGGTCCAGGGACATCTATCCTGTAGGTTTTTCACCATGTACTTTCTCTGTTTTTAATGTTTATAACATGTGTTTGTTCTGAAATTAGTTGTTTTTATAATAAGAGGAAGGTTTTATTATAAAAAATACAGGTGTCTTGGTGTTTTTGGTATCTGTCAAAAACTGGCTTTCCTTTCATTACTTTGGTTTTAGTGTATCTCCACCCCCCCCTCCGTTTCCTCCCTGCTTCCTCCCTCTCTTCCTTGCTGTCTTCCTTGCTCCCTTCCAGGAGGGCTATCAGTAGCATCACTGGTTATGCTGAAACGTTTGGGGAGTCAAAACTGTTTAACAAGTGCTACTCCACTAGGGGGTCCTATCTATAAAGTAAATTAGAGATATGTTCAGTGATTTGTTTGGAAGTTAGCAGTTAGAATTATATGAAGTAATTTAAAATTATAGAAGATCTAGTCTCTTAAGTGCCCTCTGATTTCAAATCAGTTAATTTCTATTGACAACTTTGTAGATAAAATCAATGTATTCATCATAAATTGTCATTATTAACTAATTAATGGGTGTTGACTGACCACTGGAGTTTATCAAACTTACTTATTCTAAAGAAATTGCTAACTAACATTTTTTAGGACTCCAGGTTCCTTTGAGAGTCTGGTAAAAGTTCGGGTTTTTTCTCCAGAAAGCCAATACGTATACTCACCTAAAATGAGGACCTCAGGTTAGGGACCCAAGCCCTAAAGAGGTTCTTCAAATTGAAAAAAGATAGGCTTTCCATTCTTTCTCTAAATCTCGTTATATTATCAAGATATAAAATACACAGTTTGAGTACTTTAATGCTCAAACTGTGTTACATTTTTGAACACCAAAACCTCTAATAGAAAACAGAGGTAAAGTAAGTTATTGATTTTTTTTTTTTACTAAATTTTTAACTAAAATGACTCAATTTTAAACTAAATTTAATGAATCAGTTTGTGTCAGGATGGTTTTGTCTTGCGGGTCACAGAACACTTAGTTCAGAATGGCTTAGAAAAGAGGAGGTTAGTTACGTCTGTGCTTTGTCGCCGTCATCAGGGACAGCTGGCATTTCCGTTGAGCAAGTCGGCATGGCTGCTCCTTCCCGAAGTGGAAGCACTGCCCAGACACACAGCGGGCTCCACAGAAGAAAGGGAACTGTCGCTGCTTTTCCTTTTCTCTTTAAGAGCAAGGGAACCTTCTCGGCTGCTTTCAGTTCCCCTTGTCCAGAATAACCCCGTGCGCCAGGCCCCAGTAAAGCAATCAGATTATCGTGATGTGCATTAGGAGGCTTTCAAGGTCAAACCTCCTATTCCTACTCCTCTGTAGAATAGAATCAGGACTCATTAGAAAGGAGGATAAGTAGTTGGTTTTGGCACTGGGTAAGCAAAGTAAAAATATCATTAAAACATATTTCTAGAAGGACCAATATATTATGTGGGAAAAGATTTTAAAAACCAAACAAGATTTGAACACTTACAAAACAAGAAATCAGTAAAGGCTGAAAGCTATCATTTCAAGATTGCTTTTCCAGAAAAGTAAATATATTTGTTTATGTGGTAAGTATTTCATACCAGTAGTATATAAAATAGTCTACTTTTAAGAGCTAAATGACAGCATTCGTGTACAAAATAAAGTCTTATGTTTTATGTGCCCATTAAGTTAAAATGTGAGATTGTGATTGTATCTGCTAAGCTGCTCTGAAATGTTTTGCTGTATTTTTCAGTTTTCCACTTACTTCCCTGGATATTTTGATGGTCAGTATTGGCTGTGGTGGGTGTTCCTGGTTTTAGGTAAGTGCTTTTAACACAGACAAAGGAAAGAAAAGATTATGTTAAATTTTAGAAGTAAAATTACTTTTAGTAAGCCCTCGTCTTGCTTACTATACTGTAATATATTAGTCAGCAATAAATATAATTTAAACAACATTTCTCGTAAAGAGCAGGCTATTGTCACCATCAGAATAACATGCATGTTAATAAAATGTCTCTTAGTAGTTGTAGGTTTTTTGTAATCCATTCATGTTCACTTCTCAGGGTCCCCATGTGATCAGTGGGGCACACTGATAAGATGACTCTATAGTCTGTGGATTTTTCCCCTTGTGAATTATTGCCATAAAGGGTTCACAGACTTAACCCCAAATTGCTTATAAGCATGTTGTAACCAGCAGAACTACTTGTGTGTGTGTGTGTGTGTGTGTGTGTGAGAGAGAGAGAGAGAGAGAGAGAGAGAGATCTGTCAGTAGAAAACAGACAGTATACGGCCCTGCTGGACACAACTTCTGAAAGAACGACTGCTGGGTTCCAGAATTCTTTAGTTTATTATTAGTGAGAAAAAGAATTACTTTTGATGGGTACAAGGGTTTTTTGTTTTTTTTTTTTTTTTTTTGGTAAGCCAGACATTTCAGGCTGTCTTAAGATTTTATTTTTTATTCTTACTTATTTTAAAATCTTTTCTTCCAAGATATTTTAAAGCAAAGAAATGAACATTGAGGTAAATACTGTTGGCTTCTTCATTCTTCTTAGAGAAAATATTTTTGGTAATAACAGACCACCATCACTTCTATAAAACAGTAGCAGGGCCATCTGTAGCTCTTAAAGATACAGTTGCCTTGCTTTGCTTCTGTGACAGCACTTTCTCCTATTTCCTGTTTTGGGCCTTTTTGCCATCTCCTTGACTAAGGTCCCTGACGGCAGAGCTGCTGAGGGATCTGCCTGGCTCAGTGCGTTCAGGACTCACCTTCTTTGTCCAGGGTGATAGCCATGCACTGCTGACCCCAGGTTTTATTTAGAAAATACGAGTCATTGGTCATGCCATCCCTCACCTCCCCAAGAGCATCAGCTACTCTACTCTCAGTCATTGGAATTCCAAGGAAAGAGGAAGAGTGATCCCCTCCCCCACGATATTGCGAAGCTCAATAATGAAAGTGATCTGTAGGAGAGTTACTTTGGAGGAATAGTTCCTTGGCTTGCTTATTCTCTAAACTGTATCTTTAAGAGAAAGGCTAACTTCTCTTCCTCCCCCAAGCCTAAAGTCCAGGCAGATCCTGAATGGACCAAAGAAGAGCCATTAAGCATATTTTCAGGTTGGCTGTTGATAGTATAGATAATTTGAAGAAATTTAATAGATGGGTTTCCTTTTAAAAAAAAAAGATTTTATTTCTTTATTTTCAGAGAGAGGAGAGGGAGGGAGAAAGAGAGGGAGTGAAACATTGATGTGTGAGAGAAACACCGACTAGTTGCCTGTTGTTCACCCCCAAATGGGGACCCAGCCTGTAACCCGGGCATGTGCCCTGTCCAGGAATCGAACCAGCAACCTTTTGGTTTGCAGGTTGGCACTCAGTCCACTGAGCCACACCAACCAGGGTTGATTTCCTTCTTATACTAAAGTTTTATGGGAGATAAATTTATAATACTTTATAATGATCATTCTTGCTATCTGACTAATAAGCAAGAAATGGTGAGACTTTGGATGTTTACTTAGTGCACTTGGACCCAGTGTTTGGTCATTTTGGGAAGTTCCCTTGCAGGAGAACCAGGTTTTTGGAGTTTTTCCTGTAAGACACAGGCCTGTACAGAGTTCTTAAGTTGGCAGCTCATAAATTGCATCTGGCCTATAGTTGTGGTTTGTTTGTTCAACAGTTATTTTCAGAAGCTGTTTAAATTAGTTGCCATCATTCAAAAATGAAGAATTTTCACATAAAACGTGATTTTCCCCCCTTTTTAAAAAAAATTGAAATATCTAGCAAAAATAGTCTAATTCCCACAGGTACCCACTCTTTTTCAGGAGCTGAGTTGTAGCTACTCCTCCTCTGTACGGGTTCTGTGCTCTCCAGTCCGCTAGGCCTCCCCCACCCAGCCCTGAGGGGTTGGCCCCTCCTCTGTGGCGTCACTGCTGCTCTCACTGACCAGAGAGTGTTCATTGAGCGCAGTGCCAACGCGTCTGGGTTCTGCCCAAAATCTGTGTTGTCAGGGTCCAGCGAGGTTTCCACCACTCAGTATGTTTTAAAATGCATCTAAAAGAAGTGGGTGCCTAGAGCTGGGGAGAGGGGAGGAGGGTGCAGGCAAATGGGGAGTGACTGCTGATGGGTATAGACATTTTTAAGGGTGATAAAAAAAGGTTCTAAAATTATATTATGGTTTTGGCTGTAGAACTCCATAACTATACTAAAAGTCAGTGAATCATACACATTAAATGGACGGGTTTTATGGTATGTAAATTATATCTCCATAAAGGTGTTTAAAAATGTACGTAAGACTCAGAGACCATCTCTGGAGGAGGAGGGGCCAGAGTGTCTGAGCTACCAATGGAAGGGGCACATCACCTTCCAGCGACTCTTCCCAGCGGTGCCAACTTCTGTGAAAGTATAGATTCTGGTGTAACCACACAAAATCAGTCTTACTCTTTTACCTGCCTGGTAACAAATGGCGAAGTGCCCTATTTTTATGTATTTTTTGAGAATAAAGAAATAAGAGTTTGGGATTGAGAAGATAATTGCTGTTAGGTAAGGGGATCCTGACATCTAGTGGTCAACATTATGTACTGTTGCTAGTAAAAAAAAGTCCCATGACAAGAAAGGATGAAATTCCTTTAAGAAAGGAATTTATAACCTCTCTCTTTTTGGGGGGGGGGGGGGGGGTAATTATCTTGGAGGGCTTTTTCGGTATTCAGAGGATAGGCTTCGGTAATGCTTTCCACTGCAGCTTTCAAGGGTAAATGGCCCCATCTTTTTTATTTCCTTTTTAGACCAATTAGATTCTGAATGTGCAAAAGAGACTTTTATTTGGCTCTTGAGATTATGTTTTTCTCACTGAGAAATGAAAAATTCAGTGTAGAAATCCTTTGGAAACTCGGGAGGAACTTGTTTATGCTTTGCTAGTTTTTAGCAGAAAAACGATGAAATGGTGCTATCAGGAGGGACTTTTTTGGGAGGGAACTTAATATGAAAATCATAACTTTATTCTTGACTTTTCTTTTTTAGGATTTCTCCTGTTTCTCAGAGGATTTATCAATTATGCGAAGGTTCGGAAGATGCCAGAAACTTTCTCAAATCTCCCCAGGACCAGAGTTCTCTTTATTTATTAAAGGTATTAAAGAAAAACAAACTTTATTCTAATCTCAGTGTAATCATATGAAACATTGCAGATTTCTGTTGAGGTTTAGAGTAGAGCTACCTCCTATGGCAGGGGATAGGATATAGAGAGGGTCAGGAAGCCGCAGCCCTGTTTGGTGAGGGGTGTTCTTGCGCAAAGCTCTGGGAAAGGTAAGTTAGGAGAGCTGCCACAGGAGAACACGGTACCTCAGGGCAGGGTCTGGGTCGTCATCAGGGAGCTGGGATATGGGCTGGGACTTGGGGTTGTACCAGTTCCAGAGGACGGTGTCAGGAAGGAGACTTTCAAGCCCAATCACTCGGTCTAATTATGTAGGCCCCCAAACCCCTGAGCCGGGAGAGACCATGGGCTCTCTAGGAACTCCTTTTGCCTGGGCTACCAAGGCATCCATTTCTTACAGCTCAGTCAGGGAGGGTTCCCCGTGCCTTGTTTCAGGGTTACACCCTGATGTGACGATTCTGGTGGTGGGAAGGGTCAAACGAAAGGAAGGGGAGAAGGGGCATTTTCCCTGCCCAGAACGGGAGGAGCAGGCCGTGCAGGGGTCACAGGGGTTTTTCCCAGAGGCTGACTCCATCTTAACATCAGTAGCTGCAAAAAAAAAAAAGAGAGAGAGATGGTGGGTCTTGGAAAGAGTACCCCAGAGAGGCCTGTCTGGTACCAACATCTGATAGGCCTTCTTGGACTTCACTCTTCCTTCCTTAACACTGTTGAGCGTGGTGGATCCATCCAGGCCTGGCTCCTAGGTGTCTTGAGCAACTCCTGGAGCCCAGGACAGTTGAAGGCCTCAGGCAAGGCTTTGTAAAGGGTGTAACGGTTGAGATAAGCCTTAAGTGATAGGTAGAGTTTATATTAGTGGGGAAGAGCCAGGGCGGGGAAGAATTTCAGAGCCACCTGAAGCAGAGTGGAGTGCAGAAATCGCCTGGGAATTATGAAGCCTGCTGGAGCGCCAGCACTGCGACTGTAGCGGAACGGAGTGCTGCGGCCAGGGCTGGAAAGTCAGGCTGGACAACGAGCCGTCCTGTTCTCAAATATCTGGGGTACTCAGCCCATTTGCAGTGGAGCCAGTAGGATTCTTCGCTGTTGGGGTGTCACAGTTTATATAGCTAATCGTATGCTAAGGGTGGAGTTCTCAATTCTGAAGATTTGTTTATGTCTCAGAATGCATGTTTCTAGAAAAGAAAGTATTCACCATATTTAATTTGCTAACTGGTGGGATGGTACTGAAACTTTTTAAGCAATAGAATAACATGATGAGAACTTGAATGTAACAAACATCAACTTTCCCATGTATCAGATACTGTATTAAGCATTTTACTTATGTAGTTAAGTGTACTTTTATGCGAGTAGCAGAAGGCATTAGTGATGGGTTAGCTCAGACACATGCAGGGTAAGGTGTGTTCATCAGGCATTTCTCATAAAGGTTAAAGTATACAAAGAACTTAGCCTTGTGTTGGTTAAAGCTGGTTCCTTCAAAGGAATACGCGCTTTATTTAAAAATGAAATTTTAGTTATTAAGAATACCAGTGTGTTTATGATTTTTTTAAAAAATAGTTATAATTTGTTGCATGTTTACAGGTGTGTGGCACGTCCTGAATTTGAGTTAGGTTACAAAGTCTGAACACAGAAGGACGTTGACACCACTGGCCTGGGCTCCGAGGCCTGTACTCCGAGGCCTGTGCTGGGCCTTTCTTTGCGTCTAGGAAGTCTTGACCTTGAGAGGCTCGTCAGGGGTTCTGTGTCGTTCTGTGCAGGCACCACGCCATCTTTCCCGTGTCTGACTGTGTGTTACAGTCACTCCCAGGCCTTAGTTTAGCTCTCACCAGTGCAGGTTCAGAAGTTGATTCTTTGGGGTTGCTGCCACTCGCCTTCTGACTCAGGCACTGATGTCAGCTGCAGATTTGGATTTTCGCTCATGCAGAATGTACTGAGGGGACAGGTTTTTTTTAAACAATATTTTCTCTAAGTCTTGTCAAAAGGTAGCTTTGAATTTCCAGATGGGTTGAGAGCACACCTCTGTCTTTGCTCTTCACTCTGACGTTAGAGAGAGAGATTGCCATTCCTACTAGGGATCGCACACCTTCAGCTTGCTTCTGACACCGAGCAGATAACCCGGGGGGGAGCCCGAACTTTTCGGGTGCCTGAGTTGTTAGGCACCGTGTGTAGGGTTTTAGCAGTTGGTGGATTTTGTTTTGACTTTCTGAAGTCTCTGAAATGTGTCATGGGAGTATCCCAAGTGTGAAATAAAGCACCTTCGAGGCTAAGACTTGAACTAGGCAGTCCGTAGTAACACGCTGTCGGAGCTGTGCCGTCTCTGTGTAGTCGCAGTCGGGGCCTTCCTGCCTTAGGTGTTCTCAGAAGCTCAGTGTCCCCGAGCGTCCGTTGGAGGGCACTGTAGGGTTTCTTTGTTTTCTGCCTGACTTTGCTACTCCAGTTGATCTGAAATCATTCCTGACGTGCCCAGAGGACTCAGAACTCTAAATTAAGGGCTTGGGGATTTAGAGCAGCATTTAGAATTCTGTTGACTTTCTTACCAATTTTCAGTATCCCCAGAGGGGGTAAGCCATAATATCCCATGAGACTGAATTTCTTTTGTCCATCCAGATTCAGATGTAGAATGTTTTCTTTCTGTAGTTCAGAGGAAATTTACTTTAAGTTTAAAGATGTGTTAGAAAACCATTATGTATAAAGACTTTACTTTCTTTTATTGAGACTGATTTCTTTAGTGTCACTAGTTAAAAGCTAGCTGGAGGCTTACCTTTTGCCAGAAAGACACAGATAGGGAATGTTTAAAATAACTCTGTTAAAATAAAACAAAATAATAACTTAATTCCCATGCTGTACTAAGATCTAGCATTTTCCTGGAAAAAGCTATAAGAATAGCGACTGTTCTATTCAGGCCACCTAGAAGAAGGCACACACACAGGCACCACCTTGCCAAGACCCCAGGGGCCTCTTTCTAATGAGCCAAAGTAGATGTTACAAAAGCCGACTACTAAATCTCAAGTGCCACTATCACAGGGGCAGCTTCCGGGTTCCCTTCTGAAGCCCCTTTCAGGTTAAAAAGGGAAATCTGGTTTTCTACCCCACAGCAAGGAAAGCCAGAAGGAGCTGCTGGAGGTGGCAGCTGGCATCAAGGGGAAGTGTGCCCATGAGGAAGCAGAAAAAGCAAAATGTTCCTTCTGTTGTAAAAAAGAGGCATACCATCTACATCTGTATCTGAAATGCTAAAAACTGTAAGATGTTCATACTTGTTTACCAGTTAACTGGAAAGTAAATTTTATGGATTATCACTTTCCCTGGTGGTGCCAGGTAATCGAGGGGTAATTAAGTAGCTGTAAGGTGGTAACACAGTTGGCTGGTATGTAAACTCTGTTCCAGAGGCACTTGTGCATATGAAACATAATAGATTGTAAAATCCTGTCACTTCAGCAACATCTCAAACAGGAGGAAAGAGGATGTGCAAGCCCCAGCATTAATGCGATCCGAGGCCCCTTGTAATTCCGTGGTCTCTGCTGTGACCTGGTCAGCTGTACCTGCTGGGCATCAGACAGTTTAACTTTTTCCAAATGCTTCATTCCCCCCTTTTCTGTACTGTTCCCTGCCTCCTAATACCTCTCTTAGAGAAAATTCACCTCAGGTTAAAGTTTGATTTATTGGACTGTGATATAAAGTAGCAAGTCACAGAAATGTCTCCAGTGCAATTTTTGCTTTTTAAAAAAATCACAGTGTCCAAGAAGAAATCGTGTATTCCTCTTGAAATGAAATGATCCGTAGGCTGTTGGATTCCTTTTGTTTCTGAAGCATGACCTACTGTTTAGTAAAGATGTCCCCAGCCCCTGAAACCTGTCTGTCTTCCAGTTTGTATCCCACCACTGTTTGGTAACAAGCTGTGAGTTGGGGTGATCTGAGCAGGCTCCCTCCAGGCCTTGGAGAGCAGTGAGTGCCTCTATAAATAAGCAGGCTTTTTCTTCTGGAGTCTGTGCGGTGATGAAGGTCCCCGTAGTAACCCACCGAGGTCCTCCTAGTGGATTTTTGATGTTTGCTGGGTGACTCTGACTTTGAGGGATCTGTTAAAGGTATTAACTTCTGTGGAAAGTGGCCAGATAGTCCTCTGGACTGTGTTACTTGTTTTTGAAAAATCTAGTGTTTCTGCCTAATAATTATAAGTTTAGGGTTTTTTAAAAAAATTATTTATGGAAACTGATAAAACTGAAGTTATTTAGGTTTGTATTGAGTCTAGGCTCATTACAAAAACCCCTGTTTGACATCAGTCCACCAATATTTTTTCCTCCTCCCCGCCTCCCCACCCCCACCTACCCTTTACTAGAGATCAGGTATGTGTGATACTTACGAGTTTACAAGTCGTTTTTTAACTTGGCCTTGCTCTAAGCAGCATGACATCATTGGCATCCTTACTGGAAACCTTCCTCTCGTGAGGTCTGGCAGAACTGGCAGAGTAAGCAGTGCGTTCAGGTGTATGAGGAAAATGACTTCGGCCCTTGGATCCTGTCATCTCTTTGTCTCCAGGGTTCAGTCGTTGCTGTTGAGCTTGAATGAAGGAATTGCTACTTGCGTTCCATTCTTTTGTTAGGAAGTTTGGAGAGTAAGACCCTTAACTTCATGGGTTTTAAAGAAAGCATTCAAGTTCGTTTTAGTTCTAGAGCCCTTGATAACTTGAGGAACTGAAATTTTAATGTTTATTGAATGCTATGATGTCACTGCATAGTAACCGTAAAGCTATGTTAAAATGTACTTCTTATGTCTCTAAACATCCTGCCTTCTTTTGTGGCCACATCCTTCTCTCCACCAAAATAGCAAGCTAACTAGTTTCAATATTTAATATCCTTCTCTGGCAGATGTTTTCTGGCAAAGGTCTTCCTGCGTTTATGAATTCTCTCAAGAAGCAAGAGAACACCTGCAGGAAGTGAATCAAGATGCAGAACACAGAGGAATAATCACCTGCTCTAAAAACATAAAGTACTGTTGAAAAAGATCATTTCTCTCTATTTGTTCCTAGGTGTAAAATTTTAATAGTTAATGCAGAATTCTGTAATCATGGAATCATTAGTGGTTAATGTTTGAAAACGCTCTCGCAATCAAGTCTGTGATGTATTAATAATGCCTTATCTATTGTTTGTAGTCATTTTAAATAGCATGAACCTTGTCCCTATAGTCAGTAGGGGGCACTCTTGCTTTATTCATCTTCCATCTCAAAATGACTTTGAAATTAAGTATTTTAGTGTAAGATATGTGTAATGCTGTCCATTCTAAAGGGGTTTTCTCAAAAGTTAAAACCTTCGTTATGACTGCATTTCTGCACATAATTCATATTTGCTGTTAAAATTAATCTAGAAATGTATTCAATTGTACTGTGAACACCTGGAAGCAAAACCATAGTGCAAATACATTCAAGGTATGGTCAAGAACATGTTCTTAATTGGTAAACGATCAGCATTAACTTCATAGTCTGTATCCTCGATTGTGCAGTACCTGTTGTTCTTTGTTGTGTACCTAAGCGATTGTAAATGTGCTGTCACTGTATAAAATAGAAAGGACAGGGGCAAATACAGCTTAATTACTGAAATACAATTCTTGTTACTTTCTGTGTGATTAGAGTCCCTATCCCTTTTATTCTTTCTCTTATCTCCTGATGATTAGGCCGAGGGCTGGGAGTAGGGACAGGATTAGCTAATAGGAGCAAAGAAAGAATTAACTTGGAACTTTTGAGATGATCCCTAACATACTGTATGTACTACTTGCTTTTACAATGTGTTAGCAGATGCGTTATAAACGTAGAATGATGTGCTTTCTGCCAACTGGTTATTCACCTTGGTTTGCTATGTTAAAACTGTAAATACAACAGAACATTAATAAACGTCTCTTGTGTAGCAACTTTTGCTGTAGATTAGTGTTTAATTTCTTAGTTTGCATCTGTTGATTGCTAAACCAAGTTTTTTCTAATCTTCATTCACACGGATTCATACAGAATCATTCAGTAAATATAAAATAAATTGGTCCTGGGCAATTTTTTCCTTCTTTTTCAGCACAAGAAGTTCCCTTCTTTTATATTATACTCAGGACGTTCCTAGAAATTATGTGACAATTGGTTCTGCAAAAGATAATGGACTGAAATAGGGAGGAGTTGAAGAGATCTTATATCATTCTAGAATTCCTAATTATGCTTCATTTTTTAGACATAATCTTAGATAATTTATATTCAATATTTTCCACACGTTCTCTGCATTTGCCTTTTTTCTCACTTGACCACAGCCAACTGGTTTAAGTCCTGTGCGCACCCAGCTGAGGCAAAAAGAGTCCTCATTCCTCCTGATTTCTGTTCTTATCTCAACTATGTTACATTTGGAGACCAGTGATTCTTACAATGTCAGCCATTTGCCTTTTTTCCTTCTTCCACTTACTCAGATAAAATACAAAGGAAAAAATGCAGCAAAATGGGCAGAGAACACAGGAGCCAGCGCCTGCGTGGTGTGGCAGCTGCCTGCGTTCCCTTCCCGCTGCAGGCGCGGCCGGGGTGAGCACAGGAGGCCTGTCCCGGCTGTCAGCCGGGCAGCGTGCAGGTTGTTTGAAAGCCGAGCAGGGAAACAGCGCCTCCTGGACTGGCATGGCAGTAAGCATTCTAACTGATTTATTGATTATCGTAAGTAATAGAACGATATGCTCTTGTTTAAAAGTTCTGTTTTGCAGTAGATAAGCAGGGGCTTCATGAAAGTTTCTATGAAGATTTTTTTATTTTGAATTAAATTATATCAACAATAGAGTTTGGAAGAGTATGTATCCTCAAATGTTCCAAGTTTCAGATGACTGTATCGCTAACAATCTGAATAAATCATCTTACAGGACAAATAGAAGGGCGCGAAATCACACCCACTCAAACATTGTGGACTCACTTGGTGTTTATTCTTTAGGTCCTTGTGCTTTATTTTCTGTATATTCAGGAATATACAGAACCAAAATACTTGGAATTCCTATTTCTACATATTTGGTAGTTCGTAAGACTCTTGTCAAATGTAGCCCTACAGTTTGATATACTTTAAAAGTATTTATAAGGATGATTTTTTCTTTTGAATGCTTTAAAAATTAAAGCCTTTTCTCACCCATAAAGTCGGTACCATATGTCACCTATACTATTCAGGGTGGCAATGTTTATGCTGCACACTTCTCATTTTTCCTCCCTCATTCTTCTCTGGCTCCCTTTGGTAGGCTTCTTACTAAGAATAACCCTCTCAGAAAAAGGGTGGGTCTTTAAAATAAATTATTGGAAAGGGGATATTGAAGAGTTATGAAATAAACTGGCTTTTGACCCTGGGCTAAGGGACAGCCAAGGCTCCCCCAGGGCCACAGAGGTTCCTCATGTTCCTTACTTGTTACCAGTTGGAATGACACAAACTGTTTACAGGATTCTACATAGCCATTCCTTTTTTTTCTCCCTAAGAAAACTAGATTGCTTTGTGTGAGAGTAAAAGGTGTTACGAAGATTGACTTGTTAAAAAAAATGCTAAGAATGAGTATCTTTACTAATGGGATCAATTCTGTTCAGCATTCTAAAGAAACAAGATTTTTAGTTTGGCATTCTTGGTAAGTATAAGCTATCTAACTTGAGCTGTGGTCCATTGTGAGTCCTTAGAAACACAGATGAAATTTCGTTTGGCCTGTCTATATTCTTATACTGAGATATACTCCACTTAGTTGTAAATTTTTCATATTTAAAGGAAGAAATAATGAAAGGGAGTTTCAGGACCAATAGAAGTGATCATTTAAGTGGTCGCCTAAGGTGGCAAGATTCTCAGGTGAGGATCAACAAAAACCCACCCCACGCTGGCCTCAGCTTTGAATCCATCCCTCCCACCTCTTTCCAATGTATGACCTCCCTAAGGGTTAGCACAGGAGATACTGAAAATCCCTTGACTCGGATTCTAGTAAATACCAGTAACCAACACTTAAAACATGCCAAAAATAGACATAGAACTGTATGTTTATATAGGCGTGAAGGACTAATTTATGAAAAGGTAATTATGGCTTCTGTTACCTTCCCGAATCTGGTTCTTGATGCCTCAACGATGCACCCAGGTAAAATCATGTGCAAGATGTAGTTCAACTGTTTTTAGATTCTGCTGGTGTTTTCAACTATTTAGATTTTCACCTTTTCAGGCTTTCTGAAGATGATTTCAGAGATAAGGAGAGTCATAAAAAAATGCAAAATATGTTTCCATAGATGGTTTGTGCATTGTTAAAAATTTCTTTTGCATGTTTTAAAGCCCAAATAGTACTGATAGTCTGTAAGGAAGATAAGGTAGGTTGAGTGAGAGTACTTGTTAAGCCAAAACTAAAGCACTCTTGGCTTATATTTCTCTTTTACATACACCTGTTGACCTGTGTATATTTGTACTCATTGAAAACACCCTCAGAAAGTGCTCTTTGACAAGTAGCCTCTGAATATTGGTTCTTCGTAGCCTCTGCTACACAGTGGAGGGCATGACAAGGAATAGAGCAGGAATTCCGGAAGGGGCAAGTAAGCTTAGGTTGAGAGTAAAAGGTTTTCAGGAGGGAAAAAAAGTGACAGGAATGGATTTTGCATCATCCCCCTTCTGAGAAGAGGCTATTTTACAGCCCAGCTCATTGTATCACCTACGACTTTACAGCCTGCAGACAGGCCTGCTCTTACGGAAACCATGGGAATGGAGAGCTGTCCGCCTGAGGACAGTTTCCCTGTCTGTAAAACTTGAAATGGTCCATCTACTATATGGCATCTGGTCCCCTCAGCCCTCCAGTTATCCTCAGAACTTGTCACTTGTACAATGGAGATACTACTCAAGTTTTGGTGTGATACCTCTTTTCACTTACCGTATTTTTCGGACTATCAGATACACTGGACCATAAAACATGCCTAGGTTTTAGAGGGGGGAAATAGGAAAAAAAAACCCTGCCCCCCCCGCCCCCCCCCCCCACGAGCCAGGTAAGCTACATTCAGACTATAAGACACACCCCCCATTCCCTCCCAAATTGGGGGGGGTGCGTCTTATAGTCCAAAATGCAGTACTTTTTAAAAAAAATCTTTACCAAAAAGCATGTTTCCTGAGTTTTAATTCGTAAGTTCATCAGTTTGTGAGGTAGTAAGATGTGAACTTAAATGCAAAGCTCTTAAACACGGATAGAGAACATACGAAATACTCTCGCATTATGCAGGTTCCGTGCCCGTCAGAAACATGCAGTTGTATGAGACAGACCTCTCCCCACCCGGGTTTGTACGTTGTCCTCCAGAAGTGATTGTTTTGCTCATTTATGGTGGAGCTGAAATGTTCCACAAGCTTCCCTCCATCCATATGTGATCGCAGGTGTATAGACACCAAAACAGAGAAAAGTGGTTTCCTTCACGTCTTACAAAGATGAGTGATGGAGATACGAGAAGTGAGTAGTTATTGTCACTCATTAGTTGTCTGGAAGATTCACAAGTGGTATACACTGTCTGGGGAATGAGAAATTGGGCCAAAAACCTAAAAAATATCTCGATAGAGAAGGTAATTTCTTGGCACCAAGCATTGTCAGCTAAACTGGAGAACGAAGAAGGTGTGCTGCATTCCTGTTCTTCCGGAATTCACGCTGAGCTGCGGCGGTTTTTCACCTCGCACGTCAGGGTCTGTCCGCTACTGAGAGCTGCTTCCCCCGTGTAAGCCGGTCACTTCCTGAGCCCAGTAGAGAGCATCAGAGCAACCTGTTATCCTAACTCGCTAGAGTTACACTGGATGAAACATCCTTCTTTGCATTTGCACAGCAGTCAGAAATGCCCAAAATGCTCCCTTTAAATGAGGTTTTTGAATTTTGCCAGCAGCTTCCTGATCTCCACGTCTTTATTTCGACAGCACATTTCACAGGCTGTATTTGTCAGTCACTGGGTTTAGATGTTATTTGAGTATGTTTTCTTCTTTGGTTATCGACACTGAAGATTTTTACATCCATGATTTCTTTCCAGGTTCCGTTTTAACCGGGATTGCAAATAAATTACAGCGCGAGCCACCGGGTAGATCAGTATTTTCACCCGCCCTTGAATTGCTCGCACCGTTTGGCACTGTGCAGTGGAAGCAAAGTGGCCACTGGCGGCCTAAAGAAACAAAATCAGTGTCCATTTTTTCCAAAGTCGGACGCAGTGACTCTCAAGCTTTAGATCTGAGTCCCCATGGTCACGTGTGTGAGAAAAGCCTTGTGTGGGGTAGGGATATACGTTGTTCCGGAGGCTGTATGTGTGAAATGGGGTTTCATCTGTACGAGGTCTGTCTCCTACTTGTTCAGGGCCTTAATCTCTTCTGTGATTTAGCAGTTCCCTAGATTTAGGTATTTTAAAAGCAAGCTTTTTTTTTTAATCACTCTTTCTAACACCCATCCTGTAGAATTATAAATGGTCAGACTTGGTTCTTGCAGCCGTTCCACAGAGCTTCCGAGTAAGGGTAATAGGTAAGTACTTGTTTCAAATCTTCATTCTCTTTAGAAGGTTGAATAGAAGAAACTAACACTTAAAACTGGGAGTTAGTTTTTCATTAGTATATTTGCATGGCATTTGTTGTTGGGTAAAATTAAGAATTATTTTGTCTTCATATAAGTGTTCTCAAAGCTCATGGTTACAGCATTCTCCTCTTCTGTGCACCAGGAGTAAGAGAAGGGCTGTGTATGCAGAGCTGTGGGGAATGGCCATAGGGAAATTAATTTCTAAATATTTGCCTAAGAGTGATTGTGGACTCTTCCGTGGAGGTCTTTAAAAATAGGGTAGATCCTCCTTGTTTGAACCGGGCTAAGGGTAAAGGAAAAGGAAAGGATTCGCAGGCCCCTTGAAGTCCCCAACAGCTCTAGAGGTATATGTGGCCCGTGTCAGTGACAGATGGAACAGTAAGTTCGACAGCTGTCACGTCTGCCATTCCCAGGCTGTGCTCCCTTTCATGTGGTGACTTTCTGGGAGCACTATCCCAAATAGTCTGCAATAGAAAAAAGAGTGTGTCTAAACTTGTAAACCTAACTTGGGTGGCTTATTACCTACTGCTACCTTTTTTTTTTTTTAATCCAATGATCAAAAAATGTTGCACTTTGCTCAGAATTCCAAAATGAAAAAACAAAAAACCACTCTCTAGTTTCTGAAGGCATTTCCTAACTTTTGTGTATATTCTGAAGGGACTTTGTTTAGGTGATATTGCCTAATATTACCTTTAAGAATCCTAAGAGACCATGGGTGGAAGGCAAGAAGATTAGGTGGGTGAGGAGGGCTCTGGAGGAAGTGGAGTCCGATTGTTAAGAAAGGAGGCCTGGTGAGGACTGGAGGGAATCGGTGCCTTCTGTCCTGTGCCCCAGCTGTAACGCCTGAGACTCACGGGACACGATTGCCAGCTGATTGCTAGGAGCCCCCTATAAAAGGGTTGGTGTGAGTTGAAGAATAAATTTAAAGAGGGCCTAAGGAATTTTTTTTAATTCCTCCCTTTTCTGGGTCACTTTTGTTTACTTATGGTTATGTCTCCAAGAAGTGGTCGGATGCCCTCTTGAGAGACTTTCTTTACAAAAAAGAACAAAAATCCCTGAAATCCCAAAGACTCTTTCACCATCCACTGTAGCGTTTAGGGAAGAGTGCGATGAACTAAGTTCACTAGACTGTAGTTTAAACTTAAAAAAAAAACCCAAAAAGACTAACACATTTTATGGTGGCATTTTCTATGCAAGTGACTCATTGGTAGAAGTATATGGGCCATTTTAAAGTGCAGTCTGATCTTTGGGGGAGGGGGCATTTAAGTTCTCTGAGTATGGACACTGTGTTTAGGAGATTATTTTGTTTGTACCTTAGTGCCAATCTCAATCATGTCCACATTGGGTGCTTATTTTCGAGTAATACCTAATCCATCCAAAAACAGTATGCTCAAAATTGTCATTAAAAACATATCATGTTTTAATAGCAAACCATGGATACTTTCACTGCCTTTTATTTATTGCCGGTTGTACTTTACTAGAAGGAAAGGTAAACAAATGTGTTTTGCAGAAAATATGTGGTGTAAGTCAGCTCCGGTAGCAGTTAGGTTATTATTTTTTAACTAGATGGTGGAGCATTTACACACTTAGTTT